>NC_140938.1:69020878-69620878 GCF_014529385.1 Adiantum capillus-veneris | reverse complement strand
GAAAAAAAAAAGTTGAGTTGGTTCATTCTGATGTGGGGTCATGCAAGTACACCATCACTTGTGGCTCATTGTACTATGTAACAATCATAGACGATGCGACTATAAAAACATGGGTTTATGTCATGAAGAAAAAATCCGATTTATTTTCCATATTTCAAAGGATAAAGCCTTTGTGGAGAAATGAAACAGGTACCAAGGTTAAATGCCTCAGATCAGACAATGGGGCGAATATTGCCAGCCAAAGCTTTTTGAAAGCTTTTTGTGCTAAGCAAGGCATTCGGATGCAAAGGACAACCCCAAGGACACCTCAACAAATGGGATTTTGACAGGATTAACATGGCAATCATGGAGCGAAATCTTGAAGATGCTAAAATCTTAAGAAGTAGGGATGTAATTTTTAACGAACAAAATATGTACAAAGATTACTTGGAAAGAAAACAAACAAGAGAAACAGGTGATGAGTACATGGAGCTTGAGGACGGTGAAGAACTCAAGGACTACAAACGGTGACAATGTGCAACAATGTCAACCAAATGAGGAGCCTCAACCTATTCCCCAAAGATCTACAAGAGCAAGTAGACCTCCAGAATGGTTTGTTCCTTCCTTCAACCATCTCTTGATCTCAGATTCTGGAGAGCCGGAATCATACGAAGAAGCTATGCAACATGAATCCAAAGAAGAATGGATGAAGAGCATGCAAGTGGAGATGGACTCACTACATCGCAACCAACCATGGGAGTTGGTTGAGTTGCCTAAAGGTAAGCGGGCACTTCAAAACAAATGGGTGTACAAGGTGAAGGAAGAAGAAGGTGGGAAGAAAAGGTACAAGTCTAAGCTTGTGGTAAAAGGTTTTTCTCAAAAGAAAGGTATTGACTTCAATGAAATATTTTCTCCAGTTGTAAAAATGAACTCAATTAGGCTTGTCTTAAGCCTTGTGGCTGCTCATGATCTAAATCTCGAGCAAATGGATGTAAATACGGCATTCCCTCATGGTGACTTAGAGGAGGAAATCTACATGCTTCAACCAAAGGGGTATGAAGTAAAAGGTAAGGAGAAAATGGATTGCAGAGTAAAGAAGAGCTTTATGGTTTAAAGCAAGCATCAAGACAATGGTACTTGAAGTTTCATCGATGGATGTTGGATCATGGATTCACAAGATGCAACTCGGATCACTGTGTCTACACGAAGAATTTGGGAGATAGAAAATTCATCATCCTAATGTTGTATGTTGATGACATGTTGATTGCAAGTGCTGACATGCAGGACATCAAAGACCTAAAAGAGAGAGTTGTCTAAATTTTTTTCAATGAAAGATTTAGGTGCTGCAAAGAGGATACTTGGTATGAAAATATCAAGGGACAGGACGAAGAAGACAATAAATCTATCTCAAGAAGATTACATCAAGAAGGTACTAGAAAGGTTTGCAATGAAAAATGCAAAACCAGTTTCTACACCTTTGGCTGGTCACTTTAAACTAACGAAGGATATGTGTCCAAAGACACAAGAGGAGATAGCCTATATGTCTAAAGTTCCATATGTTGCAGCGGTAGGTTCTCTAATGTATGCTATGGTCTGGACAAGGCCAGACATTGCACATGCAGTGGGAGTTGTGAGTAGGTTCATGGACAACCCAGGTAAAGATCATTGGCAACCTGTGAAGTGGATACTTAGGTATCTAAAAGGGACAACAACAAATGCTTTGTATTTTGGAGGAAATGATATTTTTCTAGAAGGTTATGCTGATGCAGATATGGCAGGTGACAAAGATACTCGAAGGAGCACTACTGGCTATGTGTTCACAGTTGGAGGCACAGCAATAAGCTGGGCTTCAAAGCTGCAGAAAGTGGTTTCACTTTCTACCACGGAAGCAGAGAATGTAGCAATGACGGAGGCAAGCAAAGAAATTCTGTGGCTTCACAGATTCTTAGAAGAGCTTGGATTGAAACAAGTTTGTTTCTGGTACAATGATAGCCACGGAAGCAGAGATGTAAGCAATGACGGAGGCAAGCAAAGAAATTCTGCGGCTTCACAGAATATTATAGAAGAGCTTGGATTCAAACAAGACAATTTGTGTCACAGTGATAGCCTTCCATCTTGCGATTCAAAGGACAAAGCACATTGAGGTGAGATATCATTTCATACGCACTCTTTTGGAAGAGGGACAGCTAAAGCTAGGAAAGGTGCATACAAGTGAAAATCTTGCAGACATGTTTACAAAGGTGGTCAACAAGGAGAAGTTGAGCTTTTACTCATCTTCAATCGGCATTCAAGGATAAGAAGCCAGAATGGAAAGCAGTCACAGGTTTGGTTTGGAGATCAGTCTCCAAGTGGGAGATTGTTAAGTATGGAGCCTGCTTTACCCTTGTAATTTTCTGTGGTAAAAGCGCACATTTGTACGTAAGGCCCCCATTATGAGGAGAAGCCATCGTGCGTGAAGGAAAATCACTCATTGGAAAGAAAAATTTTCAGAGTCAAGAATCAAGGGCAACTCTAGGGGCCTCGGGGGCGGAAGCCCCCGATACTTTTTTTTTCCCTCGCTAGAATATTCGTTTTTGCTGGAATATTATGGCCGGGCGGCGGCCGAAAAGTGGTCGGAAAACACCCGTCAGTTGGCCGGTGGCTGGTGGTCGGAAGTCAATGGCTGGTGTCCGGTGGCCGAATTCAAAAGCGGACTTGTCTTCTCAAGGGCGGCCACACATGGGCGGATTGGAGGGTCCGATTTGGACTTATTCGCACAAGGGCGGCTACACATGACTGCCTCTCATAAGAGAGGGCAGCGCTTTTGGCCTATAAAAGGAGGCCATTTCTACACACATTTCATAGTGTGTGAAGTTGATGCAACAAGGTGAGTGTGAGGTGGTGAGAGTGAAGCAAGGCGGGAGCTCCATTAAGGGTATAATCCCTTTGTAAACTACTTCTTGTTTTGAAGTACTAAAGCCCACACTGGGTGAACCACGTATATCGTGTGTACTCTCTGCCTCTCTCTACTCTATAATCTCGTGTATGTAAATCTGTCTCTCTCCATTAAGTAATCTACTCAATTATCTATTTAGCTACGTCTTATTTCCTAACATTTATCTATGGTTCATCTTAACTCTGTGCTCTATGCCTTTTTCTTATCATTATCAAGTTACATTTTTCTTTCTTTCTTTGTAAAGGGGGATCCTCGAAATTTTGCTCTCATGCTACATTGGGATGGCTTCCAAGCCGCTTCTACAATGATGAAAGATAGCACCGTAGTTGAAATAATGGTGATGAATGGGGGCAAAAGATCAATTTTGGTATCTTTACCTGTGTTGTTTTTACCTCTATCTCATAAAGACTTGGAGATAAAGCATAACGAAATACTTGGTGCATTCTTGCATCCTTTGCTTTTGGATCTTGGAAAATCTTTGGTGGAGGGTTTTGATTTCCATTATGCATATCCTTCTAGTGATATCAGTGGAAAACTACAAGGTGGAAGAGTCACATTGAGAAGCACTCTCATGTTATGCACGGGAGATCATCCTACTCAATGCAAACTTGGGCAAGTGAAGCATGGTGGAATGAGGTTCTGTAGGCGAGACAAGGCAAAGGCAACACTTGTGGGTGATTGCTATGTTTATGATGCTAACAGATTCCAAGGTAGGTATCCGCCAAAGAAGAGGCATGTGGAGAAGATGTGGAGGACTATAAAAAAGTAAAAGAGATGCATGACAAAGAAGAGAAAGGAGGAGACCTTAAGAAAAGGGGGCTTATCGGGGGAGTCTACACTTTGGAGACTCTATCACTTGTATGGTTTTGACATTTCTAAGGACTTAGTCTATGATTCCATGCACATCTTGTCTCTTAACTTGTTTCAAAAGTACCTTAGAAAATTGTTGTCAACCGCTTCTACATCAGTGAAAGAGGAAATTGATATGGTTGTGAAAGAGGTGGAGAGGGCAATACCCAAGACTATTTTGAATAGTGGACGATGGCCAGGACATCCTTCTCGACACTACAAAATTTTCAAAGCGGAGGACTGCCAAAAGTTTATTCAGTGGTGTTTGCCCCATATTCTAAATGTAGTCAATGGAATCTCCCAAGAAGATGTGGTCCTTGGAAAGCTTCTTATTGATATCTCACACATGTTTTTTGAGTGTACAAGGCAAAAAAATGGATGGACCCAAGATGACATAAGTGTTTGTCGATCTCTTTTGCTTTCATAGTGCATCTTATTGGAGGAGTGGGAGGGTCCAAATAGCTCTCCTTTGGAACATGTTGTAGGTATTAGTCCTTGTTTTAGTTATGACAAAATTCATATCATTTCAAATTCATGCATGCATATTTATGTTATTTGTTGTGTTTTCAGGTAATGGAGAAATGCTTGATGACATCTTGAGACATGGGTCGCACGATTGTTTTTGGTGCTTTTCTTTTGAGAGATGTGTTTTGGGCTACTTGAGTATACCCACCAATAACAAGGAAAATGAGATTTCTTATACTAAGTTCTTCTGTTGTCATTTGTTTACAAGGATTTGGAAACAAATCCATGTTAAGAAAGATGGGTCATGATGCTTTGACAGAGATAAGTATTTTGTAAATTCTTTCTTCATTTTCCCAGAGGGACATGGAGATCAAGAAGTACCAAGAGATTGTGCTGATTGGCATGAGAAATGTATTCTTTTGGTATCGTCAGAGGACAAAGCCAAAGATGTATGGAATGCATGTTCTAGACTCCTTCCAAGTAGTTGCAAAGGCTTGGTAAATAACAAGGGTCTTGTTGTTGGTGGCAAGGAGAAGAAGGTTGGTGGCAAGGAGAAGAAGGGTCTTATTGTTGGTGGCAAGGAGAAGAAGGTTTTTACTCTTAGTGCATTTGAAAGGGAGTCATTGTTTTCTATCTACAATTGGAATGGCTCAACTTTGCTTACTTTAGAAAATATATATGATATGGGTGTGTTCTACTTCAAGGCCTTTTTGCATGGATGTAAGTATACACAAGGTGACTATGTGGTTTTTGAAGATAAGCTATCTCAAACATTGCAACAAGGAGGAGGATTATGTAGAGGCCGTCTGAAGAAAATATTTCTTCATGAACAAGAAGGAGAACTTCAGCTATTTATGGTCATGGAATCTACTGTTCAAAGCATTTACATCATGAATGAGGTGACATGGATGGCTCTCGTGCGCACAAGTGAGAAGAATAATCTAAAGGACATGGTGCAACCTCTTGCTTGGATCAAGCATAATTGTTTTTGGTTAAGATCTCCTATTGATGGCCTGGGGATTATGTATGAGGTGAGTGGGCATAAGGTTCGAGGGAGATTGGCGCAAAGAGGACAGCCAGGTTATGTCCCACCATGGACTGAGCATGGGGATCATGTCATTGCATTCTCCGATGACTATCAAATGAAGGCTGCTTTTATTGTGGAAGTTGACGAGCCAAGGAGAAAGGCCCTTCTTGTTTGGTTGGATGATGCAGAATCTGAAATTTTTTGGCTGGATTGGAAATCTATAGTTATTGTAATTCCAAGCTCCACAAAGGTTATTCTCCACCTTGACAATATATTCACCTTTTCCTTATTTATTACTCTTATGTCAAGCTTCTAACCTTACTCGTTTCTTCTTTCAGGGTAGAGCGCAGGAGGGCACGTCTTCGCAGCGTACTTGTCATGAGGTAGTTGTTCGCAAAGCCTTTGTTGAAAGTTTCAATATGAATTTGATATGTCCAAGCTTTAAAGTTTGTGAGGGGTGAATCCTAATCTCTGATATGAAAAGGGATTGCTAACTAAGGTTTTTGACAACGAGCTCAATCTGAAGCTGGATGCAGAGAGCTCATGATGGACGGACTAGTTTACTAGTAAATCTCCTTGTCTTTATGTGTTTTTTGCTTAAGATGTTTGAAACTTGCATTGGTCTCTCTCTCTCTCTCTCTCTCTCTCTCTCTCTCTCTCTCTCTCTCTCTCTCTCTCTCTCTCTCTCTCTCTCAGACACATAGATATATCTATATATACCATCTCTATGATACAAATGCATGTATGTATTATGCATGTATTGATGTACATACATGGATACATACATATATAAATGTATGTATGCATGCATGTATGTATGTATGTACACGTCCACAAACACACGTACAGGTACATATTGTGTGCAAACACACACACATGTATGTGCTGTATCTATGATGGATATTATGTCTGTTACCATGGAAAATACTTGACGGGCATTAATTTCTTGCAATCTTAAATGGAATTTCATTGTCATTTTGTTGTTTGGCAGGGGTCCGTTGGTGTGTGGTAGAGCTGTTTTTCTCAGGTGGCTGTTCAATGCCTTGTGTTCTGTTCTTATTTTGGCACCATTTCTTGTATGGTCAAGTGCAACGCCCTTGTTAGATCATACTCTTTGCTTCTTTCTTGCAAGTTGCTAGGGTATGGAAACTACGAGCTATGCTTCATCTTTGTTAACTTTCAAATTGAAACCGTAACAAATCCTTTTTTTGTGAGGACTTGAAGAATCGTTCTTTGGATAGTCTATGTTGAGTTGATTGTTGAATGGTTCTGATAGATATACCGTGACAACTCCTCTTTGATAAAGACAAACTTGTTGTAGACACTTTTGTTTTGAACAACACGTCCTGCTACTATTTTAAATCTGATTATAGTAGTGGCTTGTTGTTTACAGTTTTTATATGAATAGCACCTCTTGTAGGTTGTAAAATTCTGATCACAGTTGCAATGTTGGTTTACGTTCAATAATAAGTGCAAGCAGGGGTTTGTGTTGTTGCAGTTGTTTGTTTTTGGGTTAGTTTTTGTTGCAACCAAAGTGCAGCCAATGTAAGGCTTTTGCTTGTTGATGGTTCAATTATTCGATAATTGTTGGTTACATTCGATGTTGAAGTTGGTGCAAGCAAGGGTGTGTTCCGTTTGTTGCAGTTGTTTGTTTTTGGTCAATCTTTCCTGTAGCCAAAGTGTAGTTTGTGCTTGCTGATCGCTTCAGTCGGTCTTCTTCTGATAGTCTCTCTTGTAGCCAAGATGTAGCCAATTTGAGGCTATTGGTTATTGATTGCTTCAATTATTTGATGTCATCACTAGGAGAGCTTGGAGCATCTCAACACAATTTGTGTGAGAGAGCCAGTGGGCATAGGTTGAGACAAGTTTAGTCCCTTACCTATTATACATACTACTAGGTCCTATAGTAGTACCACTTATGCGACACATTCTCCTTTAAGTGGGGGATTGTTGGGGTAAAGACAATGTGCCTCTTACCCCGAATGAACATGCAAGAGACGTCCAACCGCCTATTACTTGTACACACCGCATAAAACCTGGTGAAAAACCAAGAGAGTCTCCTCTAAATGCAATTGAAGTAAAATCTCAATGCAAATCTCAACCATAAAATCGCATCCAAGATGCCAAAGTGGGAGAAGCTCTTGATCACTAAAAAATGACAAAAATCTATCAACAAAAGTTATGGCAAAGTGGGAGTAAACCTCGACCACTACAGCCTCCAAAAGAGGACTCAAAACCATAAACCAAAACACTACTCAATGCCAATGAGTAGAAATGCTAAAATGGCTCCACAATTCCACATACAATGGCAATCCGCACTCGGCATACATCCACGGAGTGACTGCACATGAACAAGCGCCAAAAGAGTTGCAATCCAAAAACTTGATCAATGCAAAACCAATACTCTCAAGACTCAAGAGAGCTCACCGACACTCAAAAGCACTCGCCAAAACGCATGTATAATGGGCATACACAATGCACCATAACCATCTGCAAATCCATTTGCGAAGATCATAAACCAAAGCACAAAATCACTGTCAAAGTATCCTATGAAAACTTGTGAAAGAAGCTTCACCTGTGTGCTCAAAAACCATGTCTCTCAAGAGATCGCTTCAATGGTGTGTGAACGCCTCCGTGCTTTGTTGCCCAAATCTACCAAAAACCTTCAAACCACAAGCTCTGCACAAGCTGAAATTTCATCTTAAACTCATAATGTATGCACTCAACTTTGAGCACTTGCCGTGCTTCCAATAAATGCATTAATCTCTGCACATGCTGAAATTGCATCTTAAACTCATAATTTATGCACTCAACTTTGAGCACTTGCCTTGCTTCCAAAAAATGCATTAATCTTGCACACTATGTGAAAACAAAAAACTTAAATTTTTTGTATAGAGTCAGTCTGAGATGAATATCAACAAAACGGTGAGGATTTTGTAGAAAGTGTCTTCTGCAAAGTTGTAGACCACATCGAAACGAAGGGATTTAGCGGGTAGAATATTCAAATCTGCATTCTACGAGCATAAAAAGGAATTTAAAAACAATGCTACTACTCACACAGCTTTTAGGGTAACACCTTCACTTACACACAATTTTCCATACTCTTTTCAGAGCTTCCATAAGAGTATACATCACTCGCAGGCTAAGCTCGCAAGCTGCCATTGCATTCTCAGATAGCTTCTTGATCTCTCCACCACTGAGAGAAAGCAAGCTATCACCTTGAAGCTCTCAAAGCCCTCGTGCTCCTTTTCATTGCCAAGCCGTAGCTCTGATACCAATTGTGAGTGCACGAATGTTGTGCGTGTGTAAAGAGCAAGAAGGAGAGAGAGAGAGAGAGAGAGAGAGAGAGAGAGAGAGAGAGAGGAATCACATCTTTGAGGCTAGAAAAAATCCACAAAAACTTTAAAAGTTTGTCTTCTTTTGTTGCCACTTAAGGGGCTCATAATTTTTGGCCCCAAAATCTGATGCACATTCTGTAACCCATCCATAATCAAATACCTTTCATGACCCGCTACTTGGTTTAGGATTTCATCCTATAATAGTAAAGAGTAGTGATCCCACTTCGTAGTAGCATTGAAGAGATTGTAGTCGATGCACACTCTCTACTTCCCATTCTTCTTTGGAGTGATGACCACATGTGAAACCCACTCTGACTCGTTCATATGATAGACGATACCTGCATCCAAAATCTTATTGATCCTCTTGGTTGTCCCCTCTTCATCAGAGGTAATAGCAATTCTTGCATTTTCTCAGACAAATCCTGGGCTCCGAATGCTGTGGAATAGCTCCCATACCTTGATTCCCATGATTCTCATCCTAGACAACGTCTTAAGGACTCTGTGGTTGAGTAGAACCACCACCTTGTAGCCCAACATGCCTTTGTCAATTTTCTTCTTAATCTTCCTAGTATTAGTTCGTACAATCACCTCTGCACCCTTGTAGTTTTTTGGGCTTTCAAAGTCAACCTTCTCTCGCACTTTGGGATGCAAGAATGCCATGAACTTATCCACCTTGAAGTACTCACCATTAGCCAACTGCATAGTTGCCGATAATTGTGTCCAACATGATTTAGCAAAATAAATAAAAAAGATTGAAATCCTCACTTACATCTTGTTTAACACTAGAACGGTAACAGGACACTTTTATGTCCTTGGACACTTTTGTGTGCTGTTAAGTGACCATTTTGCTTGAATTATTTGAAGAGTATGAAAATGAATTTCTAGGTGCTATATATCCAAAAATTTTCCTTAGGAGTTGAAAGAAACTTAGCCTTTATTTTGGAGTATCGATCTCACCATTAACCTTACTCTTGCACAACATTTTTGAACCTAAACTGTGTGAAAAAACGGGTCCTGTTTTTGGCTTTTTTTCAATTTTTGGCAACTATACCACTCTAAACTTCAAGTTTGTGAGGTTTAGATGGCTAGAGGTTAGGCATTCATAGTTCTCAACATGTTTTGATGCTTGTAGGGAGAGCTAAGTGTCAAAATTGAAAGTTATGACCAATTTACAAGAATTGCATAATCCTTTTTTTTGGCCAAAATTAGCACTTTTATGATTTTTTTGGTGGCTTTCTTGATATCCAAATTCAATTTTGATTGTGTAAGTGTAATGTATAACATAAAGCTAATCTTCCTTGAGTTTTGGGGGACCTAATATGCTATATAGCATAGTATATGATGATGGTTGAGTTTTTTGATTGTTGAAGAATATGATACATTTTAGAGTAGCAAGTATAACTTTCTCAATATTGCTATTTTCTTAGTCCAATTGTGTGTATTTTGTAGGTAGTAACCATATCTAATCATAGACTACAAACTTGGCTAGATATTGAGTAGTTTCTATGGGTTTCTAGAGGTCATAATGCTAAACCCAGTATTTTCATGTTTGCTGTATTTAGCACTTTATCATTGCCCCCAAGGTTCCAATTCTAAGAGATCCATTATCCTTTTGACATGCTTCATGGCTCCTTTTGAATCCAAAGGCCCAAAGGGAACCAAGAAAACATGTATATAGTATCTGTATTGAGCGTGACTATAGAAACTTTGATGATAGGTCCGCAGAATGACAAAAATGCGACTTTTTTGTACCTATTTTTTTTGCCCAAAAACAAATAGTGAGGTAAAAGCAACCATATGTTTTGGTCACCAACCCATTGAAGTTAACGGGGCATTTTATATCATGTCCTACAAAAATCCCCACTCTTATTTATATACAATCAACCGTAAGAAATTGTTGTTTTGGGCAAAATGCATTGTTCCGTCAACTTTGGAGGCTTGTAGTGACCAAGTGATGAGAAAAATTACAAGTTTCTTATTTTTTCCATATGTAGTAGTTATTGAACTATAAGCTCATGAAAGGATTTTTCAAAATGAGTGGATCTACTATGGTTTTGGAATTTTTTCCCAAAACCCTGAAAGGACACTTTTATGTCTTGTTAGGTTACCATTCTAGTGTTAAGAGCCTTCAGCTTCACATTCACCTCAATTGGGACACCCTCTTATGGAAAACATGAAAAAAGTATGCCGTACAACTGACCACGCATGCCTTGATCTTGCCTTCCAAAGCTTCACACCACACCTTCGCTTTACCGTGCATCACCAATGGAAAAGTTTGCATCTTCTTATCCTCATTAGGCATACACAATGATAGCATGTACAACTCAAAATCTGCAATTTACTTGTGTGAATTCTCTTCATCAGTGAAAATTGGTCCATAGCTTCACGTCGACATGCTTACCAATGCAAAAAACTATGCTTCTTGTAAATCTAGTGTGCTCCTCCATGGGGGCACCAGAAGATGGAGAGGGGGAATGGGGAACACACATGAAACACAACACAATGGACTCTCTATAGATCAGGGTATTCACAACACCCCTATCCTATAAAAGAAACTCCTTCAAAACTTACAACTTAAACTAACAGAACCACGTCTGCACTCCACCCAATACTCACACACCTGACAAGATCACCAAACAACACACACCCACCCATTCTATCTCACTCTCTTTACACATACACCACTGCTTTGGGGGGACACACACATCCACACTGACAACATTGCAAGACACAACAAGAGCAAGAGAAGGAGAAAGGGGGAAGGGAAAAACGATATCAAATGGGGTGACAATGGGCTTGATATCGCTTCAAAAGAACATTTACAACATTTCCAATGCCAAAGCTGTGACTAGTTTCAAGAAAAAAACCCTCATGGGTTGACAAGCACAGATCTCTATCTAAAAACCCTCGTGCATGCTTTAATGGATCCCAAAAAGCCCAAAAATGATTAGAAAACCCCATGTTGTACAGGTGATATTACACTTTTAGCATCTGCTCTTCCATTGGTCCACTTGGTGGCTCTTTGGCGGCCCAATTTGGCATCTTTTGGAGAGGGCAGTGCCTTTCGACTTCACGAATTTCCCTTTCTCCCTTTTTAGAGCGAGTAGCACTAGCAACATCACTAGTGCCCCTTGTGATTCACAAGGTTCCATTCCCCCCCGTCTCCCCCCCCCCCTCTCTCTCTCTCTCTCTCTCTCTCTCAAGAACTTCCTCCTTGAACTCACTCTCCCTCACCCAAGCACTAGCGAGATTGCTAGTTTGGGGGGGGGGGGGGTGTTTTGCTTTCAATTCTAAAAGCGGGCTCCTCGGGGACCCGTCAAGTGAGAATAGCCTCTAAAGGTGCCACATTGCCACATCATTGTTTCCATAATGGTCGACCAATGCTTAGGAGCACTCACCATCAACCAACACCACTACCGTGCACTCAAAAACCACCCAACACCGCCATGAGCGTCGCACAGGGCCGCAAGCATGGGGGGGGGGGGGGGAGAGCTCCACGAGAGCCTTTCTCTTTCCATTTTCTTGATGATGATAGGGCCTTGCCCCAAGATTTATAACATGCATCCAAGGATATCCCCATCACATATGGGCCTATTCACTGCCATGTGGCTGCACACGGTGGAAGCACCCCTTTGGGGTTAGAAAAATTTCGCAATAACTTTAAAAATTTGTCTTCTTCTTTGCCAATTGAGGGGCTCATGGTTTTTGGCCCCAAAATCCAATGCACATGCTATAAGATTCCATCGATAGCCCACCATCTCTCCTCCACCATTCAACGTCTCTGTGGACTTGAACAACGCATCCAAAAAATGTGAAAAACCATCCGACTCTCCACTATTGCCACCATCCACAAAATTCAATCGTCCATAACTCTATACTTACAACTTAGATCGACAACCCATCAATTCTAGCTAACTCCACACACTACATACTTCTCTTGAGAACTTTGTTAAGCCCAAAAAAGTTCTAGATGGCATGCCTACCGAGGCAGTCAAACTGGCACTGACCTAGCCCTTGAAAAAAATTCAACTGGCCATATCTCAAGCATCTAGACTCCAATTGTCAATCTCAAAAGATACACATGCTCCATAAACTAAACACTCCATATCTATACACTCACCTTTTCTCTGACCACCCATCTGCACCTATCCATCCCGTCCAAGATCTGCAAGGCACTCCACATTCAAATTCCAATAACATCCACCCTATAGCTCCGATTGAGGAGTAGTCTTGACCAATTTGTAGAGCACCTTGAGCACTATATCTTACCACATGACTCCACTACTTTGAACACCTTGATCTACCAATCTATTTAGCCGATCATGGAGCCTTTATGGCCTAAAAATACACCTCAAGCATACATTCCAGCAACCACTTGCCTACCTAGGACCTCCACACCTACTTTAGCACTCTAGCATGCACTTGTAAACATACATAGCATTGTCTGTGCCTGCTCCTAGCTTCGACCATGTTTGATTGCACCAACGTGTATAAATTCCTACAATATGGGTGTATACCAAAGGACAGGTGACAATCGAGTAAGAAATATCTCATTCTTAGAAGTCTAAATTTTACTATCATAATAGGATCTTTGTATCAACTAGGTGTTGTTGAAGTTTGGAGAAGGTGTGTATAAATTCAAGGCAAGATGCAAGTAATTACTAAAGCACACAGCCTAGTAAAAAGGCTCTCATTCAAAGAAGTCTGAACTAGAATCTTACTAAGTATTGATGGAGTTCTGAGAAGGTGTATACAAATGCAAGGCAAGATGCAAGTAATTACTAAAGCACACACTAGAAGTTTGAGTGGACACTTCTCTACTACAAGAAAATTCTTCAAGTTGGTTCATGGTGATAGAGTATGATATCAAAAGTTTGAGATTTTTGGAAGACATGTGACATTTGTGAGAGAATGTGCAAGCCAACATCACTAGACATGACTCTGGAACAAAAAACAACCTATAAATTTGTAGCTGAGGCCATCAATCTGAAAACTATCAACCCTATGTATGTGTCTAAGGAGTTGTTCACCATGCTTCTTGTGATAGCTTTGGACAATAAGTGTCCAATTAACCTAAGCACACTCTTTTATGATCTAGTGTGGTGTTTAGAGAGCCAAGGTAAAATCCCAACACCTGTTTAAATCCTCGTATGTTTGGCAAGTTTTCTACTAGATGACTTGCAAGCCAGGGCATCCAAAACTTCTGGCAGGAAAGCCCAATAGAACATGAGATCAAACATTGGATGTAGCCAAATTAGAAGGGCAAGAAGACATGTAACATGAACACAGAGTGGACCAGGCAAGGAGATTTTGAAAATACCACAAAGAAAAAACCTATCAAAAGAATATTGAGACTAGCTCGTCGCCAAAGCAAATAATCTAAAGAAAAGAAGGCACAATGAACCATTAAACTGGTAGGAGGTAAACTAGAATGCACGGCCATAGTACCACTATCACAGAACCCCGAAGACAACCATCGATGTACGCCGAGAAATAAATGAATCTAAGAAGACACAAAATTGAAAACTACCACATTGAAACAGAAATCCACAATCGCCACTACACAACAATTCAAAGATTACCTTACAGACTTGAGGCCTTACAAAAGCAACACCTTGTGGGATATATTTAGAATTTTTCACTTCCAATGCCTTTATCCCATCATACTTAGCTCATAGCTCAAGTTCCATCAAGTTTCAACTCATCAATACCACACACCAACTACAAATACCATACAATTCCCATGTAGTCAAATATGAAAGTAAGAGCATAAATGTGGATACCATTACCAATGGATGCATAGCCACAATCCAAACAGGATGGAATAAACTTGTCAATCCAGTGGGCCAAATGATTGGAAGCGTAGGCTAGCAAGGTGACTTTTTATCGACATCGGCAACTCAGACAATGGTTGGGGACTCAAGAGACTCAAAATTTAGAATTATAGTGGAATTTTGAATTAATCACACATGACAAGGTTTTGATAGTGAGTAAGTAGTTAACAGAAAATAGAGAAAGCCATCAAAGGACTGGAGCAGCAAACTAAAGAACTGGAAAATTTTAATTCCAATGAGAGGGTTGAGAAATGGAACCTAGGGAAAAATCTAAAAGAGTACTAGTCTATGTTACACCAGAAGCAACCAATTGTTGATAGTTTAAAGGAGGCCCACAATGTAATGAAGTAGTCCATTTTGGATAATTACATCCACTAGTCTCTGGTAGATATCACAAACTTGGAAGGAAATCTATCCCTAAACCATGCGGACCTACAAGATCCGTTTGTAAACATGAAAGAGGACCTGGAAGATAGCGCGACCAAATAAACAAGTGCTTTAGAAAATCAAGCAATAATGGAGCATCTCCAATTAAGCCAAGATGAAGACCAAGAGGATGATGATCTGAGTCAGCATTAGATGGTCTTACTTGTAGGAACAAGGGGAAAATTTTCAAAATCCTAACTATACAATTCTCACTTATAATGAAGTGAATACGATTCCAACTTAAGTATATCATAGTACTTTCTAAATGAATTGTTGTGCCTATAGATAAAGTATAGCTTATGTAAGATCAAGCTGGTGAATTAGATTTCACTCCGAAAGGCAGTTCTCAAACTGACGTATATTGAACTCCTAGCTAAGAAGACCAAGGTTTTCAATCCATGCCATTAGTTTAGATGTATTGTTTATATTCACTTATCCATACTTTTAGTGTTTGGTTAACGGGTCAAGGAATTGACTAGATTAATAGAGGTAGGGATTTTGGTGATGCACCTTTACCTTTTTTGTTTTCTAATGCCCTTTTTCCTTGAGGTAAGTATATGATACTTTTCCTCATCATAATAAGTATTCAATTTAATCAATTTAATTTTATTTCATTTTTAAATATGCGTTGAATGAACTTTCACCCACTTATCTCTTTAGGTAGATGACAAGGTCATGTTTGAGGAAAGGATTCTAGGGGTTAGTGTACGTAGTACCTCCTCTGTCAAGCTTCCCTTTTCATATGTTAACAACTACAGGCATTAAATTTCTTTTAATTGATTTTCTATCAAAGATTATATGGCTACAAGGTTAGCGATCGTTTTTTTGAATTTCCACATGTTGCTCTTACTGTATATAAGGCTGCAAAATCTGGGCTTCCAAATCAAGGAGATTGATGTAGCCAATTTGGAGCAAGGTTTATGATGAATGCCACCTTCACATACTGAACATCACTATGGGAGACATATTCCACAGGTGAAGAATATGAGTCTCTAGGAGGATTGACACATGCACCTTCTTTCCTAATAATGTAGTGGGATGGAGTCTCTAAGTGTTGATCAAGTCTCACAGACCATTTCAAGCATTTGATATAAGGAAAAATTTTAGTGGGCCAAAATTTGTTAGGCGTATCAACGCATGTTCAAAATGCTTGCCATAAACCATCCATAATCCAAAATTCAATCATAAATCATAATCCATTACCCATGACATGGGTGAGGACTCTACCCCTCTTTACGTGATACATAACCATTTTGCAAACCACTTTAGCACACCAATGGTTGCAAAAAATTTGATAGGACAAACATACCAAAAAAATAATCCAAGAGCCACACTAACTAATACAACAAAAAAAACATAAGCGTATCGATAATTACAAGGGAAATCTCAGTCCTTGATCATAAGCCATAATCATCAATGAACCCAAGTGCCACACTTGGAGTTTTAATTGCACTCATTGTTGGCAAACTCATCCAATACACATGGTCCTTACTAGATCTTGATTGATCAAAATAGCAAGATAGTGTAGAGTAACTAGTGGTAACTCCTCAAGATAACTCAATCATCTTCTAAGTCAAATATTCAAAGATAACGCGTCACCCAACTTGCATCTCTCCAAGGACAATTTCTCACCTTGTACACCGAGTACACTACTTTAAGAGCCATGCCTCTCTGGGGCCACCATAAAGAAACTAGCCATGCAGATGGAGTGTAGATGAGCCTAACAAAAAAGAAGATTTATGCGACATTCTTCGTCAAGCATAGCCATAGCTGGTCATCTATCCTGACCATGGAATATGCAATATAGGTGGCCCTAGTTTTGTATCAAAGCTACCATAAGAAACATTGCACATGAGCATCTTGGATATGGAAAAACAATCCTTTCCAAGACAATTAAGCTATACATAGTCTTGACTCTTACACGCTTGCCATAAATTATTCCATAATAAAAAATTTAATCATAAATAATAATGCATATCCCATCACATAGTTCCAAAATTTTTGATAGTATAGCCATACCAAAAAACAATCCAAGAGCCACACCGGCTAGCACAACGAAAAAAGCATAAGCATAGCAATAATCACAAGAGAAATCTCAGTCCTTGATCATAAGCAATAATCATCAATGAACCAAACTCCCACACTTGGAGTTTTAACTGCACTCATTATTGGTAAACTCGTCCAACACAATGGTCCTTAAAAATAGATTTTTATGTATAAAAAGAATCCCCTCTTTATGTCTATGTCCCTCTCTTATGTCTAGCATGGAACAAATTTTTTTGACTTTGTTGGCTCATTTTCCTTGACATGGTTTTGTCTGATAATCTGATCGTCTATGCATGGATTTGCTCGCATCGCTGGTGTGAATATAGACTCTAGGTTGTCCTTGCCAATTGAATGTGAGAACCATGTGACTAAGAACAACTTCACTGTAGGGAATATTTTCTCCATAATGTAACTCCTTATGGAAAAGTAGGCCAGAGTTTTCCCAATGGGAAAAAAAAAGGGAATAGTAACTTCTCCAAGTGGGAAAATTGACACAATTGACTTCTACTATGAGGGAAATCTCCATCATTGAAATTCTAGGCCTTAAACATTTAGAAAGAGATAGCATGCTAAAATAGAGGGCATGTACAAATTCAAGCAATTGAAATTTAAAGAAAAGATGTGTATGAAATCAAAATAGCATCACCTTTGAATCATAGTCACAAAGGATAGAAAAAGAAGCAACTTGTCAAATTCCATCAAAACAAAAGTGTCTCATTTTTTTTTTTGGCAACTAAGAGAGCTACAATGACGGACACAAGCTACATAGTATTGCAAAAGAAGTGATTGATCCATAGTCACGAAGCACTCTTTGAAGAAAGACTTGTTAGATGTACGTGCCTCTTTGATGGCTTTCCACAACTTCCCGAACATCTCATCTACATCATGTTGATCCATTGCCTTCATTGCAATGCGTATCAATTCTTCATTTTTCATTTCCTTTGTTGTTGCAAGGAACTGTAAATAATAAAGTAGTTTATAAAAGAGGAGAAAACGAAGTCATGATTTTTCAAACAACTCATGGACAAGTAAACCTTATAAACCTATATTTATACCTTGCTCAAGGTGCAAGTATCCATCTTACTCTTCTTGATTGTCTTCTTGTTAAGAAAACTTGTGCGGCTTTGATCCTATTAGCATAAAAGAGTCAAGAGTTCTATGAACAATACAAAGCAACATATCAATAATGATAATCTTGCTTGAGAATTGCTTACATTCTCTAATAAGGTATCTATGAATCTTGCTGGAGTCTTTATAGGCCTAGAGGACCTTGATGTATGTACTTTTTGCCAAAATTGTGTAAGAATAGATGCACATTTAGTAGTTTTTAGATAGTTACTTACAATAAGCATTACAAATTAACCAATGTAAGATTTAAGGTGAAAACCACACCACATATGTCTTAGGACTAGTTAACAAGTTGTTGGTTAGGTTATCAAAGGCCTACAAAAAATTAACAGACAATAGAGTAAGTGGCAACTTCACAAATAAGAAAGTAAACTACTTCATTGTTTTACAAACGGTGTAAAGAGTGCATGGCATTACCTTCCTCTTCTTTGAGGCATTTTGATGTATTAAGCCATCAAAGGCCTAAAAGAAAATGCAAGATTTTTTAGTATGTGCCCCATTTAAGCCATATTACATAACTTTAAGATAGTGTAACATGCAATCAATAGGATACCCTTTCCTT
The DNA here is from genome assembly GCF_014529385.1 of Adiantum capillus-veneris. Lineage (NCBI taxonomy): Eukaryota > Viridiplantae > Streptophyta > Polypodiopsida > Polypodiales > Pteridaceae > Adiantum > Adiantum capillus-veneris. The sequence goes on along the minus strand of NC_140938.1, from coordinate 69,602,289 downwards.
TTTTGAGATACCAAGACTTTTTAGAAAGAGCTCATTGACTTGATATTTTTGTCTTTAGCAATACTAATATTTTTCATTTGCATATCAAGCATAAACCACATTTTTTAATGTGAGAACACATAGGCACATGGTCTCAAATCTAAAGACATACCATCATCTTGTTGATACTTGCAAATTTTATCTCCGTATCCCTTGCATTAGGATTTTCACAAAGCTGCAGCACACAAAATGTCAATTCTAAAAGCATTAAAAAACCAATGGCAGTTAAGTAGGAAAAACCTTTACATACCCTTGGGTTTGATTTATTTAACTCCAACACATTTTCCTTCTCATAATCCACAAAAACATGGGTGGAAGTAGTTGCATCTAAGTCTTCATGCTGCACATTTTCCATGAACACGGTATGAGTTTAGAGAACTTACTAGGCGATGTGTCAAATTTTTTATATTTATTTATTCAAGTCATCTATACAAGAGTTCTCCACTTACCAATTCACTTGGCTTTTACCCCTTTGTAATGGTGGCCTCTTCCACTTTCGAATTAGCAAGTTTGTTGTTTCTTTTCACCACTTCACTAGGAATCTTCACCTTATCAATTGTGGCTTCTTCCACCTCAAGGATATTTCCATCGTATAACGGGATCCTATAGAACTTAGTGAGAGTCTCCTTGTCCTAAAATGTATTGATAAGATCATGTCATAAAATCCATCTTTAAAAAAATAAGTTTGAAAGTAACATACACTTTGAGTGACTAATCGCCAATGGATTTGATCCTCCTTGCCCCACAAACTTCTCATGTTTGGGTGGAATCACATCATACTTGCATAACAATGTTTCATTCACATGGTCGCCATGAGTCTTTGCCTATAACATAACAAAAAACAAGCTAGAAGTTGGTAGTAATGATTCAATTGTAGTCACCTCTTGTTTTGATCCTTGTGTCTCAAGCATAACCATGTGCTCCTTCACTTGCATGTCATCACAATCAATATCTTTGCAAAAAACTTGGCTTCCTTCATGCTATTTTACAAGAAGTAAAAATGAACAAAGTAAGAACCTCAAATAAGGTAATCTAACAACTATAAATTAGCATGTAATTAATTACTCTTACCATGTTTGTAGTGCTATCATCATGGCAATAACTAGCCCCTCTGATAGATATGGTGGAACAATCCTTATGCTTTGTACCAAGAGAGCATAACCATGAGATAAATATGACATGTGTAAAACATAAAATGGACAATAAAAAGTCATATCTTAAAGAACATATAATGTATATCTTACCATTATATTAGCAGTCCCATTCAATGGCTCAGGGATATAACAATCTTGCACAAAAGTTTCCATAAAAGGGTCTCCTCCATCTTCATCTACGTGATTAGCATAAGAGGATATGCTCATGGGATCGCCATAGGTGGTGTGATTTGGCTAAACAAGCAAAGTATGCATCAAAGTGTCAAGCTACCAAATAAAAATACAATGTTTTTTTGTAAATATTCTTTACTTTTTTACCTCATGCATATAAGGCTCTTCAAAAGGATGCCTTTGACCACAAGATTGTGTGGCATGACCGTGCACAATGTTTGAGGATCTTGTGAAGGTCTTTTGTCAACATAGCATGGACGGAAAATAATCAAAAGTTAGCTCACAAACTAAGAAACATTGAGAAACACACTTACACACACACACACATTGAGATCACATTAAAGATGTTTAAGAACAAAATTAAAAGCAATTCATGTACTTACATACCTTGGGAGGATCTTCAAAGTGAAGAGCACTCTTCATAAATTGGAGCATGGAGGTGCCCTCGAGTGCTTTCATGGAGCTATCTTGAGAGGGATAGCACCGTTGTCTCCTTGGGTGTATAGTAAGTGGGCTAAGCAAAGGAGGACTTTTCTCTACATTTCCCAACCGCAAACATTTTTTCAGGTTTTTTTGTGCATGCCTCCATTTGAAGACCTTCTCATACACATATGTGACACTCCAATCAAGCTTTACATCTTTTGCAAACACTAGAGTTTTCAACTCATGCATCTTTCCCTTGATGAATTTCATCAAATTAGTTGAAATCAATGGATCTTTTCGCAAGTTAATTTGTGGGAATGCATGCTTCTCTAAATCCCCAAAACCTTCTTTGAACCAGCCTCTAATTTTTCTCATGCTTTCATTGTAAGAAAAATGTTGTTTGTCCCAATATTTTTTAAGTAAAGCTTTTCCTACAAGAGAATGTTCATGTCTGACGGTAGATGGATAGAAAACCCGTTTGCGCATCACCGGTACGGTATCGGCGTGAAGATATTTCATCTCATGCAATATTTGTAGGTGATCATGATCTTAATTGTCGATTGGATGATGAATAATCCTCGAGGATCTCTCCTAATACTTGGAGCATGTGTGTGTGAACTAGGATTATCATTGAGGATATGCTTGCTCCATCCTAAAAGCATGTGGCGATGTGAAAAGCTTGTTATTCCAAGCTCTATCCAACCTTCGGATGTCATATATAAGAGTGTTTTGCCGTTGATGCCACTTGATGACACCGCTTGGGAGTACTCACTTGTGACACAAAACTCCTCCACAAAAGAGCTACTACTTTTCGGTTATCCCACAATGCAATGCTTGTGATGCTTTCATTGCTACATAAAATACAATTGCGAAATATCAATACTCTCTCTCTCTCTCTCTCTCTCTCTCTCTCTCTCTCTCTCTCTCTCTCTCTCTCTCTCTCTCGCTCTCTCTCTCCATCCACGCAATTGTATACTTATACACACAAATTGCCTTCACATCTCTCCTCTAGTCAAGGACAAAAAGTCATATTTATACCATGGACTATCTAAAAATCATAAAGTATTGGATGAAAGAGAAGAATTTGAAGGGATTTGATGCATAAAATTGGTAGTGAAGGAAGGATTATTAATTCCCTTTCAATGATGCTAATGTAGTTTGAATTTGAAAACACTTAAGATCTTGCTTGTTACCCCCTATCATTCATATGGAATGTCTGTATTTAATGAAAATAAATGCATGAAAGTATAGTATTTAGCCTAATATGATTGAATATGGCGCTTACCTTCTTGCAATGTTATGCTGGTCCTGTGTCGATTGTCGAGGTCTTGAGCTAGCAGCAAGAGAGGATACTTCGGAGGTATATTTGAGTTAGTGGCATGAAGAAGAAGATTTCCAGCTTTGATGTTCCAAAAGAATCAATCTATGGCCCATAAGAAACTCCCGCTTTGTCAATGGTGCACCAAAACCAAATTTTCGAGTTGCATTCTCATGCAACGTCTGCCTAATGAATGAGACTGTGGGTGTTTATGAGAGAGAGAGAGAGAGAGAGAGAGAGAGAGATAGTCATGTTCTCTTGCAAGCCCTCAAGCCGGCCTGGACTTCTGCGCCGCCATAGAGAGAGAGAGAGTGAGTCTACCCGCCAACAGTACGTAAACAAGTGGTGCAGGCCAGATATGTGTGTGTGTGTGTGTGTGTGTGTGTGTGTGTGTGTGTGTGTGAGAGAGAGAGAGAGAGAGAGAGAGAAAATATGCTGTGCTGCAAGCCCTCAAGCCGCCCGGACTTTTGTGCCAAGAGTGAAGCTGTCGCCTCTAATAAAAGCTACCTGGGTGCATGTCTAATCCATTACTAGCCAGTACTGGAGGGGGGGGGGGGGGGTGGAGAGAGAGAGAGAGAGAGAGAGAGAGAGAGAGAGAGAGAGAGAGAGAGAGAGAGAGAGAGAGAGAGAGAGAGAGACGGAGAGAAACGAATGCAAGTCTTGACTCCCAACTTCCCAAGCAACATATTGTTGACCTGCAAAATTGATTCTCAAACGCTCAGATGTTCAGCAACTCCCAATCTTTGGTAGGCTGCACAGAGAAAGCGCGCACGTGAGCTGGACTCGAGTCAAATTTCTACACTAAGATTGTAAATTGTATCCATAAATAAACCCTTAGGGTGCTTTTTTCTCCTACATTAAGTGCAACTTTTTGTGGATTCCAATTATGAATTATTGCTTGATGATTATGAGAGAGAGAGAGAGAGAGAGTACATGCATGTGAGATGTGAATATGACAGCACATTGAACAAGTTGCTTGATGATTAGAAGAGAGAGAGAAAGATAGAAGAGCATGTGCATGTGAGATGTGCATATGACGGTACATGGAACAAGCTACACCTGCCTGCAGGAAACCCCAGTATGGTGAGGGTGGTGGAATATTTGCAAAACTTGGGCTTCGACACCAACAAGGCAACGGTGAGCAAGCAGGACAGGCATCCCATGCACATCACTCGGCGTGGCCACATCATATGGGTTGCTTTGAGGGCTCCTACCAACAATACAACACCCTCCAGCCATGTCACAGTTTCTGTTTCATTAATGATAAGTCTAAAGAATGTTTCACGATGGGCTTCACGTGTGAAAAGAGTGAAAAAGAAGTGCCACTAATGAGGAACAACATTTTAGCTGAGGTTTGTGCAGTGTGGCGCATCGCCAGCACCATAAGAAGATTTAGAAATTATCTCATGTAGGAAAACGGAGTCTTTTTGAGTGTTTTTCATACAATGAATAACATCATGAGCTTGTGCTTGAGAGGCACCGCATACCTAGCTAGGTACGATTGGGGGCAAGCAACCACTGGCCCCCCACCTAGTCAGCGGTCGCCTACCCCCAATCGTACCTAGCTAGGTATGTGGTGCCTCCCTCACAAAAGCTCACAATGTTAAGTCACAATGTTGCCATCCCCCCAGCTACATTGTCAAAGAGGTGAAAGGTTCTACATGCTGCTAAAAGACATTGAAGAGGATATTGTCCCCTCCCAAGTATGCTATTTTTGTTTGTCCTCCTCTTTCAAGTTAGTTAGTACTTAGTAGTCTTCTCTTTCTAAGTATAACCTGCCTTTATTTCATGTCTTCTAGTGTCTAACCCACGTCAACATCTTTGGAAAGGCCATAGGTCCATAAGAAACAAGTATATGTTGTTTTGTTTGGAGAGATTTCTTCACTTCGTATCAACTGGAAACAACACAGGGCTACTTGACTCTACACTTCTTGAGCATACCTTGCAACCAAAACGTTCCTTGCAACCAAAGTGTTCCAAGAGATGACATTTTAAACACAAAGGTTATCAAGAACTCTTTGTGCTTTTGTGAAGAGTTGCATTTGGCATACATATGGACCAAATATTTCATGGGGCAATCCTTAGCAACGTGCCCAAACTGCGAAAGACGAGACATTGAACATATCCATTGTGCTTCTCATGCTCTTCCTCTTCCACTTATAATTTTCCAAACAGTATTGTAGAGCACGCTTGGCAGAACTGCTACCCCGAAGAGATGACATCCTAAGAAAGAAGCTCATCCACAAGCTGTAACACTTCAATTTCACTACAACAAGTTGCATACTTGTATGAGGCATCAACGTGAGGACCCTGGTTAATGAACTTCTTACTTGATAATCTTGACTCAAAGCACCTACTTGTAGCCACCCACACCGATATATACAAGTGGGTTTCATGTGGTTGCTCATGAGTCCCTGACTCTACGTCAAACTATAGGAAGCACTTCAAGCGGGTTTAATTGGTGTCCATGCCCATCATGTGGCTTATCCTACCTACAAGTATCCTCTATAAACATTGCATCTTACTAGGTCGGAAGAGAGATCGAACAAGAAGAAGAAGAGTCCTTTTAACATCACAAGAAAATTCTTAAGAGGCCTTAAAGATATATCCTATAAAATTCTCAACAAGGAGCAACCAAGATTAATTCCCATACAAATATATTTCATATTTTAGAAACTCCTATTTAACCATGAGGTTAAGCAAGGTCTAATTGTTGATTTTGCTTTGCCCTCTAGGATTCCTCTAGCTTGGAGTCCCCTTTGATATCAAGGGTAAAATATTTTCATTGTTCCAACTCTTGCGTCATTTTTTCAAAACACCATCTTCATCATCACTCGACCTACACTCTTGAACTATTCTAAGACATGGCTCTAGCATGGCTCTTGTTTTTATCTCATTCACCGTACATTCATGAACATTACGCTAACGTAAGGTGGAGTATAGTAGAAGGATTTCATAACCAACATGGGTCTTTCACATTCATCTTGTCTAATGTCTTCGTTATACTATGAATTCAGACTTATCAATATTGTAGGTAGTAAACATTGTTGACCCAAATCTGAGACCATTTTGGATAGCCCAGTTACAAGCAATGAAATGGGTGTGGGATATAGGTGGATGTGGGACCATGGGATGCATACCGTACTGAAGTGAAGAGAATATTATTTTGGCTACAAAATCGCATGCAAAAAAACACTTGTTGGTGCATCTAAATAGACTTCCTGACACTCCATCTGAGCAAAGCTTTCTAGGATTGCCTCATTATGCCCCTACTTTGCAAACCCTACGAGTAATGCATTCCATGATGTTGTATCATGTATAGGGTATAGGAAGGCCTATCCTTTGTATACAATTAAAGGGAAGCAGAGCATTGGGCGTTCCCTTCACATATGATATTGGGCATATCTTGCGAGGCTGTGTTTAGATTCCCAATTAACCCTCAGGATGGGTCTATACCTGTTACAAGCCTTCCAGAGTGTTTTGAGGAGATCCGATCCCTTTTCTGATACGTCGATAGGGCCAAAGAAAAGAGTAAACCATGGGATATTGGAAACTCCTTGGACTCCTATGAGTTGGAACTTGTCCGGGTGTCGGAACAGTAGAGAGGCATTATTGTGCACAAGCGAGTGGTGAGGAAGCTTAAACATGATAAAAGTAGTTGTGACGATGAGACGATAGAGGGAGCGGTGCCACTGCTATTCTGTTAACGTTAGTGTTTGCAAAAAATGTGTCTCAACTTAATATCGTGCCATTTTCAATTTTAAAGATGCCGGTTGAGGGTAAGGGGAAACTAGAGAAAAATAGTGTAAAAACTTGAAAAAATAACCTAATTCCTCTTGACAAAATTAAGAAAAGTAATTTTGTATGTGTGGAAAAATGATTTTTCTTGAGCACTGCTTCATGCCATCGCTAAAGCTAGGGCTACCTAGGGAAAAAGTTCAAAGCTTAACTCACATGTCATTGTCTCACACACGGCAGGATCAAACCTTTTACTCTTCCCAAATGAAACTCTTAGGGTAAAGGGGTCCTGATCACTGATCTTCCCTGACTCACCATGGGCCAAGGGGTAAGATTGCGATGCAAGCATTAATCTTCCCCGGCATGCCAATTGGTGGTGCTTTCGACAATTGGTCTTTGATGACCTAGACCGCAATATCAAACTCTGAGCACAGCAAGGAGAAGCAGCAGGGTAAACGATGCCCAACAAGTGTGATGATTGCTATGGCCGCAATAGCAAACTATGAGGAGCGCAAGGAGAAGCAAAAGGGCAAATGATTCCCTGCATGCGTCCACACTTTGACCATTATGGCCAACGGGATTATCACTTCAGTAGGTTATGGCGGACTCAGTTAAATGGCGGCCATGTTGCCCTTGCAACTCATGGCGGATTCAGATAAAATGGGGGCCATTGTGCGCTTGCAGCTCATGGAGGCTCCGAAAGAGGGGGAAAACTGTGGCGGGTGTCAAACCTGCTCGACAGATTAGTGCAACCAGCAGGCGTAGGGGGCTATTGGATCTCCTCTCACTCCCTTTTTTTTACAAAGAAATTATTGATTGCAAAAATTACCCCATCTATCCTCACCACAACCTTATCATCTCACCTGGCATCTGCAATGACACATGGTAGTGCTAGCCAATACCTTGAATTTTTAAAAAACGCTGGTTTTGACCCTTAAATCTCTCGCGGGCCGCTCTGCTTAGGTGGCGCACTTTTGGCCCCTTTACCCTAACAGCTTGAAACTTGCATCCCTCTGCATGGGGGCACGTCTCCACTTCTGAAACCCAAGCAAGCAGTGTGCACATGCGGTCAACTTGCAACCTATAGAATTGACGTCTGGTTTTACTGTCAAGGGCCATTTTGCCTATCAAAAAAGGTTCTAGAAAAATTCACCTGTCAAATGACAAGTGCAGATAGAGAATTTTTCTGTCGAACGACAAGTAGAAAAAATTTATGGCTGTCAAATGACAAGTCCTGATTTGTGAATTACCTGTCATTTTTTCCAGTATATGAAGGATACATACAAGTAGATATAAATAATACAATACATATATGCTATGACTCATGAGTCAATGGTCATGACTCTGGTCCACTTTCAGACTTCAAAGAGACATTGATCATGGCAAGTGGCCATTGTCCACGGCCCAAATTTGATGTGGCTCAAAATCTTAAGGCCGGACACTCCAAAGGCTAAGCCTTGCAACTTGAAAGTTGCGCGTAAAACCTGCATATCATCGAATGCCCTGCTAAAAACCACAGCACGAAAAAATGAACCCTGGTCCCTGTCGCTTTGAAGACCTCCGAGTTGCAGCAACCGAACGGAGAGCACGACCACTGGCGCACAAAGGGATTCAAGGGAGCAAGATTGAAGCAGGTTGCACTGCTGTCTACATTGGTACACAGCTACACTGCTTGTGAACAGGGTTGTGTGATGACTCTTGAGTAGAGATGGACGAACATGATTATTTCCACATTGCGACTACAGTCAGCAAGAAGGTATGCGAGAGCCTTGAGGCTTGGTTCTTGTGGATGTTGGAGCTATATATGGCTCACTCTACTGAACTTGGTCTCACCTATATATTTGTATCTTGTCCTCAAAATAGAGTGGCGTGAGACGCAAGATTGACGGCCACAATATGAATAGAAAAAAGCTAAATCTTCTCGAAAAAGTTAACGCCAAAATAAGAAAAACGATCGGGGACGCTTCACGAAGAAGTAGGACGAAGAAAGCTGCGTCAAGCTCTATTGCAGTAAAAACAGCATAACTTTCTGCTGCGAACTCCGATTGACGCAAACCTAGAACTCAAATCGAAGAGCTCGAGGAGACGAACAAGTTTTGGATGAAAAGTGCCATTGCTGTTTCTCCAAATTTTGAGCAGAACAGCAAGAAAAATTGAGATGAAGTTCAGGGTGTCATTAACAAGAAAACGTAATCAACGATTAGATTGATTATAAATAAACGCCACATAAAACACTAATCATATTCTTCTTAACACAAAACAACCACAGCTAACAAGAATCAACGCTCAAAAATAAAATTTGTAACAATTTTGAATCTTACATGCGAATCGCATACACATACTGTTGTCACCATGAATTGAATCGGCGCATGATCGTTACCGCTCTGATACCATGTTGAGATGTAGAGAGAAAGAGAGAGAGAGACGAGACAAGAGACACACCATATACGCTCCCAAAGACTGATTCATATTGAGGACAAGATACAAATATATAGGTGAGACCAAGTTCAATAGAGTGAGCCATATATAGCTCCAACAGTGGAGTCTAAAGAGAATGCATACTGCACTGTTGATTTCATTTTGTCTACTATTTGAAATGCTACAAAGTTGAACCTAGGTCCTGTAGCCCACGTCAACTCCAGTTCACTGTCACGCATCTCCTGTATCCCCAGCAAGTAGTATGCGCCCACTATCGACTTGCAACATGTATCCCTCTACGCGTCTGCGTCAGCTCCAGTTCACTGTCGCGCATCTCCTGTATCCTCAACAAGCAGTACGCACCCACTATATATCGTCCACGTATCTGAATCCCAAGCAAGCAGTGTGCACAGGTATGTTTTCAAATTTGCTCCACTGTTCACGAATTAGGATCGCCCTCGCCCTAGTTGATCAACAGTCTTTTGTAGGCAACTACTAGCCATTCGCCTACAATGCGTCTAACCAGAAGAGACTAAGTAGAGACAAGAGGACTTTGCCATTGATCTAGCCTGAGAGGAAGAGATTATGTGCGAATTCAGGAGGGCTTCGATTTCTTGAGCCACTACTTGCAAACTCAGGTCAGAATTCATTTCTTCAAGCCTTTTTTCATAATTGTATATTGAGATGTTTTAGGGACAGTTATTTAACTTGTTTACTTTTTGCAAGGGATTTTAGGTTTCACACTTCTGGATGCCGTTCATGCACCTCTATACAAGCACTGCTGTGTAAAAATAAATAGTGGTGATGCAAACTAGACCTATGAAAAAGATGGACCACCTTGCCTTCCGTATTGTATAGGGACATTTTAACATTATGTCAATCCTGCCATAATATTGATTGTGATTGTAATTAGTGTGAAAAATTATGCCAGATTAATTTATAATTGATGTGCCAAATAATCTACTTAACTGAGTAAAACACTGACGCAGTTGAAGGATGTTTGTGAGAAGGTTGAAGCCGTGTCTGATTTGCATCGGTCTTTTTGCTTCTTTTATGTCTGTTGTCATGTTTTAGTAGGCAACATACCTAGCTAGGTATATGATGCATCATTGTGGTTGACTTGCAATGTTCTAGAAACGCATGAATTTTGATTGAAAAGAGAGGAATTCTTCCATAAAAGGTTTTATAATGTTTTCATTGGGTTATATTACATGTGATAAACATGTTGATTAAAAGTAGTTGTGATGATGAACTTGCCAGTGCACACTTGTACATGGACCGATATGCTACATCTTCTCAATCATTTCCACTGAGTGCTAGCGTATTAAGTGATGAGGAATTGGATTGGTACATACTAGATTGTGTGTTATGCATCCAATCATTATGTGATGAGGCCTGCATATGACGATCTCTTGAAGATTCTATTCGGGGGATTGGATGTGAGTGCTCGAAAGAAAGAGCATATGACACCTCAAGCGCGGTCTCTTGCATCCCTCCTAGTTTGCAAGCCAAGCAATTGGAATGGACCATTGGGGGGTAAGAGCATTCCTTGCAACTTCTCTTAGCTATTGCAAATGTACAAAGAGATGGGCATGGTGACCCCTCAAGAATGGAAGCTTTGTGTCGGCACCGAGGATATGTCCCATGATCCTCAAGTTTTTGCACCTAGTCTTGAGGATGCATATGAGGGTGAAATTCTCAAGTGTGACTGTAGCATCAAAGACAATACATCTTCTTTAGTATGTGATCGTAAAGAATGTTGCGAACGATGTCCACATTGTCAGAAGCCTAGAAAAGATATGATTTCTTTTCAATACATCTCTTTCATGGAACAACTTCGGCTCATATGTGCTAGTGAGACGTTTTGCCATAACTTTTTGGCCATGTGGAGGGAAAGAGGACAATGGCTGGATAAGAAAGGTTCTGACTATCCTTCAGATATCAATGAGTTTTGGGATGGGGAGAAGACAAGAGCCTATCAGGACTTTTGGAATCCTGAAAAAATGTTGGGAGGCACCTGTAATATGTAAAAACGAATTATGCATGCAAGCATACATGACCTTTCCCAAGGAGTCAAGGAGATCCGAGCTCATATGGAGTGAGCCAAATAAATAGTATCAATTTACATGCTCAAAATGTTGTCAAGACATTTCTGCTAAGAGAAAGATGATACAAGTAATGGTCCTTTATTGTTAAGTATGGAGCCTGATTTACCCTTGTAATTTTCTGTGGTAAAATCGCACATTTGTAAGGCCCCCATTATGAGGAGAAGCCATCGTGCGTGAGGGAAAATCACTCACCGGAAACCAAAATTTTCAGAGTCAAGAATCAAGGGAAACTTTATGGGCCTCATTTTTTTTCCCTCGCCAAAATATTCCTTTTTGCCAGAATATTATGGCCGGACAGCGGCCGAAAAGTGGTCGGAAAACAACCGTCGGTTGGCCAGTGGCCGGTGGTCGGAAGTCAATGGCTGATGGCCAGTGGCCGAATTTAAAAGCGGACTTGTCTTCTCAAGGGTGGCCACACATGGGCGGATTGGAGGGTCCGATTTGGACTTATTCGCACAAGGGCGGCTACACATGGCTGCCTCTCATAAGAGAGGGTAGCCCTTTTGGCCTATAAAAGGAGGCCATTTCTACACACATTTCATAGTGTGTAAAGTTGATGCAACAAGGTGAGTGTGAGGTGGTGAGAGTGAAGCAAGGCGGGAGATCCATTAAGGGTATACTCCCTTTGTAAACTACTTCTTGTTTTGAAGTACTAAATCCATTGAGTGGCTGCTTTCCCATGGACGTAGCCCACATTGGGTGAACCACGTATATCGTGTGTACTCTATCTCCCTCTCTCTACTCTATAATCTCGTGTATGTAAATCTGTCTCTCTCCATTAAGTAATCTACTCAATTATCTATTTAGCTACGTCTTATTTCCTAACAACTGGTATCAGAGCAAGGTTTACTCGTAGCTAAATTATCTCAAGGAAAGGATTCCTTGAATTGAGTGGGAGTTATGGCGGAGGAAGGGAAGCTCAAGATTGAGAAGTTCAACGGCAAAAAATACCAACATTAGAAGATGCAGATTGAAGACTATCTCTACCAGAAAGACCTCTATTTTTCACTAGGCGGTTTTGCGAAGAAGCCCACAACAATGGCAGATGAAGCATGGATGTCCTTGATCGAAAGGCACTGGGAACAGTCCGGTTAAGCTTGGCGTCAACGGTGGCCTTCAATGTTTCAGAGATGAAGACCACGGAGGACTTGATGAAGTCACTTGACGACTTCTACGAGAAACCATCGGCATCCAATAAGGTATTTCTTATGAAGTGCTTGTTCAATCTAAAGATGAGAGAGAATGGTTCAGTTGCAGAAGACCTAAATGACTTTAACACAAACATAAGTCAACTTCGATCGGTGAAAATCAATTTCGATGACGAAGTGCGAGCTCTCCTTATACTATCATCTCTACCGGATAGTTGGGACAGCCTTGTGATGGCTGTAAGTAATTCTATTTCTAGCACAAATACTATTAAGTTTGATGATGTTGTGGGTGTTCTCCTAAGCGAGTAAATATGAAGGAGAAGCACAAGAGGATCATCAAGTGATGCACTGTCAGTGGAAACAAGAGGAAGGCCTAAGGAGAGTTTCAAAAACCAAAAGGGTCGTGATCACTCAAGGCGGAGCAAGTCACGCACAAAGTCAGTTCTTGAATGTTGGAACTGCGGCAATAAGGGCCACGTCAAGAAGGATTGCTGGTCCAAGAAGAAGAAGGAGACAGAGTCTCAAGACAACAAGCCAACATCGAAGGCCAATGTGGCAGGTAAAGTAGAGCAAGATGCTCTAATTCTCTCATTTGACAATGTGTCTAATTCCTGGATAGTAGATTCCGGGGCTTCATTCCATGCCACACCACACAAGAAACATTTCCAAGACTACACCAAAGGTAATTTTGGGTATGTATACTTGGGAGATGATGAAGCTTGTGAGATTGTCGGCAAAGGTACAATTTATGTCAAAACTGCTAATGGAAATGAGTGGAAGCTTAAAGATGTTAGGCATGTTCCTTCTCTTCGCAAAAATTTGATCTCTACAGGACAATTGGATGATGAAGGTCACAACATTGCATTCGGAAACAAAAGGTGGAAGATCTCAAAGGGATCTTTGGTGGCTGCCAAGGGAGAAAAAGTCGGTATACTTTACTTGTGTACTGTCAGCACGCAACCTTCAACTTGTGCAGCAACTATAGAAGTTGACAGTGCGGTGTCGCACTACCGATGATGGGAGCAAAGTGAACCCTGAACCCCGACGGCCTCTAAAACAGCGGGGACTGAATGGCGCGCCTCGAGCCTGTCATGGTAAAGCAAACAGGGGGCACCACCTAGCTTCAACGGCTAGGACGCAAACAACACACCACCATAACAAGAGAGATGGATGCTTGGGAGTAATGATGAAGAGGAAAGGGAATGAGATCAAGTGAGAGAGAGAGAGAGAGAGAGAGTGAGGGAGGGGGTATAGCGGTTTAGTACTTAGGCACCACAAAAGGATGGCAAATCCGCACACCCTTCACACATACACAAGCTCACTCCAAACACAAGACTAGGTGGCGATTCCGTACACCTCACATGGGCAAAACATTGCAATAAAACATACTCAGAAAACCTCAAGCTTTATTTAGAGAATAAGGCGATGAAATGGGGAGCATAGGGTAGGCGAATGAGAAGGGAGAGCGTGGTAGAGCACATGGCGGATAGGTGGGAGTTGATGGCGAAGACTCGCACGAGGGTTATGGCCATCATCCTTCATTTAGTTTCCCTTCATCTTCCATAGCCCAAGGGTGTAGAGGTCATGCTCAAGACGAGCATGGTGATTGCGGTGATGGTGATGGTGATGGTGTGGGTGTGTGTGTGTGCACTAGGCACACACAGTGCATAGTGTACTCTTTGGTGATGGTGTGTGTGTTTGTGTGATGGTGACCCCTCTTTATATAGGGGAGGAGGGGGGGGGAGAAAATCTAGAATTTAGAAATGAAGAAATCATTATCTACATAGGCCATGTGACTGTGGGCCCCACTTGTCTGGCTGTGTGTATATGTGCCAGAACAGCAGTCTCATGAGAGAGAGACTAAGAGAGAGAGATGGGTTGATGAAAAAAAGTGAGAGGTGACATGGAGAATAAAGTAATTACAAGAGGGGAGAGAGAGGAGTGTGTTCAGAGGTGAATTTGTGTGCAGATGTGTGTGAACACAAGAAAAATCAGGTAACCACCGGGTGGGGATGGGTCTGTGGGTACCTTTTTTAGTGAAACTGAGTGTGTGTGAGTGTGCGGGAGGTTATTTACCTACAAGACAAGAGACATGGCGCCCTTTAGAGAGAGGGGGGGTATTTGGGTCATGGGATATGATAGGTGAGAGAAAGGGGGGGTGGGGTATACTATTTTGGAAGATAGGGTAAGTTGCATGTGGGTTAGGGTGCATTATTGGTGAGTTAGAATGCATTATTGGTGAGAGGTGGGGTAGCTTGAGGGGAGAGAGAAAGGAGAAAGGACAAGGGGAAGAGAGAGGGGGTTGACCTTTTGAGTGGAGGAGAGGAAAAGGGACACACGGCGGGGCAACAGTGAAGAAAAAGGAGGCAAGGTGGGGATGGGCTGCCCTGCAGGCATGAGGTGGCCTATTTTACCTTTCTCATATATTTACAAAATCATACTTTAGTTTTTCTTACTTTTTCCAATGTCTTTTATCACTCCCTCCCTAAGAGGGGGTTTTCATGGGGTGGGGACGAGAGAAGAGGGGTATGGGAGCTTGGCTTGTGAAAAGCCCCCATCATTAGCCCTCCCCTTTTGGCTAGAGGCATTCATGTCTCTAGCTCATCTGTTTGATCATTATCGTCGGAGGTGGCGGCTGATGGTGTGTCCTCATCTGGAATGTCAATTGGTGGAGCCTGGTCAAATCGAAGAAAATAAGGTTTAAGTTGCCAACCATTTACCTTGGTTTTATGAAGTTTTCCATCAGCCTCCATAAGCTGGTAGCTTCCATTGGCATACTTTTTCCTGACGATGAAAGGACCTTCCCATCGGAGTAGGAGTTTCTTATCCTTGCGCGTGTCGAAGCGATTGTCGTAGCGGAGCAGCAACATTCCTTTCTTCAATTCTTTTTTCCGGAGATGCTCGTTAAAACTAAGCCGTCTATGCTCTGCTTGTGCTGCATAATAATTTATTGCTTCTTCTCTGTCCAGCTGCAGTCTTTCCAAGTTGATGATGTGATCTCTCAAATGCATGTTGGGTTGTTGAAGTTGGCTTGCCATTACTCTGAGACTTTGTAGTTGCACTTCAATGGGCAAGATTGCTTCCTTACCAAATACTAGATGATACGGTGTGAATCCCAAGGATGTACGAAATGAAGTTCTGTAGGCCCATAAAGCTGGTAGTAGATACTTATCCCAGTCTCCAGGATGATTGTTTACCTGCTTGGTAATAATTTTAGAAACCATTCCATTTAACTTTTCAACTAGGCCATTACATTGAGGGTAATATGGTGAAGAGTGCCTCCTTGTAATGCCCAGTTTCTGCATTAATTCTCCTACCAAGTCTGCTCTGAAACCTGGCGGTTGAGGCTAGGCCATATGAAGCCTGCCTGCAAAATTTTCCTACTTGTTATGTCTAGGGCAAAGTGACCACCACAAACCCCGTCGTGACAACTAGCAATTACTCCCGTGATTTCCTGAGAGAGAGGGACCTTCCTGAGTATTTGGTCCTTACCCTTACAGTACAAACCGTCATTGATGAGTCGATACCTTGTGGCCTTCTGTGTCAGCCATTGCTTCTGTCCCTTTGTTAAATCTGATGGGCATTCCCCTGTTTCCAAAAAATGCATGATGTCAGGCAAGGCATCACTTCCTTGAAATAGAGGGAGCTTTAGTTTTATTGCTCCAACCACCACTTCCTGTAGTCTTTCACTTGCTAGGGCATCTGCTTCTTGGTTTTGAGCCCTTGGGATATGGTGTATTTGAACTTATTCAAACTTACCCAACAAGGTTTTTACACCACTTAAGTGAGTCCTTAAACTAGGATTCTTGCATGTCCATGCTCCATTTACTTGCCTTACCAGAAGTAGAGCATCCCCAAATACATTAAGGCATTGTGCACCTTGCGAGACGCACCATTGTAGACCCTTGGTTAGTGCTGCAAACTCACCTTCATTGTTAGAATGTGAATCTAACAATTGGCCCAACGAAAATACCTTTGTCCCTTTGTCATCAAAGACCACTATGCTTGCAGCTGCTTTGTCGAACGCTCGCTTGTAGGCTCCATCAAAGTAGAGAGAGTATGCTCCTTCTACCATCGGTGGTACTGGAGGTAATCGGACTTCTCCTTCCTTAGATTGCTTCTCCTTCCTTTCAAAGACTTGGTAGGTCACGAGTCCCCCCAAACTTGCCCTTGTCATGCTTTCTACCTGTACCGTGTAGTCAAACTCTTGCAGACGAACTAGCCATTTAGTAATTCTAGCAGACACATCTATGTGTTGTACAACATAGGGAAATATTTCATCCATGGTTAGAATCACAAATTGCTTAGGCAGCAAATATGACCTAAACTTTGTAGTTGCAAATCTAAGAGCTAGGACTAAGTGTTCCACATGGGTGAAACCTTTCTCTCCTGCTGTCATCAATCGACTAGAGAAGTAGATTGGCCTCATGAAAGATGTCGCCGTATCCTTTTGGAGTAGCACAGCCCCCAATGAGTCATCATCAACACTTGAGGTGACATAGAATTTTTCATCCCACTTAGGTGGTGAGATAGTTGGCAGAGTGGCTAAGACCTCCTTTACCTTATTGTAGTGATGTTCGCTTTCCTCGTCCCAAGTGAAAGCTGATCTGTGAGTGAGTTGTTGCAGTGGTAGAACAAGTTGTGATAGTAGATATATGAATCTACTTAAGTACCTCACCTTCTGTAGAAAAGAGACCAGTTGACGTGCGGTCGTTGGTGAAGGTAGGGCTATGAGTGCGGACACCTTACTTGGGTCTGCGTTGATACCTTTTGCTGAAATTTCATGGCCTAGTAGAATGACTTTACTCTCCCCAATGTGGCATTTATCCACATTTAATTGCCCACCTAGGCTCTGCAACCTGGCCAAACCTTCAGTTACCTTTTCTAAATGTGAAATACGGGAGCTATATATACAAAAATCATCAATGAACACTCTTATGGATGTTCCAAAGAACGGTTGAAAAACATATGTGACATATCTTTGGAATGTGGCAAGTGCATTTGTGAGACCAAATGGCATAACCCTATATGCAAAACAACCCCATGGCGTGATAAAAGTGGTTTTTAGCTGATCTTCCAAGGCTATGCGTATTTGAAAGTATCCTGAATAACCATCACAGACGGTATAGCATTCAAAACCCGCTACTTCATTCAGAATTTCATCCAAGAAAGGGAGAGGAAAGTGGTCTCTCTTTGTAGCTGCATTTAGTGGTTTGTAGTCAACACAGACCCTCCACTTACCATTCTTTTTAGGAGTCACCACTACGGGTGACACCCATTCTGAGTTTTCTACAGGATAGATGAATCCCACCTCCAGCAGTTTCCTTACCTCGGCCAAGAGTGCCTTTTCTTGTATGACCCCCAGTCGTCGTAGCTTTTGCACAACTGGTTTTACCCCTTCCTTCAGCTTAATATGATGTTCCACCACTGTAATGCCTGTGATTCTTTCATAGTTGTCAATGAACAGGTTAGGAAATCCCATCAACATTTGCAAAAAACTATCTTTCTCCTCAAGTGTTAATTCCGTAGACAACATACCCTTCAACCTACTTCCTCCTAGGCCAGGTGATTTTCTCTCCTCTTCATTGGGTTTCCCTTTTGGTGATGGATCACCAGTTGTGCTTACCCTTTGTGGATCCTTCATAATGATACCCATCTTATCAATGGAACTATCACTTTCTTCGGTGGATGTGGTCTCCTCCTCAGAACTGGAAGATTCGCTAGTGGTTTCATCTGCCGATGTTTCCAGATTCATTTGCTTCTGCTTGCCAATCCTCATGTCGTAGTAGATTGTCTCCCCTTTCTTACCGGTCATGCGTAGAAGGCCAGTACCCCAGTCCTGTTTTGCCTTCATGGCCATCAACCATGGCCTTCCCAAAATTAGTGGATAGCCCTCCCCCTTAGTAGGCATTACAAAAACATCTACCTCTACCTCAGTGTTGAAAGCTTTGATTTTCACGGCACTTACCACACCCACACACTTTACTTTTGCGTTGTTTGCCATCTTTGCCTTGCATGGAGAAGGCCTGTCAACCTCGAGCCCTAATCGAAGCATCGTAGCTTCGCTCATTACACAGATTTGTGCACCTCCATCAATGTAGGTGTTTCCAACCCTCTTTCCTTTTATGTTTACGTCGACAATTGGAAGGATGTCATCCATGTTGCATCCCGAAATTGCTCCGGCTACCTTTGTTTTGGAGCGTCTTGTACTTACCATTTTAGACCATTGTCGCCTTACTTTAGGTACAAGATGTAGCAGCTGTGGCCATGTAATCTTCGGTCCTTGCTCTACCACATCCAATGTTAGATCATAGGGCTTTGAACTTTCCCCTAGCTGGAAGTCGGTGATGCCCAATTTCCGTCGTGGCCTGGATGGCCTCTTGCTAGTTTCTCCTCTCATGCTTCTCTCATCATCTGATTGTGTAGCCTTCTCCCTCCTAGCTCTTTTCACAGTCATGGCCTCAAGTGGTTCTAAAAAGGTTACCTTCTCCTTACCCTTGTCCCTCTCCTTTGCTCTGGGTGGATCCACTACTACGGCTTTTCCTTTCTCTTCTAGACTTATGATGTTTACAGGGCGATCAGGTGGTGGGGCTGGTGGAAGAGGTGGAATGGATGCTTGTAGTGGTGTCTGGGGTGGACATAGAATTTGTGTTGGTGGGGTTGGTGCTCGGGGTGGGGGTGTTCTTTCTCTAGGGGGTGACAATTGGTTCCTCCTACCTCCTCTATTATAGTTTTGTCGTGGTTTGGGACAATAGTACATACCGTGACCGTCTTCTCCGCAGTTGTAGCAATGATACTCCCTGTTTTGTCGTCGTGCTCTTCCAGGGTCTTGATCTCTTTCTTGACTCCTCCCTTGTTGTATTAAGTGGACAAACAAATTACGCAGTTGGTCAATAATATGGGCCAACATATTTTGTTGGTCATCTCTTACCCCAAGAGCCGGTGGTGGTGGTGGAATGGTGGTTGTCATAGTTGTTGGTGGACGTGATGTTGCTGTTTTTGTTGACTCGATTTCTTTGGCTTTCATTCGCAGCTTCTTGTCCTTAAGGCGAGCAATCTCAACGGCTAACTCGTACGTAGCCGGGAATCTACCTTTCACCTTCTCCTTGAGAAGAGGCCATAAGCCATGCGTGAACCGATCTTTTTTTAGGAAATCGGGTGCAGCTTCCCCCCTTGCCAATGACTCAACCCACCGTTCCCACAAATCCACAAATTTGGACTCATAGGTGGCATATTCTAAAAGACCCTCCTGCTTCAAGTCTCTCAGTAACTTCCATAGCCTCTCCGAGGTTGTGCCTCCACCAAACCTCTTTACAAAAGTAGCCATTAACACATCCCATGCATTATTGGTGGCCTGGGGCAATGCATTATACCAGGACTTGGCCTCTACTCTCATCAATAGAGGAAAAATTCTAAGTCGTGAAGCATCGTCATCTTTGTTGGAGACGATACAAGCAATGTCGAAATCATCCAAAAAGTCGGTGGTGAGATCCTCTCCCTTCTTTCCACTGAACGTGGGGAAAGAAACACTTGCCATGGTAGTGACTCAGGAAATTACAAACCTTTTCTTTCTTTTTTTCTTTTTTTTTTAACATTACATTAACAGTGCGGCTCATAGCAGCTTTTTACGAGGGTGGGTGGATAGGTTAAAACAAGATAAAGATAGAAACATTAAAGGAATGATGGTAATCTAATATGGGGAGAATGATAGGGTTCGGGGAATTGAGGATTTATCCTAGTATCGCCGCACCGAATAGGTGTACGATCTTCTGTTGGTAGAAGACTTTCCTATCTACATAGATATTCACATGCATATGCTGCAAGAATCTGAACGGGAATGCCGTTGGCCCATTTTCCATCATGCACAGAGGATGAAATACTTACTTATACTCTTATCGTGCCAGTGTTGATGAGTCGGCACATCCACAAGAGGTCGTCACCTTTCATAGGATCTACCTTTCCTTCGTTGCTCAGCACGTACGGGGTGATGGCGACGCGTCTGACCACTCCCAGCCTCTTGGCTAACAAAAATTGCAGGTAATTTCCGTAGTCGGCGTGTTGCATGAATTCTACTCCATTCAGTTGCAACTCGTCCCCAGCCCACTGGGTTTCTCCCGTGGTAGAGAGCTTCTTCAAGATAAGTTGTACCGGGAGAGGAGGAAGATCCTCCACTCTCTTTCCAAAACAGCGAGAGCAGTAGCCGAACCACTCTTCTCTAGGACATGGGAATCTTCTTACCACTTCTTCTTTCGGATTGTCGAAGTGGATTGGTAGCACTCGCATGCGTCGTGCAAACCGGTAGGCGACCTTTCGCCGCTTAGCTTCGGATGACTTCCTCTTTGGCAAACTGGGTACAACCCGGCTTTCTGAGCTTGAAGCACTTGCTTGGCCAGATGCTTCTCCCTTCGGGGTCATGTGTTTCCAGACTGGCTTATCTTCTCGTTGCCTTTGGCTCGAGCAGCCCCTTTAGGCCACTTTGGAGTTATAACTTTGACTATAGTTTCTTTAGGGAAAAGAGGTCTCACCGTTTGCTTCCCTTCCTTGATGTGAATGACTTCTTTGCGATGAATGTTGATGTAGATGACTTCAGCCCTTTCGCTGCCTTCGTTGCTGGCACTCATTGACAGTGTGCCTTGGTTGACAACAGTGATGACACTTCACCGACCTCCCACCTGATGCTCTCAATTTATAGTTAGAACTTACATCTTGAATGCTGACGACACTGCAGCCTGGCAGTAGCACCTCAATGAAGGCGGCTAGTGCCTCCTTCGTCTCTTCTTCTTCCGTCTTCCAGTTAAAAAATTCCTTCAGCCATTCGTCCATGATTGATAGTGGGCGTCACTTTCAGCATTGTAAACTGAAGGGTCTTAGAAAGCCCTCCTCAGTGGGGGCACCAAATGACGGGAGCAAAGCGAACCCTGAACCCCGATGTCCTCTAAAACAGCGGGGACCGAATGGCGCGCCTCGAGCCTGTCATGGTAAAGCAAACAGGGGGCACCACCTAGCTTCAGCGGCTAGGACGCAAACAACATACCACCATAACAAAGTTTTCATCCAAGAGAGATGGATGCTTGGGAGTAATGATGAAGAGGAAAGGGAATGAGATCAAGTGAGAGAGAGAGAGAGAGAGAGTGAGGGAGGGGGTATAGCGGCTTAGTACTTAGGCACCACAAAAGGATGGCAAATCCGCACACCCTTCACACATACACAAGCTCACTCCAAACACAAGACTAGGTGGCGATTCCGCACACCTCACATGGGCAAAACATTGCAATAAAGCATACTCACAAAACCTCGAGCTTTATTTAGAGAATAAGGCGATGAAATGGGGAGCATAGGGTAGGGGAATGAGAAGGGAGAGCGTGGTAGAGCACATGGCGGATATGTGGGAGTTGATGGCGAAGACTCGCATGAGGGTTATGGCCATCATCCTTCATTTAGTTGCCCTTCATCTTCCATAGCCCAAGGGTGTATAGGTCATGCTCAAGATGAGCATGGTGATTGCGGTGATGGTGATGGTGATGGTGTGGGTGTGTGTGTGTGCACTAGGCACACACAGTGCATAGTGTACTCTTTGGTGATGGTGTGTGTGTTTGTGTGATGGTGAACCCTCTTTATATAGGGGAGGAGGGGGGGGGGGGAGAAATTCTAGAATTTAGAAATGAAGAAATCATTATTTACATAGGCCATGTGACTGTGGGCCACACTTGTCTGGCTATGTGTATATGTGCCAGAACAGCAGTCTCATGAGAGAGAGACTAAGAGAGAGAGATGGGTTGATGAAAAAAAGTGAGAGGTGACATGGAGAATAAAGTAATTACAAGAGGGGAGAGAGAGGAGTGTGTTCAGAGGTGAATCTGTGTGCAGATGTGTGTGAACACAAGAAAAATCAGGTAACCACCGGGTGGGGATGGGTCTGTGGGCACCTTTTTTAGTGAAACTGAGACATGAGACATGGCGCCCTTTAGAGAGAGGGGGGGGTATTTGGGTCATGGGATATGATAGGAGAGAGAAAGGGGGGGTGGGGTATACTATTTTGGAAGATAGGGTAAGTTGCATGTGGGTTAGGGTGCATTATTGGTGAGTTAGAATGCATTATTGGTGAGAGGTGGGGTAGCTTGAGGGGAGACAGAAAGTAGAAAGGACAAGGGGAAGAGAGAGGGGGTTGACCTTTTGAGTGGAGAAGAGGAAAAGGGACACACGGCGGGGCAACAGTGAAGAAAAAGGAGGCAAGGTGGGGATGGGCTGCCCCGCAGGCATGAGGTGGCCTATTTTACCTTTCTCATATATTTACATAATCATACTTTATTTTTTCTTACTTTTTCCAATGTCTTTTATCACTCCCTCCCTAAGAGGGGGTTTTCATGGGGTGGGGACGAGAGAAGAGGGGTACGGGAGCTTGGCTTGTGAAAAGCCCCCAGACTTGGCCATATGAGTGCCAAAGGAATGCAAATCCTTCAAAGAAAGAAGCTTCTACCATGTTTGAAAGAAGTGGACTTAGAGTTCTGTGAAGATTGTGTTTATGGTAAACAAAAGAGGGTAAAATTTCAAAAATCAGGAAATGAAAGAAAAAATAAAAAAATTGAGTTGGTTCATTCTGATGTTTGGGGTCCTCCAAGTACACCATCACTTGGTGGCTCATTGTACTATGTAACATTCATAGACGATGTGACTAGAAAAACATGGGTTTATGTCATGAAGAATAAATCTGATGTATTTTCCATATTTCAAAGGTGGAAAGCCTTTGTGGAGAATGAAACAGGTACCAAGGTTAAATGCCTCAGATTCGACAATGGAGGCGAATATTGCAGCCAAGCTTTTGAAAGCTTTTGTGCTAGCAATGGCATTCGGAGGCAAAGGACAACCCCAAGGACACCTCAACAAAATGGGATTTTGGAAAGGATGAACAGGGCAATCATGGAGCGAGCACGAAGCCTACGGCTACATGTAGGCCTACCGCTTGAGCTTTGGGCGGAAGCTGTAAGTACCCTCAACCGGTCACCCTCAACGGCATTGGATGGGGGAGTTCCAGAAGAGGCATGGACAGGTAAACTAGTGAATTATGCATTTCTCAAAGTGTTTGGGTGTAAGGCTTTCATGCACATAGATAGAAGCCTAAGATCAAAGCTAGATGCAAAGTCCAAAAAGTGTTTCTTCATTGGCTATGGAGAAGGTGACTTTGGGTATTGCCTATGGAATCCTGAAGATGGTAAAATCTTAAGGAGTAGGGATGTAATTTTTAACGAACAAAATATGTACAAAGATTACTTGGAAAGAAAACAAACAAAAGAAACAAGTGATGAGTACATGGAGCTTGAGGACAGTGAAGACTCAAGGACTGCAAACGGTAACAATGTGCAACAGCGTCAACCAAATGAGGAGCCTCAACCTATTCCCCGAAGATCTACAAGAGCAAGTAGACCTCTAGAACGGTTTGTTTCTTCCTTCAACTATCTCTTGATCTCAGATTCTGGAGAGCCGGAATCATACAAAGAAGCTATGCAACATGAATGCAAAGAAGAATGGACGAAGAGCATGCAAGTACAGATGGACTCACTACATCCCAACCAAACATGGGAGTTGGTTGAGTTGCCTAAAGGTAAGTGGGCACTTCAAAACAAATGGGTGTACAAGGTGAAGGAAGAAGAAGGTGGGAAGAAAAGGTACAAGTCTAGGTTTGTGGTAAAAGGTTTTTCTCAAAAGAAAGGTATTGACTTCAATGAAATATTTTCTCCAGTTGTAAAAATGAACTCAACTAGGCTTGTCTTAAGCCTTGTGGCTGCTCATGATCTAAATCTCGAGCAAAGGGATGTAAATACGGCATTCCCTCACGGTGACTTAGAGGAGGAAATCTACATGCTTCAACCAAAGTGGTATGAAGTAAAAGGTAAGGAGAAAATGGTTTGCAGATTAAAGAAGAGCTTGTATGGTTTAAAGCAAGCATGAAGACAATGGTACTTGAAGTTTGATCGATGGATGTTGGATCATGGATTCACAAGATGCAACTCGGATCACTGCGTCTACACGAAGAATTTGGGAGATGGGAAATTCATCATGCTAATGTTGTATGTTGATTACATGTTGATTGCAAGTGCTAACATGCAGGACAACAAAGACCTAAAAGAGGAGTTGTCTAAATCTTTTTCAATGAAAGATTTAGGTGCTGCAAAGAGGATACTTGGTATGAAAATATCAAGGTACAGGACGAAGAAGACAATAAATCTATCTCAAGAAGATTACATCGAGAAGGTACTAGAAAGGTTTCCAATGGAAAATGCAAAACCAGTTACTACACCTTTGGCTGGTCACTTTAAACTAACGAGGGATATGTGTCCAAAGACACAAGAGGAGATAGTCTATATGTCTAAAGTTCCATATGCTGCAACGGTAGGTTCTCTAATGTATGCTATGGCCTGGACAAGGCTAGACATTGCACATGCAGTGGGAGTTGTGAGTAGGTTCATGGACAACCCAGGTAAAGATCATTGGCAAGCTGTGAAGTGGATACTTAGGTATCTAAAAGGGACAACAACAAATGCTTTGTATTTTGGAGGAACTGATATTTTTCTATAAGGTTATGCTGATGCAGATATGGCAGGTGACAAAGATACTCGAAGGAGCACTACTGCCTATGTGTTCACGGTTGGAGGCACAACAATAAGCTGGGTTCAAAGTGTTGAGCTATATATACAGATACTATATATAGCTCAACAAGCTATATATAGTATCTCTATATATAGCTCAACACAAAGCTGCAGAAAGTGGTTTCACTTTCTTCCACAGAAGCAGAGTATGTAGCAATGACGGAGGCATGCAAAGAAATTCTATGGCTTCACAGATTCTTAGAGAGCTTGGATTCAAACAAGACAATTGTGTCTTGTACAGTGATAGCCAAAGCACTATCCATCTTGCGAAGAACTCAGCCTTTCATTCAAGGACAAAGCAAATTGAGGTGAGATATCATTTCATATGCACTCTTTTGGAAGAGGGACAGCTAAAGCTAGGAAAGGTGCATACAAGTGAAAATCCTGCAGACATGTTTACAAAGGTGGTCAACAAGGAGAAGTTGAGATTTTACTCATCTTCAATCAGCATTCAAGGATAAGAAGCGAGAATGGAAAGCAGTCACAGGTTTGGTTTGGAGATCAGTCTCCAAGTGGGAGATTGTTAAGTATGGAGCGTGATTTACCCTTGTAATTTTCTGTGGTAAAAGCGCACATTTGTAAGGCCCCCATTATGAGGAGAAGCCATTGCGCGTGAAAGAAAATCACTCATCGGAAAGAAAAATTTTCAAAGTCAAGAATCAAGGGCAACTTTAGGGGCCTCGGGGGCGGAAGTCCCCGAGACTTTTTTTCCCCTCGCCGGAATATTATGGCCGGACGGCGGCCGGAAAGTGGTCGGAAAACACCCGTTGGTTGGCCGGTGGCCGGTAGTCGGAAGTCAATGGCCGGTGGCCGGTGGCCGAATTCAAAGCGGACTTGTCTTCTCAAGGGCGGCCACACATGGGCGGATTGGAGGGTCCGATTTGGACTTATTCGCACAAGGGCGGCTACACATGGCTTCCTCTCATAAGAGAGGGTAGCCCTTTTGGCCTATAAAAGGAGGCCATTTCTACACACATTTCATAGTTTGTGAAGTTGATGCAACAAGGTGAGTGTGAGGTGGTGAGAGTGAAGCAAGGCGGGAGCTCCATTAAGGGTATAATCCCTTTGTAAACTACTTCTTGTTTTGAAGTACTAAATCCATTGAGTGGCTGCTTTCCCGTGGACGTAGCCCACATTGGGTGAACCACGTATATCGTGTGTACTCTCTCCCTCTCTCTACTCTATAATCTCGTGCATGTAAATCTGTCTCTCTCCATTAAGTAATCTACTCAATTATCTATTTAGCTACGTCTTATTTCCTAACATTTATATATGGTTCATCTTAACTCTGTGCTCTATGCCTTTCTCTTATCATTATCAAGTTTTATTTTTCTTTCTTTCTTTGTAAAGGGGGATCCTCGAAATTTTGCTCTCATGCTACATTGGGATGGCTTCCAAGCCGCTTCTACAACGATGAAAGATAGCGCCGTAGTTGAAATAATGGTGATGAATGGGGGCAAAAGATCAATTTTGGGATCTTTACCCGTGTTGTTTTTACCTCTATCTCATCAAGAATTGGAGATAAAGCATAACGATATACTTGGTGCATTCTTGCATCCTTTTGTGGAGAGTTTTGATTTGCATTATGCATATCCTTATAGTGATATCAGTGGCAAACTACAAGGTGGAAGAGTCACATTGAGAAGCATGCTCATGTTATGCACTGGAGATCATCCTACTCAATGCAAACTTGGGCAAGTGAAGCATGGTGGAATTAATGAGGTTCTGTAGGCAAGACAAGGCGAAGGCAACACTTGTGGGCGATTGCTATGTGTATGATGCTAACAGATTCCAAGGCAGGTATCCGCCAAAGAAGAGGCATGTGGAGAAGATGTGGAGGACTATAAAAAAGTCAAAGAGATGCATGACAAAGAAGAGAAAGGAGGAAACCTTAAGAAAAGGGGGTTTATCAGGGGAGTCTACACTTTGGAGACTCTATCACTTGTATGGTTTTGACATTTCTAAGGACTTAGTCTATGATTCCATGCACATCTTGTCTCTTAACTTGTTTCAAAAGTACCTTAGAAAATTGTTGTCAACCGCTTCTACATTAGTGAAAGAGGTGGAGAGGGAAATACCCAAGACTATTTTGAATAGTGGACGATGGCCACGACATCCTTCTCGACACTACAAAATTTTCAAAGCGGAGGATTGCCAAAAGTTTATTCAGTGGTGTTTGCCCCATATTCTAAATGTAGTCAATGGAAACTCCCAAGAAGATGTGGTCCTTGGAAAGCTTCTTATTGATATCTCACACATGTTCTTTTAGTGTACAAGGCAAAAAAAGGGATGGACCCAAGATGACATAAGTGTTTGTCGATCTCTTTTTCTTTCATGGTGCATCTTATCGGAGGAGTGGGAGGGTACAAATAGCTCTCCTTTGGAACATGTTGTAGGTATTAGTCCTTTTTTTTTTAATGACAAAATTCATATAATTTCAAATTCATGCATGCATATTTATGTTATTTGTTGTTTTTTAAGGTAATGGTGAAATGCTTGATGACATCTTGAGACATGGGTCGCACGATTGTTTTTGGTGCTTTTCTTTTGAGAGATGTGTTTTGGGCTTCTTGAGTATACCCACCAATAACAAGGAAAATGAGATTTCTTATACTAAGTTCTTCTGTTGTCATTTGTTTACAAGGATCTGGAAACAAATCCATGTCAAGAAATATGGGGCATGATGCTTTGACAGAGATGAGTATTTTGTAAATTCTTTCTTCATTTTCCCAGAGGGACATGGAGATCAAGAAGTACCAAGAGATTGTGCTGATTGGCATGAGAAATGTATTCTTTTGGTATCGTCAGAGGACAAAGCCAAAGATGTATGGAATGCATGTTCTAGACTCCTTCCAAGTAGTTGCAAAGGCTTGGTAAATAACAAGGGTCTTATTGTTGGTGGCAAGGAGAAGAAGGGTCTTATTGTTGGTGGCAAGGAGAAGAAGGCTTTTACTCTTAGTGCATTTGAAAGGGAGTCATTGTTTTCTATCTACAATTGGAATGGCTCAACTTTTCTTACTTTAGAAAATATATATGATATGGGTGTGTTCTACTTCAAGGCCTTTTTGCATGGATGTAAGTATACACAAGGTGACTCTGTGGTTTTTAAAGATAAGCTATCTCAAACATGCCAACAAGGAGGAGGATTATGTAGAGACCATGTGAAAAAAATATTTCTTCATGAACAAGAAGGAGAACTTCAGCTATTTATGGTCATGGAATCTATGGTTCAAAGAATTTACATCATGAATGAGGTGACATGGATGGCTCTCGTGCGCACAAGTGAGAAGAATAATCTAAAGGACATGGTGCAACCTCTTGCTTGGCTCAAGCATAATTTTTTTGGGTTAAGATCTCCTATTGATGGCTTGGAGATAATGTATGAGGTGAGTGGGCATAAGGTTCGAGGGAGATTGGCGCAAAGAGGACATCCAGGTTATGTTCCACCATGGACTGAGCCTGGGGATCATGTCATTGCATTTTCGGACGACTATCAAATGAAGGCTGCTTTTATTGTGGAAGTTGACGAGCTAAGTAGAAAGGCCCTTCTTTTTTGGTTAGATGATGCAGAATCTGAATTTTTTTTGCTGGATTGGAAATCTATAGTTACTATAATTCCAAGCTCCACAAAGGTTATTCTCCACCTTGACAATATATTCACATTTGTTATAATGACACTTACACAATCAAAATTGCATTTCTTGTAATTTTGTCATAAGTTTCAATTTTACCACCTAGTTTTCCATCGAAGCATCAAAACATGTTGAGAACTACGAAGGCTTATCCTGTAGAAATCTAAACCTCACAAACACGAAGTTTAGAGTGGTATAGTTGCAAAAACTTGAAAACAAAGTCAAAAATAGGACACGTTTTTTCACACAGTTCATGTTCAAAAATGTTGTGTAAGAGTAAGATTAATGGTGAGATCGATATTCCAAAAAAAATGTCAAGTTTTTTTCAGCTCATAAGGCAAATTTGTGGATATATAGCACCTAGAAATTCATTTTCATGCTCTTCAAATAATTCAAGAAAAATGGTCACTTAACAGGACAGAAAAGTGTCTAAGGACATAGAAGTGTCCTGTTATACGAGTCTAGTGTTAAGATGGAAAGTGGTACACATATGTACGAAAGACATCCACACATGACCACTCAAGTTCCATGCACATTAAAACCTCATTACATAACCATAGTCATGACAAATATGCACATGAGACATCCACACATGCCCTCTCAGGTTCTATGCACATTAAAACCTCATTAAATAACCATAGTCATGACACAAAACAGTCCCATCACTTTTGTCAACCATATCTTGTAATTCCTTCTTATGGGCAAAATAGTTTTTTTCTTATTTGTGGATGCACACACAAGGCACACAAGAGATAGTTTTTGACCCCATATTAGTGCATCACACTGAGCCCTATAGCAAAGGTTATCATCATAGCACATCACTCCATTGATATGAAACTCATGCTAACACTATGATGCAAAAAGAAAGATTTTTTCTGCAAAATCAACCATACGGTTTGGGTTAGAAAAGCCTACATTTGTAGATGTATATATGGAGGTCAAACAAGTGGAAACAACTCAACAAAACTAACCATAAAGCATATATGAACTTCACATCAAACCCACAACCCCATACGATACTCCTCTTTGGTAGCATCCTTACATTAATAGACACTCCCACACAAAAAGCAATTGATAACTCATACTCTCATCATGGCATTGGTGGTCTTGACTTGGTTAAATGGGTTCTTCTATCCGACCAGCACATATGGTAGCCTTCCCTTTGAGGATCCCAGCCTTGTAGGACTTTAGATGTCTAGATGATAGTTTTAAATTAATTCCGATGACTTGATTTCATATCAAATAAAAAAATGAACTTAGCAAAAATTAAAGATTTGAGACTATAGACATGTAATGAAACAACTAAAATACATTCAAGTTTAGATATTAGTGCTCTGGAAAATTTAATCTCGAAGTACAACTAGCACAAAGCCCATTGATAAGTATTCTTAATCTCACTAAGCTCTAAAAGATACAAAGATCAAGGGCATAAGACTAGAGAGTCTCAAAAAAGGATTAGTGGGGCCTATATATAGGTTTTGTGACTAGATCTTGATTGATCAAAATAGCAAGATAGTGTAGAGTAACTAGTGGTAACTCCTCAAGATAACTCAATCATCTTCCAAGTCAAATATTCAAAGATAACCTGTCACCCAACCTGCATCTCTCCAAGGATTAGTTCTCACCTTGTACACCAAGTACACTACTTCAAGAGCCATGCCTCTCTGGTGCCACCATAAAGAAACTAGCCATGCAGATGGAGTGTAGATGAGCCTAACAAAAAAGAATATTTATGCGACATTCTTCATCAAGCATAGCCATAGCTGGTCATCTATCCTGACCATGGAATATGCAATATAGGTGGCCCTAGTTTTGTATCAAAGCTACCATAAGAAACATTGCACAGGAGCATCTTGGATATGCAAAAAAAATCCTTTCCAAGACAATTAAGCTATACATAGTCTTTACTCTTACACACTTGCCATAAATTATTCCATAATAAAAAATTTAATCATAAATAATAATCCATATCCCATCACATAGTTGCAAAATTTTTGATAGTATAGCCATACCAAAACACAATCCAAGAGCCACACCAGCTAGCACAACGAAAAAAGCATAAGCATAGCAATAATCACAAGAGAAATCTCAGTCCTTGATCATAAGCAATAATCATCAATGAACCAAACTCCCACACTTGGAGTTTTAACTGCACTCATTATTGGTAAACTCGTCCAACACAATGGTCCTTAAAAACAGATTTTTATGTATAAAAAGAATCCCCTCTTTATGTCTATGTCCCTCTCTTATGTCTAGCATGGAACAATTTTTTTTGACTTTGTTGGCTCATTTTCCTTGACCTGGTTTTGTCTGATAATCTGATCGTCTATGCATGGATTTGCTCGCATCGCTGGTGTGAATAGAGACTCTAGGTTGTCCTTGCCAATTGAATGTGAGAATCATGTGACTAAGAACAACTTCACTGATGGGAATATTTTCTCCATAATGTAACTCCTTATGGGAAAGTAGGCCAGAGTTTTCCCAATGGGGAAAAAAAGGGAATAGTAACTTCTCCAAGTGGAAAAATTGACACAATTGACTGCTACCATGAGGGAAATCAATCAGCTTCACTTTTCCCACCTTGCAAATGTGAACTTACTTTCCCTTGTGGGAAGTGCCCACATAGACATAGATTCATTTTCCCAATTTGAAGATGGTTTAATTTTCCACATTAATAAATCAAGATTAAAAGGATTTTTTTGTAAAACTACATGCTTTTTAACTTAGCTAGTGTAAATTTAGAGTCTAACAATTCTTAACTTCAAAAAAGCACCACTTGTGCCCCTTGTTCAGTTCTATACTAAGGTTTTAATATGAGCACCGAATTTTTTATTTTTTAAATGGTTACTTTGACCTTTTCATAATCAATACTTATTTTATTGTTGCCTATGTATTAAATCCTTAGTTGATCCTCAAAAGCAGACTGTGGCTAACAATTAACTAATAGAATATGTTGACTATCTCACAGGGATAATCTATGATGAACAAGACAAATTGATAGGACCTTTTAGTTTGTGCCTGAAAGAGGCAACAATATGTAATCAATAAATCTAAAAATATTAGTCCAATTAGGGTTGCTACCATCGGAAAAAGATTACGATTGACAAGGACCACATGAATAGTTGGACAACCGAAGTTTTGTGTTCTTCCACTTCGATGGCCTCTATGTCGCTTATGGTTGTAGAAAGTCTCTCTAAATAATATAATTCCCCATCTTTATGATTTGAGAGAGAGAGAGAGAGAGAGAGAGAGAGAGAGAGAGAGAGAGAGAGAGAGAGAGAGAGAGAGAGAGAGAGACCTTTGCTTTGTATATTCCCTCTTACCCTCCCCTAGTTAGGGAACTCTATTCTTGAATTTTTCAAAAGGTTGATGAGGCATACGTTTCAAAGCTTGCAATCTACTTGCAATCCAAGGGTAAATAATTGCCTCCAAGATTGTCATCACGACTTCACAAGGGACTAGAGATTCTCCTACAATTGCACTTATACCCCTCCCGCCAAGGCCTTCTAGGCCAAAAACAAGACTGCTCGTTAAGTGTGTTTGATGAGCACCCAATCGTTGTTGTGGACAAATTTGTTAAGGTTAAACTAGAAAAACATCTAGCTCTACTTAATTGAAGATTGGAATGTGACAATTATTAATCTCTAAATTAAACTTCATATTTATTTTTTTCATGTTTGCTTGAACTTATTTGTCATGAGTCCGTGATGATGTGCACATAGACCAAGAAATCAAAGACTAGAAGAATCATGTGGTCCTTTAAAACTAAGCATTGCTTACAACTGTTTTAAATTTTACCTCGATCATGTTATGGTTAGAAGCTTACACTCACCCTATCCATGACAATTGCATAAAAAGTAGTAGCTTAGATAAAGACTTCTATCTAGCTATATATATATATATATATATATATATATATATGATATCTTGAGATCTAATTCCAGTGTTGAAGGATTTCAGCTACTTAGAGTAGGAAGAGTTCAGACAGCAGACTAGACCATTTCCTTGCTGCTTCCTTCAAGGTTTGTGAAAGTATTCCCCCAATCATCTTCATCAATGTATGTGAACATCAGGATCATCCTTTTTCCCTCCTTTGAACATGGGAAAGGAAATCTTCAGGGAAGTGGTGTAATTATTTCGATTACTGCTGATCCTGCCAGTTCTCTTCTTGGCTTCAGACTGACGCTTGGGAACCTTCTTGCAATTGTCAGTTTTAGCATCCCAGTCAATCTATGTCTCTGTCTCAGTATCAATATCCTCTCTATTTTGTCTACTAGAAGTTCGGTGACTTCCTTTCTTTCTGCCTTTGATATGCTCATCTTTCTGGCGAGACTGAGAACTCTTGGAACTCTTTGCCTTTCGTGCTTCCCGTTCTGCCCGTCTGCGTCGAGAATGACTGGAGTGCTGTGAGTCTTGCGTCTCATCAGCCTGACTATGCTCCTCCTGAGCCTCAGTTTTAGTCATTTTCTCTTTCTTGGGGTCAGACGCTCTTCCTGACTCCTCAAGAATGGGGTCCACACGATTGGTAGATTTTCGGTCACGATTGGATTTTGGTGCCATTTGCTGAAAACTCCAACTGGGAGAAGAGTCTTTCAGTCAACAAGCTTCATCTCTAGCACCGTGATCGCCAAAATGGAATTGGAGCTGATCTCTTGAGACAGCTAATTCCAGTGTTGAAGGATTTCAACTACTTAGAGTAGGAAGAGTTCAGACAACAGACTAGACAGAAATCAGTGACTAGACTGAAATATGAATACTGAAATGAGAATCAAACTTAAAGACTGGAATAAAGTTCAGATTCAGATTCAGAAGACTGTTGAGAAGTCAGTATCACTGAAATATATATATATATATCATGATTGAGATTACAGTGAATATAATTACAGAGAGAGAAAAGTGTAGCCGATAATACTGCGACTGATGCTCAAGTGCAGTTATAGCTCCAAGCGCTAATACGAGTGATAACAATTGCCCCCCCCCCCCCCCCCCCCCCCATATCAAAGTAATGGGCCCTATTTATATGCTTCGGGTTTACCGTAGTAATTACTCTAGTAATTACTAAGTGATTCACTGCCCATCTTCTAAGAAACGAGTGATAACAATTGCCCCCCCCCCCCCCCCCCCCCCCCCCCCCCCCCATATCAAAGTAATGGGCCCTATTTATATGCTTCGGGTTTACCGTAGTAATTATTCTAGTAATTACTAAGTGATTCACTGCCCATCTTTAAGAACACGTTCCCACATGGTGACGCGCCAGCCGTCTACATATATATATATATATATATATACTTCTCTCATGTATGGGTAGAAGCTTACACTCACCTTCTCCATAATTGTTGCATAAAAAGTGGTAACTTGGATAAATGATTTTACTTGGCTATATAAACTTACCAACAAACTACATAATGCATAACATTCTTGAATCTCCATCATTGAAATTCTAGGCCTTAAACATTTAGAAAGAGATAGCATGCTAAAATAGAGGGCATGTAGAAATTCAAGCAATTGAAATTTAAAGAAAAGATGTGTATGAAATCAAAATAGCATCACCTTTGAATCATAGTCACAAAGGATAGAAAAAGAAGCAACTTGTCCAATTCCATCAAAACAAAAGTGTCTTATTTTTTTTATTGGCAACTAAGAGAGCTACAATGACGGACTCAAGCTACATAGTATTGCAAAAGAAGTGATTGATCGATAGTCACGAAACACTCTTTGAAGAAAGACTTGTTAGATGTACGTGCCTCTTTGATGGCTTTCCAAAACTTCCCGAACATCTCATCTACATCATGTTGATCCATTGCCTTCATCGTAATGCGTATCATTTCTTCATTTTTCATTTCCTTTGTTGTTGCAAGGAACTGTAAATAATAAAGTAGTTTATAAAAGAGGAGAAAACGAAGTCATGATTTTTCAAACAACTCATGCAAGTATCCATATTACTCTTCTTGATTGTCTTCTTGTTAAGCAAACTTGTGCGGCTTTGATCCTATTAGCATAAAAGATTCAAGAGCTCTATGAACAAGACAAAGCAACATATCAATAATGATAATCTTGCTTGAGAATTGCTTACATTCTCTAATAAGGTATCTATGAATCTTGCTGGAGTCTTTATAGGCCTAGAGGACCTTGATGTATGTACTTTTTGCCAAAATTGTGTAAGAATAGATGCACATTTAGTAGTTGTTAGATAGTGACTTACAATAAGCATTACAAATTAACCAATGTAAGATTTAAGGTGAAAACCACACCACATATGTCTTAGGACTAGTTAACAAGTTGTTGGTTAGGTTATCAAAGGCATACAAAAAATTAACAAACAATGGAGTAAGGGGCAACTTCACAAATAAGAAACTAAACTACTCATTTTTACAAACGGTGTAAAGAGTGAGTGGCATTACCTTCCTCTTCTTTGAGGCATTTTGATGTATTAAGCCATCAAAGGCCTAAAAGAAAATGCAAGATTTTTTAGTATGTGCCCCATTTAAGCCATATTACATAACTTTAAGATAGTGTAACATGCAATCAATAGGATACCCTTTCTTTTTTTGAGATACCAAGACTTTTTAGAAAGAGCTCATTGACTTGATATTTTTGTCTTCAGGAATCCTAATATTTTTCATTTGCATATCAAGCATAAACCACATTTTTTAATGTGAGAACACATAGGCACATGGTCTCAAATCTAAAGACATACCATCATCTTGTTGATACTTGCAAATTTTATTTCCTTATCCCTTGCATTAGAATTTTCACAAAGCTATAGCACACAAAATGTCAATTCTAAAAGCATTAAAAAACCAATGGCACTTAAGTAGGAAAAACCTTTACATACCCTTGGGTTTGAGTTATTTAACTCCAACACATTTTCCTCCTCATAATCCACAAAAACATGGGTGGAAGTAGTTGCATCTAAGTCTTCATGCTGCACATTTTCCATAAACACGGTATGAGTTTAGAGAACTTACTAGGCGATGTGTCAAAGCTTTTATATTTATTTATTCAAGTCATCTATACAAGAGTTCTCCCCTTACCAATTCACTTGGCTTTTCCCCCTTTGTAATGGTGGCCTCTTCCACTTTCGAATTAGCAAGTTTGTTGTTTCTTTTCACCACTTCACTAGGAATCTTCACCTTATCAATTGTGGCTTCTTCCACCTCAAGGATATTTCCATTGTATAATGGGATCCTATAGAACTTAGTGAGAGTCTCCTTGTCCTAAAATGTATTGATAAGATCATGTCATAAAATCCATATTTAAAAAAATAAGTTTGAAAGTAACATACACTTTGAGTGACTAATCGCCAATGGATTTGATCCTCCTAGCCTCACAAACTTGTCATGTTTGGGTGGAATCACATCATAATTGCACAAAAATGTTTCATTCACATGGTCGCCATGAGTCTTGCCTATAACATAACAAAAAACAAGCTAGAAGTTAGTGGCATGCTTAAACAAGGAGTGAGTATCATAATTGAGGTAGTAATGATTCAATTGTCGCCACCTCTTGTTTTGATCCTTGTGTCTCAAGCATAACCATGTGCTCCTTCACTTGCATGTCATCACAATCAATATCTATGCAAAAAATTTGGCTTCCTTCATGCTATTTTACAAGAAGTAAAAATGAACAAAGTAAGAACCTCAAATAAGGTAATCTAACAACTATAAATTAGCATGTAATTAATTACTCTTACCATGTTTGTAGTTATATCATCATGGCAATAACTAGCCCCTCAGCTAGATATGGTGGTACAATCCTTATGCTTTGTACCAAGAGAGCATAACCATGAGATAAATATGACATGTGCAAAACTTAAAATGGACAATAAAAAGTCATATCTTAAAGAACATATAATGTATATCTTACCATTGTATTAGCAGTCCCATTCAATGGCTCAGGGATATAACAATCTTGTACAAAAGTTTCCGTAAAAGGGTCTCCTCCATCTTCATCTACGTGATTAGCATAAGAGGATATGCTCATGGGATCGCCATAGGTGGTGTGCTTTGGCTAAACAAGCAAAGTATGCATGAAAGTGTCAAGCTACCAAATAAGAATACAATGTTTTTTTGTAAATATTCTTTACTTTTTTACCTCATGCATATAAAGCTCTTCAAAAGGATGCCTTTGCCACAAGACTGTGTGGCATGACCGTGCACAGTGTTTGAGGATCTTGTGAAGGTCTTTTGTCAACATAGCATGGAAGGAAAATAATCAAAAAGTTAGCTCACAAACTAAGAAACATTGAGGAAACACACTTACACACACACACACATTGAGCTCACATTAAAGATGTTTAAGAACAAAATTAAAAGCAACTCATGTACTTACATACCTTGGGAGGATCTTCAAAGTGAAGAGCACTCTTCATAAATTGGAGCATGGA
Organism: Adiantum capillus-veneris; assembly: GCF_014529385.1. NCBI lineage: Eukaryota > Viridiplantae > Streptophyta > Polypodiopsida > Polypodiales > Pteridaceae > Adiantum > Adiantum capillus-veneris. The sequence goes on along the minus strand of NC_140938.1, from coordinate 69,565,110 downwards.
GGTGCCCTCGAGTGCTTTCATGGAGCTATCTTGAGAGGGATAGCACCATTGTCTCCTTGGCTGGATAGTAAGTGGGCTAAGTAAAGGAGGACTTTTCTCTACATTTCCCAACCGCAAACATTTTTTCGGGTTTCTTTGTGCATGCCTCCATTCTAAGACCTTCTCATACACATATGTGACACTCCAATCAAGCTTTACATCTTTTGGAAACACTAGAGTTTTCAACTCATGCATCTTTCCCTTGATGAATTCCATCAAATTAGTTGAAATCAATGGATCTTTTTGCAAGTTAATTTGTGTGAATGAATGCTTCTCTAAATCCCCAAAACCTTCTTTGAACCAGCCTCTATTTTTTTCTCATGCTTTCATTGTAAGAAAAATGTTGTTTGTACCAATATTTTTTAAGGAAAGCTTTTCCTACAAGAGAATGTTCATGTCTAACGGTAGATGGATACAAAACCCGTTTGCGCATCACCGGTACAGCATCGGCGTGAAGATATTTCATCTCATGCAACATTTGTAGGTGATCATGATCTTCATTGTCGATTGGATGATGAATAATCCTCAAGGATCTCTCCTAATACTTGGAGCATGTGTGTGTGAACTAGGATTATCATTGAGGATATGGTTGCTCCATCCTAAAATCATGTGACGATGCGAAAATCTTGTTATTCCAAGCTCTATCCAACCTTCGAATGTCATATATAAGAGTGTTTTGCCGTTGATGCCACTTGATGACACCGCTTGGAGTACTCACTTGTGACACAAAACTCCTCCACAAAAGAGCTACTACTTTTCGTCATCCCACAATGCAATGCTTTTGAAGCTTTCATTGCTACATAAAATACAATTGCAAAGTATTTAGCCTAATATGACTGAATATGGCGCTTACCTTCTTTCAATGTTATGTTGGTCCATTGTACATTATCACGGTCTTGAGCTAGCGGCAAGAGAGGATACTTAGGAGGTATATTTGAGTTAGTGGCCTGAAGAAGAAGATTTCTAGCTTTGATGTTCCAAAAGAATCGATCTATGGCCCAGAAGAAACTCCAGCTTTGTCAATGGTGCACAAAAACCACATTTTCGAGTTGCATTCTCATGCAACGTCTGCCTAATGAATGAGACTGTGGGTGTTTATGAGAGAGAGAGAGAGAGAGAGAGAGAGAGAGAGAGAGAGAGAGAGAGAGAGAGAGAGAGAGAGATAGAGAGAGAGAGAGAGAGAGATAGTCATGCTCTCTTGCAAGCCCTCAATCCGGGCCGGACTTCTGCGCCGCCATAGAGAGAGAGAGTGAGTCTACCCGCCAATAGTACGTAAGCAAGTGGTGTAGGCTAGATATGTGTGTGTGTGTGTGTTGTGTGTGTGTGAGAGAGTGTGTGTGAGAGAGTGAGGAGAGAGAGAGAGAGAGAGAGAGAGAGAGAGAGAGAGAGAGAGAGAGAGAGAGAGAGAGAGAGAGATATGAGGTCAGAGCAGAGCCCTCAAGAGCCTGGACTTTTTTCGCCAAGAAGTGAAGCTGTCGACTCTAATAAAAGCAACCCTGGCTGCATGTTCTAATCCATTGTAGCCAGTACTGGGGGGGGGGGGGGGGGGGGGAGAGAGAGAAGAGAAGAGGAAGAGAGAGAAGAAAGAGAGAGGAGAGAGAGAGAGAGAGAGAGAGAGAGAGAGAGAGAGAGATGGAGAGAGGAAATTGATTCTCAAATGCTCAGTTGTACAGCAACTCCGAACCTCTGGTAGGCTGCAAAGAGAAAGCCGCGCGCGAGCTGGACTCGAGTCAAATTTCTACACTAAGATTGTAAATTGTATCCATAAATAAAACCTTAGGGTTCTTTTTTCTCCTACATTAAGTGCAGCTTTTTGTGGATTCCAATTATGAATTATTGCTTGATGATTATGAGAGAGAGAGAGAGAGAGAGAGAGAGAGAGAGTACATGCATGTGAGATGTGCATATGAAAGCACATGGAACAAGCTGCTTGATGATTAGAAGAGAGAGATAAAGAGAGAAGAGCATATGCATGTGAGATGTGCATATCACGGTACATGGAACAAGCTACACCTGCCTGCAGGAAACCCCAGTACGGTGAGGGTAGTGGAATATTTGCAAAACTTGGGCTTCGACACCAACACGACAACGGTGAGCAAGCAGGACAGGCATCCCATGCACATCACTCAGCGTGGCCACGTCATATGGGCTGCTTCGAGGGCTCCTACCAACAATCAACACCATCCAGCCATGTCGCAGTTTTTGTTTCATTAATGATAATTCTAAAGAATGTTTCACGATGGGCTTCACGTGTGAAAAGAGTGACAAAGAAGTGCCACTAATGAGGAACATCATTTTGGCCCTATCTGAGGTTTGTGCAGTCTGGCGCATCGGCAGCACCATAAGAAGATTTAGAAATTATCTCATGTAGGAAAACGGAGTCTTTTTGAGTGTTTTTCATACAATGAATAACATCATGAGCTTGTGCTTGAGAGGCACCGCATACCTAGCTAGGTATGCGGTGCCTCCCTCACAAAAGCTCACGATGTTAAGTCACAATGTTGCCATCCCCCCAGCTACATTGTCAAAGAGGTGAAAGCTTCTACATGCTGCTAAAAGACATTGAAGAGGATATTGTCCCCTCCCAAGTATGTTATTTTTGTTTGTCCTCCTCTTTCAAGTTAGTTAGTACTTAGTAGTCTTCTCTTTCTAAGTATAACCTGCCTTTATTTCATGACTTCTAGTGTCTAACCCACGTCAACATATTTGGAAAGGCCATAGGTCCATAAGAAACAAGTATATGTTGTTTTGTTTGGAGAGATTCCTTCACTTTGCATCAACTGGAAACAACACAGGGCTACTTGACTCTACACTTCTTGAGCATACCTTGCAACCAAACCGTTCCTTGCAACCAAAGTGTTCCAAGAGATGACATTTTAAACACAAAGGTTATCAAGAACTCTTTGTGCTTTTGTGAAGGAGTTGCATTTGGCATACATATGGACCAAATCTTTCATGGGGAAATCCTTAGCAACGTGCCCAAACTGTGAAAGACGAGACATTGAACATATCCATTGTGCTTCTCATGCTCTTCCTCTTCCACTTATAATTTTCCAAACAGTATTGTAGAGCACGCTTGGCAGAACTGCTACCCTGAAGAGATGAAATCCTAAGCAAGAAGCTCATCCACAAGCTGTAACACATCAATTTTGCTACAACAAGTTGCATACTTGTATGAGGCATCAACGTGAGGACCTTGGTTAATGAACTTCTTACTTGATAATCATGACTCAAAGCACCTACTTGTAGCCACCCACACCGATATATACAATTGGGTTTCATGTGGTTGCTCATGAGTCCCTGACTCTACGTCAAACTATAGGAAGCACTTCAAGCGGGTTTAATTGGTGTCCATGCCCATCATGTGGCTTATCCTACCTACAAGTAGCCTCTATAAACATTGCATCTTACTAGGTTGGAAGAGAGATCGAACAAGAAGAAGAAGAGTCCTTTTAACATCACAAGAAAATTCTTAAGAGGCCTTAAAGATAATCCTATAAAATTCTCAACAAGGAGCAACCAAGATTAATTCCCATACAAATATATTTCATTTTTAGAACTCCTATTTAACCATGAGGTTAAGCAAGGTCTAATGTTGATTTTGCTTTGCCCTCTAGGATTCTCTAGCTTGGAGTCCCTGATATCAAGGGTTAAATTCATTGTTCCAACTTGCGTATTTTTTTCAAAAAATAAATTCATTGTTCCAACTCTTGCGTCATTTTTTCAAAACACCATCTTCATCATCACTCGACCTACACTCTTGAACTATTCTAAGACATGGCTCTAGCATGGCTCTTGTTTTCATCTCATTCACCGTACATTCATGAAAATTACGCTAACGTAAGGTGGAGTATAGTAGAAGGATTTCATAACCAACATGGGTCTTTCACATTCATCTTGTCTAATGTCTTCGTTATACTATGAATTCAGACTTATCAATATTGTAGGTAGTAAACATTGTTGACCCAAATCTGAGACCATTTTGGATAGCCCAGTTACAAGCAATGAAATGGGTGTGGGATATAGGTGAATGTGGGACCATGGGATGCATATCGTACTGAAGTGAAGAGAATATTATTTTGGCTACAAATTCGCATGCAAAAAAACACATGTTGGTGCATCTAAATAGACTTCCTGACACTCCATCTGAGCAAAGCTTTCTAGGATTGCCTCATTATGCCCCTACTTTGCAAACCCTACGAGTAATGCATTCCAATTGGGCGTTCCTTAACATATGATATTGGCATATCTATGCTCTTTCTCTTCTCCACTTATAATTTCCCAAACATTATTATAGAGCACGCTTGGCAGAACTGCTACCCCGAAGAGATGACATCCTAAGCAAGAAGCTCATCCACAAGCTGTAACACTTCAATTCGCTACAACAAGTTTCATACTTGTATGAGGCATCAATGTGAGGACCCTGGTTAATGAACTTCTTACTTGATAATCTTGACTCGAATCACCTACCTGTAGCCACCCACACCGATATATACAAGTGGGTTTCATGCGGTTGCTCATGAGTCCCTGAATCTACCTCAAACTATAGGAAGCACTTCAAGCGGGTTTAATTGGTGTCCAAGCCTCTATAAACATTGCATCTTACTAGGTCGGAAGAGAGTTCGAACAAGAATAAGAAGATTCCTTTTAAGTTAACATCACAAGAAAATTCTTAAGAGGCCTTAAAGATATATTCTATAAAATTCTCAACAAGGAGCAACCAAGATTAATTCCCATACAAATATATTTCATATTTTAGAAACTCCTATTTAACCATGAGGTTAAGCAAGGTCTAATTGTTGATTTTGCTTTGCCCTCTAGGATTCCTCTAGCTTGGAGTCCCCTTTGGTATCAAGGGTAAAATATTTTCATTGTTCCAACTCTTGCGTCATTTTTTCAAACCACCATCTTCATCATCACTCCACCTACACTCTTGAACTATTCTAAGACATGGCTCTAGCATGGCTCTTGCTTTTATCTCATTCACAGTACATTCATGCACATTACGCTAACGTAAGGTGGAGTATAGTAGAAGGATTTCATAACCAACATGGTGATCCGAGCCTATCACAAATTTTTGTTTACTATATTTTGTTGGTTTTCCTTGCTTCCGGAGGTTTACAATAAAAGAAAGAGTGAGAACAACCTCTTGGAAAAATTAAAAAAATGATTTGATGGGAATTTTTTCTTGACTAGTTCACCGGAGGTGAAAGGTAGAGGGAGAACCTAGTGGTAAAGGGAAGGGAAAATATGTAAATGTGAAAAGAAAAGATATGATGCGGTTGTGGATCCATGCACCCATGATTCAAGGGTCATGAGTGGCTCATATCATCATGGCTTTGGAGTCATATGATGATTCAAACAGATGGGACCCAAGTGGAAGACTTGGTAAAGGAAGGAACCAGACACATGATTTTGCTGGATTTTAAAAAAATACTTCCACTCCGATCCAAGAAAAGTTGTCTTCATCAAAGTTGTAGCTGATGAGCTGGAGATTCTGATCATATTTTTTTATTTATAATTTTTGCATCTACGGTCTAGGAGATATGGCCAAAATGGCGGACGCCAGCTTTTCCAACTGTGGTGGAGACCACCCCCTCTACCTTTACACACACACCCTTCCTTTTCCACATTGAGACCTTCTCTAAAAATCAGCCATTAGTCTTCTCACCCTCCCCTCCTTCCTCCTCTCTCTCAAGCTCAAAAAACCATCACAAATTCCTCTTCTAATCACCTCTCAAGTCATGCTTAATCTTGTTGTAATTCATAAGTTCTCATTCAACCCCTTTCTATTATTACTAGATATGTATTGATTTTATGTAGATTCTTTACATTTTAAAATAAGGAATCTCTTGGACTCAAGCTATGGAGGAAGGAGTGAAGACAACACAAGTGATGATGGAGCCAATTAGTTGCAAATTGGTCAACAAATCACTTGGAAGGAGCTTCTTCATTGCTTGAATGTCCCTAATCAAGCTTCATTTGTACAAATTACACTTGGATCTTAACCTCACTCCTAATCACTCTCTTTCCTATATAAAGAGGCCTTCCCCTTTGTAATTTTAAGCCTCCCTCAGCCCCATTGAGTCGTTGTATCACTCACCATGAGCCCATAAAGCTCATTCATTCACTCTATTCTTGCACATTCTAGAGTGCAAATTGTTTCATGCTAGTAACCTCCCCTCCTCTTACTTATGTTAATTAAGAGAAATCTTTTATGTGTGTGTGAGAGTGCTTGATGTGATTTTGGCTAATCCTTGAGTGGTTGTTTAGTAATCTACATGCTATTTCTGTTGGGAGTGTTTGAAGTTATCCATTCCTTGTACACACACTAAGGTTAATGCTTCATTCATAGTGATGTCTCTCTCTCTCTCTCTCTCTCTCTCTCTCTCTTTGTGTAGCGGTCCTAGTCCACGCTTCCAAGACTAGGTGGTGCCCTCATCTCATTTCCCTTGTGGCGCAATGCGGAAGTGAAGAGAATATTATTTTGGCTACAAAATCGCATGCAAAAAAACACATGTTGGTGCATCTAAATAGACTTCCTGACACTCCATCTGAGCAAAGCTTTCTAGGATTGCCTCATTATGCCCCTACTTTGCAAACCCTACGAGTAATGCATTCCATGATGTTGTATCATGTATAGGGTATAGGAAGGCCTATCCTTTGTATACAATTAAAGGGAATCACAGCATTGGGCGTTCCCTTCACATATGATATTGGGCATATATATCTTGCGAGGCTGTGTTTAGATTCCCAATTAACCCTCAGGCTGGGTCTATACCTGTTCCAAGCCTTCCAGAGCGTTTTGAGGAGATCCAATCCTTTTTTTGATACCTCGATAGGGCCAAAGAAAAGAGTAAACCATGGGATATTGGAAACTCCTTGGACTCCTATCAGTTGGAACTTGTCTAGGTGTCGGAACAGCAGAGAGGCATTATAGTGCACAAGCGAGTGGTGAGGAAGCTTAAACATGATAAAAGTAGTTGTGACGATCAGACGGCAGAGGGAGCGGTGGCGCTGCTATTCTCTTCACGTTAGTGTTCGCAAAAAATGTGTCTCAACTTAATATCGTGCTATTTTCAATTTTAAAGATGCCGGTTGAGGTAAGGGGAAACTAGAGAAAAATAGTGTAAAAAATTGGAAAAATAACCTAATTTCCTTAATTTTCCTCTTGAGAAAATTAAGAAAAGGAATTTTGTATGTCTGGAAAAATGATTTTTCTCGAGCACTGCTTCACGCCATCGCTAGAGCTAGGGCTACCTAGGGGAAAAGTTCAGAGCTTAACTCACATGTCATAGTCTCACACACGACAGGATCAAACCTTTTACTCTTCCCAAATGAAACTCTTAGGGTAAAGGGGTCCTGATCACTGATCTTCCCTGACTTACCATGGGCCAAGGGGTAAGATTGAGATGCAAGCATTAATCTTCCCCGGCATGCCAATTGGTGGTGCTCTACACAATTGGTCTTTGATGACCTAGGCCACAATATCAAACTCTCAGCATAGCAAGGAGAAGCAGCAGGGTAAACGATGCCCTGCAAGTGTGATGAATGCTATGGCCGCAATAGCAAAGTCTGAGGAGCGCAAGGAGAAGCAAAAGGGCAAATGATTCCTTGCATGTGTCCACACTTTGACCATTATGGCCAACGGGATTATCACTTTAGTAGGTTATGGAGGACTCAGTTAAATGGCGGCCATGTTGCCCTTGCAACTCATGGCGGATTCAGATAAAATGGGGGCCATGGTGCGCTTGTAGCTCATGGAGGCTCCGAAAGAGGGGGAAAACTGTGGCGGGTGTCAAACTTCTCGAAAGATTAGTGCAACCAGTAGGCATAGGGGGCTATTGGATCTTCTCTCACTCCCTTACTTTTACAAAGAAATTATTGATTGCAAAAATTACCCCATCTATCCTCACCACAAACTTATCATCTCACCTGGCATGTGCAATGACACATGGCAGTGCTAGCCAATACCTTTAATTTTTTAAAAACGCTGGTTTTGACCCTTAAATCTCCCGCGGGTCGCTCTGCTTAGGTGGCGCACTTTTGGCCCCTTTACCCTAACAGTTTGAAACCTGCATCCCTCTGCATGGGGGCGCGTCTCCACTTCTGAAACCCAAGCAATCAGTGTGCGCATGCGGTCGACTTGCAACCTATAGAATTGACACCTGGTTTTCCTGTCAAGGGCCATTTTGCCTATCAAAAAAGGTTCTAGAAAAATTCACCTATCAAATGACAAGTGCAGCTAGAGAATTTTTCTATCGAACGACAAGTAGCAAAAATTGATGGCTGTCAAATGACAAGTCCTGATTTGTGAATTACCTGTCATTTTTTCCAGTATATGAAGGATTGCGAGAGCCTTGAGGCTTGGTTCTTGTGGAGTCTAAAGAGAATGCATAGTGCACTGTTGATTTCATTTTGTCTACTATTTGAAATGCTACAGAGTTGAACCTGGGTCTTGCTACGAACAGATTCGCTGAACCTAGGAGAGGTCCTGTAGCCCACGTCAGCTCCAGTTCAGTGTCACGCATCTCTTGTATCCCCAGCAAGTAGTATGCGCCCACTATCGACTTGCAACATGTATCCCTCTTCTCATCCGCGTCAGTTGCAGTTCACTGTCGCGCGTCTCCTGTATCCCGAACAAGCAGTACGTGCCCACTATATATCGTCCACATATCTGAATCCCAAGCAAGCAGTGTGCGCAAGTATGTTTTCAAATTTTCTCCACTGTTCACGAATTAGGATCGCCCTCGCCCTAGTTGATCGACAGTCTTTTGTAGGCAACTACTAGCCCATCGCCTACAATGCGTCTAACCAGATGAGACCAAGTAGAGACAAGAGCACTTTGCCATTGATCTAGCCTGAGAGGAGGAGATTTTGTGCGAATTCAGGAGGGCTTCGATTTCTTGAGCCACTACTTGCAAGCTCAGGTCAGAATTCATTTCCTCAAGCCTTTTTTCATAATTGTATATTGAGATGTTTTAGGGACAATTATTTAACTTGTTTACTTTTTGCAAGTGATTTTAGGTTTCGCACTTCTGTATATTTCGCAATTGTATATTTCGCACTTCTGGATGCCGTTCATGCACGTCTATACAAGCACTGCTGTGTAAAAATAAATAGTGGTGATGCAAACTAGACCTATGAAAAAGATGGACCACCTTGCCTTTCGTATTGTATAGGGACATTTTAACATTATGTCAATCCTGCCATAATGTTGATTGTGACTGTAATTAGTGTGAAAAATTATTCCAGATTAATTTATAATTGATGTGCCAAATAATCTACTTAACTGAGTAAAACACTGACGCAGTTGAAGGATGTTTGTGAGAAGGTTGAAGCCGTTTCTGATTTGCATCAGTCTTTTTGCTTCTTTTATGTCTGTTGTCATGTTTTAGTAGGCAAAATACCTAGCTAGGTATATGGTGCATCATTATGGTTGACTTGCAATGTTCTAGAAACGCATGAATTTTGATTGAAAAGAGAGGAATTCTTCCATAAAAGGTTTCATAATGTTTTCATTGGGTTATACTACATGTGATAAACATGCTGCTTAAAAGTAGTTGTGATGATGAACTTGCCAGCACACACTTGTACATGGACCGATATGCTACATCTTCTCAATCATTTCCACCAAGTGGTGACGTATTGAGTTATGAGGAATTGGATTGGTACATACTAGATTGTGTGTTATGCATCCAATCATTATGTGATGAGGCCCGCACATCTGTGGAATTTCAAGACGATCTCTTGAAGATTCTATTTGGGGGATTGGATGTGAGTGCTCGAAAGAAAAAGCATATGACACCTCAAGCGCGGTCTCTTGCACCCCTCCTAGTTTGCAAGCCAAGAAATTGGAATGGACAATTGGGGGGTAAGAGCATTCCTTGCAACTTCTCTCAGCTATTACAAATGTATTGATAGCCGTTTGGTAGAAAAAGCTAATGGTGTCATTGCAGGCATCAAATGGTTTGGTAGAAAAAGCTAATGGTGTCATTGCAGGCATCATTAGAAAGATGGTGAAAAACAAGACAAAGTTGTGGGATGACTTCTTGGATGGTGCCTTGTGGGCGTATCGAACCACATATAGGGAAGCCAGGGAGTTCACACCATTTCACTTGGTCTATGGTCAAGAGGCTTTACAGCCAATTGAGCTAAACATTCCAAAAATGCGACTTCATGGAAAATCAGCACAAGATGATCAAGAAGCATGGATGGATCTACTTATTACCTTAGCTGAGCTTGAGTGGAAAAGAGAAGCAGCATACGAGTGCTATAAGAGGAAAGCCACACAGACAAAGGAGAAGCTTGACAAGAAACTGAAGGACAAAGGCATCAATGAAGGAGATCTTGTGCTAAGGTATGACAATCGACTCGATAATCGTTTTGATGCCAAATTTGAAACAAGATGGCAGGGGCCATACATAGTCAAGAAAGCTTTCAATTCAAGTTACTATCAACTTATGGACTTGAATGGGAAAGAGCACTCTAGGAAGGTAAACGGCTATCGCTCGAAGCCTTACTTGAGTCTCCTTCTACCAAAGGATCTACCAGAGCAAAAGGCCACTGTCTCATGTAAGTATTGTTACATGAAGCATGAGTGTAACTCTAGCCAAACTTCTGAGGGGCCAAACAATAAAGATCTCTTCAAGGACTCTGAAGCACTCTCTTTGGAAAAGATGCTCTATGATGGTACATGAATATACCATCATCCAGGGGGAGGGCTAATGATAGCCGTTTTTCGGCTCTTTGTAATTGCCACAGTGAGTTACCTCACCCTACCAAAATCACCCAAACACTGTGGCTATCCTCACCCTTTCACTGTATATAGGTGCGTGTGAGTTAGGGGACTTTTCCCATATCTCCTTACTGAAATAAAAAACCCTCAATTAGCTAGGCATTGGGCTAGTTGAGCCAAAAAAATAAAAAAAATAAAAAATATAAGTATATTATGGCCCATGCATATGTAAATATTTCTTTGTATATAGGGCCTAAGTAAAAGATTTTTTCATAATTATTTTGGTATTTATTTAAATATTTTTACCTAGGTGTGTGTTATTTATGCTCTGTACATTGCCTTACCATGACGACAATTTTTCTTACCATTTTTCATACTCTTTATTCCATATAGAAATATTTTCATGTAAGCTTCTCTTATATTTGGTGTAACTCCACCCCAACAAAAATCCAAAAAAACTAGTTTTATTTATGTGTATATTTTTTCACTATTGTGATTTTTCCCTCCCTACATCTATTTTGTTTTTTCTTTCTAAAAAATTAGAACACCAAAAATATTTATCTTTTTATGGTAGCCTCATAATGAGAGAGATTTCTTTTGACCCCTTTATATTTTTTCCACTTATATTATTTATATTTGACATGTACATATTTTTTAGACCCCTCAATATTTGATTTTCTTAGTTGTACTATTCACTTATATCATAATCTCAACAATATCTTCAATTATAGACCTACCAAATAAGGTCAAGGGTAGGTGGCATGTATACATGCACTATGGAGGGCTCACTCTTGGAGGTATTCAAAAGAATCATCCAAAGAAGGACCCCATAAGGACCTTGTGCAGTGGAAAAAAACGGTCGGTTTTGCTGAATTTTTAAAGTTCACTTGCTCTCCGAATTTGAAAAGGTGATACAGACAAAAGTTGTAGCTCGTGGGCTGAACTTTTGCCTCAAATTTTTTCATATTTTTTTGAGCTACGAGCTCTGAGATATGATTTTATTAGTGGACCCCAGTTTTCCCATGCTATGCAGCCACACTCTCTCTTCCACTTTATCATTTTCCTCTTTCACACATACTTCTCCACTCATCATCCCCACCTCTCTCACCACTCCTCTCTGCACCCTACTCACCTTCTCCTCAACCTTGAAGAATAAGAGAAACCATGGTGAACTCATACCTCCCACACACAATTCCATCCTAAAATTGACCACCTAGTCTCATTTTTCCTCCTCCAATTTACCCATATCTATCAAAAAAGCCACAAAATTCAGCCTCTTCTCTTAAAAGACAGCATCATGGTGGTTGATTACTCAGCTTCAATTACCTTGTCTCTCAAGGAAGGTCAAGAGTGGAGAAAAAATGTACCGTCAAAGCTAGTGGACCGTCAACAAGCGTCAAAATTGGCCCTACTCAAGAAACTTGGAGCATCAACCTTGTAAGAAATCCACCTTTTCTTACCTCTTAAGAGTTTTTCTTCCTTATTTGTATCCTACATGGATACTCCCATTGTAAATATCCAATTCCATTTGTAAATTAATACTAACTCTACTAACACTAACCCACTATGAAAAGTCCTATCACCTCCATTTCTCTCCTCTCTCTTTCCCCACCAACTTTTTGATAATTCCAAGCAAAAGAAATTAGATAAATTGCTGAAAATCTAACCCAACCATGGTTAGAGGAGTAACCCTAGCCTTCAAAATTGCTATAAAAGGAGGGTGTAGCTAGCACAAAAGGGGGAGAAGAAAGAGCACTATGCTATAGCTTGAGAAGCCAAGCTCAACCTCTCTAGAAGGAGCTCTTGAGTGGAAGCTCATTGTCTTATGCATGTGCATGTGTTGTAATAGGGGATGAAGGGCTCAAGAATTTACTTCTTGACAATGCATCTCCTTCCCAAAGGAGAACTCAAGAGCCTCCACGGAAGGAACGAGAAAGAAGCGAGTCTCCCGCCACCTCGGCGGAGATGGCTCCACGAAGACGGCGGGCTAAACGCTCTCCATCACCACCAAAGCAGAGAAGACCATCGTATTCTTCTCCTCACCACAATTCGAAGAGGGATGATAAAAAGCAAGAGAAGAAAAAGGCAAGAAAGAGGACACCCTCTTCTCCATCTTCTTCATCCTCTTCCTCTTATGAAAGCTATGGTGAAGATGACAAAGATCAGGACAAGAAAAAGGCGAGAAAGAGGTCACCCTCTTCTCCACCTTCTTCAAATTCTTCACCTTCTGAAGAAAGTGATGGTGCAACTTTTGAACCATCAAAAAGAAGAGGCCATAGGAAATCCTATGCCGCATGGAAGAGGTCGTCCAAGCTGAAGAAATTCAAAGAGGGAGGGAAGAGCATCTCTTTCCTTACCTATGATGGTACCTTTGGTGCCACGGACAAAGTCTTGGCCTTTATCCAGCAATTCCATGCGGCGTTTGGAGATGAGGGCTTCACAAAATCCTCTAAGCTATGCCATGTAGCTATGCACTTTCAAAAGTCCGCCAGACAATCATGACAGATTTGTAAGAAGGTATTAATGCAACAAGCGTCCCCTCCCCCTTTCTCTCTCTTTCTTACATATATAATTGTGTTTGCTTGATCATTGCCGATACGTTTCAAAGCAGCCCGAGCACTATCTCTCTCTCTCTCTCTCTCTCTCTCTCTCTCTCTCTCTCTCTCTCTCTCTCTCTCTTTACGCGTCCTAGTTCGCATCCAAAACTAGGTGGTGCCCCAAATTTGTGTAGGGTTAGGTTGTGGGTTTGTGTGTGTGTTTGTTGTTTTTTCCAACCCCAACCCAATTGAGCAGCACGGGAGCCTTGAAGGGTGTCTAGAGGTTGCTCTTCTTGTTGCCCGCCCCGGACCGCTTCAAATTGGTGCCCCCACTGAGGACGGCTTGTGTATTTTTGTGTAGAATCAACCTTTAGCATAGTCAAGTAGTTTGCATGAATCACGAAAATTTGTATGATCCCTTCATTCCCATTGCAAGGCAAAAGGTACACATAATTGTTAGTACTAAGTTGCAATTTCAACGTGTCATTCGTAGAATTTTAGGTCCTCTTAGGTTGGCCGAGATAAATGCTTCAGTAAATCCTTTTATTTTGCCTCTCATTAGGTACGACCTTAGTTTGGACGTCTATATTTTTGTTTTGTTTTAAGCATTAGGTCATGCATAGACTATGGATAATGGCCCAGGAATAGAGGTTTTCCCCTTCCATTTCACTCCACACATTAGAATAAACATTGCAATTAGTAGGAAAATCCATTTTCAACAACGTATGGTGTTCATGTTTGGTGCCCAAAGAGTAGGAGAAATTCTCGCATCACCAAACCCTGTCATCCTACCTCTTATTGATTATCATAGGTCGTTTGATGTGAATATCTTTATTTTGTTGTAGAATAGATTGCAAGCTAGAAAACATTATTGTGTAAATCTTTTTAAGAAAGAAAAACAAAAACGGGTGTCACTTTGAAATCAATTCAATGGAAAGCCAACGCCAAATGTTTGGGTATCCTCTTTTCTTTGGAGAGCCTGGAGAGGATGCAGAATTATTTTTAGCGAATTTCAAGATGTCTTGCCGTATCAAGAGGATAATAACTGATCAAGAACGTGTAGAAATGATTGAGGTGGTCCTTAGGAAAGATGCTAGCACTTGGTTTGACTCTTTGCCTGAGGAAGTTAAGGGGAATTACACAGAAGTTTTGAATCGTTTCAAGAAATACTTCTTTGATCCCCAAAACACTCAAAAATTATGGCAAGACATTGTTTCTCATAAGCAAAAAGACTTAGATGACTACTACTTGTAGAAGCAAGAGTTTCTACGTCTTTGGGCTCTATGGATACGAAATGTTGCTAACCCTGGTGATGGTGCAGAATTTCTAAAGAAGTAGAGGTTCATAGCTGGACTCTTTCCTGACCTTAAGGTAAAATTTGAGGCGGGTGCACCTGCTACCTTTGATGCAGCTGAAACTAGGGCTGCTGAGAAATATAGGAAACTTAAGTGCTTAAGGGGAGAGGTTCCAATAGAAGGTCTTAGACCCAAAGGTAATTCACAAGCATCAACATCGAGGGAGATTCCTGAGGTAACGGCAGAAGTAATTGAGAAGTTAAACGAATCTTTAAGCAGCTTGTCAATTCACCTTGCACAAGCTGTAGGTCCAAAGGGACAAGCAAAGAAGTCTGAAGAGCGAGATCCACGACCTAGGAGAGTCTTGCAATGTTGGAATTGCAGAGAGTCTGGACATGGGATGTATAATTGTCCTTGGCCCCGTGGGGAGCCAGGGAGACCTAACTTGAATTACCCAGTGATGAATGCAGGTGAAGGAACTGGTCAACAACCAAGGCTTCTACAAAGACCAAATGGACCAAGACCACCTCCACAAGGGGTAGAAGGAGTTCCACCTTTGCCAGATCCAAATGTGCATGTGGTAGAGGTGACAAACTCAAATGAGGTTGACATGGAAGCAAATGGCATTAAGCGTGGCCGAGGAAAAGGTAAAGAGAAAGAGGGTGTCCCATCACAGAGTGACCATGGACAAGGCAAGAAGGCAAAGGAGACCAAGGAAGCTAAGAGGACTCGACGTCATATCAATCTCCAAGACTTCCCTCTTGGACATGGTATGGCTCCATACAACCTGTTGGAAGACATGCGAGGTAAGGGTCCTGATATCTCATGGCCTCAGTTTCTTGCATTATGCCCACAAGTTAGGAGGGATTTAACAAAGGCAGTTAGCACTAGGAGAAAGGTAAAAGAGAGTTTTCCTGTTGTAAAAATTGCACATGCTGAAATGAACGAGGATATTACACCTGTGCTAGATTGTTACATAAAAGGAAGATTGGTTAGGAAAGGTCTAGTGGATGGGGGTGCACAAATTTGCATCATGACAGAAGGGCTCATGCAAAGACTAGGCATGCACATCCATGAGACACCTGAAATCAAAGTGAAAATGGAAAACAATAGCAAGGCTAGGTGCGTAGGCATTTGTAAAAATGTTTTTGTGGAGGCCTTTGGCATTAAGAAGGCAGTGGATTTCTATGTCATGTCTACCAAGGGAAATGGTTACCCATTTATCATAGGAAGACCATGGCTAATGAAAATGCGAGCTTTGCAGGATTGGGAGAGTGGAAAGCTAATTTGCAGGAATGACAATCACAAGAAGGTTGTCTTTGACATGAAGGAGCAACGCCAAGAGGAGCTCCATGAAGAATCATCTCGAAGTGAGACGGAAGAAGATTGGACTGAAAACACTTCAAAAGAAGAAAGTAGCGACAGCAGTACTGAAGAGGAGTCCTCCATTGAAGTCATGGGGGTAAGGTTTAAGCCAAACAACCAGGAGACCTCTTCTCGAGGTTTGGAAGAGGTAGGTTCCCAAGAGAACCAAAAGGTGGAAGATGAAGGAATGTTAGAAGGTATGTTGTCTACAACACTTACAAAGGATGAAAGAGAGGAGTTCAAATGTGTGCTAAGGAAATTTCCGAGGCTTTTTGCTAAAGACTACACCGATGTGCGTGGAGTAGATGTTGTTCAACACAAGATTGAGTTGAAGCCAGAGGCCACACCTAAGCCTCAAAAGCTACGAAGGCTAGGAGTCATTAAGGAGCAGGCTCTACTCAAGGAGGTAAGAAAGCTTCTAGCAGCAGGTTTCATTTATCCAGTGGAGAATTCAGAGTGGGTCTCTCCCGTTGTTGTCACTCCTAAGAAAAACGGCAAGTGGAGGGTGTGTGTGGATTATCGTCCACTTAATGAGGCAACAAAAAGAGACCACATTCCCCTCCCATTTCAGGATGAGATACTAAATGAAGTAGCTGGTCATGAGAAGTACACTGTGTGTGATGGCTACTCGGGTTACTTTCAAATAGGTATCGCATTGGAGGATCAATTGAAAACAACCTTTATCACTCCTTGGGGTTGTTATGCTTTTAGAGTCATGCCATTTGGCCTGACAAATGCTCCTGCAACTTTCCAACGCTTCATCAACATGGTGTTTCAAGAATTCTTTGGAAAGTCCATTAGGGTTTTTATTGATGATTTTTGCATTTATAGCTCAAAATCATTGCATCTACAAAGGGTAGAAGAAGGTTTAAAGAAGCTCTATGACATGGGAGGTCAACTCAACCCCGACAAGTGTCACATAGCTGAGGATGAAGTGATCTTGCTTGGTCACAAGGTTTCCTATAAAGGCATTGAGGTGGATCCTTCAAAGGCAAAGGCTCTTATTGAGCTCCCCTCACCCAAGAATCTCAAAGAGGTCGTATCATTCATTCAAAAAGTGAAGTATATGTCACGCTTTATTCACTTAGCTTCGGAGTTGCTTCATCCTTTGCAAAAGTTGACACAACAAGTAGAATTTGCATGGTCTGATGAGCTTGAAGAGTATTTTTGTAACATTAAAGTCATTTTGTCAGAGCTACCAACACTCATGCCTCCTTGTTGGGAGTACACATTCTTTGTTAGCTCTAGTGTTGGAAGGGAAACAATTGGTGTTGTGTTGCTACAACAAGATCCCCACAGTACAATGATGCGACCCATCTACTTTGCTAGTAGGGTCACGAATGCTTTGGAGAGAGACTACACAGAAGCAGAACTCATGATGCTTTCTCTCATGTTTGCGGTGAGAAAGTTTAGATCCTACCTGCTACCAAAACCTTTTGTAATTCTCACTGCAGAGAATTTTTTCCCTTGGGTGTCATCTCAAATGAATCTTAGTACTAGGATCTCAAAGTGGATTATGGAGTTGCAAGAGTTTCAATACTCTTTCAAGGTAGAAGATAGTGTGCGTGCACAATTGGCAGGGATTCTCACTTATAGGGTGCATGAAAAGGAGATTAAAGTGCCTGAAGTAAAGACCCTACCATTAGCACCACCAATAAGTATTCCTAATGCTTTTACCTTGTTCTTTGATGGAGCTTTTCGTCGAGCCACAGGAAAAGCAGGGGGAGGGCTAGTGTTGCTCAACCCAAGTGGAGAGGTGGTCATGAAAGAGAAGTTCAATCTACCAAGTTCAGCTAGCAACAATGAAGCAGAATACGACACACTAATTCATGGTTTGAAGATGTGCATTGGCCAAGGGATACAACGCCTCATGGTAAAGGGAGATGCACTTCTCATTGTTAAACAAATTTTAGGCATTTGGGCATGCAAGAATGAAAGATTACGGACAAAAGTTCATGCCATTCGTAGATTGTTTAATCAATTTGAAGAAGTGCAACTGTATCATATTCCTAGGAAACAGAATGAAGATGCCGATTTACTTGCACAGCAAGTAGTTACATGTGTTGAGAAAGAAGTGCAGGTCATCATGGTGGCAGCAACTGTCAAGCAACCGAGATACCAGGGATTGGAGTCATTGACTCCCATTATTAGCTACATTTTGGAGGGCGAGTTTCCACAAGACTTCACGAAGGCTCAGAAGAGGAGACTCATGAAGAAGTCAAGCGCATATCTCTTCCTAGAAGGCTCCCTCTATCAAAGAGGGAGGGATCAAGTATGCAAAAGAGTACCAACTATTGAGGAAATTCCAGCCATTCTAAAAGGTTTGCATGAAGAAGCATGTGGTGGTCATTTTGCCCAAGAATTAACTGTGAAGAAGATTTTTCTTGCGGGGTATGTTTGGCCAAGTCTGCATGTGGATGTCCAACATTGGTGTAAAAGTTGTCACAATTGTCAGGTAAATGGGAATAGAAGATTGGTTTATGGTCCAAGGCAAATCGTGCTTGCAAATGGGCCCTTTGAAAAGTGGGACATTGATGCTATGGGTCCACTGCCTAGGACAAAAAATGGTAAACTCTACATTCTAGTGGCTATAGACTATATGACTAGGTGGGTGGAAGCACAAAGCGTGGCAAAGGTAAATGAGAGGACAGTGAGCAAATTCGTCTACACTCACATTTGTTGTAGATTTGGCACACCTTTGGAGATTGTTTCTGATAATGGTCCAGGGTTTAGAAAGGGATTGCTCACAGAAGTCTGTGAAGAACTTCACATTCTACATCGTCAGAGTACATCTCACATTTGTTGTAGATTTGGCACACCTTTGGAGATTGTTTCTGATAATGGTCCAGGGTTTAGAAAGGGATTGCTCACAGAAGTCTGTGAAGAACTTCACATTCTACATCGTCACAGTACACCCTACTATCCCCAATCAAATGGTTTGGTAGAAAAAGCTAATGGTGTCATTGCAGGCATCGTTAGAAAGATGGTGAAAAACAAGACAAAGTTGTGGGATGACTTCTTGGATGGTGCCTTGTGGGCGTATCGAACCACATATAGGGAAGCCACGGAGTTCACACCATTTCACTTGGTCTATGGTCAAGAGGCTTTACAACCAATTGAGCTAAACATTCCAACAATGCGACTTCATGGAAAATCAGCACAAGATGATCAAGAAGCATGGATGGATCGACTTATTACCTTAGCTGAGCTTGAGTGGAAAAGAGAAGCAGCATACGAGTGCTATAAGAGGAAAGCCACACAGACAAAGGAGAAGCTTGACAAGAAACTGAAGGACAAAGGCATCAATGAAGGAGATCTTGTGCTAAGGTATGACAATCGACTCGATAATCGTTTTGATGCCAAATTTGAAACAAGATGGCAGGGGCCATACATAGTCAAGAAGGCTTTCAATTCAAGTTACTATCAACTTATGGACTTGAATGGGAAAGAGCACTCCAGGAAGGTAAACGGCTATCGTTTGAAGCCTTACTTGAGTCACCTTCTACCAAAGGATCTACCAGAGCAAAAGGCCACTGTCTCATGTAAGTATTGTTACATGAAGCATGAGTGTAACTCTAGCCAAACTTGAGAGGGGCCAAACAATAAAGATCTCGTCAAGGACTCTGAAGCACTCTCTTTGGAAAAGATGCTCTATGATGGTACATGAATATACCATCATCCAGGGGGAGGGCTAATGATAGCCGTTTTTTCGGCTCTTTGTAATTGCCACAGTGAGTTACCTCACCCTACCAAAATCACCCAAACACTGTGGCTATCCTCACCCTTTCACTGTATATAGGTGTGTGTGAGTTAGGGGACTTTTCCCATATCTCCTTACTGAAATAAAAAACCCTCAATTAGCTAGGCATTGGGCTAGTTGAGCCAAAAAAATAAAAAAAATAAAAAATATAAGTATATTATGGCCCATGCGTATGTAAATATTTCTTTGTATATAGAGCCTAAATAAAAGATTTTTTCATAATTATTTTGGTATTTATTTAAATATTTTTACCTAGGTGTGTGTTATCTATGCTCTGTACATTGCCTCACCATTACGACAATTTTTCTTACCATTTTTCATACTCTTTATTCCATATAGAAATATTTTCATGTAAGCTTCTCTTATATTTGGTGTAACTCCACCCCAACAAAAATCCAAAAAAACTAGTTTTATTTATGTGTATATTTTTTCACTATTGTGATTTTTCCCTTCCTACATCTATTTTGTTTTTTTTTTTCTAAAAAATTAGAACACCAAAAATATTTATCTTTTTATGGTAGCCTCATAATGAGAGAGATTTCTTTTGACCCCTTTATATTTCTTCCACTTATATTATTTATATTTGACATGTACATATTTTTTAGACCCCTCAATATTTGATTTTCTTAGTTGTGCTATTCACTTATATCATAATCTCAACAATATCTTCAATTATAGACCTACCAAATAAGTTCAAGGGTAGGTGGCATGCATACATGCATTATGGAGGGCTTACTCTTGGAGGTATTCAAAAGAATCATCCAAAGAAGGACCCCACAAGGACCTTGTGCAGTGGAAAAAAACGGTCGGTTTTGCTGAATTTTTAAAGTTCACTTGCTCTCCGAATTTGAAAAGGTGATACAGACAAAAGTTGTAGCTCGTGGGCTGAACTTTTGCCTCAAATTTTTCCATATTTTTTTGAGCTACGAGCTGTGAGATATGATTTTATTAGTGGACCCCATTTTTCCCATGCTATGCAGCCACACTCTCTCTTCCACTTTATCATTTTCCTCTTTCACACACACTTCTCCACTCATCATCCCCACCTCTCTCACCACTTCTCTCTGCACCCTACTCACCTTCTCCTCAACCTTGAAGAATAAGAGAAACCATGGTGAACTCATACCTCCCACACACAATTCCATTCCAAAATTGACCACCTAGTCTCATTTTTCCTCCTCCAATTTACCCATATCTATCAAAAAAACCACAAAATTCAGCCTCTTCTCTTAAAAGACAACATCATGGTGGTTGATTACTCAGCTTCAATTACCTTGTCTCTCAAGGAAGGTCAAGAGTGGATAAAAAATGTACCGTCAAAGCTAGTGGACCGTCAACAAGCGTCAAAATTGACTCTACTCAAGACACTTGGAGCATCAACCTTGCAAGAAATCCACCTTTTCTTACCTCTTAAGAGTTTTTCTTCCTTATTTGTATCCTACATGGATACTCCCATTGTAAATATCCAATTCCATTTGTAAATTAATACTAACTCTACTAACACTAACCCACTATGAAAAGTCCTATCACCTCCATTTCTCTCCTCTCTCTTTCCCCACCAACTTTTTGATAATTCCAAGCAAAAGAAATTAGATAAATTGCTGAAAATCTAACCCAACCATGGTTAGAGGAGTAACCCTAGCCTTCAAAATTGCTATAAAAGGAGGGTGTAGCTAGCACAAAAGGGGGAGAAGAAAGAGCACTATGCTATAGCTTGAGAAGACAAGCTCAACCTCTCTAGAAGGAGCTCTTGAGTGGAAGCTCATTGTCTTATGCATGTGCATGTGTTGTAATAGGGGATTAGCAAGGGAACTCTATGCCATTGTAAGAGAGAGAGTGATCATTCAATTGAGAGTAGGAAATCTATCATTTCTTCTAATAGTGTAAGCCCAACATTTGCTGAATCAAGGAGGGTGGATTTGGACTAAGCTTGGATACTTTGTCTCCCTTCCAACGTGAAGTAATGGACAACAATGATGCGTAAGTGTCTTGGTGTTTTTTTGTTAAGTTCTTGATAGTTTGTCTTTGGTGTTGTCATCAATCTAGCCATAAATCCCACATACTGTAAGAGGGCGACAGGGTGGAGAGGACTCCCCTGGCCTTAAGACAGTGATTGGGGTGGCTTTTCTTGTGATGTGTTGTGGTGAAATTTACGCAAGCTATGTTGAACAAATACTAATCTCACTTTGATTTGTCATGACAGATTTGTAAGAAGGTATTAATGCAACAAGCACCCCCTCCCCCTTTCTCTCTCTTTCTTACATATATAATTGTGTTTGCTTGATCATTGCCGATACGTTTCAAAGCAGCCTGAGCACTATCTCTCTCTCTCTCTCTCTCTCTCTCTCTCTCTCTCTCTCTCTCTTTACGCGTCCTAGTTCGCATCCAAAACTAGGTGGTGCCCCAAATTTGTGTAGGGTTAGGTTGCGGGTTTGTGTGTGTGTTTGTTGTTTTTCCCAACCCCAACCCAATTGAGCAGCACGAGAGCCTTGAAGGGTTTCTAGAGGTTGCTCTTCTTGTTGCCCGCCCCGGACCGCTTCAGTACAAAGAGATGGGCATGGTGACCCCTCAAGAATGGAAGCTTTGTGTCGGCACCGAGGATATGTCCCATGATCCTCAAGTTTTTGCACCTAGTCCCGAGGATGCATATGAGGGTGCAATTCTCAAGTGTGACTGTAGCATCAAAGACAATCCATCTTCTTTAGTATGTGACCGTAAAGAATGTTGCAAATGATGTACACACTGTCAGAAGCCGAGAAAAGATATGATTTCTTTTCAATACATCTCTTTCATGGAACAAATTCGGCTCATATGTGCTAGTGAGACGTTTTGCCATGACTTTTTGGCCATGTGGAGGGAAAGAGGACAATGGCTGGATAAGAAAGGTTATGACTATCCTTCAGATATCAACGAGTTTAGGGATGGGGAGAAGACAAGAGCCTATCAGGACTTTTGGAATCTTGACAAATGTTGGGAGGCACCTGTAATATGTAAAAATGAATTATGCATGCAAGCATACATGACCTTTCCCAAGGAGTCAAGGAGTTCCAAGCTCATATGGAGTGAGCCAAATGAAGAGTATCAATTTACATGCTCAAAATGTTGTCAAGACATATTTGTTAAGAGAAAGATGATACAAGTAATGGTCCTTTATTGTTAAGTATGGAGCTTGATTTACCCTTGTAATTTTCTATGGTAAAATCGCACATTTGTAAGGCCCCCATTATGAGGAGAAGCCATCGTGCGTGAAGGAAAATCACTCACCGAAAACCAAAATTTTCAGAGTCAAGAATCAAGGGCAACTTTAGGGGCCTCAGGGGCAGAAGCCCCCGAGACTTTTTCTCCCTTGCCGGAATATTATGGCCGGGTGGCGGCCGAAAAGTGGTCGAAAAACAACCGTCGGTTGGCCGGTGGCGGGTAGTCAATCGCCGGTGGGCGAATTCAAAAGCGGACTTGTCTTCTCAAGGGCGGCCACACATGGGCGGATTGGAAGGTCCGATTTGGACTTATTTGCATAAGGGCGCCTACACATGGCTGCTTCTCATAAGAGAGTGTAGCCCTTTTGGCCTATAAAAGGAGGCCATTTCTACACACAGTTCATAGTGTGTGAAGTTGATGCAACAAGGTGAGTGTGAGGTGGTGAGAGTGAAGCAAGGCGGGAGCTCTATTAAGGGTATAATCCCTTTGTAAACTACTTCTTGTTTTGAAGTACTAAAGCCATTGAGTGGATGCTTTCCCGTGGACGTAGCCCACATTGGGTGAACCACGTATATCGTGTGTACTCTCTCTCCCTCTCTCTATTCTATAATCTCGTGTATGTAAATCTGTCTCTCTCCATTAAGTAATCTACTCAATTATCTATTTAGCTACGTCTTATTTCCTAACAACTGGTAACAGAGCAAGGTTTGCTCGTAGCTAAATTATCTCAAGGAAAGGATTCCTTGAATTGAGTGGGAGTTATGGCGGAGGAAGGGAAGCTCAAGCTTGAGAAGTTCAACGGCAAAAACTAGCAACATTGGAAGATGCAGATTGAAAACTATCTCTACGAGAAGGACCTCTTTTTGCCACTAGGCGGTCTTGCGAAGAAGCCCACAACAATGGCAGATAAGGCATGGATTGTCCTTGATCGAAAGGCACTGGGAACAATCCGGTTAAGCTTGGCGTCAACGGTGGCCTTCAATGTTTGGGAGATGAAGACCACGGAGGACTTGATGAAGTCACTTGACGACTTCTACGAGAAACCATCGGCATCCAATAAGGTATTTCTTATGAAGTGCTTGTTCAATCTAAAGATGACAGAGAATGGTTCAGTTGCAGAACACCTAAATGACTTTAACACAAACATAAGTCAACTTTGATCGGTGAAAATCAATTTCGATGAAGAAATGTGAGCTCTCCTTATACTATCATCTCTACTGGATAGTTGGGACAGCCTTGTGATGGCTATCATTAATTCTATTTCTGGCACAAATACTCTTAAGTTTGATGATGTTGTGGGTGTTCTCCTAAGAGAGGAAATACGAAGGAGAAGCACAGGAGAATCATCAAGTGCTGCACTGTCAGTGGAAACAAGAGGAAGGCCTAAGATGAGGCACAAAAACCAAAAGGGTCGTGATCGCTCAAGGCGGAGCAAGTCACGCACAAAGTCAGTTCTTGAATGTTGGAACTGCGCCAAGAAGGGCCACGTCAAGAAGGATTGCTGGTCCAAGATAAAGAAGGAGACAATGTCTCAAGACAACAAGCCAACATTGGAAGCCAATGTGGTAGGTAAAGTAGAGAAAGATGCTCTAATTCTCTCATTAGAAAATGTGTCTAATTCCTGGATAGTAGATTCCGGGGCTTCATTCCATGCCACACCACACAAGAAACATTTCCAAGACTACACCAAAGGTAATTTTGGGTATGTATACTTGGGAGATGATGAAGCTTGTGAGATTGTCGGCAAAGGTACAGTTTCTATCAAAACTACTAATGGAAATGAGTGGAAGCTTAAATATGTTAGGCATGTTCCTTCTCTTCGCAAAAATTTGATCTCTACAGGACAATTGGATGATGAAGGTCACAACATTGTATTCGGAAACAAAAGGTGGAATATCTCAAAGGGATATTTGGTGGTTGCCAAGGGAGAAAAAGTCGGTACACTTTACTTGTGTACTGTTAGCACGCAACCTTCAGCTTGTGCAACAACTACAGAAGTTGACAGTGCGGTGTGGCACTACCGACTCGGGCATATGAGAACCAAAGGAATGCAATTCCTTCAAACAAAGAAGCTTCTACCAGGTTTGAAAGAAGTGGACTTAGAGTTCTGTGAAGATTGTGTTTATGGTAAACAAAAGAGGGTAAAATTTCAAAAATTGGGAAATGAAAGAAAAAATAAAAAAATTTGAGTTGGTTCATTCTGATGTTTGGGGTCCTGCAAGTACACCATCACTTGGTGGCTCATTGTACTATGTAACATTCATAGACGATGCGACTAGAAAAACATAGGTTTATGTCATGAAGAATAAATCCGATGTATTTTCCATATTTCAAAGGTGGAAAGCCTTTGTGGAGAATGAAACACGTACCAAGGTTAAATGCCTCAGATCCGACAATGGAGGCGAATATTGCAACCAAGCTTTTTAAAGATTTTGTGCTAGCAATGGCATTCGGAGCCAAAGGGCAACCCCAAGGACACCTCAACCAAATGGGATTTCGAAAAGGATGAACAGGGAAATCATGGAGCGAGCACGAAGCATGCAACTACATGTAGGCATATCGCTTGAGCTTTGGGCGGAAGCTCTAAGTACGTCTGTGTACGTAATCAATAGGTCACCCTCAACGACATTGGATGGGGGAGTTCCAGAAGAGGCATGGACAGGTAAACCAGTGAATTATGCATTTCTCAAAGTGTTTGGGTGTGAGGCTTTCATGCACATAGATAGAAGCCTAAGATCCAAGCTAGATGCAAAGTCCAAAAAGTGTTTCTTCATTGGCTATGGAGAAGGTGACTTTGGGTATCGCCTATGGAATCCTGAAGATGGTAAAATCTTAAGGAGTAGGGATATAATTTTAAACGAAAAAAATATGTACAAAGATTACTTGGAAAGAAAACAAACAAAAGAAACAGGTGATGAGTACATGGAGCTTGAGGACGGTGAAGACTCAAGGACTGCAAACGGTGACAATGTGCAACAACGTCAACCAAATGAGGAGCCTCAACCTATTTCCCGAAGATCTACAAGAGCAAGTAGACCTCCAGAACAGTTTGTTCCTTCCTTCAACCATCTCTTGATCTCAGAGTCTGGAGAGTCGGAATCATACGAAGAAGCTATGCAACATGAATCCAAAGAAGAATGGACGAAGAGCATGCAAGTGGAGATGGACTCACTACATCGCAACCAAACATGGGAGTTGGTTGAGTTGCCTAAAGGTAAGCGGGCACTTCAAAAAAAATGGGTGTACAAGGTGAAGGAAGAAGAAGGTGGAAAGAAAAGGTACAAGTCTAGGCTTGTGGTAAAAGGTTTTTCTCAAAAGAAAGGTATTGACTTCAATGAAATATTTTCTCCTGTTGTAAAAATGAACTCAATTAGGCTTGTCTTAAGCCTTATGGCTACTCATGATCTAAATCTCGAGCAAATGGATATAAATACGGCATTCCCTCACGGTGACTTAGAGGAGGAAATCTACATGCTTCAACCAAAGGGGTATGAAGTAAAAGGTAAGGAGAAAATGGTAAGAGCTTGTATGGTTTAAAGCAAGCATGAAGACAATGGTACTTGAAGTTTGATCGATGGATGTTGGATCATGGATTCACAAGATGAAACTCGGATCACTGCGTCTACACGAAGAATTTGGGAGATGGGAAATTCATCATCCTAATGTTGTATGTTGATGACATGTTGATTGCAAGTGCTAACATGCAGGACATGAAAGACCTAAAAGAGGAGTTGTCTAAATATTTTTCAATGAAAGATTTAGCTGCTACAAAGAGGGTACTTGGTATGAAAATATCAAGGGACAAGACGAAGAAGACAATAAAGCTATCTCAAGAAGATTACATCAAGAAGGTACTAGAAAGGTTTGCAATGCAAAATGCAAAACCAGTTTCTACACCTTTGGCTGGTCACTTTAAACTAACAACGGATATGTGTCCAAAGAAATAAGAGGAGATAGACTATATGTCTAAAAATCCATTTGCTGCAGCGGTAGGTTCTCTAATGTATGCTATGGTCTGGACAAGGCCAGACATTGCACATGGAGTGGGAGTTGTGAGCCAAAAAATTTAAAAAATAAAAAATGAAATAAAATATATTATGGCCCATTTGTGTGTAGATATTGCATTGTATATAGGGCCTAAATATAGGGATTTTTATAATTATTCTGGTATTTTATTTAAATATTTATACTTAGGTGTGTGTTTTATTAAACCTATATATGCCTTCTTTCATTCTCTTACGTACACCATAAGTATTTTTCCAATGTGTACATACTCTAACCTCATATTTTTCTTTTATAAAAATCACCCCCACATTTTCATCCTCACCCTCGTGAAAACAAAAATTGATTTCTACTCTCTTAGTCACGTTTATTATATTATTTACTTGCATACCTTTTCCTCTTTCACCCAAAATAATACAAAGAGGGACCATATCATATGATTCCAATATCTTTTCATATCCATAATTTCTCTATATTTTTTTATTATTTATACTCATTATTCTAACACCATGTGCTCATTGAGCTAAAATCCATGAATAGTCCATACACTAGTCCCACCATGTATATATTGCTTTATTCACCAATAATCCTCCTCCATGCATGTGTAAAGGGAAACTTAGATGCTTTGTATTATGATATGACAAAGGAGGGGCTCACTCTTGGATGCATTGTACAAATTCAACAAAGGAGGGGGCCACTAAAAGACTTTTGCAGGCATAAAAAACAGGCTTTTTGGTGAGATTTTTGGCACCCATCTCCATTCCAAATTCGGAGCGGTAGTCAAAAGAGAAAATGTGGAACAAAAGCTGAATAATCACCTCAACCATTTTGGTGATTTTTGGAGCAACCACGGGTGAGCTATGATTTTTTGAGTGGACCCTAGTCTTCCCTCTTTTCTCACAAGTAGCCCTTAGTCTTCTCTCACCTCTTTCCACACTTCTACACACACACACACACACACACACACACACACACACACACACACACACACACTCCTCCCTCTCCTTCCCACTCCCAAATCTGCAACTCCCATGTCGTAATTCACTCTCTTCACCATTTCCACTTGTCTCACACCTCCATAGCCTTCATCCTCCATTTCTTCACCCCTAGGTGCTCCCCTTTCTCTCTACATATATGCCCATATTACCATACCCTCTTCAGCTTTGTAAAGAACTTTTAAAAATCAGCAAAAATCCAAGGTTAACCGCACTACTTCGCCATGCTGACCGCTTCTTCTTCCGGTGCTGTAAAGAGGTGAATGTCAACTTCTCCAAAGCTTCAACCTCTCTTTACAAGCTCATCCCTTCTCTAAATTTTCTCATCATATATCTCACCATTTGGTGAACGATTTTGTAAATATTTTGTAGTGATAATTACTAACTACTAACCACTAACCTTATTGTAAAATGCACCCCCTACTAGAGTAGGCACTCCCAAATTATTCACTCAATCCCTCTCTCCTTTCATTCTCAATAATTCTCTTCCCTTGATCCCACATCCATGTGACTCAAAGGACAAGAGAGACCCACCCTCATTTAAAAAAATAAAAATGTGCATAATCTTTTATTCCTTCAAATAAACTTGATTAGGCCTAATACTAATCGGGGCTTCTAAACCTATAAATAGAGCCCTTCTCTCCCTTGTAAATGATCACATGATCACACTACACCACACCATTCTCAACACATAATACACCACTCTTCAAGCCTAGTTGTGTAGAGTGTGTGCATTGTGAGTGCTCTATTCCATCACTACACATAGGTGCATGGAGAAGCTTGAAGTTAGTTATGCCATCTAGAGGAGTGGAGTACTGTGCATCACACTTGTAGCCTACTCTTGTCCATAAATAAGATTCATAGTTTTGGGTGCAATTGTATGCTGGAAATACGACTCTTCTTTCCAAATTGGCTCATCAGGTGGTTGAAGGTATATTGTCCTTGAATTCTGTTGTGTTATTTCATGCTTGATGGTTTGAGGGCTCGTTGAATTGTTTGCCTAAAAAGTAAATTGTAAGAGGGTGCTCGGTGAGAGGGCTCCCATGACCCTAAGACAATTTGTGTATTGACAACAAGGTCAAGTTTTGTGTTGTCTCTCTATTTCTCATCAAGATTTGTGTGCATCTAGCCTTTATGGCTAAGACTGAGTTGCTCAAGTTGATTTGTGCTCTTACCTCTCTCCAGCGTGGTGAATTTGTGTTTGGTGTGTGTGGCTATCTTGCATTCCCCTCTCTTTGTGCGTTTGAGTACAAGGAGATATCACGTGCGTCCTAGTTCGCATCTACAACTAGGTGGTGCCCCTCTTCTTGTTTGGTTTCTGGATGTGGGTTGTTGTTGTCTCTGATTGTGCTTGCCCCAGCCCCATTTGAGCAGCACGGGAGCCTCGAAGGGTGTTTAGAGGCCGCTCTTCTTGTTGCCCGCCCTGGACCGCCTCAGCGGCAAGGAGAAGATATTTGGAGAAAAATCTAGAAGAACCTCTAGATAATTCCTAAAGAGAAAGATCTAGAAGAACCTCTAGATATTTCTTGATGAGAAAGATCTAGAAACTTTGAAGATAATTTCAAGATATTTTTAAAAAGGGAGACGCTTGTCCCTTAGATATTTCTAAGCAAATATCTTCTTCAAGAGGCAACCTCACCTATAAATAGAGCCTCTTGATCCTCACTTGGGCATGAAGCAAACCATCAATCAATCAAGAGCTCAAGAAATCCCCATAATCAAGCCACTCTATCAAGCCATCACCCAACCTCCTAGCCATCTCCGTGAGGAATTTCTCTCAATTTCAGCCCAGCACATCTTGAGCTTGCTACTTCATGCCTCTAGCCTTCTATCTCCTCACTTGTAATACTCATACACTCTATGTAACCTTCTTTCATCAATAAAGATGCATTGTTGGTGGCTTGCAAACGGTGTTTGGCACTACTACACATCATCTACTTCATCAAGTTGGCTACAATATCACAAGTCTTGAAGTGTGATTCACTTCTTTGGATTAAGCTTGTGTGGGTCTTTGTGTGTTGATTGTCTCTCTTATCTCTTTCCTCCATTGTTTGGACTGCTTTCTGAGATTTCTTAGATGAATAACCCCGATGGTGCAACTTTTCAACCCTTTCACTTCGTGCAACATATTAGAATCAACGTTTGTATTAGCCGTAAAATCCACTTCCAACAGAGAATTGTGTTACTCTTTGGGCCGGAAAGACTGCAAGAAATTCTTCTTTCTCCACGTCCTCTTATTTTGCCACTACTAGACTACTCTAATTCTTTCGATATGCACATATTTATTTTCCTCTAGGGGTTGAGTCTTGCTTTCTTAATATTACTATGAACCAAGAAGACTTGTATACATGGCTCATTCCTATCGCTAGGCAAAATATCTACATCTTTGTAAGCACTAAGTTACAGTTTCAAAGAACCATTCGCAGTCTCTTTGGAGCACAACGATTTGCTGTTATAAATGCATTAGTGAACCCTTTCATCTTACCTTTGATTAGATACGATCAAAGCCTTGATGTTTTTATTTTTGTTTTGTTTTGAGGGTTTCACGTGTGCGTATGTGTGTGTCTGCGGGTGAGATTCCAATGGCTACACACAATGTACTTGCTACAAACACTAAGCTTGCTTAAGTGAAAAGCTACACTGTCTTCCCACAAACCCTCATAGCTAGAGGCCCGGCGCCTTCCTGGCAAGACCGCCAACTCTTTGACACCGCCCTCATGCACGAATACATACACACACACACACACACACACGCATATATGCATCGCACCACAAATACAAGGAAAAACGGATATGACATCAACAAATAAAAGAAGAAGGATCCAAAGCACTGTCCACCAACAACAAAAAGAGAAAATGTGCCGAACGCATGCCTGAGCCGACTCGGAAAAGAAGTACGCTCGACATCGACGCACCGGGAGCACGCCATTCGCCGGCAACACGCAACCACGACGCCATCCCAGTAATTTATAGGTTATTTTCATCATTATCTTTAGTTTTCACTCGAGCCATTGTAAATTTCCATTTTTTGTAAATATCCTCTCTCTAGGTGATGGTCAGAAAGGCCCACCTAGAGATTCCCATCTTTTAATAACCTCCCAAAACAAAGCAAGGGTCAACCACATCGGGTCCACCACTTGCTTTGTCTCCCCGATTAAGCTTACCCTAACCACACTGGGATTACCATAATCCAAGCAGCCAACACCTATAAATTGACACTGAGAGGTCACTATCGGGGGGGGGGGGGGCAACTCATGAGGAACCAAGCATTTGGTAGAGTGTAGTGGGAAGGATTGACACTATCACCATCATGGGGAGGGGGCTTGTGTGTTGGGTTTGCCTTGGGAATTGCACCATGCGAAGGGAACCACATCCATCTCTCGACTCCAATGGTCGATGCACACACATATGCACGCTCTTGGTGGTAACTATTCACAATCATTGAGACGTCTTAGAGAACGCACCAAGTAGGTTGCACCACCTTCTCCTCCTACCTCTCTACCACCACGACATGCCACCTTGTAAATATTGCAAAAATAATTCACCCTCACACCCCCGAGGGTTTTGATCATTTGCAAATGTTTTCTCTCTCTCTCTCTTGGTGTGTAGGTTTGCGGTGTTCATATCATCGTGGTTTTGCGTCCTAGCCGCTCAAAGCTAGGTAGTACCCCCTGTTCACTTTACCGTGGCAGGCTCGAGGCACACCATTCGCCCCCGGCGTTTTAGAGGCCGTTGGGGTTCGGGGTGCCTTTTGCATCCGTCAACGTCATTACAAGATACTTGTAGGGTATGCATATTAATTCTAGTAGGGATATATGCTTTTGCACATCGCTAGAGCCTACACGACAGCCTGCATTGGCTTCGAGCGAGCCAGTGGGCATAGGTTTAAATGAGCTCCCTTACATACTGTATATACTACTAGGTTCTATAGTAGTACCACTTATCGGCACATTCACCTTTAGGTGGGAGATTGTTGGGGTAAAGATGGTGTGTCTCTTATCCCAGTGGGACATGCGAGAGACATCCAATCATCCATTAACTGTACACAAATTTTTCTTTACTAGTTAGAAGAATAAGGAGCTTTCTCCTACACATAGTGTTGAGCTACTCCATCCGCATCATGTGTTCTCTCTCCTTCTTGCTCTCTGCACACGCATGGCATTCATGCACTCATTTCTCTCTCCTTCTTGCTTTCTGCACACACATCGCATTCGCGCTCTGATACCAATTGTGAGTGCACGAATGCATGCATGTGCAAAGAGCAAGAAGAAGAGGGAGAAAACATAGGATGAGGGTGGAGCAGCTCAACATAATGTGTGTGAGAGAGCCCCTTATTCTTCTTACTAGTAAAGAATAAGGTGTGTACAAGTAATAGGCGCTTGGACATCTCTTGCATGTTCATCCGGGGTAAGAGGCACATTGTCTTTACCCCAACAATCCCCCACTTAAAGGCAAATGTGTCGCATAAGTGGTACTACTATAGGACCTATTAGTATGTATAATAGGTAAGGGACTAAAATTGTCTCAACCTATGCCCACTGGCTCTCTCACACAAATTGTGTTGAGCTGCTCCAAGCTCTCCTAGTGATGACATCAAATAATTGAAGCAATCAATAACCAATAGCCTCAAATTGGCTACATCTTAGCTGCAAGAGAGACTACCAGAAGAAGACCGACTGAAGCGATCAACAAGCACAAACTGCACTTTGGCTGCAGGAAAGATTGACCAAAAACAAACAACTGCAACAAACGGAACACATCCTTGCTTGCACCAAATTCAACATCGAATGTAACCAACAATTATCGAATAACTAAACCATCAACAAGCAAAAGCCTTACATTGACTGCAATTTGGTTGCAAAAAAAACTAACCCAAAAACAAACAACTGCAACAACACAAACCCCTGCTTGCGCATATTATTGAACGTAAACCAACATTGCAACTATGATCAGAATTTTACAACCTACAAGAGGTGTTATTCAAATAAAAACTGTAAACAAGAAGCCACTACTATAATCAGATTTAAAATACCAGCAAGACGTGTTGTTCAAAACAAAAGTGTCTACAACAAGTTTGTCTTTATCAAAGAGGAGTTGTCACGGTATATCTATCAGAACCATTCAACAATCAACTCAACATAGACTATCCAAAGAACGATTCTTCAAGTCCTCACAAAAAAAAGGAGTTGTTAGGGTTTCAATTTGAAAGTTAACAAAGATGAAGCATAGCTTCTAGTTTCCATACCCTAGCAACTTGCAAGAAAGAAGCAAAGAGTATGATCCAACAAGGGCGTTGCACTTGACCATACAAGAAATGGTGCCAAAATAAGAGCAGAACACAAGGCATTGCATAGCCACTTGAAAAAAACAGCTCTACCATACACCAATGGACCCCTGCCAAACAACAAAATGACAATCAAATGCCATTCAAGATTGCAAGAAATTAACGCCCGTCAAGTATTTTCCATGGTAACAGACATAATATCCATCATAGATACAGCACATACATGTGTGTGTGTTTGCACACAATATGTACCTGTACGTGTGTTTGTGGACGTGTACATACATACATACATGCATGCATACATACATTTATATCTGTATGTATCCATGTATGTACATCCATACATGCATAATACATGTGTATATAATACATACATGTATGCGTTTTATGTATCCATGTATGTACATACATACATGCATTTGTATCATAGAGATGGTATATATAGATATATCTATGTGTCTGAGAGAGAGAGAGAGAGAGAGAGAGAGAGAGAGAGAGAGAGAGAGACCAATGCAAGTTTCAAACATCTTAAGCAAAAAACACATAAAGACAAGGAGCTTTACTAGTAAACTGGTCCGTCCATCATGAGCTCTCTGCATCTAGCTTCAAATTGAGCTCGTTGTCAAAAACCTTAGTTAGCAATCCCTTTTCATAGCTGAGATTAGGATTCACCCCTCACAAAATTTAAAGCTTGGACATATTAAATTCACATTGAAACTTTCAACAAAGGCTTTGCGAACAACTATCTCATGACAAGTACGCTGCGAAGACGTGCCCTCATGCACTCTACCCTGAAAGAAGAAATGAGTAAGGTTAGAAGCTTGACATAAGAGTAATAAATGAGAAAAAGGTGAATATATTGTCAAGGTGGAGAATAACCTTTGTGGATCTTGGAATTACAGTAACTATAGATTTCCAATCCAGCCAAAAAATTTCAGATTCTGCATCATCCAACCAAACAAGAAGGGCCTTTCTCCTTGGCTTGTCAAATTCCACAATAAAATCAGCCTTCATTTGATAGTCATTGGAGAATGCAATGAAATGATCCCAGGCTCAGTCCATGGTGGGACATAACCTGGCTGTCCTCTTTGCGCCAATCTCCCTCGAACCTTATGCCCACTCACCTCATACATTATCTCCAGGCCATCAATAGGAGATCTTAACCAAAAAAAAATATGCTTGAGCCAAGCAAGAGGTTGCACCATGTCCTTTAGATTATTCTTCTCACTTGTGCGCACGAGAGCCATCCATGTCACCTCATTCATGATGTAAATTCTTTGAACCATAGATTCCATGACCATAAATAGCTGAAGTTCTCCTTCTTGTTCATGAAGAAATATTTTCTTCAGACGGGGCCTCTACATAATCCTCCTCCTTGTTGGCATGTTTGAGATAGATTTTCTTCAAAAACCACATAGTCACCTTGTGTATACTTACATCCATGCAAAAAGGCCTTGAAGTAGAACACACCCATATCATATATATTTTCTAAAGTAAGAAAATTTGAGCCATTCCAATTGTAGATAGAAAACAATGACTCCCTTTCAAATGCACTAAGAGTAAAAACCTTCTTCTCCTTGCCAGCAACAATAAGACCCTTGTTATTTACCAAGCCTTTGCAACTACTTGGAAGGAGTCTAGAACATGCATTCCATACATCTTTGGCTTTGTCCTCTGATGATACCAAAAGAATGCATATCTCATGCCAATCAGCACAATCTCTTTGTACTTCTTGATCTCCATGTCCCTCTGGGAAAATGAAGAAAGAA
Organism: Adiantum capillus-veneris; assembly: GCF_014529385.1. NCBI lineage: Eukaryota > Viridiplantae > Streptophyta > Polypodiopsida > Polypodiales > Pteridaceae > Adiantum > Adiantum capillus-veneris. Next base: position 69,530,128 of record NC_140938.1, on the reverse strand, counting down.
TTTACAAAATACTTATCTCTGTCAAAGCATCATGCCCCATCTTTCTCGACATGGATTTGTTTCCAAATCCTTGTAAACCAATGACAACAAAAGAACTTAGTATAAGAAATCTCATTTGCCTTGTTATTGGTGGGTATACTCAAGTAGCCCAAAACACATCTCTCAAAAGAAAAGCACCAAAAACAATCGTGCGACCCATGTCTGAAGATGTCATCAATCATTTCACCATTACCTGAAAAAACAAAAAATAACATAAATATGCATGCATGAATTTGAAATGATATGAATTTTTCCATAACTAATTAAAAAAAGGACTAATACCTGCAACATGTTTCAAAGGTGGCATGCTTAGTTGCCATATCTTCAACTAAGGTTTGCATTCCCCCCTTCCCAAAGTTAGTTCTCAAGGGTAGACCTGTCTCTCTTAAGTGGATTTTACCATCCTTAAAAAAGACAACATCTTTTGACAAAGCATCACTAAAATCATCACAATCACTTCTTATATGGTCTGTACTATCACACCAAATACATCTATTAACAAACTCTTCTTTGTGTTGTTGCCTTTGCCTAGGAAGTGGCCCTGATGATTGGCCTTTTTCTTCAAGCTTTTCAAGCTTCACCTTCAAGTCACGCATTCCCTTCACAAGCTCATCTAGCATGGACTCATCAAACTTAGGAGCGATAAAAGTACGCTTTACCATTTTGTCAGAAGTTGAGGTTGAAGGACTTGTAGTGTTTACTACCATCTTGTCCCTTCTTCTTTGTCGTTTGGCAAGCAATGAGACAGCACCTTCAACTTCATTTCAGTCAGTCTTTAGTCCTTGCTAAACATCTTTATCTTCAAGAAGAAGCTCCAAATTTTCTCAAAACTCTTTACCTGCGAATTGTAAGAAAAGATCTGTCTTCTCTGCATCTAGTGTGGCCCTTTCTGTCCTGGTGAGTTGTGCATAGCGCTGCTCAAATTCCCTAAGTAGCTTTGTTATTGATAGTCCTTGCTTTGGCTTGACTACCCATTCTAAGAACGTCCTTTTTGTCACTCTCTCCGAGTCCTCCATGAAATATTCCTGCTTTAAAGCTACTTTGAGTTCTTCCCAATTTCTCCCATGCCCATCTTTAATTCCCCTAACATGCTCCCTAATTTCTGGAGCAACAACTAGCTCAAAGCTTTGAATCATCACACCTTCTGACACGCGATGTAGCTCCATCTCCTTCACATACTCGCGTAAGTACTTGGTTACATCTTTGCCATTGAATTGATCCATTCTGTTGACGACCGCTTGTATGGCCTTTGTTGTTGAAATCTCCCTTCTTTTAGTGGCATGTTGTTGTTGCATGAACATTGCAAATGCTTGAAACATTTGCATTGTTGATGGGTCAAAATGCATATCCTGTTGCTCAACATGATTACCCATGGTTACCTACAAATTCTCACCCTGGCAGTTTCACGTCGGTTTCACCAAAAATATGTCGAGAAATTTGCAATCTTGCCAAGAAAGCACTGGGCTTATGGCTGTGAGAGTTTGTGAGAGAATTCAACAAAAACTATATGAAGGAGTTAAACCATAGATGCCATGAAGACTAGGGTTTGGAAAGAAGTGCAATCAAAGAAGACCCACTCTTTCTCTCTTGCACTCACACACACAATTAAAGAAAGAACACAAAAGAGAATGTCAAAACAACACAAAGATAAAAACATCAAGGCTATGGTCATATCGTATCGTGGGTAGTATGAAAGGGTTAATAGATGAGTTAATGGCATTCAATCTTGGCTGACCAAATAGGCTACGAATTGTTCTTTGGAATTGTAGTTTTGTGCTTACCATAATATATATATTTTGTCTAGTGATTCGGATTAATTGTGTGTACAAATTCTCTTGGTTCATAGTAAGATAACTACGCTTACATCAAAAGAAAAATTATAGTCTATGAGAGGTAGTATGATGGGATCCGGTGATAGAAGTATTTCATTGAGCCTTTCTGGGCCAAAGAGAAACACTATACGTTGTTGAAAGTGTATTTTACGGCTAATCCATACGTTAATTCTAATAGATCGTACATAGTGAAAGCAATAGAAATTAGCTTCATGTGGATTATTCATCTAGGATAGTATGTGGAAAATGTAGATATGAGAGAAGTGAAGAGTTGAGAAGTTTCCCTCCCAAGCCCTATTCTTGCATGTAGGCAATAAGGATACTGCGGGGAGAGATGTACCTGTAGCAAAGAGAACCTAGAATTTGTAGAAAGGATGAATTACTAAGAGTGAAAGAGATATATTTGGTTAAGGATATGAGATTAGATATATATATATATATATGGGATTAGAGATGAAAAAGAAAACAACAAGAAATCAAGAAAACATCAATGTAGAACACATCTTACTTGATAAATCCTTTAACACCATTATTGATGGAGAGAGAAGAAGAGGGGAGAATTCAACGTTGATTGATGCGCCAAGTCCAAGAACTTCTTTGATTAGAGTTGATCTTCCAAGGATAGCGTACAAGAATGGCTAGTCTTCCTCTAGGAGAAAGTGTAGGCTTAGGCTTATGTTAATGGCTAAGTAGAATTAGGCATTACTACTCACTCCCTCAATAATTCCTCTCATCAATGGCTTGAATTCTTGAGTGGTTTTCAATGAAGAAAAGGTCTCCTTTTATAGGTGAAGGGAACCCCCAAGGGTTTACACAAGAAGAGAGGAGCCAGTGTGAACAGGAATTGGAAAAGTTGGAAATGAGTTGTCCCTGCATGATGTGGGCAGACTGGGGTCCAGTATTTCGATCATATCTCCTCAACCGTGGCTCCAAATAAAAAATAAAAAATATGGACAGAAAATGCAGCTCATTAGCTACGATTTTTATTTTAAAATCACTACAAGAGGCTATTCATATTAGCGACGCTCACACAGCGACGCTAAAAAAAAAATAATCCCGGTGTCGCTATGAGCGTCGCAAATTTACAAGTATATTTGCGACGCTCATAGCGACGCCGAGTGGGCTAAAAAAATAACAGAGAGCGCCCAAAAACTCAGATCTCAGATCTGAGTTTTTCGGCGCCCTCAAGCAAGGAGCAGGTAACGCTCTCCCTCTCTCTCTCTCTCTCTCTCTCTCTCTCTTCTCCACGCGCGCACACACACACACACACACACACGAGGAGAGGAAGGAGAGCCAGGTATGCTCCTTCCCTCTCCTCACTCTCATGTTCCCTTCCCCTCTTTCTCTCTGCCTCTCTCTCTCTCTCTCTCTCACACACACACACACACACACACACACACACACATAGTGTTTTTGAGAGAGAGAGAGAGATAGAGAGTACAAACATAAACAAAAACGCACACACACATACATAAACAAAGAATGCACACACACATTGAGAGAGGAAAAGAGAGAGAGAGCATGCATAAACAAAAAACGCACATATTGAGAGAGGAAAAGAGAGAGAGAACATGCATAAACAAAAAACGCACACATTGAGAGAGGAAAAGAGAGAGAAAACATGCATAAACAAAAAACCGCACACACATTGAGAGAGAAAGAGAGAGAAACTAATTTAACGTCGTAGGAAACTAATTAAAATTAAAAGACCTAAAGATCTAGCCGACGAGGAGTTGAACTCAAGACCTATTATTCAAGAGGGAAATGGCATAACCAATCTATCATACTTGGCATGGGTGATAGAAAGGTTATACTATTTATCTCTTTTTATTGGCACACACGTCCACACACGCGCACACACACAGGAAGAAGAGAGTTATAACGTCGTAGGAAACTATCCTAAAAGACGTTAAAGATTAGGTTGGATGTAGACTTACGTTAAATTAGATTTAGGTTTATTTAAGTTAAATTAGATTAGATTTAGGTTTATTTTTAATTAGATTTACGTTTATTTATGCTAGATTTAGATTTACGTTATATTAGATTAGATTTAGGTCTCCATAGACTGCGATGCCTGCATGAAGCGGGTGAAGAAAGCCCTCAATGGAATATAGGGTATTGCTGCCTTCACTCATGGTGGGCTCCGTCGATCCAAAAGTACTGGTGAAATGTCTTCAGAAGATAGGGAAGAAGGTGGATCTTCAGGGCGGCAAGAGTCACTACATCCCCGACACAATGACCATCTAGACAACCTCTAGTCATTCAACAGCAACTTCAAAGTTAGTAACAAGAGCAAGAACGGTCTAAAGGGCCAATTGCTGTCGTCAGATGTGGATGGAGATGAGGCAGCGTCACCGCCGAAAGTTAACTCTCACATCTTTAGTGATGAGAATGCCAACTCTTGCCGAGTTATGTGAAAAATTATATATGTGTTAAATCAGTTTTAAGGTTCTTATAATCCCTGTTAGTTTAGTTCTTTGTTTTTAATATAACATAATTTACGTTAGATTTAGATTTATGTTATATTAGATTAGACTTAGGTTTATTTAGGTTTACCCACACACACACACACACACAAGAAGAAGAGAGTTTTAACGTCGTAGGAAACTATCCCAAAAGACGTTAAAGATTAGGTTAGATGTAGACTTACGTTAAATTAGATTTAGGTTTATTTTTAGTTAGATTTACGTTTATTTAGATTTACGCTTATTTACGTTAGATCGAGTCCACGCAAGAATTACTTATGGTTTAGGGTTTAGAGTTAGACGAACAATGAAAAGATCTACTGTGAAAAGATGTTAAGATGCTGTGAAGTGCTACAGCTAGAGAAACGGCAAAGGGGTTTTGTCCACTACATGCAGTATCATGTAGACGTGGGTCTGTAGATTTCTTGTACCCACAAATATAGGTATTGACCAATAAAGACGAGATTATAACCCGGTGGTTATGATCTCCGTGCACCTCTAGACCGAGGTGTGCGGGGATTGGACATGACTAGAGAATGTGAGGTAGAGAGAGAGAGAGAGAGAGAGAGAGAGAGAGAGAGAGAGAGAGAGAGAGAGAGAGAGAGAGAGAGAGAGATAAGACGAAGAATGCCAATAGAATATTAAATTTGTTGTCCAGGTTATCAGATTTTTATCCTCATTACGAGTAGTGACGAGGATGTGGGACCGTCCAACCGAAACACCTATCTCTCAACGAGGGTCTTATGTCCTTGTAATCAATGCAAGCATGCTGTGCGACGGACAAGACGTGTTTCTTTGCAGCACGTTCGTGAATTTGGCGAGTTCAATCCATCTATTATAGATCGAGTTGTTGCCAATTATAACTCGTCGGACTCTAACGCTGGCCAACAAGCAGCAATCTTGCAACCCAATAGACGTGTTCGCAGGCGCTTTGGTCAAGCAACATATGTGAGGCCAAAAGATGTAGCCTCTGACAGCTTGGGGGATGATCATACAGAGCACATTCCCAACGAGGCAATGTTTGAGCTCGAGATTGATGAAATGATCGAGACGATCATGGATTCAGAAAGGCTTATCTATGATGATATGAAAAGTGAAGCCGATACGCCATTGTATAATGGAGCACGTATGTCTAGATTGAAAGCACTCCTGGTTCTTCTCAACATGCAGGCAAAGGTTGGATGGAGTGACACTAGCGTCACAGCGCTTTTCAGGTGATCTATTACAATTAGTTTACTTTAATAAAACTCTAAATGTATAATGATTTGATAGATTTTTACATGAATGTATCGTATTTTTATGTTGTGTAGATTGCTTAAAGAGCACATACTACCAGCTGACAATGTGATGCCAGATTCCCGAGATGAAGCAAGAAAGATTTTGCGAAACTTGGGGATGGATTACAATTCTATCCACGCTTGTCCTAATGACTACATAGACATGGAGACGTGTCTGAAATGTGATTCCGAAAGATATCGAGTAGATCTCCACGGGACAAAAATTCCACAAAAGGTTTTGCGACATTTTTCTCTGCTTCCTCGCATCAAGCATTTCTTCGAATGTAAGTCCATGGCCACCCTAGCATCATGGCATGAGGAGAATAAATCTTTGGATGGTGTGCTACAAATTCCTGCAGATTGCGCAGCCTAGAAACATATAGATGGAACATGGTCGGATTTTGCCAGGGAAGCTCGAAATTGCGCTTAGGCCTGGCTATGGATGGCGTAAATCCATTTGGTCAAAGATCAACATCTTACAATGTATGGCCCATTGTCATCGTCAACTACAACATTCCCCCGTGGTTGACTACGAAGAAGGGGCACCTATGGCTAAGCTTGATTGTGCCAAGGCGATATAAAGTGGAGAATATGGATGTGTATCTTCCTCCACTATTGGAAGAGCTACAAAAATTGTGGATTGGCATAGAGGTGGTGGATATGAGCCGGCACACAGGACGAAGGAATGCTTTGATCAGAGGCATTCTAATGTGGACCATGCATGACTATCCCGGGCTAACAGAATGCTCAGGTGATCTATTGACACTCCTCACTCAGACACTGTAAATCTTGTTTTTTCCCATAGTTGATCTATTATCATGTGTATACATGAAGGGCTTCAAACAAGAGGATACAGAGCACGTGTCACATGTGGACCTAGACTGAATGCACGTAGGGCGCCCTCACTGAAGAAGCAAATCTACGAAGGTCATCAAGCGTATCTTCCAGAGAATCATGTGTTACGCGACGGCTTTTTGGGAAGAGAGCCACCAAGGATGTCTGCACAAGCATGGTTAGAGCAGAAAGAGATGTGCGATGACGGATTGCCTCCAAGGATGAAGAGACTATCTCTATGGTACGAGTTACCATACTGGCCCCGACTCATGATCAATCACTTGCTCGATCCAATGCACATATTCAAGAATATGGATAATCTACTATGGGACCATCTGACCGGCAAGAAAGATACTTTGGGAGCCAGAGTTGACCTTAGAAATGTGGATCGTATGGAGAAATATTGGCCGCAAACAGTGTCTGATGGATCGATAAAACTCCCTAAAGCACCATGGATTTTCACAGGAGCCCAAGAACGCAAAGTAAAAGAGACCATTCGATCTTTGCGGACACCCACTGGCGTAATGCATTCGCTCCGAACGTGTTTTACTAAAGAAGGAAAGCTTACCGGTTTGAAGTCACACGATTGGTATAAAATATGTCAGGTACGTTCATAGTGGACTTTAATATCATTGCATAAAATGTGGACTTTAATATCATTGCTGCACATACTTTACAGTTTATTTTACCGGTTGCCATTGAGGGATGTTTGTCTCTCGACATCCGTAACACAATCTACAAACTTGCAAAGCTGGTGCAATGGATCTCACAAAAGGAGATCAACGTAGACTCCATACCATTCGCCAAACTAAATGTTGCGGAGCTTGTGTGCATGTTTGAGAAACATTTTCCTACTACCATGCTAACCATTCAGGTGCATCTTCTTGTTCACATAGTTGATGAGGTGGAAATAGCTGGCACAGTTCATTCCAGATGGATGTTCTTCTTAGAACGTTTCATGAAAACGCTTAAGGGATATGTGCGTCAAAAGGCACGTCCGGAGGGTAGCATGGCAGAAGGTTGGTTGGTATCAGAGTCCCTAGTGTACATTGGAGAGTGGCTAGACGGATTTGATAAAGCCCGGGACACGCTATGGCGAACCATAGATGATGAGCGCATATCTGGGATTGTCATGTGCAATCTCGGTGTTGAGAAGAAGATGACGGAAGATCTAGAGGCTAAAATCAACTGATTTTGCATGCTTCACAATCCAGTGATGCAAAAGTGGATTTCACAATATGAGGATGCAAAGCAAGAGCGAGAAAGGGCACGAATCGAGTGGAGATGGGAAAGACGACCACCGATGCACTATCCGACGGTTCTGGAGAGTCTACCAACCTTCATGAGCTTAAGATGGTTGCACAACCAATTGAAAAGAGCACAACAATGCGGTGACGAAGTGACTGAGGAAGAGTGGGAGTACTCTCGGGGTTGCGCGACCAAGGTAAGTTTGCAATGTACGACTAGCTAGTGACTTTATTTCTAAACGTTTGAACGGCCACTCATAATCTTTGTTCGTTGTAGTATAAGTCATACACAGCAGCATGTTGTAAAGGTCGACATTTTAGGGTGGAATGAATCGACAAAGAGCGTTTTACTCAAGATTGTGGAATCATGGCAAAATTTGAACAGTCTAGTCGAAGAAGTTCCTCTGATGCAGATCCTGTGGTGGCGGAACTCACTTACTTTGGCACGCTGCAAGAGATTTTGAGGATCGATTACAGAGGATTTTTTGTCGACTTGTTCGACGTGCAATGGTTCAAGATAATCATGGAGGGTCGCAACGCTACTGTGCGTAGAGGAGAATCTGGTTTTCTTGAGGTGGATTCTACTAAGAAATGGACTGACCTAAGAGACACTTTCGTACTACCCGAGCATTGTGAACAAGTAAGTATGTAAATAGTTAACATCCCCCTTTTACAATTTATGTGCTTGAAAGCTCTCATGTAAGTTATGTGGCTCTGGCAGGTAATATTTCATCCTACAAAGTCTACATCAAACTGGTGGTACGTCATAGAGGTAGCCCCTCGTAGTGCAGGGACGTATGAAGGCTACCATGTGCCAATCACAACGGCATCAATGGAGGAGATCAGAGAAGATGCTCAATCAGAAGCCGCTACGGTGGTGCCAGACGAGCATCAAGATGCTACTACTCTATATGGGGTGCATGCAGAGGAGCTACAAAATGAAACATAGGATATGTGTTTAAACGGAGAGCTCTATATAGATATAGGAAGTTATGCTGAGTTATGCGAGGATGAGAGAGAGATCTCTTAAAGCCACAAATATTGTATTTGAACAATTTTGCTCCGTGTTGTAAAACCTCTGGCTCTCTAAGTACCTTCCATGGTGTATAACGCTCTTTTCTACTCGCGCTCACATCTTTTGATTGAAAATTCTGAGTTTTCGACTTGCCTCTTCTATCACTCAATTCATTGCGTCATTGTATTTATATGCATCATTACGTCATTGTATTTAATGGTCTTTGCATCATTGTCTACTCTATTCATTCAATATTAAGTTTAAATATTCGTGTGTTTAATGCAGGTATGGATGATGAGGAGTTTCTTTCTTCTTTGTCACCGCAGCAGAGACAGTGGTACGTAGAGCGTCATCGCTGTTGAGATGTAGAGAGAAAGAGAGAGAGACGATACAAGAGACACACCATATACGCTCCCGAAGACTGATTCATATTAAGGACAAGATACAAATATATAGGTGAGACCAAGTTGAGTAGAGTGAGCCATATATAGCTCCAACACCCCCACTCAAACAAAGGTCTCTAGCTTTGGATGAAAAAACCCTTGGGGAGTTCAAGGGAAAAACCCAAGCCCCTATACAATGTGAAAATATGAACTAGCGATGATGATGTGAAAGTGAATTGTGCATCTATGTACAAATATTCAAGTGACTTAGAGATCACAATGTGAAAATGTGGAGTGTGCATAGTGCATGGTACCTAAAAGAGTACAATGTCATATGTACAAAGCTATTACAATAGCAAAGAAGCTAATCTAGAAAGAGTGAGGTCGAAGAAACTCCAAGCTCCGACTGCAAGAGGATGAAACGTGACTTGTTGAGGCCTTTGGTCAAAATGTCTGCAATCATCTGGTCACTTGGACAGTGTTCAACCATAATGGTTCCTTTGCGTACTTCATACCTGACATAATGATAATGGACAGCAATGTGCTTTGACTTATTATGTTGAACATAGTCTTTTGCAAGACTAATAGCACTTTGGTTGTCACACCGCAAGGGTGTGCTAGAAAGAGGAGAGTGACCAATATCAACCAGCATTTGTCGAAGCCAAATCAACTCACGAGCTCCAAGTGATGCCGCAACATATTCTGACTCAGTCGTACAAACTGCAACACAACGTTGTTTCTTGCTAGTCCAAGAAACAAGACAACCATTTAACAAGAAGCAATTTCCACTAGTAGATCGCATAGATAAATGTGAGCTTTCCCAGTCTGCATCTGTGTAACCCAAAAGAGAAAGATATTGCATAGAATCCGATGTGAGTTGTCGTCGATAGACTAAACCAAAATCTGTAGTGCCTTTCAAGTATTTCAACACACGCTTTGCAGCAGACCAATGCTTAAGAGAAGGACATGCAAGATGTTGTCCAAGATAATTAGCAGCAAACAGAATATCAGGACGAGTGTTCATGCCAGCAAACTGAAGACATCCAATCAAGTTAGCATAAGGTTGATTTGTGACAAGTTGACCGCCATTGTCAGAAGTGTTCTTCGTAGAGCTTGCAAGACAAGGTGTGTTGGCTGAATGTGCAGATTCCATACCAAATTTTTGAATAGTATCTGCAATAAACTTTGACTGTCGAAGGAATAAAATACCTTTTGTACGGTTCCGTTGGATTTGAATGCCAAGACACGAGTGAATCTCTCCAAGATCCACCATATCAAATGCAGAAGACAATAACTTTTTCACTTGCTGAAGAAATCCCAAATCATTGGAAACAAGGATGGTATCATCCACATAAAGAGCAAGAATCACAAAACTGCTACCTTGGCGTTTTATGTATAAGTTGGGGTCTGACGAGCAAGAGATGAATCCTTTAGAGGTGAGAAAAAGATCAAATTTTGTATACCAGGCTCGTGAAGCTTGTGTGAGACCATATAGTGCCTTATGGAGTTGAGCAACAAGGTCTTCTTTACCTGGCATAACAAACCCTTCTGGTTGTTCCATATAAATTTCCTCTTCCAAGTCACCATAAAAAAAAGCAGTTCGCACATCCATTTGATGAGCTTCTAAATCAAATTGAACAGCAAATGCCAATAAAACTCGAACACTTGTAATGCGAACAACTGGTGAAAAAGTCTCTTGATAATCAACACCAGCTACTTGGGAGTAACCTTTTGCAACTAAACGCGCCTTGAACTTGTCAAAATATCCATCTCCGTTTACTTTTTTCTTATACACCCACTTACATTTAATAGCTGTATGACCAGGAGGTAATTCGTTTAGTATCCATGTACCTTTAGAGATAAGAGAATCGTACTCTGCTTCCATAGCCTCTTGCCATTGATCCTTTTGTGGTGAAGAGATACCTTCATCATAAGTAATTGGATCTTCGGAAGTAGAAAAAGCATTATCAGCAATATCGTCATCATAAACATGACATGAGCCATGTTCAAAATCAATAGGCAGATCAACAAAAATATCAATATCATCATTGGCGACATTCGGAATGGATGGTTGTGAAGAGGAAAGTTGCTCTATAGGAAGAGTTTCATCTTCTGAAAGAAATGGAAAAGCTTGAAGCAATGATTTAGTATCATCAGAATCATCCATGGACCATGAGCCTCCCATAAGCTGTTCGTTAAAAGTAGCATCACGATTCACAATTACTTTCTTGGAGGAAGGGTCATAGAATTTGTAGCCTTTGGAAGTGTCAGAATATCCAATAAAAATAACTTTAAGACCAAGAGCATCAAGCTTTGTTCGTGTTTCTTTGGGAACATGAATATCAACAATACATCCAAAGGTTCGAAAATGAGATACAGAAGGAATGTCACCTGTCCATGCTGTGATGGGTATCTTACCAGAGGGTGCAGTAGTAGGAAGATGATTCTGAATAAATACTGCTGTCAAAGTAGCTTCAGCCCAAAAAACACGAGATAAGCCAGAATGAATCAGCATACATCTTACAGCATTGAGAATAGTGCGATTCTTTCGTTCAGCAACACCGTTCTATTGAGGCGAATATGGAATAGTGTGTTCATGATGAATTCCACTGTCAGCAAAGTAACTCACAAACTCTCGAGAAACATATTCGCCTCCATTGTCACTACGAAGCTTCTTAAGGCGACGACCAGTTTGAAGTTCCGCAGCCTTGTGGAATTGTTTGAAAACAGATAAGGCTTCAGATTTTTGTCTAAGTAGAAATACTGTCGTATACCTTGAGAAATCATCAATGAAAGTAATGAAGTAGCGATATTGTGATCTCGAAGAAGGTAGAGGTCCACATATATCAGTATGAACAAGCTCCAATATGTCATGAGAATGAGTTGTATTTGAAAGAGGAAAGGGTTTGCGATTGTGTTTCCCAAGAGCACAAAATTCATAAATTCCCATATGAGGATGGGCTTTAAGATCCATGCCATGAACAAGATCACGAAGTTGAAGATCAAAGAGTTTTGAGAAATCAGCATGAACAAAACGGTGATGCCATACTTTGCAATCATGATCACCTGGAGCTGTTGAGATGTAGAGAGAAAGAGAGAGAGAGACGAGACAAGAGACACACCATATACGCTCCCAAAGACTGATTCATATTGAGGACAAGATACAAATATATAGGTGAGACCAAGTTCAGTAGAGTGAGCCATATATAGCTCCAACACCCCCACTCAAACAAAGGTCTCTAGCTTTGGATGAAAAAACCCTTGGGGAGTTCAAGGGAAAAACCCAAGCCCCTATACAATGTGAAATATGAACCAGCGGTGATGATGTGAAAGTGAATTGTGCATCTATGTACAAATAGTCAAGTGACTTAGATATCACAAGGTGCAAATGTGGAGTGTGCATAGTGCATGGTACCTAAAAGATTACAATGTCATATGTACAAAGCTATTACAATAGAAAAGAAGCTAATCTAGAAAGAGTGAGGCCGAAGCGCAAGAGGATGAAACGTGACTCATTGAGGCCTTTGGTCAAAATGTCTGCAATCATCTGGTCACTTGGACAGTGTTCAACCATAATGGTTCCCTTGCGTACTTCATACCTGACATAATGATAATGGACAGCAATGTGCTTTGACTTATTATGTTGAACATAGTCTTTTGCAAGACTAATAGCACTTTGGTTGTCACACCGCAAGGGTGTGCTAGAAAGAGGAGTGACCAATATCAGCCAGCATTTGTCGAAGCCAAATCAACTCACGAGCTGCAAGTGATGCCGCAACATATTCTGACTCAGTCGTAGAAACTGCAACACAACGTTGTTTCTTGCTAGTCCAAGAAAAAAGACAACCATTCAACAAGAAGCAATTTCCACTAGTAGATCGCATAGATAAATGTGAGCTTGCCCAGTCTGCATCTGTGTAACCCAAAAGAGAAAGAGATTGCATGGAATCCGATGTGAGTTGTGGTCGATAGACTAAACCAAAATCTGTAGTGCCTTTCAAGTATTTCAATACACGCTTTGCAGCAGACCAATGCTTAAGAGAAGGACATGCAAGATGTTGTCCAAGATAATTAGCAGCAAACAGAATATCAGGACGAGTGTTCATGCCAACAAACTGAAGACATCCAATCAAGATAGCATAAGGTTGATTTGTGACAAGTTGACCGCCATTGTCAGAAGTATTCTTGTAGAGCTCGCAAGACAAGGTGTGTTGGCTGAATGTGCAGATTCCATACCAAATTTTTGAATAGTATCTGCAATAAACTTTGACTGTCGAAGGAATAAAATACCTTTTGTACGGTTCCGTTGGATTTGAATGCCAAGACAAGAGTGAATCTCTCCAAGATCCACCATATCGAATGCAGAAGACAGTAACTTTTTCACTTGCTGAAGAAATCCCAAATCATTGGAAACAAGGATGGTATCATCCACATAAAGAGCAAGAATCACAAAACTGCTACCTTGGCGTTTTATTTATAAGTTGGGGTCTGACGAGCAAGAGATGAATCCTTTAGAGGTGAGAAAAAGATCAAATTTTGTATACCAGGCTCGCGAAGCTTGTTTGAGACCATATAGTGCCTTATGGAGTTGAGCAACGAGGTCTTCTTTACCTGGAATAACAAAGCCTTCCGGTTGTTCCATATAAATTTCCTCTTCCAAGTCACCATTAAGAAAAGCAGTTCGCACATCCATTTGATGAGCTTCTAAATCAAATTGAACAGCAAATGCCAATAAAACTCGAACACTTGTAATGCGAACAACTAGTGAAAAAGTCTCTTGATAATCAACACCAGCTACTTGGGAGTAACCTTTTGCAACTAAACGCGCCTTGAACTTGTCAAAAGATCCATCTGCTTTTACTTTTATTTTATACACCCACTTACATTTAATAGCTGTACGACACGGAGGTAATTCAGTTAGTATCCATGTACCTTTAGAGATAAGAGAATCATACTCTGCTTCCATAGCCTCTTGCCATTGATCCTTTTGTGGTGAAGAGATAGCTTCATCATAAGTAATGGGATCTTCAGAAGTAGAAAAAGCATTATCAGCAATATCGTCATCATAAACATGACATGAGCCATGCTCAAAATCAATAGGCAGATCAACAAAAATATCAATATCATCATTGGCAACATTTGGAATGGATGGTTGTGAGGAGGAAAGTTGCTCTATAGGAAGAGTTTCATCTTCTGAAAGAAATGGAAAAGCCTGAAGCAATGATTTAGTATCATCAGAATCATCCATGGACCATGAGCCTCCCATAAGCTGTTCGTTAAAAGTAGCATCACGATTCACAATTACTTTCTTGGGGGAAGGGTCATAGAATTTGTAGCCTTTGGAAGTGTCAGAATATCCAATAAAAATAACTTTAAGACCAGGAGCATCAAGCTTTGTTCGTGTTTCTTTGGGAACATGAATATAAGCAATACATCCAAAGGTTCGAAAATGAGATACAGAAGGAATGTCACCTGTCCATGCTGTGATGGGTATCTTACCAGAGGGTGCAGTAGTAGGAAGATGATTCTGAATAAATGTTGTTGTCAAAGTAGCTTCAGCCCAGAAAACACGAGATAAGCCAGAATGAATCAGCATACATCTTACAGCATTGAGAATAGTGCGATTCTTTCGTTCAGCAACACCATTCTGTTGAGGCGAATATGGAATAGTGTGTTCATGATGAATTCCACTATCAGCACAGTAACTCACAAACTCTCGAGAAACATATTCGCCTCCATTGTCACTACGAAGCTTCTTAAGGCGACGACCAGTTTGAAGTTCCGCAGCCTTGTGGAATTGTTTGAAAATAGATAAGGCTTCAGATTTTTGTCTAAGTAGAAATACAGTCGTATACCTTGAGAAATCATCAATGAAAGTAATGAAGTAGCGATATTGTGATCTCGAAGAAGGTAGAGGTCCACATATATCAGTATGAACAAGATCCAAGATGTCATGAGAATGAGTTGTAGTTGAAAGAGGAAAGGGTTTACGATTGTGTTTCCCAAGAGCACAAAATTCACAATTTCCCATATGGGGATGGGCTTTAAGATCCATGCCATGAACAAGATCACGACGTTGAAGATCAAGGAGTTTTGAGAAATCAGCATGAACAAAACGATGATGCCATACTTTGCAATCATGATCACCAGGAGCAGTGACAATATTTGCTACAGCATCGTTGAGAGAGAGTTCAAACAAATTACCGTTTCGAGGAGCAGTGGCTATAGTTTGTCCATCTTTCTCAATTCGGCATTTGGTATAATCAAATCCAACAAACAGACCAAGATCAACAAGTCTAGCAACTGAAAGAAGATTACGTTGAAGATCTGGTACATGTAATACTCCTTGAAAAATTCGAGTGGAAGAAGATAAGGTACCAAGATATAAGTCTCCAATACCCTTTACTTGACAAGTAGTATCATCAGCAAGATAAACAACACGTTGAACTGGCAGTGGATGATAGTTATGGAGCCACTTAGACTGATATGTCATATTTCCTGAAGCACCAGAATCGACAATAAAAAGTGATCCATCACGTACATGAAGTATTCTGTCTGGAGCAACTCAACATAGGACGCAGCTTGTTTGTGGTACACTGTTGTTTCGATGTTCAGTAGCATATGCTCTATTCCGATCTGTGTCGAATCGACGCTTATAGCACATATGAGTGGGATGATCAGATCGTCCACAATATTCATAAGAAGAAGAAGAAGAGTCTCTAGATAAACGTGATTGTTTTGTGGTAATATTGTGTTCTTCATCATATTGACGTGCCCAACAATCATCTTCAGTATGGCCATTTCTGTTGCAGTAAGAACATTGCTTATTAGGAAATTTGAGACGAGAGAAAATATTAGCGCGACGGCCACCTCTGCGGTTTCCTCGTTGAAATGGACGCCTTCGAGCATAAAAAGCACGTTCCATTTGTTGTGACTCAGTCTCCTCTTGTGAAATCATAGCTGTATCGTGACCAGCATTCCGACGTTCTTGACGTTGAGAGTATTCAATTAAAGACATGCGAGCTTGGTCGAAATCAAGACCATCTTTATTAGAGAGAATAGTAACAATGTTATCATAAGAAGAGTCCTTCACCGTATCAAGGAGAAGTGTAATCAGTTGCTTTTGTGGAACAGGATCACCGGCAGCAGCAAGTTGATTAATAATAGATTTGAAAGACTCAATATGTCCCGTCATGGCAGTACCAACTTCATATTGTAACTTGTTAAGCAACCCTCTCAAATAAAGTATTTCTGTAACAGATTTCTTCTGAAAGTTTGCAATAAGGTACTTCCATACGTCATGGGAAGTAGGCAGTTCATACATATCAAGCAAAAGGGAATCAGTAAGAGCAGAAAGAATATACCGACGAGCTGCTTTATCACGTCGTTGCCAATCCGTATAGGCAACATTCCAATCTTCAAATATAGGTCCTTCAGTGATAAGCACATTATCATTATCCGTATCAACAAGCTGAGGCGGACAAACACGATTTCCAAGAACAACATCGGAGAGTTCATTGCCTTCAAGAATTAACAACATCTTTGCTTTCCAGCCTGGAAATCCTTGACCTTGGAAAGGAGGAACAGAACGTTGGCTAGAAGGAAAGCCGTTGACGAGAATATTCATAGCCATATCTTGTTGCGAGAAGACGTATAAGATAAGATCGCAGAATCTGCACACCATATATGGTGAAGTCCGCAATTGAGAATGAGAGAGATATGAGTACTGCGTTCTGTCAACGATAAACGTAAGAAGGATGCTCAAGGAACGTCCAAAGATGTGAGAGACGTCACCCAAAAAGGGCAGGGTAAAGGAGACGTTAATAATAAAAGAGTCCTCAAAATAGAGTGGCGTGAGACGCAAGATTGACGGCCACAATATGAATAGCAAAAAGCTAAATCTTCTCGAAAAAGTTAACGCCAAAATAAGAAAAACGATCGCGGACGCTTCACGAAGAAGTAGGACAAAGAAAGCTGCGTCAAGCTCAATTGCAGTAAAAACAGCATAACTTTCTGCTGCGAACTCCGATTGACGCAAACCTAGAACTCAAATCGAAGAGCTCGAGGAGACGAACAAGTTTTGGATGAAAAGTGCCTTGTGCTACGCTCCATCGCGCTTTTTCCGTTTCTCCAAATTTTGAGCAGAACAGCAAGAAAAATTGAGATGAAGTTCAGGGTGTCATCAACAAGAAAACGTAATCAACGATTAGATTGATTAGCAATAAACGTTACACAAAACACTAATCATATTCTTCTTAACACAAAACAACCACAATTAACAAGAATCAATGTTCAAAAATAAAATTTGTAGCAATTTTTGAATCTTACATGCAAATTGCATACTTATACTGTTTTGTCACCATGAATTGAATCGGCGCATGATCGTTACTGCTCTGATACCATGTTGAGATGTAGAGAGAAAGAGAGAGAGACAAGACAAGAGACACACCATATACGCTCCCGAAGACTGATTCATATTGAGGACAAGATACAAATATACAGGTGAGACCAAGTTGAGTAGAGTGAGCCATATATAGCTCCAACAATCGCTCTGGCACATCATCGCGCATTCCTACTCCATCCTCATCTCCCTCTCTTTCGGAGCATTCCGCGCGCTCCGAAGCTTCGGCGTCGACGAGACGAGCTTCACACTCGTCTAGACACCGGTGGCGGTGGCGGTTGTTGTGGGGATTCCGCCACCGATGCCTCCACACTGCCTCGTGTTCGACGAGGCTCTTTACCCTCCCCTTCTTTGCCCGCCCCCACACCAGCCACAACATCGCCATCTACGCCAGGTTTTGCACGGCTGAATGTTCTTAGCAGCTACACACCTCTACCTACTCCGCCAGGAGCCACCCCACTCGACACTCCTCGCTTCGGGGCTCAGACGCCAGTGGAGACACCTGACGTCCGTACCCCCATCGACACGCCGCTAGAGACCCCTGCCGGGACACCCATGTTCACGCGTCACCGGCCAGAGGGCTTGCCTTACTCCGTCGACTTCAGCGGCGGCATCATCATGGATGATGACGGCAAGAAGGTGATCTCGCGCATGCGTGGTCTTTGCTCTCAGTTGTTTAGACACTACATACTAAACAAATGGAGTGAAGTACCAAGTGATTTAAAAAACAGAGTCATCAGCATACTTCATGATGAGTTTCCCATTCCAACACGGGATCAACGCTTCAATGAAGACCTGATGAAGATTCGAATGTGCGAATACTGCAAACACAAGCGTTCCGAAGTTCAAAAAGCAATCAAGCATGGGTGGAACAGGCCAGATTGGCTGGCCAAAGAAGATTGGAAGAATGCGAAGAAAGCAGCGCGCGAGAATCTCGACAAGTGGAAGCAACAAAAGGATGCAGCCAGAGCGCGAGTAGAGGCAGGGAGCTCGCACCACTTGGGGAGCGGTGGATGGGCATCATTTGAGGCCGATTTTGTAAGTGTTTTCACATTGCTCTTTATGTTCGATAGTTTAGGGTTTATGAGTTTTTTAATTCTAACATAATGAATTCTTTGTATGTTTTGATAGTGGTCGATGACAGGACGTGATCCCACACCGTACGAGCGTGAGTACGTAGGCAGGAAGGGCTTAAATGCCCTGATGGACATTCTCAGTTCTCGCGGCGGCATGGTTAGTATTAGGGTTTACTCTTTTCTATTTTTTGTATTGTTTTATAAATGTCGTTATATGTTTATACTTACTAAAAGCTGTCTTATTGTCTTTTTTTGCAGAATCCGACAGATCCGCCGCTTGGACGCGATGAGACGTCTGACTAGACGACGTTAGTTTAGCCGTAGCTAGATAGCATTAGTTTAGGGTTTCTCATAGCTTATGTATCATGAGACGGATTTTATACGTCTTTTTGAACCATGTATATTATTACATTTGTCACCGCAGTTCATTTTGCCAATCAATTCTTTATGCCTATGATGTTGTACAATTGTCATTATTACATTTTCCAATCAATTCATTTTGCCTATGATGTGTACAATTGTCAATTTTACGCTTGTCAATTTTGCAAACAATGCGTCTTGTGGGTGACTATTTTGGGTCTATTATCTACCCTTGCACTTTTTTTAAAAAGTGAATCAAGTACAATATGGTTGATGGGTGGCAGGGCATTCAATGCCCTGTCACCAAAAAAAATTTCTCTCGGGCGTCGCTATAACCGTCGCTATTTATGGCTCTGTAGCGTCCCTATAGACTTCTGTGTAAACGGCGCTATAACCGTCGCTATAACCATCGCTATAAGCATCTCTATATAGCGACGCATATAGCGATGCCTATAGCGTCGCATATAGCGATGCTATTAGCGACGGTTTTAGCGACGTCGGGCGTTATAAAAACCCAGTGTATTTCCGTCGCTAACAGCGTCACAAGAGCACACAACCTCTTGTAGTGAATCATTTTCCAATTCGGATTGGAACCTTGTGTAAAAAATTCATCAAAATAGGGTCCATTTCTGGCAGCAAAAGTCTTCATGTGGTCCCCTTAGCCTAGACTTTCATTTGATTCCAAAGGACACCTCATGCCATATGAAAGCATGACATTGCTCCTTGACAAAGTTTTGTAATCATGCTTGCAATAATGCATTAAAATAAGTGTATCTTTGAAATCATGCCACCTAGTGTCCCACTAGGATTTGATTCCCTCCTAGTAGCTATTTAAAAAGAAATATAAGAAAAATATGAAAAATACATAGAATATATATATATTGGAGTTTACCTTAGATATAGGATCTAACTAGGGTGTGAGATGATAATGAGATAGTAGAAATAAAGAATCAATGCTTTTTGCCCCAAGTTAAAGAGGCGGAGCTATTGATGCTTTTCCCATAGTATTTTCTAATGGTGGTAAAATAAGAATAGGTTACCCTTGAGAAAAATAATAGGATGAGATAGAAGGCTTATTATTATACTTAAATATGCATATGTACATTATAGGAAAGATAATTATGCATCTAAAAAATTACAAGATAGATCTTGTAGTATGCGTTCCCACTATGTACGTGTCACAGCACGAGAGCGCAGCTTCTTGTCTTTAAGGCGGGCTACTTCGACTGCCAACTCATATGTTGCAGGAAACCTTCCCTTCACCTTTTCTCTAAGCGGCGACCATAGACCAACAATGAAACGGTCCTTCTTTAGGAAATTAGGTGCTTCTTAGCCTTCCTCCAGTGTGGCAACCCATATCTCCCATAAGTCCACAAACTTTGACTCGTAGGTGGCATACTCCAGCAGGCTTCCCTACTTTAATTCTGTTAGTAGCTACCATAGCTTCTCCGAGGTTGCGCCTCCACCAAACCTCTTTACAAAAGCAGCCCTTAACACATCCCATGCATTCTTGGTAGCCTGGGGCAATGCATTATACCAGGACTTGGCCTCTACTTTCATCAGTAGAGGCAAAATTCTAAGTTGTGAAACATCGTCATCTTTGTTGGAGACGACACAAGCAATGTAGAAATCATCCAAAAAGTCGGTGGTGAGATCCTCGCCCTTCTTTCCACTGAACGTGGGGAAAGAAACACTTGCCATGGTGGTGACTTAGGAAATTACAAACCTTTTTCTTTTTCCTCTTTTTTCTTTTTACATCAACAGCAGCGGCTCATAGCGGCTTTTTATAGGGGTGGATGGATAGATTAAAACAGGATAAAAATAGAGACATTATAATAAAGGAATGATGGTAATCTAATATGGAGAGAATGATAGGGTTCGGGGAATTGAGGATTTCTCCTAGTACCGCCGCACCGAATAGGTAAACGATCTTCTGCTGGTAGAAGACTTTCCTATCTACATAGATATTCACATCCTTATGCTGCAGGATTCTGAACGGAAATGTTGTCGGCCCGTTTTCCATCATGCACAGAGGATGGAATACTTACTTATACTCTTACCGTGCCAGTGTTGATGAGTCGGCACATCCACAAGAGGTCGTCGCCTTTCATGGGCTCTACCTTTCCTTCGTTGCTCAGCACGTACGGGGTGATGGCGACGCGTCTGACCACTCCCAGCCTTTTGGCTAATAGAAATTGTAGGTAATTTCCGTAATCGACGTGTTGCATGAATTCTACTCCATTAGCTGCAGCTCGTCTCCAGCCCACTGGGTCTTTCCCGTGGTAGAGAGCTTCTTGAGGATAAGTTGTACAGGGAGGGGAGGAAGGTCCTCCACTCGCTTCCCAAAACAGCCAGAGTAGTAGCCGAACCACTCTTTTTTTGGACATGGGAATCTTATTACCATTTCTTCTTCTGGATTGTCGAAGTGGATTGGTAGCACTCGCATGCGTCGTGCAAATCGGTAGGCGACCTTCCGTCGCTTAGCTTCGGATGACTTCTTCTTTGACAAAGTGGTTACAACCCGGCTCTCTGAGCTTGAAGCACTTGCTTGGCCAAATGCCTCTCCCTTCGGGGTCATGTGTTTCCAGGCTAGCCTATCTTCTCCTTGCCTTTGGCTTGAGCAACCCCTTTAGGCCACTTTGGAGTTATATCTTTGACTGCAGTTTCTTTAGGGAAAAGAGGCCTCACCGTTTTCTTCCCTTCCTTGATGTGAATGATTTCTTTGCGATGAATGTTGATGTAGATGACTTCAGCCCTTTTGCTGCTTTCGTTGCTAGAACTCATCGACCGTGTGCCTTGGTTGACATGATGGCACTCCACCAATCTCCCACCTAATTCTTTTGATTTATAGTTAGAACGAGCGACACAAGATGGAGAATTTACCTCTTGAATGCTGATGACACTGCAGCCTGGCAGTAGCACCTCAATGAAGGCGGCTAGTGCCTCCTTCGTCTCCTCTTCTTTCGTCCTCAAGTTAGAAAACTCCTTCAGCCACTCATCCATGATTGATAGTGGGTGTCACTTTCACCATTGTAAATTGAAGGGTCTTAGAAAATCCCTCCTTAGTGGGGGCACCAAATGACGGACGCAAAGCAGACCCCGAACCCGGACGGCCTCTAAAACGCGGGGGGTCCAATGGCGCGCCTCGAGCCTGCCACGGTAAAGTGAACAGGGGGCACCACCTAGCTTTGAGCGGCTAGGACGCAAAACCACGATGATATGAACACCACAAACCTACACACCGAGAGAGAGAGAGAGAGAGAGAGAGAGAGAGAGAGAGAGAGAGAGAGAGAGAAAGAGAGAGAAAACATTTGCAAATGATGAAAACCCTCGGGGGTGTGAGGGTGAATTATTTCTGCAATATTTACAAGGTGGCATGCCGTGGTGGTAGAGAGGTAGGGGAAGGAGGTGGTGCAACCTACTTGGTGCGTTCTCTAAGACGGCTCAATGATTGTGAATACTTACCACCAAGAGCGTGCATACATGTGTGCATCAACCATTGGAGTCTAGAGATGGATGCGGTTCCCTTCGCATGGTGCAATTCCCAAGGCAAACCCAACACACAAGCCCCCTCCCTGTGATGGTGATAGTGTCAATCCTTCCCACTACACTCTACCAAATGCTTGGTTCCTCATGAATTGCCCCCCCCCCCCCCCCCGATAGTGACCTCTTAGTGCCAATTTATAGGTTTTGGCTGCTTGGATTATGGTAATCCCAGTGTGGTTAGGGTAAGCTTAATCGGGGAGACAAAGCAAGTGGTGGGCCCGGTGTGGTTGACCCTTGCTTTGTTTTGGGAGGTTTTTAAAAGATGGGATTCTGTAGGTAGGCCTTTGTGACCATCACCTAGAGAGAGGATATTTACAAAAAATGAAAATTTACAATGGCTCGGGTGAAAACTGGAGATAATGATGAAAATAACCTATAATTTATTGGTATGGCATAGTGGTTGCATGTTGCCGGCGAATGGCGTGCTGCCGGTGCGTTGATGTCGAGCGTACTTCTTTTCGGAGTCGGCTGGGGCATGCCTTCAGCGCATTTTCTCTTTTTGTTGTTGGCGGCACGTGCTTTGGATCCTTCTTCTTTTATTTGTTGATGTCGTAGCCGTTTTTCCTTGTATTTGTGGTGCGGTGCGTATATGCGTGTGTGTGTGTGTGTGTATGTGTTCGTGCATGAGGGCGGGTGCGTGTGTTTTGTATAGGTATGTGTGTGCGAAAACGTGCGTGGGAAGGGGGCTTTATATATATAATGTATATATAGTTTTTTTGTTTTTATTTTTCCTTGTTGGTGGCGGATGGCCAGCGGCTTGTTTCTGTGCAAGGCAAATGGGGGGGGGGGGGGGAATAGGGGTAGAGAGTGTGTGTGTGTTGTGTGTGTGTGTGCATGTGTGCATGTAGGTAGGGTGTGTGTGTGCGTATTGTGTGTGTGTGTGTGTATTGCAGACTGCGCGAGGCCCGGAAGGGTGTGTGTGTGTGTGATATGCGGACTGTGCCTTCGCGCATAGCACCGATGGGAGAGAGACGGGGGGTGGAGGGGGGGGGGGGGGGGGGGGGTTGATTGTGTGTGTGTGTATTGTTTGAGAGGGTGTTCCTATGCAACGCTGCCTGTGAGAGGGAGAGAGAGAGAGGATTTCCTTGCTTGCGTGGCCTGAGCACCCAGGTGAGAGGGAGAAAGAGTATCCACGCTGAGCTTGAGAGAGAGCGTGTGAGAGAGCGGGAGGGGTGAAGCTTTGGGATAAGAGAGAGAGAGAGAGAGAAAGAGAGAGAGAGAGAGAGAGAGAGAGAGAGAGAGAGAGAGAGAGAGAGAGAGAGAGAGAGAGTGAGGGAGAGGGAGGGGTGAGGTGAAGAGTGGGGTATGGGAGATGTGTGGGTGAGAGGGAGAGGGGGGGGGGGGGTTCATTGTCTTGTATGGGAGCTTGAGGACGAGGCGGGGGATAAGTCAATGGGTGAAGTGAGGGAATATATCTGCGGGCCAAGAGGGGGGGGGGGGGGAATGAGGCCGAGGGGAGGGGAATGAGGCCGATGGAGGGTGGGGCGAGCGGGTCGGGAAGAGGGAGGAGGGTTCAAGGAGGGAATATTAGCGAGCCAAGGGGGGTGGGGAAAAGTGAGGGGGGTAATGTGAGGGGGAATGTAAGGGTGAGTGTAAGAATACAGAGAGCGAAAGGGGGGGGGTTTCCATGCGGCTCACACAGAGGGAGCATGAGAGAGGGGTCAGGAGTTTTTTCAGAGCTTCTGCCTGCCCGGGGAGAGTAAATTGGGAGAAAGAGATATTAGGGAAGGGGTATGTAGGGAAAATGAGAGAGAGAGAGAGAGAGAGAGAGAGAGAGAGAGAGAGAGAGAGAGAGAGAGAGAGGGGAGTTTTCTATCCAATGATCGTAGGGCTGGGGGGGAAAATAAGCTACAGTGGGGGGGGGGGTACTGAGAGTGGGGGGGTGAAATGAGTTTTTTCTCTTTTTTTTTCTTTGATTTCTGAAAGTCGGCTATCAACGTGCACCGCTCCATGATGCATCATGCTAGTGTCAATCATCAAACGACTAACAACCCCAACTGCAAATGCTCCCACTATAATCACTATGTTGGGTCTCAACACTAAGAGGTCATATATGAGAGTCTCAGAGGCTGATGAAAAATGGGTAATCTCTGCTAGCATATCCATGCCAATCATGTCAATGCCATGTGCAGTGACCTTTCCAATCTATCCGCAGTAGGTATCTCAACCCTCAGTGCATCACCACGAGAAATAGTCACATATGGACGCTTCAATCCCCTGACTCTAGGGTAGTTTTCACTCCCTCATTGTCCAAAGGGATTGTATCTTATTGTCTTGGCATCACCATATCAACCTCTAATATGAGCATGTCAAAGAACTACATATCACTCATCTCGGTGGTAAGAGGCATCTTTGTCCTAAAAGGATCAATCCGATGTTCTCTACTTCCCATTCTTCTTTGGAGTGATGGCCACATGTGAAACCCGCTCTGCCTCGTTCATATGATAGATGATACCTGCATCCAAAATCTTATTGATCCTCTTGGTTGTCCCCTGTTCATCACAGTTAATAGCAATTCTTGCATTTTCTCAAAAAAATCCTGGACTGTATGCTCCCAATGCTGTGGAATAGCTCCCATACCTTGATTCCCATGATTCTAATCCTAGACAACATCTTAAGGACTCTTTGGTTGAGTAGAATCACCACCTTGTAGCCCAACATGCCTTGCTCAATTTTCTTCTTAATCTTCCTAGTCTTAGTTTGTACAATCACCTCTTCACCCTTGTAGTTTTTTGGGGTTTCAAAGTAAACCTTTTCTCGTACTTTGGGATGCAAAGCATGCCATTAACTTATCCACCCTAAAGTACTCATCATTAGCCTAACTGCATAATTGCCGATAATTGTGTCCAACATGTTTTAACAAAATCAAAAAATAGATTGAAATCCTCACTTAAATCTTGTTTAAGAAACTTCAACTTCACATTCACCTCAATTGGGACGCCTTCTTATGGAAAACATGAAAAAAGTATGTTGTACAACCGACCACACATGCCTTGATCTTGCCTTCCAAAGCTTCACACCACACCTTAGCTTTACCATGCATCACCAATGGAAAAGTTTGCATCTTCTTATCCTCATTAGGCATACACAATGATAGCATGTACAACTCAAAATCTGCAATTTACTTGTGTGAATTCTCTTCATCAGTGAAAATTGGTCCATAGCTTCCCATCAACATGCTGACCAATGCAAAAAACTATGCTTCTTGTCAATCTAGTGTGATCCTACATGGGGGCACCAGAAGATGGAGAGGGGGAATGGGGAACACACATGAAACACAACACAATGGCCTCTCTATAGATCAGGGTATTCACAACACTCCTATCATATAAAAGAAACTCCTTCAAAACTTACAACTTACACTAACCAAAACACGTCTACACTCCACCCAATACTCACACACTTGACAAGATCACCAAACAACACACATCCACCCATTCTATCTCACTCTCTTTACACATACACCGCTGCTTTGGGGGGACACACACATGCACACTGACAACATTGCAAAAAACAACAAGAGCAAGAGACGGAGAAAGGGGGAAGGGAAAAATGATATCAAATGGGGTGACAATGGGCTTGATATCGCTTCAAAAGAACATTTACAACATTTCCAATGCCAAAGCTATGACTAGTTTCAAGAAAAAAACCCTCATGGGCTTGACAAGCGCACATCTCCATCTAAAAACCCTCGTGCATGCTTTAATGGATCCCAAAAAGCCCAAAATTGATTAGAAAACCCCATGTTGTAGAGGTGCTATTACACTTTTAGCATGTGCGCTTCCATTGGTCCACTTGGTGGCTCTTTGGCGGCCCAATTTGGCATCTTTTGGAGAGGGCAGTGAAGGGGATCGGGGAGCACCACAGACGGAGAGTGAGAGAGAGAAGGAGACACACAACACGGTATGGGTGGGGAGACTCAAAAGAGTGAGCATCCCCCTATACATTTATGCTATGTATAAGGTATACAAGTCAGTGGGCGCCCAGACTCTGGCGGCCAGGCAAGGCACGGGCGCCTATATCCCAACAACCTCCCACTTAAAGGCGATTGTGCCTTTAAGCAAGAGAAGCTAGTCTAAAGACTACAAAAGGCGAGAGAAAACCGCTCTCAACCGATGCCCATTGGTTGGCTGGGATCGTGTGCATCCGGTTGTCCTGCTTCCATGTAAGTCCATACACCACCAGACGTACCGCACACGTACTACAAGTATGTACGCAATACCTGCATATCTCCCTCGTGCACTATGTCATCATCAGTCAACAAACGACTGACAACCCCAACTGCAAATGCTCCCACTGCAGCTGCGATATCCGGTCTCAAGATCAACATCTCATACATGAGACCACCGAGTGCCGATGCAATGCTAGCGGGCCCTGCTAGCTCTATGGAGCATGCATAAACATATATATCCCTGGAAATTGGCATCTCTGAAGGACAAGGCATGTCAACCACATGCATCTCCTAACTGTCCGCAAAAGACGCATCAACCTGTCGTGCAACCTCAGAGCAAACCAGCTGCTCTAGGTGTCTGCTGGAAGACATATCCTGCACAACTATATCCCCATGGTCACTGTCAAGTATAGAAGAAATGATTGCATAATCGCTGACATCTCAGCCTCCTCTGCAATCATCCACCGCAAACATGACCACACAATCTGCTGTGACTCATTGGAGCTCTCATGCTCTAACTCCTTATGCATAGACTCTTGCACAACTTCCTCCTGTTGTGACTCACTAGAGAGATACCGCTCTACCTCTCTATCCTGCATAGAAGTATCTCGCACAACTGACTCTCTGCTTTGCTTAGTCACTAGCAAAGCATGGATGTCTGACTCTGTCACCTCTCTGTGTGACTGCTCAAGTCGTGCCCCAACTGTGTGCACAAGGAGCTCACTACTCTGCACTCCATGCAAAGCACCCTGCAACCCATGAGCAAAAGAGACTGTCCGGGTCTCTCTCTTTCTGCATGGCTGTAACAAGATTGAGACTCGACCATCTCGCACCAGTACTACGTGCAATGGGTACCATGTGCCAACTCTAGCACCTCTCGCAATCACCAGCGAACCCAAATGCAACACAAAAGATCGCTCAAGCAGAGATACCCGACATCCACTATCCCGTAACTGTCTGACTGAGATCAAATCCCGTCTCAGATCAAGCACATAACGCACATGACGTAGGGTAAATCTCATACCATTGGGCAAGGACAAACATATGTCTCTTGCACCCTCAATGTCATACACAAAACCATCAGCCATGTGCACACAACCAAGTCTCCCACTAGAAAACGTGCTAAACCACTCACAATGCGACGTGACATGGCAAGTAGCATCGGAATCTAGTAACCAATGTGAAGACAATGTGCAATCCGATATGCAATCCGTAGACATAAGATCGTCTGAAGACAAGCTAGATGTAAATGTGACATCGCCATCACAAGCATACTCAGTAACCACCGTACTGATCTCACTAGCATCTGTCATGCCCAAATCTGCATCACGTATCTGTCGTCTCCGTTGTCTCAAACGCCTGAAACATCGATGCCTAATGTTCCCTCTATGTCCACAATGCCAACATGTCAAGTCTCTATGCCACCGAGACTTGCGTGTGGGACCAATCTCTCCCATGGACATAGAAGTGGGACTAGACTCCCCTGTAGACATGGATGTCGCGTACATAGCATGTAAACTCTGCCATAAAGCATGAGTTGTAGTCTCCCTCGAGACGTGCCAGTCAGCAAACTCAACCAGATGCAAACGAATCGTAGACATGGCTAACTCATCAAGATCCTGCCAATCATCATCACGCATAGACTTGGGCTTCGCCGATAAACCACGCAAGGGTTTATCCTGCCCCAAATCCACCAATGCAACAAGCATATGCTCCTTCCAAGCAACAAAATCTGCACCATCAAACTGTGTCAGACCATAACGCTAGAAGTCAAATGAAAAATCAGCCATAATGCTCGCAAAAGAGCAACCAACAATGAGTAGCAAATGTCAACCAAATCAGCCCTAAACTGGCTTGAATCGCATCAACAAAAGTCTGCAAATATGGCTCAAAACCTGGCTCGAATCGCATCAACAAAAGTCTGCAAATATGGCTCAAAACCTGATGCAAAATTGCACCAATAACTGTGGAAAACCTTGCACAAAATCACAAGTCAATATGACTTGAATCCGGCTACCTAGCTCATAGCCACACAAGCATACATCACAATACTCACTCCTGTGAGTGTGCCAAGATAACTGTACGCCTGTCAAACCGTGAGCTAATCACCAAGCCCACACTGTGCGGTATCGATGCATACACACGCACAAATCTCCCACTTGCAGAGAACACCGCACGCAAATGCTGAGTGCAACCCGCAATCTCTACCTAGATCGCATAAATGATGCGCATAAAACTCTTGGGAAAATTTCGCCAGAGTTTGGACGCACAATGGCTATCAACACAAAATAACCATTGTCCTGCAAGCTCAATACAATGAGCAATCAAAGCGCATCAAACCTCACTCCAAATGCATGCACCGATCTCCACACTTTGCATACATCGTTGCAAACACCTACAAATCTAGTACACAAATATCTGCTCTACCTATGATTGCCAAAAAACATGCTTGAGGCATACATTGCCGAGCTCAAAATGCAATCACATTAGTCTCCCTGAGCATCAAACCACATAAGGCATACATCGTATCCTCCCACCTGTGAGGCAACTTGCAGCAAATATCACTCTCACATTTGAGAGCAAACCATGTGTGGAATCCTCGAAAGGGGGGTAAAACGGCAGGACATCTGCTGGAAACGCTCTCGGAAAGCTGAATTTTCCGACGCCGAAGTCGAAACCCTGTTTGCACTCTTGAAAGTGCGCGCGCGCGGAAGCGATTTCGGGAATGAAACTGGCTCTCCGCTGTCGTCATGACTGTGCACACACACGTTCCCTCCGCACCTACGCTCTGATACCAATTGAAGGGGATCGGAGAGCACCACAGACGGAGAGTGAGAGAGAGAAGGAGACACACGATATGATATGGGTGGGGAGACTCAAAAGAGTGAGCAGCCCCCTATACAGTTATGCTATGTATAGGGTATACAAGTCGGTGGGCACCCAGACTCTGGGCGGCCAGGCAAGGCGCAGACGCCTATACCCCAACACGCAGTGCCTTTCAACTTCACAAATTTCCCTTTCTCCCTTTTTAGAGCCAGGAGCACTAGCAACATCGCTAGTGCCCCTTTTGATTCACAAGGTTCCATTCCCCCCCCCCCCCTCTCCCTCTATCTCTCTCTCTCTTTCTGTCTCTCTCTCTTTCTCTCTCTCAAGAACTTCCTCCTTGAACTCACTCTCCCTCACCCAAGCACTAGCAAGATTGCTAGTTTGGGGGGGGGGGGGGGGGGAGTGTTTTACTTTCAATTCTTAAAGGGGGCTCCTCGAGGACCCGTCAACTGAGAATAGCCTCTAAAGGCGCCACACTGCCACATCGTTGTTGCCAAAATGGTTGACCAGTACTTAGAAGAACTCACCATCAACCAACACCACTACCGTGCACTCAAAAACCACCCAACACCTCCATGAGCGTCGCACAGGGCCGCAAGCGGGGGGGGGGAGAGCTCCACGAGAGCCTCTGTCTTTCCATTTTCTTGATGATGAGAGGGTCTTGCCCCAAGATTGATAACATGCATCCAAGGATATCGCCATCACATATGGGCCTATTCACTGCCATGTGGCCGCACACGGTGGAAGCACCCCTTTAGGGCTAGAAAAATTTCGCAATAACTTTAAAAATTTGTCTTCTTCTTTGCCAATTGAGGGGCTCACGGTTTTTGGCCCCAAAATCCAATGCACATGCTATAAGATTCTGTTGGGGTATAAAGCCCAATGTGGTCGCCCAGGTAAGTGGGCGGGCCGCCAGGTATGTACACATATTCTTTTGTAAAAACCTAATAAGAACTCACTATGCTCTACACATTACAGTAGAGAGAGTTCACCATATCGTCGTGCTCTTCTTCTCGCACTCTCTCTCGCATCACACTTCCGCTCGTACTCCTTCAACTTCCACATGGGATGTATTGTCAGAGATGATGCATGTCTGTTGAGGGTTTGCGGGCTGTGAGTCACGCAGCAAACAACCGCCGCAACGGTTACAGCATATAGTGGGAAATTTGTGGATGTATGATTTTGTGGGAAGTCTATGTATTGTCAGATTCACTACAGCCTTTGTTGAGGGTCGAGTGAGGTTTTATTGAGCTGGGGGATTCTCGAATGTTGAGATCCTTTCGGTGATACAGGTCTTGGAGGGATGCCTCAAGCACCCTTAGATAGGCAGCTAGGATGTATTGACTCTGAGTTAGACAGTTGGGATTGCATCTTTGCTTTACTGCCGTTGAGGCATTGTCGGAGTCTATGCTTACAGGACAGTGAGTGACAGTACAGGTGCAGGACAGGTTACCCGCAGCTTACAGTGTCAGAGAGACAGTGTTTTTTGAGCTGTTTTTTGGTCTGCTTTTGAGTACACCAGAGCCATTTTACAAAGGAGACTCTGCCGAAATTTTTGCAGAATCTGAAGCTTTCTTGGTTCATTTGACAGGTTGATATTGGTTCAGAGGCCAGTTTACAGGGGAAACTCTGCCGAATTTTTCCGAGGAAAGTAAACTATTGTGAAGCGTAGCTATGGCTGGATCACAGGACACTGCTCTTTACAATATCAAGAAGCTGGACGGAACCAATTTCCCATTGTGGAAGAAGCAGATTTGGCACGTGTTGGTGCAAAAGAAGCAGATAAAACCTATAAAGCTCAAGGGGATAAAACCACAAGATATGGACGAAGATGAATGGAGCGAAATGGTTGAATTGGCACTTTCTACCATTATGCTGACTTTTGGCAGAAAAAGTTTACTTCAATGTAGCAGACGAGATGTCGGCTTATGAAGCATGGACAAAGCTGAGTGATCTTCATGAGAAGCAGAGTGCAGCTTCATAGGTATACTAGCTTAAGAAGCTTGTTGACTTGAAGATGAAAGAAGGGACACCTATGTCCAATCATCTGAATGAATTCAACACCATCTATAGTCAATTGTCAGCTCAAGGTGTCAAGTTTGATGAACCTGTTAGCGCTATGTTCCTGTTGATCACATTGCCGGAAAGTTGGGACACTTTTCGCACAGCTTTGAGTAATTCTGCACCTCCAGATGGTTTGAACATAGCAGGTGTAGAAGGAAGTCTGCTTACTGAAGAAACCAATAGAAAGACAATGGACAAAGGCAAAGGAACAGCCTTAGTTGTCAGGGGAAGGACCAAAGAAAAGTACATAGGTGGAAAGAGGAATCGGTCTCGTAGCAAGTCCCGCAGTGCTAAAGGCAAGAGTGACATAGAATGCTACCATTGCGGCAAGAAGGGTAACATGAAAAGAGACTGCAGAGAATGGAAAGAAGAAAAAGGCAAAGAGAAAGTTGAAGACCATGGTGAGAAGAACAAGTCGTCAGTGAAGATTCAAGAAATAAATGTGACAAACACTGTTGCAGAGGATGACAGTCTAGTGTCAGGAGACATCTACTTCTTGAAGAATACAATGGACTCAGCTCTTCTTACAACATCTGATGGAAATGCACTGAGTGACTGGATTATAGATTCAGGGGCATCACTTCATGTGTCTCCAAACAAAGAGTGGTTTACCTCTTATGTGACCACTAAAGATCATGTTCGGCTAGGCAATGGGCAGACATGTGAGATCTTAGGTGTTGGAGATGTTCAATTGAAGTTTCAGAATGGCTCTTCTTTCACGTTGAAGAATGTGAGACATGTTCCCGCAATTACAAAGAGCTTGATCAGCACAGGTTTACTTGATGATGCTGGCTACGTCACCACTTTTGGACAAAACATGTGGAAGATATCCAAGGGTTCGATGACAGTAGCACATGGAGTAAAGTCTGGAGGACTTTACATGATTTATGTATCAAATGTCCCTAAAAATGTAATCAATGTAACCGAGCAGCCGAACGTTTCTTTGTGGCATAGCCGGTTAGGACATATGTCCAAGAAGGGAATGGAAATCTTGTCTCGTTCTGGTTATTTTTTTGGCTTTTCATTTAATGATTTTGAATTCTGTGAACATTGTCTGTATGGTAAGCAAACACAACAGCCACATAAGCATAGAAGCAGTACAAGAGATACAGAGTTGGCACCTATTCATAGTGATTTGTGCGGACCTATGCCTAACCTATCTCTAGGGGGAGCTTCTTACTTTATGACATTTATAGATGATTACTCGAGGTTTAGTGTTTTCAAAACGTTTGTGACACTTGTGGATAATCAGAGTGGCAAGAAGCTTAAATGCTTACGCACTGACAATGGTGGAGAGTATTTTTCAAAGGCCTTTCAGGACTTTTGTGAGTCAAAAGATATAAAATGTGAACTTACTGCTCCTTACAATCCTCCTCAAAATGGTGTTGCTGAGAGGATGAATAGGACCATACAAGAGAAGGTCAGAAGTATGTTGTCTAATGCACAACTGCCAAATGGGTTTTGGGCTGAAGCTGTATCAACAGCTGTTCATCTTATAAATAGATCTCCTAGAAAGGTTTTGCAAAAGGATTCAGTGCCAGAGATGGTATGGTCAGGCAAAATGCCCTCATACAAGCATCTCAGAATCTTTGACTGTGAGGCATATACTCACGTTCCAAAGGAATTTAGGAACAAACTTGAGCCAAAGAGTAGAAAGTGCATCTTTCTAGGCTATGGTAATTCTGGTGAGATGGGGTACAGACTTTGGGATCCCGAATCTAGAAAGGTTATCCGCAGCAATGATGTTCACTTTAATGAATCCAAATATCATTCTAAACCAGAGAGGGTTGAGGAGATTAGAAGAGTTGACTTCCAAGAAGATGGACTTGAATTCTGACCTGAGCTTGCAAGTAGTGGCTCAAGAAATTGAAGCCTTCCTGAATTCGCACATAATCTCCTCCTCTCAGGCTAGATCAATGGCAAAGTGCTCTTGTCTCTACTTGGTCTCCTCTGGTTAGACGCATTGTAGGCGATGGGCTATTAGTTTCCTACAAAAGACTGTTGATCAACTAGGGCGAGGGTGATCCTAATTCGTGAACAGTGGAGCAAATTTGAAAACATACCTGCGCACACTGCTTGCTTGGGATTCAAATACGTGGACGATATATAGTGGGCGCGTAGTGCTTGCTGGGGATACAGGAGATGCGAGACAGTGAACTGGAGCTGACGCGGACGCGTAGAGGGATACATGTTGCAAGCCGATAGTGGGCGCATACTACTTGCTGGGGATACAGGAGATGCGTGACTGTGAATTGGATCTGACGTGGGCTACAGGACCTCTACTAGGTTCAACGAATCTGCTTGTAGCAAGACCCAGGTTCAACTCTGTACCAATGCAGCCAGCAGTTCAACCTGCTTCAATCTTGCTCCCTTGAATCCCTTTGTGCGCCAGTGGTCGTGCTCTTCGTTCGGTTGCTACAACTCACATGTCTTCAAAGCGACAGGGACCAGGGTTCACTTTTTCACGCTTTGGTTTTTAGCAGGGCATTCGATGATACGCAGCTTTTACGTGCAAGTTTCAAGTTGCAAGGCTTAGCCTTTGGAGTGTCCGGCCTTAAGATTTTGAGCGACATCAAATTTGGGCCCTGGCCAATGGCCACTTGCCATGATCGATGTCTCTTTGAAGTCTGAAAGTGGACCAGAGTCATGACCATTGACTCATGAGTCATAGCATATATGTATTGTATTATTTATATCTACTTGTATGTATCCTTCATATACTGGAAAAAATGACAGGTAATTCACAAATCAGGACTTGTCATTTGACAGCCATAAATTTTTTCTACTTGTCGTTCGACAGAAAAATTCTCTAGCTGCACTTGTCATTTGACAGGTGAATTTTTCTAGAACCTTTTTTGATAGGCAAAATGGCCCTTGACAGTAAAACCAAGCGTCAATTCTATAGGTTGCAAGTTGACCGCCTGTGCACACTGCTTGCTTGGGTTTCAGAAGTGGAGACGCACCCCCATGCAGAGGGATGCAGGTTTCAAATTGTTAGGGTAAAGGGGCCAAAAGTGCGCCACCTAAGCAGAGTAGCCCGCGGGAGATTTAAGGGTCAAAACCAGCGTTTTTTTAAAATTCAAGGTATTGGCTAGCACTGCCATGTGTCATTGCACATGCCAGGTGAGATGATAAGGTTGTGGTGAGGATAGATGGGGTAATTTTTGCAATCAATAATTTCTTTGTAAAAAAAAGGGAGTGAGAGGAGATCCAATAGCCCCCTACGCCTGCTGGTTGCACTAATCTGTCGAGCAGGTTTGACACCCGCCATAGTTTTCCCCCTCTTTCAGAGCCTCCATGAGCTGCAAGCACACCATGGCCCCCATTTTATCTGAATCCGCCATGAGTTGCAAGGTCAACATGGCCGCCATTTAACTGAGTCCGCCATAACCTATTGAAGTGATAATCCCGTTTGCCATAATGGTCAAAGTGTGGACACATGCACGGAATCATTTTCTCTTTTGCTTCTCCTTGCGCTCCACATAGTTTGCTATTGCGTCCATAGAAATCATCACACTTGATAGGCATCGTTTACCCTGCTGCTTCTCCTTGCTCTGCTCAGAGTTTGATATTGCGTCCTAGGTCATCAAAGACCAATTTTGCAGAGCACCACCAATTGGCATGCCGGGGAAGATTAATGCTTGCATCGCAATCTTACCCCTTGGCCCATGGTGAGTCAGGGAAGATAAGTGATCAGGACCCCTTTACCCTAAGAGTTTCATTTGGGAAGAGTAAAAGGTTTGATCCTGCCATGTGTGAGACAATGACATGTGAGTTAAGCTCTGAACTTTTCCCCTAGGTAGCCGTAGCTCTAGCGATGGCGTGAAGCAGTGCTCGAGAAAAATCATTTTTCCAGACATACAAAATTCCTTTTTTTTAATTTTTCAAGAGGAAATTTCAAGAAATTAGGTTATTTTTTCAAGTTTTTACACTATTTTTCTCTAGTTTCCCCTTACCCTCAACCGGCATCTTTAAAATTGAAAATGGCACGATATTAAGTTGAGACACATTTTTTGCGAACACTAACGTGAAGAGAATAGCAGTGCCACCGCTCTCTCTGCCGTCTCATCGTCACAACTACTTTTATCATGTTTAAGCTTCCTCACCACTCGCTTGTGCACAATAATGCCTCTCTGCTGTTCCGACACCTGGACAAGTTCCAACTAATAGGAGTCCAAGGAGTTTCCAATATCCCATGGTTTACTCTTTTCTTTGGCCCTATCGAGGTATCAAAAAAAGGATCGGATCTCCTCAAAACGCTCTGGAAGGCTTGGAACAGGTATAGACCCAGCCTGTGGGTTAATTGGGAATCTAAACACAGCCTCGCAAGATATGCCCAATATCATATGTGAAGGGAACGCCCAATGCTGTGATTCCCTTTAATTGTATACAAAGGATAGGCCTTCCTATACCCTATACATGATACAACATCATGGAATGCATTACTCGTAGGGTTTGCAAAGTAGGGGCATAATGAGGCAATCCTAGAAAGCTTTGCTCAGATGGAGTGTCAGGAAGTCTATTTAGATGCACCAACATGTGTTTTTTTGCATGCGATTTTGTAGCCAAAATAATATTCTCTTCACTTCAGTACGGTATGCATCCCATGGTCCCACATCCACCTATATCCCACACCCATTTCCTTGCTTGTAAGTGGGCTATCCAAAATGGTCTCAGATTTGGGTCAACAATGTTTACTACCTACAATATTGATAAGTCTGAATTCATAGTATAACTAAGACATTAGACAAGATGAATGTGAAAGACCCATGTTGGTTATGAAGTCCTTCTACTATACTCCACCTTACGTTAGCGTAATATTCATGAATGTACTGTGAATGAGATAAAAACAAGAGCCATGTCTTAGAATATTTCAAGAGTGTAGGTGGAGTGATGATGAAGATGGTGGTTTGAAAAAATGACGCAAGAGTTGGAACAATGAAAATATTTTACCCTTGATATCAAAGGGGACTCCAAGCTAGAGGAATCCTAGAGGGCAAAGCAAAATCAACAATTAGACCTTGCTTAACCTCATGGTTAAATAGGAGTTTCTAAAATATGAAATATATTTGTATGGGAATTAATCTTGGTTGCTCCTTGTTGAGAATTTTATAGGATATATCTTTAAGGCCTCTTAAGAATTTTCTTGTCATATTAAAAGGACTCTTCTTCTTCTTGTTCGATCTCTCTTCCGACCTAGTAAGATGCAATGTTTATAGAGGCTACTTGTAGGTAGGATAAGCCACATGATTGACATGGACACCAATTAAACCCGCTTGAAGTGCTTCCTATAGTTTGAGGTAGAGTCAGGGACTCATGAGCAACCACATGAAACCCACTTGTATATATCGGTGTGGGTGGCTATAGGTAGGTGCTTTGAGTCAAGATTATCAAGTAAGAAGTTCATTAACCAGGGTCCTCACGTTGATGCCTCATACAAGTATGCAACTTGTTGTAGCGAAATTGAAGTGTTACAGCTTGTGGATGAGCTTCTTGCTTAGGATGTCATCTCTTCGGGGTAGCAGTTCTACCAAGCGTGCTCTACAATAATGTTTGGAAAATTATAAGTGGAAGAGGAAGAGCATGCGAAGCACAATGGATATGTTCAATGTCTCGTCTTTCGTAGTTTGGGCACATTGCTAAGGATTGCCCCATAAAAGCTTTGGTCCATATGTATGCCAAATGCAACTCCTTCACAAAAGCACAAAGAGTTCTTGATAACCTTTGTGTTTAAAATGTCATCTCTTGGAACACTTTGGTTGCAAGGAACGGTTTGGTTGCAAGGTATGCTCAAGAAGTGTAGAGTCAAGTAGCCCTGTGTTGTTTCCAGTTGACGCAAAGTGAAGGAATCTCTCCAAACAAAACAACATATACTTGTTTCTTATGGACCTATGGCCTTTCCAAAGATGTTGATGTGGGTTAGACACTAGAAGTCATGAAATAAAGGCAGGTTATACTTAGAAAGAGAAGACTACTAAGTACTAACTAACTAGAAAAAGGAGGACAAACAAAAATAACATACTTGGGAGGGGACAATATCCTCTTCAATGTCTTTTCGCAGCATGTAGAAGCTTTCACCTCTTTGAAAATGTAGCTGGGGGGATGGCAACATTGTGACTTAACATCGTGAGCTTTTGTGAGGGAGGCACCGCATACCTAGCTACGTACGATTGGGGGTAGGCGACCGCTGACCAGGTGGGGGGCCGGTGGCCCCCAATCGTACCTAGCTAGGTATGCGGTGCCTCTCAAGCACAAGCTCATGATGTTATTCATTGTATGAAAAACACTCGAAAAGACTCTGTTTTCCTACATGAGATAATTTCTAAATCTTCTTATGGTGTTGGCGATGCGCCAGACTGCACAAACCTCAGCTAAAATGCTGTTCCTCATTAGTGGCACTTCTTTGTCACTCTTTTCACACGTGAAGCCCATCGTGAAACATTCTTTAGAATTATCATTAATGAAACAGAAACTACGACATGGCTGGAGGGTGTTGTATTGTTGGTAGGAGCCCTCAAAGCAGCCCATATGACGTGGCCACGCCGAGTGATGTGCATGGCATGCCTGTCCTACTTGCTCACCG
This sequence comes from Adiantum capillus-veneris, assembly GCF_014529385.1. NCBI lineage: Eukaryota > Viridiplantae > Streptophyta > Polypodiopsida > Polypodiales > Pteridaceae > Adiantum > Adiantum capillus-veneris. The sequence continues at coordinate 69,492,009 of NC_140938.1, read as the reverse complement.
TTGCCTTGTTGGTGGAGAAGCCCAAGTTTTGCAAATATTGCACCACCCTCACCGTACTGGGGTTTCCTGCAAGCAGGTGTAGCTTGTTCCATGTACCGTCATATGCACATCTCACATGAATATGCTCTTCTCTCTTTCTCTCTCTCTTCTAATCATCAAGCAGCTTGTTCCATGTGCTGTCATACGCACATCTCACATGCATGTACTCTCTCTCTCTCTCTCTCTCTCTCTCTCTCTCTCTCTCTCGCATAATCATCAAGCAATAATTCATAATTGGAATCCACAAAAAGATGCACTTAATGTAGGAGAGGAAAGCACCCTAAGGGTTTATTTATGGATACAATTTACAATCTTAGTGTAGAAATTTGACTCGAGTCCAGCTCGCGCGCGCGCTTTCTCTTTGCAGCCTACCAGAGATTGGGAGTTGCTGAACAACTAAGCGTTTGAGAATCAATTTTTCAGGTCAACAGTATGTTGCTTGGGAAGTTGGGAGTCACGACTTGCATCCGTCTCTCTCTCTCTCTCTCTCTCTCTCTCTCTCTCTCTCTCTCTCTCACACACACACACACACACACACATATCTGGCCTGCACCACTTGCTTACGTATTGTTGGCGGGTAGACTCACTCTCTCTCTCTATGGCAGCGCAGAAGTCAGGGCCCGCTTGAGGGCCTGCAAGAGAGCATGACTATCTCTCTCTCTCTCTCTCTCTCTCTCTCTCTCTCTCTCTCTCTCTCTCTCATAATCATCAAGCAATAATTCATAATTGGAATCCACAAAAAGATGCACTTAATGTAGGAGAAAAAAGCACCCTAAGGGTTTATTTATGGATACAATTTACAATCTTAGTGTAGAAATTTGACTCGAATCCAGCTCGCGCGCGCTTTCTCTTTGCAGCCTAGTAGAGATTGGGAGTTGCTGAACAACTGAGCGTTTGAGAATCAATTTTGCATGTCAACAGTATGTTGCTTGGGAAGTTGGGAGTCAGGACTTGCATCCGTCTCTCTCTCTCTCTCTCTCTCTCTCTCTCTCTCTCTCTCCCCCCCCCCCCCCCCCCCCCCCCCCCCCCCTCCAGTACTGGCTAGCAATGGATTAGACATGCACCCAGGTAGCTTTTATTAGAGGCGACAGCTTCACTCTTGGCGCAAAAGTCCGGGCGGCTTGAGGGCTTGCATGATAGCATATTTTCTCTCTCTCTCTCTCACACTCACTCAAATATCTGGCCTGCACCACTTGCTTACGTACTGTTGGCGGGTAGACTCACTCTCTCTCTCTCTCTCTATGGCGACGTAGAAGTCCGGGCCCGCTTGAGGGCTTGCAAGAGAGCATGACTATCTCTCTCTCTCTCTCTCTCTCTCTCTCTCTCTCTCTCTCTCTCTCTCATAAACACCCACAGTCTCATTCGTTAGGCAGACGTTGCATGAGAATGCAACTCGAAAATGTGGTCTTGGTGCACCATTGACAAAGCGGGAGTTTCTTATGGGCCATAGATCGATTCTTTTGGAACATCAAAGCTGGAAATCTTCTTCTTCATGCCACTAACTCAAATATACCTCCTAAGTATCCTCTCTTGCCGCTAGCTCAAGACCTCGACAATCGACAATGGACCAGCATAACATTGCAAGAAGGTAAGCGCCATATTCAATCATATTAGGCGAAATACTATACTTTCAAGCATTTATTTTCATTAAATAAAGACATTCCATATGAATGATAGGGGGTAACAAGCAAGATCTTAAGTGTTTTCAAATTCAAACTACATTAGCATCATTGAAAGGGAATTAATAATCCTTCCTTCACTACAAATTTCATGCATCAAATCCCTTCAAATTCTTCTCTTTCATCCAATACTTTATGATTTTTAGATAGTCCATGGTATAAATATGACTTTTTGTCCTTGACTAGAGGAGAGATGTGAAGGCAATTTGTGTGTATAAGTATACAATTGCGTGGATGGAGAGAGAGAGAGAGAGCGAGAGAGAGAGAGAGAGAGAGAGAGAGAGAGAGAGAGAGAGAGAGAGAGAGAGAGTATTGATATTTCGCAATTGTATTTTATGTAGCAATGAAAGCATCACAAGCATTGCATTGTGGGATAACCGAAAAGTAGTAGCACTTTTGTGGAGGAGTTTTGTGTCACAAGTGAGTACTCCCAAGCGGTGTCATCAAGTGGCATCAACGGAAAAACACTCTTATATATGACATCCGAAGGTTGGATAGAGCTTGGAATAACAATCTTTTCGCATCGCCACATGCTTTTAGGATGGAGCAAGCATATCCTCAATGATAATCCTAGTTCACACCCACATGCTCCAAGTATTAGGAGAGATCCTCGAGGATTATTCATCATCCAATCGACAATGAAGATCATGATCACCTACAAATGTTGCATGAGATGAAATATCTTCACGCCGATGCCGTACCGGTGATGCGCAAACGTGTTTTCTCTCCATCTACCATCAGACATGAACATTCACTTGTAGGAAAAGCTTTCCTTAAAAAATATTGGGACAAACAACATTTTTCTTACAATGAAAGCATGAGAAAAATTAGAGGCTGGTTCAAAGAAGGTTTTGGGGATTTAGAGAAGCATACATTCCCACAAATTAACTTGCGAAAAGATCCATTGATTTCAACTAATTTGATGAAATTCATCAAGGGAAAGATGCATGAGTTGAAAACTCTAGTGTTTGCAAAAGATGTAAAGCTTGATTGGAGTGTCACATATGTGTATGAGAAGGTCTTCGAATGGAGGCATGCACAAAAAAACCCGAAAAAATGTTTGCGGTTGGGAAATGTAGAGAAAAGTCCTCCTTTGCTTAGCCCACTTACTATACACCCAAGGAGACAACGGTGCTATCCCTCTCAAGATAGCTCCATAAAGGCACTCGAGGGCACCCCCATGCTCCAATTTATGAAGAGTGCTCTTCACTTTGAAGATCCTCCCAAGGTATGTAAGTACATGAGTTGCTTTTCATTTTGTTCTTAAACATCTTTAATGTGATCTCAATGTGTGTGTGTGTGTGTAAGTGTGTTTCCCAATGTTTCTTAGTTTGTGAGCTAACTTTTGATTATTTTCCTTCCATGCTATGTTGACAAAAGACCTTCACAAGATCCTCAAACATTGTGCATGGTCATGCCACACAATCTTGTGGTCAAAGGCATCCTTTTGAAGAGCCTTATATGCATGAGGTAAAAAAGTAAAGAATATTTACACAAAAACATTGTATTTTTATTTGGTAGCTTGACACTTTGATGCATACTTTGCTTGTTTAGCCAAATCACACTACCTATGGCGATCCCATGAGCATATCCTCTTATGCTAATCACGTAGATGAAGATGGAGGAGACCCTTTTATGGAAACTTTTGTGCAAGATTGTTATATCCCTGAGCCATTGAATGGGACTGCTAATATAATGGTAAGATATACATTATATGTTCTTTAAGATATGACTTTTTATTGTCCATTTTATGTATTACACATGTCATATTTATCTCATGGTTACGCTCTCTTGGTACAAAGCATAAGGATTGTACCACCATATCTAGCGGAGGGGCTAGGTATTGCCATGATGATAGCACTACAAACATGGTAAGAGTAATTAATTACATGCTAATTTATAGTTGTTAGATTACCTTATTTGAGGTTCTTACTTTGTTCATTTTTACTTCTTGTAAAATAGCATGAAGGAAGCCAAGTTTTTTGCATAGATATTGATTGTGATGACATGCAAGTGAAGGAGCACATGGTTATGCTTGAGACACAAGGATCAAAACAAGAGGTGACGACAATTGAATCATTACTACCGCAATTATGATACTCACTCCTTGTTTAAGCATGCCACTAACTTCTAGCTTGTGTTTTGTTATGTTATAGGCAAAGACTCATGGCGACCATGTGAATGAAACATTGTTATGCAAGTATGATGTGATTCCACCCAAACATGACAAGTTTGTGGAGCAAGGAGGATCAAATCCATTGGCGATTAGTCACTCAAAGTGTATGTTACTTTCAAACTTATTTTTTTAAAGATGGATTTTATGACATGATCTTATCAATACATTTTAGGACAAGGAGACTCTCACTAAGTTCTATAGGATCCCGTTATACAATGGAAATATCCTTGAGGTGGAAGAAGCGACAAATGATGAGGTGAAGATTCCTAGCGAAGTGGTGAAAAGAAACAACAAACTTGCTAATTCTAAAGTGGAAGAGGCAAGTGAATTGGTAAGTGGAGAACTCTTGTATAGATGACTTGAATAAATAAATATAAAAGATTTGAACTCTTGTATGTCTTTAGATTTGAGACCATGTGCCTATGTGTTCTCACATTAAAAAATGTGGTTTATGCTTGATATGCAAATGAAAAATATTAGGATTCCTAAAGACAAAAATATCAAGTCAATGAGCTCTTTCTAAAAAGTCTTGGTATCTCAAAAAAGGAAAGGGTATCCTATTGATTGCATGTTACACTATCTTAAAGTTATGTAATATGGCTTAAATGGGGCACATACTAAAAAATCTTGCATTTTCTTTTAGGCCTTTGATGGCTTAATACATCAAAATGCCTCAAAGAAGAGGAAGGTAATGCCATGCACTCTTTACACCGTTTGTAAAACGATGAAGTAGTTTACTTTCTTATTTGTGAAGTTGCCACTTACTCCATTGTTTGTTAATTTTTTGTAGGCCTTTGATAACCTAACCAACAACTTGTTAACTAGTCCTAAGACATATGTGGTGTGGTTTTCACCTTAAATCTTACATTGGTTAATTTGTAATGCTTATTGTAAGTCACTATCTAACAACTACTAAATGTGCATCTATTCTTACACAATTTTGGCAGAAAGTACATACATCAAGGTCCTCTAGGCCTATAAAGACTCCAGCAAGATTCATAGATACCTTATTAGAGAATGTAAGCAATTCTCAAGCAAGATTATCATTATTGATATGTTGCTTTGTTTTGTTCATAGAACTCTTGAATCTTTTATGCTAATAGGATCAAAGCCGCACAAGTTTTCTTAACAAGAAGACAATCAAGAAGAGTAAGATGGATACTTGCACCTTGAGCAAGGTATAAATATAGGTTTATAAGGTTTCCTTGTCCATGAGTTGTTTGAAAAATCATGACTTCGTTTTCTCCTCTTTTATAAATTACTTTATTATTTATAAAAGAGGAAATGAAAAATGAAGAATTGATATGCATTGCAATGAAGGCAATGGATCAACATAATGTAGATGAGATGTTCGGGAAGTTGTGTAAAGCCATCAAAGAGGCACGTACATCTAAAAAGTCTTTCTTCAAAGAGTGATTCGTGACTATGGATCAATCACTTCTTTTGCAATACTATGTAGCTTGGGTCCGTCATTGTAGCTCTCTTAGTTGCCAAAAAAAAAAATGAGACGCTTTTGTTTTGATGGAATTTGACAAGTTGCTTCTTTTTCTATCCTTTGTGACTATGATTCAAAGGTGATGCTATTTGGATTTCATACACATCTTTTCTTTAAATTTCAATTGATGATCAAGGACTGAGATTTCTCTTGTGATTATTGCTATGCTTATGCTTTTTTCGTTGTGCTAGCCGGTGTGGCTCTTGGATTGTTTTTTGGTATGGCTATACTATCAAAATTTTTGCAACTATGTGATGGGATATGCATTATTATTTATGATTAAATTTTTTATTATGGAATAATTTATGGCAAGCGTGTAAGAGTAAAGACTATGTATAGCTTAATTGTCTTGGAAAGGATTGTTTTTGCATATCCAAGATGCTCATGTGCAATGTTTCTTATGGTAGCTTTGATACAAAACTAGGGCCACCTATATTGCATATTCCATGGTCAGGATAGATGACCAGCTATGGCTATGCTTGATGAAGAATGTCGCATAAATCTTCTTTTTTGTTAGGCTCATCTACACTCCATCTGCATGGCTAGTTTCTGTATGGTGGCCCCAGAGAGGCATGGCTCTAAAAGTAGTGTACTCGATGTACAAGGTGAGAAATAGTCCTTGGAGAGATGCAGGTTGGGTGATGGGTTATCTTTGAATATTTGACTTAGAAGATGATTGAGTTATCTTGAGGAGTTACCACTAGTAACTCTACACTATCTTGCTATTTTGATCAATCAAGATCTAGTCACAAAACCTATATATAGGCCCCACTAATCCTTTTTTGAGACTCTCTAGTCTTGTGCCCTTGATCTTTCTATCTTTTAGAGCTTAGTGAGATTAAGAATACTTATCAATGGGCTTTGTGCTAGTTGTACTTCGAGATTAAATTTTCCAGAGCACTAATATCTAAACTTGAATGTATTTTAGTTGTTTCATTCCATGTCTATAGTCTCAAATCTTTAATTTTTGCTAAGTTCATTTGTTTATTTGATATGAAATCAAGTCATCGGAATTAATTTAAAACTATCATCTAGACATCTAAAGTCCTTCTACAAGGCTGGGCTCCTCAAAGGGAAGGCTACCATATGTGCTGGTCGGATAGAAGAACCATTTAACCAAGTCAAGACCACAAATTCCATGATGAGAGTATGAGTTATCAATTGCTTTTTGTGTGGGAGTGTCTATTAATGTAAGGATGCTACGAAAGAGGAGTATCGTATGGGGTTGTGGGTTTGATGTGAAGTTCATATATGCTTTATGGTTAGTTTTGTTGAGTTGTTTCCACTTGTTTGACCTCCATATATACATCTACAAATGTACGCTTTTCTAACCCAAACCGTATGGTTGGTTTTGCATAAAAAAGATTTCTTTTTGCATCATAGTGTTAGCATGAGTTTCATATCAATGGAGTGATGTGCTATGATGATAACCTTTGTTATAGGGCTCAGTGTGATGCACTAATATGGGGTTAAAAACTATCTCTTGTGTGCCTTGTGTGTGCATCCAAAAATAAGAAAAAATCTATTTTGCCCATAAGAAGGAATTACAAGATATGGTTGACAAAAGTGATGGGACTGTTTTGTGTCATGACTATGGTTATGTAATGAGGTTTTAATGTGCATGGAACGTGAGAGGGCATGTGTGGATGTCTCATGTGCATATTTGTCATGACTATGGTTATCTAATGAGGTTTTAATGTGCATGGAACTTGAGAGGGCATGTGTGGATGTCTTTCGTACATATGTGTACCACTTTCTGGATCTTAACACTAGACTGGTATAACAGGACACTTTTATGTCCTTGGACACTTTTCTGTCCTGTTAAGTGACCATTTTGCTTGAATTATTTGAAGAGCATGAAAATGAATTTCTAGGTGCTATATATCCACAAAGTTGCCTTATGAGCTGAAAAAAACTTGACAATTTTTTGGAATATTGATCTCACCGTTAATCTTACTCTTACACAACATTTTTGAATATGAACTATGTGAAAAAACGTGTCCTATTTTTGACTTTTTTTCAAGTTTTTGCAACTATACCACTCTAAACTTCGTGTTTGTGAGGTTTAGATTTCTATAGGATAAGCCTTCGTAGTTCTCAACATGTTTTGATGCTTCGATGGAAAACTAGGTGCTAAAATTGAAACTTATGACAAAATTACAAGAAATGCAATTTTGATTGTGTAAGTGTCATTATAACAAAAAGATAATCTTCCTTGAGTTTCAAGGGACCTAATATGCTATATAGCATAGTATACGATGATAATTGAGTTTTTCGATTGCTGAAGAATACGAGACATTTTAGTGTAACAAGTGTAGCTTTCTAAATATTGCTAGTTTCTTAGACCAATTGTGTGTGTGTTTTAGGTGGTAACCATATTTAATCCTAAACTATAAATTTGGCTAGATATTGAGTAGTTTCTATGGGATTCTAGGGGTCATAATGCTAAACGTAGTTTTATCATGTTTGCTGTATTTAGCACTTCATCATTGTCCCCAAGGTTCCACTTAGTAAGAGATCTATTATTCTTTTGACATTCTCCATGGCTCCTTTTGGATCCAAAGGCCCAAAGGAACTAAAAAAACATGTATGTCGTATCTGTATTGAGCGTGAATATAGAAAGTTTGATGATAGGTCCGCAGTATGGCAAAAATGCAGCTTTTTTGTACTTATTTTTTTTGCCCCAAAAAGAAATAGTGAAACAAAAGTAACCATTAGTTTTTATCACCAACCCATTGAAGTTAACGGGGAATTTTATCTCAGATAAACTCAAAAGAGATGACACATTTCATCCTAGCGACTTGCAAGTCAATCATTGAAGAAGGGATGGCACAGATCTTCCTCAAGAATATCTATCACTATCATGAACTTCCAAATCACATCCAACTAAATCACCCAATGAAGAATCTGGTTGCCACAGAATTAGCACACATTTATAGAGCCAGCTTCACAAAGAATACGAAAGAGGATCAATAGAGGTAAAAAAGAAGTGTAGACGAACAACAAGTGCAACATTTCCACCATATGAGATTGGAGATCGAGTGTGGTAGCTCCTTCGTCAGGATCTACATTCATCTCGTCGTCCCCATGAAAATCACGATCATCAAAGACTTGGACCATTCAGCATAACTACCAAGCTAGTACTGAATGTCTCATCTTGATCACTTGAAACACTCATATTTCGGTGCTTATATAACAGATGGTGCCTCTCAGGGTAGAGTTGAGGTGAGGCTTCTTTAGTGCATGGAAAATTTGAGGTGGGGATTAAACTAATTTAGCCTAGGGCTTAAGTTTTGAAACACACGCAAATTGATATAAAGGAGTGTCTTGTCTCCGTGAGCGATCACTTAGACTAGATCTCGCAATCACTCAATTTTGGCGTTTACGAGACTACACTACATAATGGCGGATGTCACGAAAGATGATCAACAGGAGGAGAAGAATATTGCTCGTCTGCGCCGCACAGCTCCAAGCCGTCAGATATTGTCTTCCAATATTTGGCATGTCCTGCCGCAGGAATTGGTGGAGCGCTGCCTCACCACGCTGCCCGCCAGGGATCTGGTCCGGTTGAGTGCCACGTGCCGCTCCTGGCACGAAGCCATCCTCTCTCCCTCCACTCCTCCTATTGTCTCTTGGAGGCAGCAGCTGCATGCCCAATCTCGTTCAATCTCGTAGGCTCTGCTCTCTCTGCTTTCTCTCTCTCTCTCTCTCTCTCTCCCTCTCCCCGTAATTTGATGCGTTTCCTGAGTCAATTAGCTCTGATAGAATGATCTGCAGCGCTGATGGCGCCGACGCAGAGCAGCTTCCCTGGTTTCTCTGCGGAAAAACGCCGGAAAATAATGCTGCACTTGGCCTGGCCAGCAGGCAGTGCGAGTGGGTGGCCTTCGACCCAAACACCGACACATGGAACTGGATTCCTGCGCCGGCAGCCATAGCGGAGTACGCTCCAGAAAAAAAATTGTTGGAGTTTAATAGGCCGCTAATATCGCCAGTGGCCGGTGGCAAGGGAGGCATAGTGTGCTGGGAGTTCTTCAAGGGCCACAGGAATATTGTGAGCGTATCGGAGCCGCTGGTGATCAGCAAGCCCTTGACTCCCTTCTCCCGCCTTTTGAACGATGCCTTTCCACCAGATCAAAAGGCCGCATTCAGTGGAGGATGGAGGATGGCGCGCATGGAGCAGCGAGCAGGTGATGGAGGCATAGTACAGAACTGCCTGATTCTGGTTCTTGCGTCGGTAAGAGCAGTGCGAGTGGAGACTTATGACCTCAGAACGCAGACACGGCGAGAAGAGCTGTATATCGGCAACCTGTTCGACAACGGCAGCGAGAATTTTGACAGCTTCTACTACAAGCACGACACTAGTACAATAAGTTCAGGGCCTCGTATCGCTTTCTTCAGGCGGAATAGCCATATATACAACTCTATGAGGGTACAGAAAGTACATCAAGGATATCCATGCCTGCCACCATAGTATTTACACACAATTATAACGCAGGCCAGCGGCGCACCCCGCAGGACCTCCGCTTCCACATGGTGCAGCTTGGTGAGCACCTGCTCGTCGTGGCTCTAGAGCGCCTTGAATATACTGATTCCACCTTCCTACGCGTCCACGTCTTTCAGTTTGACTTTCTAGAGGGGGCTACTTTTGACATCAAGCTTCGAACGCTCCCACGGAACTCCTTCTGCATCGCTAGCTGCAGCCAGGTGCTTCTACTGGCATGTGCTTCTATGTATCTCTACGATTACACAAAACATGTATGGCGCATCATTCCGCCTTGCACAGGGCCGGGCTCCTCAAAAAGAAAGGTGGACATTGCCTATTTAGGCTGTGCTTTCAATGCTAGCTTCGACGGAAACCTCAATCTTCCTAATCATCCTTCACCTCACCCTTGAAAGCTGATACTTACACACATTTTGATCCTCGTCTTACGTTGGTTTTTGGTCTTCCCACAACTTTTACTTTGACATTTTGGGCTTGGCTAGTATTATCTTTTACGTCGACCTTTTGGGCTTGAACATAAATTATTTTTGTTTGAGAAAATAAATTATTAAAACAATGATGAAATTATGTAACGAAATGGTTTTACATCATTTGTTTTTTTTAAGTAAATTTTTTTTTCAAACTTAAGTGATAATTAAGATTCATGTGTGGTGTATATGCACCAAACGTACGTGACTTCTTTTTAAACCCTGATCATGTTTTAGTTGTTTTTAGACATTAGACTCTTTGGAAGGCTGTCATATGTATTGATAGGACAGAGTAGTTCACTTAATGAAGTCAAGACCTTGTTTGGATATGTTGATAATTGAAGTTAGACCACCATTAGAGTATGAGTTATCAAGTGCTTTTGGTGTGGGAGTGCCTACTCGTGTAAGGGTGCTACCAAAGAGCAGTACCGTATGGGATTAATGCGGGTTTGATATAAAGTTTATATATGCTTTATGATTAGTTTCGGTGAGTTGTTTCCACCAATTTGACCTTATGTGAAGATGTATGCTTTTCTAACTTGAATGTGTGGTTAACTTTGCATATAAAGGCTTCTTTTTTCACCATAGTGTTAGCATGAGTTTCATATCAATGGAGTGATGTGCTATGATGATAACCTATGTTACACGGTTGAGCTTGATGCATTGACATGGGTCAAACACTATCTCTTGTGTGTACGGTGCATGCATCCAAAAAAAAAAAAAAAAGTTGTTTTATCCATAAGGATCAAATTAGGGTATATGAAGGATCAAATTAGGGTATATGGCTGGCCAAAGCGATCATGGGGTTGTTTTGTGTCATTATTATGGTTATGTAATGAGGTTATAATGTGCATATGGTTGGCCAAAAAAGTGATGGGACTGTTTTGTGTCATGATTATAGTTATGTAATGAGGTTATAATGTGCATGGAATCTCAGAGAGAATGTGTGGATGTCTCATGTGCGTATGTGTATTGCTTTTCATCCTTTTAAGTTAAAAAAAACTAGCTCTATGCAGAAGGAGGAAGATGTACAATTGTGGTATGTTGTTCACATGTAGTTCAAATATTTTAAGTTGGTGATTTGAGATTATGTTTACTTGCTAGTCGGATTTTTTTTATACATTAAAAGAATTTGTTTTTAAGGACCATGTGTATTGGATGAGTTTGCCAACAATGAGTGCAATTAAAACTCCAAGTGTAGCACTTGGGTTCATTGATGATTATGGCTTATGATCAAGGACTGAGATTTCCCTTGTAATTACCGATATGCTTATGTTTTTTTTGTTGTATTAGCTAGTGTGGCTCTTGGATTATTTTTTGGGTATGTTTGTCCTATCAAATTTTTTGCAACCATTGGTGTGCTAAAGTGGTTTGCAAAATGGTTATGTATCATGTAAAGAGGGGTGGAGTCCTCACCCATGTCATGGGTAATGGATTATGATTTATGATTGAATTTTGGATTATGGATGGTTTATGGAAAGCATTTTGAAACATGCGTTGATACGCCTAACAAATTTTGGCCCCACTAAAATTTTTCCTTATATCAAATGCTTGAAATGGTCCGTGAGACTTGATCAACACTTAGAGACTCCATCCCGCTACATTATTAGGAAACAAGGTGCATGTGTCAATCCTCCTAGAGACTCATATTCTTCACCTGTGGAATATGTCTCCCATAGTGATGTTCACTATGTGAAGGTGGCATTCATCATAAACCTTGCTCCAAATTGGCTACATCAATCTCTTTGATTTGGAAGCCCAGATTTTGCAGCCTTATATACAGTAAGAGCAGCATGTGGAAATTCAAAAAAACGATCGCTAACCTTGTAGCCATATAATCTTTGATAGAAAATCAATTAAAAGAAATTTAATGCCTGTAGTTGTTAACATATGAAAAGGGAAGCTTGACAGAGGAGGTACTACGTACACTAACCCCTAGAATCGTTTCCTCAAACATGACCTTGTCATCTACCTAAAGAGATAAGTGGGTGAAAGTTCATTCAAAGCATATTTAAAAATGAAATAAAATTAAATTGAATACTTATTATGATGAGGAAAAGTATCATATACTTACCTCAAGGAAAAAGGGCATTATAAAACAAAAAAGGTAAAGGTGCATCACCAAAATCCCTACCTCTATTAATCTAGTCAATTCCTTGACCCGTTAACCAAACACTAAAAGTATGGATTAGTGAATATAAACAATACATCTAAACTAATGGAATGGATTGAAAACCTTGGTCTTCTTAGCTAGGAGTTCAATATACGTCAGTTTGAGAACTGCCTTTCGGAGTGAAATCTAATTCACCAGCTTGATCTTACACAAGCTATACTTTATCTATAGGCACAACAACTCATTTAGAAAGTACTATGATATACTTAAGTTGGAATCGTATTCACTTCATTATAAGTGAGAATTGTATAGTTAGGATTATGAAAATTTTCCCCTTGTTCCTACAAGTAAAGACCATCTAATGCTGACTTAGATCATCGTCCTCTTGGTCTTCATCTTGGATTAATTGGAGATGCTCCATTATTGCTTGATTTTCTAAAGCACTTGAATATTTGGTCGCGCTATCTTCCAGGTCCTCTTTCATGTTTACAACTGGATCTTGTAGGTCCGCATGGTTTAGGGATAGATTTCCTTCCAAGTTTGTGATATCTACCAGAGACTAGTGGATGTAATTATCCAAAATGGACTACTTCATTACATTGTGGGCCTCCTTTAAACTATCAACAATTGGTTGCTTCTGGTCTAACATAGACTAGTACTCTTTCAGATTTTTCCCTAGGTTCCATTTCTCAACCTTCTCATTGGAATTAAAATTTTCTAGTTCTTTAGTTTGCTGCTCCAGTCCTTTGATGGCTTTCTCTATTTTCTGTTAACTACTTACTCACTATCAAAACCTTGTCATGTGTATTAATTCAAAATTCCACTATAATTCTAAATTTTGAGTCTCTTGAGTCCAACCATTTTCTGAGTTGCCGATGTCGATCAAAATTCACCTTGCTAGCCTACGCTTCCAATCATTTGGCCCACTGGATTGACAATTTCATTCCATCCTGTTTGGATTGTGGCTATGCATTCATTGGTAATGGTATCCACATTTATGCTCTTACTTTCATATTTGACTACATGGGAATTGTATGATATTTGTAGTTGGTGTGTGGTATTGATGAGTTGAAACTTGATGGAACTTGAGCTATGAGCTAAGTATGATGGGATAAAGGCATTGGAAGTGAAAAAATCTAAATATATCCCACTAGGTGTTGCTTTTGTAAGGCCTCAAGTCTGTAAGGTAATCTTTCAATTGTTGTTGTAGTGGCGATTGTGGATTTTTGTTTCAATGTGGTAGTTTTCAATTTTGTGTTTTCTTAGATTCATTTATTTCTTGGCATACATCGATGGTTGTCTTCGGGGTTCCCTGATAGTGGTACTATGGCCGTGCATTCTAGTTTCCCTCCTACCAGTTTAATGATTCATTGTGCCTTCTTTTCTTTGGATTATTTGCTTTGGCGATGAGCTAGTCTCAATATTCTTTTGATAGTTTTTTTTCTTTGTGGTATTTTCAAAATCTCCTTGCCTGGTCCACTCTCTGTTCATGTTACATGTCTTCTTGCCCTTCCAATTTGGCTACATCCAATGTTTGATCTCATGTTGTATTGGGCTTTCGTGCGAGAGGTTTGGGATGCACTAGCTTGCAAGTCATCTAGTAGAAAACTTGCCAAACATACGAGGATTTAAACAGGTGTTGGGATTTTACCTTGGATCTCTAAACACCACACTAGAGCATAAAATAGTGTGCTTAGGTTAATTGGACACTTATTGTCCAAAGCTATCACAAGAAGCATGGTAAACAACTCCTTAGACACATACATAGGGTTGATAGTTTTCAGATTGATGGCCTCAGCTACAAATTTATAGGTTGTTTTTTGTTCCAGAGTCATGTCTAGTGATGTTGGCTTGCACATTCTCTCACAAATGTCACATGTCTTCCAAAAATCTCAAACTTTTGATATCATACTCTATCACCATGAACCAACTTGAAGAATTTTCTTGTAGTAGAGAAGTGTCCACTCAAACTTCTAGTGTGTGCTTTAGTAATTACTTGCATCTTGCCTTGCATTTGTATACACCTTCTCAGAACTCCATCAATACTTAGTAAGATTCTAGTTCAGACTTCTTTGAATGAGAGCCTTTTTACTAGGCTGTGTGCTTTAGTAATTACTTGCATCTTGCCTTGAATTTATACACACCTTCTCCAAACTTCAACAACACCTAGTTGATACAAAGATCCTATTATGATAGTAAAATTTAGACTTCTAAGAATGAGAGATTTCTTACTCGATTGTCACCTGTCCTTTGGTATACACCCATGTTGTAGGAATTTATACACGTTGGTGCAATCAAACATGGTCGAAGCTAGGAGCAGGCACAGACAATGCTATGTATGTTTACAAGTGCATGCTAGAGTGCTAAAGTAGGTGTGGAGGTCCTAGGTAGGCAAGAGGTTGCTGGAATGTATGCTTGAGGTGTATTTTTAGGCCATAAAGGCTCCATGATCGGATAAATAGATTGGTAGATCAAGGTGTTCAAAGTAGTGGAGTCATGTGGTAAGATATAGTGCTCAAGGTGCTCTACAAATCGGTCAAGACTACTCCTCAATCGGAGCTATAGGGTGGAAGTTATTGGAATTTGAATGTGGAGTGCCTTGCAGATCTTGGACGGGATGGATAGGTGCAGATGGGTGGTCAGAGAAAAGGTGAGTGTTTAGTTTATGGAGCATGTGTATCTTTTGAGATTGACAATTGGAGTCTACATTAGGGCCAAAAACGACTCAAAAAGGGCTGTGTAAGGAATTGGTTAAATTACTAATTAGCAGAGCCGTTTGTGGTCAAAACGGCTCCAAATTTGTCCGTTTTGGTCATTTAAAGAATATCTACGCAATCTAAAGCGTATCTAGGTACATATCTCTAAATATTCAAAAAGATATCGTTTTCTTCACATTCCTTTGTCGCTCACCTCGATATTTGTTTCATTTACTTCACTTGGCGGCAAATAGTTGTTTCCACTTTTGAATCTCTCTTTTTTCTCACCTTTCGCGAGCTTTTTCTCTTCTTCTCTGATGCACCTTCTTCTCTGCTGCTACGTTATTTTCATTATACTTTCTGCTCCTTCATTACTTACAATGACTAATACATCTTCCACTAGTGATAACCGCAAGTTTCACTTGAACATTAAGCTAAGCCAGGAATATGCTACTACGCGGAGTGTCTATCAAAGACCAGTTACAACTGAAAATGAAGCACAACAACTTCGCAACGAGGGAAAGAAACACATTGATATATGGACAGATGGGAGCTTGTATCCACCGGATCCTAGCACTGGAAGGTATCCATCTTTTAACACTCCTCATGATTTGATGAGATTTGTTGGTGATGGGGTTGATGGCTTACTAGGATATAGTTCTAGGTTATCTCATGTACACATTGATCATACACATTACATTCAATATCTCAAAACTTTTTTGTCTTCAAATGCAGTAAGAATTTTAGAACTTGAAAACCAAATAGCATCTCTAAAACAAGAAAATCACCAACTTCGGACTTTAAAAGAAACTCCAATAGGATTAAGAGCACGAGTAAAACGAATGAGAGATGTAGTAAACTTAACAGAAGGTTCTGGACAAAGAAAAAAAAGATTAAATATTACTAGAGAACATGTGACTAGTCTTTAAGGATTTGATATGTCCAATGGTCAAGAAAGGGTGAGATTTTTGAATGAGGTAATGAACAAAAGTTATATTCTTAAACTTTTGAAACTTCCTGAAAATCAAACTATGGCCCATAAGAAATGCATAATATGTACATTATGTACATACTCTATAATTATTGGAGCGATAATTATATTGGAGCGAACCCCCGACTATTGGAGCAATACCTAATACTCTAATAATTATATTTTTTGCCATAATTACTCTATAATTATTGGAGCGATAGTTAGGTGGATTAGGTATTGGAGCGAACCCCCGACTGGCCCCGCGAAAGACCTCATATGTCGTTTACGACTATGGGAAGAAGGTGGATGTATGGATATGTGGTATAGGATAGCGTATGGATTGCATTTGCATACAGGTCCATGTGGACATTGTTTTAGAGTATTTATGCATAGTATTGAGTCAGTCTGTGGCAAAGTGAGCCAGTGGATTTTCCCTTGGCAGTGAGAGATTTTTTGTCAGTGTTTATGAGCACTTTGGTTGAGATTGTCACTTGAGATATTGTCCAAATACAAACGAAACTCTATCGAAATTTTGTCAAAATCCTTTGGAAGCAATTGAGAGAGTGAAGATGGCAGAAAGTTCAACTCAAGTCACACAGATTGTTGGAGAGAAGCTGACCAGAGAGAACTACAGCATATGGTCTTACAGGATGGAGAACTTTATCATGGGCAAAGGTTTATGGGATTACATTATAGGTGAACAAGAGTGTCCCGAGGTTGGTTTGGAACCAAACAGAGAGAATGTTGAAGCACATAAAACATGGCAAGCAAGAGTAGAAGCTTACAAGAAGTGGATCGAGAATTCAAGGAAAGTGATGCATTGGATTTCACTATGTATTAGTGACTTCTTTATACCACATGCGAAGAAGGCTCAATCTCCAAAGGAAGCATGGGAGATACTAGCAAGAATGAATAGCTCCAATACAGAACCACGAAAAGTTCACTTGAAGCAAAGGTTACATTGTGTATGGCGAGGAAATAGATCCATATCAGACTATGTGAAAGAGATAAAGCAAATACAGGAAGATCTTGCGAGCATTAATGTTGAAGTTCCAGATGATGACTTAGTTTCAGTGACATTGAATGGTTTGGGACCGGAATACAAGTCATTGGATACATCTATATCTGTTCGAGGAAACATGCCTGATTTTGAAGAGTTAGTAAACCTTTGTTTGCAAGAAGAGGTGAAGTTAGGCAAGTCAGGTCCTTCTACATCAAATAACAATTCCAAAGATCAGTTTTTTACTCTAGAGGTCGTCGAAACAATAGAGGTGGAAGAGGAAACTATGGTCGTGGAAACAATGCTGGAAGAGGTCAATGGCAAAATCAACAAAGTCAAAGTTACAATGATTATAGCCAAAGAGGCAGGGGGAGAGCCCGAACTCGTGGACGTGGAGGTAGACGATTTGTACATCCTCAAAGAGATGGATATTGTAACAGATGTGGCATTTATGGTCACTTTGAAAGAGAATGTTACACAAGGCTAAATCAAAATCGTGATCGTAGTGGAAGAGGCCGAGGTTATGGCAGACATGGATGAAACTTTGTTGGATACAATCCTCATGATCAAAATATATATGACAATAGATCGAGTAGAAATTTATTTCCTATGGAGCATGTTGTTGGAAGCATGGTGGAGCCACATCATACAGATGATTGGTATTTAGATAGTGGTGCCACAAATCATATGACATATCATGGTGAATGGTTTGACAGAAAAGAGAAATTAGAAGAGGATGAGTTTGTCTCTACAGGTGATGATACTCTGCATCGGATTACACAAGTTGGTTCAGTTCCATTGCTAGAAAGAGACAGGACATACAACACATTGGGAGATGTTCTCTATGTGCCTTCAATCACAAAGAATTTAGCATCAGTTGGAAAAATGACAGATCAAGGGTTGCAAGTCCGTTTTAATCGTTATGACTGCTTCATAGAAGAGTTTCACAAAGGCAGACCAGGCAAGATATTGGCACGTGGAAGAAAGAAAGGTCGCTTGTTCTCATTGGAAGCTGGAGATGCATGTTTACACAGTGGTATGTATGCAAACAAATCAGCCACTCAAGATGATTGGGCAGAGTTATGGCATAAGAGGATTGGTCATGTCAATTTTAGAAGACTAAAGCATATGCAATCAAATCAAATTGTACGTGGATTACCAAAGTTTGGCAGATTGAATTTTGATCATGTTTGTGAAGCTTGTCAATTTGGAAAGCAATCTCGTTTACCATTTCCAAAGAGGGGGAGAATTAGCCAAAGTCCTTTGGAAATTGTTCATTCAGATATTTGGGGACCTTGTGATCATGCTACGCCAAATGGTTGTCGATATTTTATCACATTCATGGATGATTACAACAGAATGACATGGGTTTACTTTCTAAAGGCAAAGTCAGAGGCATTTGAGGTATTCTTGGAGTTCAAAGTTATGGTTGAGAAAGAGAATAGTTGTCAAATTAAATGCCTACGTATAGATGGAGGGGGAGAGTACATGTCACACAGTTTTGATGATTACTTACGTGAACAAGGCATACGAAGACAGATTACTTGCAGATACACACCACAACAAAATGGAGTTGCTGAGAGAAAGAATAGAGTCATAGCAGAGATTGCAAGAGCCATGATGAATGAGATGAATATGCCATTAACATATTGGGCTGAAGTAGTTCATACAGCAGTACACATTATGAATCAATTACCAACAGCTGCCATTCATGAAATTTCACCTTATGAGAGACTTTATGGGATCAAGCCAACAGTTCCTACATGAAAGTTTTTGGATGTGTTTGCTATGTTCAGGTGCCAAATGAAGCAAGAAAGAAGATGGAGCCAAAGGCAGTGAAGTGTATATTCTTGGGCTACCCAGTTGAAAAGAAAGGTTACAAGTGCTATGATCCTACGACATGACAAGTTTATGTCCGTAGAGATGTCAGATTTTGTGAGCATGAACCATGGTATAAGCCAAAGCCAGTGATGATAGAAGATGAGTATGAAGAGCAAGAGAATGTGCGTCATGTTGTTGATAAGCCAGGACCATCAACAAGAACTATTTCAGGACCACATATGGCAGAGGAGAGTACATGAAGTGTCAACCCATGGAGCGGTCGTTTGTGAGATAAGAAGCAAGACGAGAAAGGCAAGAAGAAAGTGGTTGAAGAGAGTTCTGAGATGAAAGCCTCGATGAAGAGCATGGTTTACCACATTTGAGGACACCTGGCAGTAAGCATATTGAGAAATATGTACCCCCATATGCAAGAGTTGAAGAGAAGAGCGCACCACATTTGAGAAGATCAGAGAGGGTGCGTTATCCAGTTGATAGATTGACATACAACGGTTACATGCGTACACATTATGTTGGGGTATAAAGCCCAATGTGGTTGCCCAGGTAAGTGGGCGGGCCGCCAGGTATGTACACATATTCTTTTGTAAAAACCTAATAAGAACTCACTATGCTCTACACATTATAGTAGAGCGAGTTCACCATATCTTCGTGCTCTTCTTCTCGCACTCTCTCTCGCGTCGCACTTCCGCTCGTACCCCTTCAACTGGTATCAGAGCTCAGATCGAGGCTCGGGGCAGCACTGCAGGAGGCTAGAGTCACCAGCTCAGATTGGAGTGAAATTCGACAGGCAAAGACACGGCCCGAAATCCTAAGGGTAAGCCCAAAGTGCTTGGTGTTCTTAGAATTTCATTCTGAGGTCATCTCGGCCACCGTTCGGCTTCAACAAAGTTCTGCGCAGGCCATTTTTTACTACGTGGTCTCAGCGGGTGCAGATCCGACTCTGCAAATTTGGGGTTTTCGGCCTACGACTACAGGTGCTGAGGATATCGACACTCCCAGAGTGTTGATTTGTGGCTGTCTACACATCGAAGGACGGCTCACAGTTCTTGGAGGCGTGTCACATACGACACAGGTGCATCTACACACAGAATGTAGGCGACATCCACTAGTTCTTCAGGTAACTTGTGTTTGCTGCTTGATATTCCAGATTTCATCTTGACATTGTAGGTACTTCCACATGGGATGTATTGTCAGAGATGATGTATGTCTGTTGAGGGTTTGCTGGCTGTGAGTCACGCAGTAAACAACCGCCGCACCGATTACAGCATACAGTGGGAAATTTGTGGATGTATGACTTTGTGGGAAGTCTATGTACTGTCAGATTTACTGCAGCCTTTGTTGAGGGTCGAGTGAGGTTTTATTGAGCTGGGGGATTCTCGAATGTTGAGATCCTTTCGGTAATACAGGTCTTGGAGCGATCCCTCGAGCACCCTTAGATAGGCAGCTAGGATGTATTGACTGTGAGTTAGACAGTTGGGATTGCATCTTTTCTTTACTGCCGTTGAGGCATTGTCGCAGTCTATGCTTATAGGACAGTGATAGGACAGTGAGAGACAGTACAGGTGCAAGACAGGTTTACCCACAGCTTACAGTGTTAGAGAGACAGTGGTTTTTTGAGCTGTTTTTTGGTCTGTTTTTGAGTACACCAGAGCCATTTTACAAAGGAGACTCTGCCAACATTTATGCAGAATCTGAAGCTTTCTTGGTTCATTTGACAGGTTGATATTGGTTCAGAGGTAAGTTTACAGGGGAAACTCTGCCGAATTTATCCCAGGAAAGTAAACTACTATGAAGTGTAGTTATGGCTGGATCACAAGACACTGCTCTTTACAATATCAAGAAGCTAGATGGAACCAATTTCCCATTGTGGAAGAAGCAGATTTGGCACGTGTTGGTAAAAAAGTAGCAGATAAAACCTATAAAGCTCAAGGGGATAAAACCAAAAGATATGGACGAAGATGAATGGAGCGAAATGGATGAATTGGCACTTTCTACCATTATGCTGACTTTGGCAGAAAGTGTTTACTTCAATGTAGCAGACGAGATGTCGGCTTATCAAGCATGGTTAAAGTTGAGTGATCTTTATGAGAAGCAGAGTGCAGCTTCACAGGTATACTGGCTTAAGAAGCTTGTTGACTTGAAGATGAAAGAAGGGACACCTATGTCCAATCATCTAAATGAATTCAACACCATCTACAGTCAGTTGTCAGCTCAAGGTGTCAAGTTTGATGAACCTGTTAGAGCTATGTTCCTGTTGATCACATTGCCAGAAAGTTGGGACACTTTTTGCACAGCTTTGAGTAATTCTGCACCTCTAGATGGTTTGACCATAGCAGGTGTAGAAGGCAGTCTGCTTACTGAAGAAACCAACAGAAAGACAATGGACAAAGGCAAAGGAACAGCCTTAGTTGTCAGGGGAAGGACCAAAGAAAAGTACAAAGGTGGAAAGAGGAATCAGTCTCGTAGCAAGTCCTGCAGTGCTAAAGGCAAGAGTGACATAGAATGCTACCATTGTGGCAAGAAGGGTCACATGAAAAGAGATTGCAGAGAATGGAAAGCAGAAAAAGGCAAAGAGAAAGCTGAAGACCATGGTGAGAAGAACAAGTCCTCAGTGAAGATTCAAGAAATAAATGTGACAAACAATGTTGCAGAGGATGACAGTCTAGTGTAAGGAGACATCTACTTTTTGAAGAATACAATGGACTCAGCTCTTCTTACAACATCTGATGGAAATGCACTGAGTGACTGGATTATAGACTCAGGGGCATCACTTCATGTGTCTACAAACAAGGAGTGTTTTACCTCTTATGTGACCACTAAAGATCATGTTCGGCTAGGCAATGGGCAAACATGTGAGATCTTACGTGCTGGAGATGTTCAATTGAAGTTTCAGAATGGCTCTTCTTTCACGCTGAAGAATGTGAGACATGTTCCCACAATTACAAAGAGCTTGATCAGCACAGGTTTACTTGATGATGCTGGCTACGTCACCACTTTTGGACTGAACATGTGGAAGATATCCAAGGGTTCTATGACAGTAGCACATGGAGTAAAGTCTGGAGGACTTTACATGATTTATGTATCAAATGTCTCTAAAAATGTAATCAATGTAACCGAGCAGCTGAACATTTCTTTGTGGCATAGCCGGTTAGGACATATGTCCAAGAAGGGAATGGAAATCTTTTCTCGTTATGGTTATTTTCCTTGGCTTTTCATTTAATGATTTTGAATTCTGTGAACATTGTCTGTATGGTAAGCAAACACAGCAGCCACATAAGCATAGAAGCAGTAGAAGAGATACACAGTTGGCACTTGTTCATAGTGATTTGTGTGGACCTATGCCTAACCTATCTCTAGGGGGAGCTTCTTACTTTATGACATTTATAGATGATTACTTGAGGAAAGTATGGGTTTACTTTCTCAAGCACAAGGATGAAGCCTTTAGTGTTTTCAAAACGTTTGTGACACTTGTGGAGAATCATAGTGGCAAGAAGCTTAAATGCTTACGTACTGACAATGGTGGAGAGTATGTTTCAAAGGCCTTTCAGGACTTTTGTGAGTCAAAAGGTATAAAACGTGAACTTACTGCTCCTTACAATCCTCCTCAAAATGGTGTTGCTGAGAGGATGAATAGGACCATACAAGAGAAGGTCAGAAGTATGTTGTCTAATGCACAGCTGCCAAATGGGTTTTGGGCTGAAGCTGTATCAACAACTGTTCATCTTATAAATAGATCTCCTAGCAAGATTTTGCAAAAGGATTTAGTGGCAGAGATGGTATGGTCAGACAAGGTGCCCTCATACAAGCATCTCAGAGTCTTTGGCTGTGAGGCATATACTCATGTTGCAAAGGAATTTAGGAACAAACTTGAGCCAAAGAGTAGAAAGTGCATCTTTCTAGGCTATGGTAATTCTGGTGAGATGGGGTACAGACTTTGGGATCCCAAATCCAGAAAGGTTATCCGCAGCAATGATGTTCACTTTAATGAATCCAAATATCATTCTAAACCAGAGAGGGTTGAGGAGATTAGAAGAGTTGTCTTCCAAGAAGATGGACCTGCACGTGCAAGACAAAATGTGAGGGCTCAAGAGGAGTAAGGACAGGATAGATTGGAACCACAGGTTGTGGCTAAGCCTGAGCCACCTATTGTGCGTAGATCTGGACGTATCACGCGACCTCCTGATAGGTTTGTTCCATCTATGAACTATGTCATGTTGATTGATTGCAATGAGCCTTCATGTTACAAGGAAGCAGTGCAAATGAAGGAGTCCGGGAATTGGCAATTGGCCATGCAGTCAGAGATGAATGCTCTGCATAAAAACCAGACATGGAATCTAGTTTAATCCACAGGGCAAAAAGGCTCTACCTTGTAAATGGGTTTACAGGTATAAGATCACCGCTCATGATAGTCAGCCAAAGTACAAAGCAAGGCTTGTTGCCAAGGGCTTTAAGCAAGAACAAGGCATTGACTTTGATGAAGTCTTCTCTCCGGTGGTCAAGATGACTACATTGAGATTCTTTCTTGCATTGGTTGCCATATTAGATTTGGTGTTAGACCAAATGGATGTCAAGACAGCGTTCTTGCATGGTGATTTAGATGTGGAAATTTACATGTAGCAACCAGAAGGGTTTGTTGAGAAAGGCAAGGAAGATTGGGTATGCCAGTTGTTAAAGAGTCTTTATGGCTTAAAACAATCACCGAGGGCATGGTACCATAAGTTCCACAAGTTTATGATTTCTCAAGGCTACAAACGTAGTGAGTTCGATCACTGTCTATATACAAAGAAGGCTAAGGATGGCAGTTGGCTGATCCTTAATTTGTATGTGGATGACATGTTGATTGCTGGCAAGCACTTGGAAGAAATTTCAGCTTTGAAGTCAAAGATGGCAAAATCGTTTGACATGAAAGACATGGGTGAGGCAAGTCATATACTTGGTATGCGCATTGAGAGAGATAGATCAAAGAAGTTGATTTGGTTATCTCAAACAGAGTATATTGACAAGGTTTTGCAACGTTTCAATATGGAGAAGGGAAAGACATTGAGTGTTCCATTGCCACCATATGTGAAACTTAGCAAACAAGATTGTCCGGTGTCTGAGGAAGAACAAGCTGAAATGGATAAGATTCCATATGCGTCTGCAGTGGGTAGTTTGATGTATGCAATGATTGCTACTCACCCAGACATTGCATTTGCAGTGGGAGTAGTAAGTAGATACATGTCAAACCCAGGCAAGAAACATTGGGAGGCAGTGAAAGAAATATTGAGATACCTGAAAGCTACAAAGAGTATGCGTATATGCTATGGGAGTCAGGAGCTAAGTGTAAAGGGTTTTACAGACTCAGATTATGCAGGTGACTTAGACAAGCAAAGGTCTACGTCAGGGTATGTCTTTACATTGGCTGGTGGAGCAGTATCATGGCGTTCTAGATTACAAGATTGTGTTACTCAGTCGACTACAGAGGCTGAATATGTTGCAGCATCAGAGGCATGCAAAGAATCAATTTGGCTTAATCGACTAGCAACAGATTTGGGAATCAAAGAAGAGATGCCTGTGTTATATTGTGATAGTCAAAGTGCTATACAATTGGCTCGTAATCCAGTTTATCACTCAAAGACAAAGCATGTGGATGTGAATTATCATTTCATCAGGGAAATGCTCGAGGATAAGCAACTTCAGCTTGCCAAAGTTCACACCACAGAAAATCCTGCTGATCTACTTACAAAAGGACTTCCCTCAGAGAGCTTTGCGCATTTTCGCAAGCAGCTAGGTGTAGGGTAGTAGTACATCACTTCTCTACATCTCTTGTATATTATCTTGTATAGTATCTTCTCTCACACTTAAAGTACCACATTGGACTTTAAGTGGGAGGTTGTTGGGGTATAAAGCCCAATGTGGTTGCCCAGGTAAGTGGGCGGGCCGCAAGGTATGTACACATATTCTTTTGTAAAAACCGAATAAGAACTCACTATGCTATACACATTACAGTAGAGCGAGTTCACCATATCGTCGTGCTCTTCTTCTTGCACTCTCTCTCGTGTCGCACTTCCGCTCGTATTCCTTCACATTATGCATACATGGTTTCACGTGTGCAACATAAAGAGCCTACATGTTTTCAAGAGGCAATTGGAAAATCAGAATGGGAGCTAGCTATGGATGATGAGATGGATGCTCTTGTGAAGAATGACACTTGGGATTTGGTTCGCTTGCCAAGTGGAAAGAAAGCAATTAGTTTAAAATGGGTATACAAAGTCAAGTGCAAGTCAGATGGTAGTGTGGAAAGATACAAAGCAAGGCTTGTTGCTAAAGGTTATGCACAAACAAAAGGTCTTGATTATGATGAGACATTTAGTCCAGTTGCAAAGATGACAACAGTCAGATTGGTGATAGCAATGGCAAGTATGTTTGGTTGGAAGTTACGGCAAATGGATGTGGATAATGCATTCTTGAATGGTGACTTGGAAGAAGAAGTTTATATGATACAGCCAGAGGGTTATCAACATACAGAGTTTCCATATTATGTGTGTAAGTTGAAGAAAGAATTGTATGGTTTGAAGAAAGCATCTAGAGCTTGGTGTGAAAAGATAACCAGATTCTTGAAG
The DNA here is from genome assembly GCF_014529385.1 of Adiantum capillus-veneris. NCBI lineage: Eukaryota > Viridiplantae > Streptophyta > Polypodiopsida > Polypodiales > Pteridaceae > Adiantum > Adiantum capillus-veneris. Next base: position 69,466,432 of record NC_140938.1, on the reverse strand, counting down.
AAGATTGGATTTAAACAATCTATTGCTGATCACTCATTATTTTTGAAGCATGTTGATGGAGAGATCGTCGTTATTGTCATCTATGTTGATGACTTGATTCTCACTGGAAGTCATGATGATAAAATTTTGCATGTCAAGAAGAGTTTGTTGAGAGAATTCAACATGAAGGACCTTGGTGAGTTGAGATATTTCTTGGGAATTGAAATTGTCAATACTTTATCAGGAATTTGGATGATACAAAGACAATACGCGTTGGATATGCTTGAGAAGTATGGAATGACAACGTGCAAACCGGTAGATACACCTCTTGATCAAAATGTGAAGTTGTTTGATGATGGACATTACATTGAGGATGTCACTATGTATCGCAAGATGGTTGGAAGCCTTATTTACTTGATAATAACAAGGCTAGATTTGAGTTATGCAGTGGGTGTTGTGAGTCAATTCATGCAAAAGCCATGTAAAAGTAATCTTGATGCAGTGAGACGGATTATGAGATATGTGAAAGCCACTGTCAGTTATGGAATGTTTTATGAAAAGAATGGGAAGCTTTGTCTTTATGGTTACACAGATGCAGATTGGGCAGGAGATTTTATGGATAGAAGATCTACAAGTGGTTATGCATTTTCCATTGGCAATGGTATGATAAGTTGGAGTAGCAAGAAGCAATCAACTGTAGCATTATCAAGTACAAAAGCTGAATATCGTGGAGCAGCTTTGGCAACATGTGAAGAGTCATGGTTGAGAGTGCTTATGGTAGAATTTGATTTTGACTGTCTTGACAGTGTCATTATATATTGTGACAATATTAGCAGCATCATGTTGGCAAAGAATCCAGTCTACAATGCTCGCACTAAACACATTGAAGTACATTATCACTTCATTAGAGAAAAAGTTTTGGCAGGTGAGATTGATTTGGTGTATGTGAAGACAAATGATCAAGTTGCGGATATATTCACAAAAGCTCTTGGAAAGGAGAAGTTTTGCTACTTTCGTGAAGCATTGGGAATCCATCATATGCAAGCTCACTCTGAGCTTGAGGGGGAGTGTTAAAGAATATAATGTCCATTGTGCTATGGGCACCCAGACACTGACTATACTATGTTGTAAATATACTTTGGATAATAGTTCAAAGAGAAGAAGAGAAGAGCAGCTCGTTGAATGGCTGTTGCAGGGTAACGATTGTGTGTGTGTGTCTCGATGTGTGTTGGTGTGTGTGCGTAGTCTTCTTTTCTACATTCTCCATCACCTGCGCACTCTACATACGAGTTGCCATAGCAATTCATGCTCATAGGCAATAGTGAAAGCACGTTTTCCATCTCTACACAACTCTCAGTGCAAGCAAAACACGAAGCCTCAAGTGGCGCAAGGCATATACTCACGACCCCACAACAACAGAAGCAATACAAACTCCGGGATTGCCAAAGCTAACAACCGACTACCTGGTTGTGCAAATACAGAAGGTAAAATTGTTTTGTTTTTTGGGTTACATGATGCAGGACTTATTTAATACACACATACGCATAAGTACATGCTTTAAGACTTTTAAAAAAATACGCCAGGAGTGGCCGAGATAGATGGATTTGTCGTAGGCATCAAGAACTCTTTCTATTCTATATTCCTTCCATAGAGGTATAGTTTAAAGCAATACGTACACAAGCATATGAAGGCTCACAAAAGTGGTTTTATAGAGGTATAGTTTAAAGCAATACATACACAAGCATATGAAGGCCATATTATAGCTTCTGTACAAATACACATGGGCATACGAGCCATCACTACAAAAAAGATGGAATGCAAGAAAAAACACCACAGTATCATATATCCAAATAAATACAACCATATGCATAATATGCATAGAGTAGTACTAAACACAACATTACTAATCAGCATACTATAATTGCTACTAGTTTTGGTCTAGAAACGAAGTTGGAGTCATCCCCGTGGTAAAACAGGCGTACAAGTATACAAATGATGACGGCTAATTCAGTTCAGGTAACAAGACACTTATTGCTTTGAGTATATGCATAAGTTCTCTATATAGGCTGATTTCTCAAGAAAAAGTAGCACTGTGATATATATTACAAAAGGAGTAGCAAATATAAGTGATTAAGATATATCAATTGGACTATGAAAACCTCCTGTGAGGGTAAAAGATACAATGACTAGTTATTGAGATTTTTTGAAAAAAGAGTAATAGTACAAAGGAAATGCTGGCGAATTTTTCACAAATTAGAATGACAATACGTAGCAACATAAGAGAGTAAACACTTTAAAGTTTTAGAAATAGCATTAGCAACGGCAAGCAGTAAACAGGTAAAATGATACATAAATGGCTTAAGAGTTACCTTTTTCAAAGCAATTTATAAACAAGTTGGTATATGAAGGTCCAGTAAGGTAATTTTTTCTCCCTCTAATTGTACCAAAGGGATTTTATTATGAGGCAAGATATGAAAGAGTGTCTATGACTACCTCCTGTGAGGGCATAAGTCAAAGGGAAACAAAGGTTTTTTTTTGAAAAATGGGTGTTATTACAAACAAAATGGGTGTTATTTCAAACAAAATGTTGCTGATTTTTTTTTAAAAACCCCGCTCATAAAAATAAAGCTAATATGTATATACCATGGAAGGTGGGAGTCATAAACCTATAATTGGGGCAACAATTAGGTATAGTATACAAAACTATTAACCACATGTGTGTAATTATTGCTGGAAAATAGGGATAGAGACATACGGCTAGGATGAGCATCTCTCAGGACATATTTAAGCTACAAAAGATTCAGGACAAGCTCATGGCAGCACATAATGGGAAAAAGAAAACCAAGCCAATAGCAATTAGGGACCCTATCTCTAAGCCTTGTAAACCCATAAAAACGTTCACAGACCACAATCGAGCTTACTTATATAGACGAGCAAAAGAAAACATAAGATATGTATATGAGTAAGGTTGGGGTCGGGGGTGTGACATCAATAACAAGCAGTGGGGATTGCTTGATATACCTGTCACCCATTTTGTGAAAATTAATTATAATTAATTGTACTTGTGGTTGGTTGGCAGGTAAAGATCCCTGCTCTCATCTGATAGGAGTTCCGGCTTTACCCCTACTTTGTCATGTATCAAAGTATCTTGTAATGTACTTTATATCAAGAAATTGTTCTATTTTTTTTCTGTACATAATGCACTTTTTCAACAGTATTTGAGTTTAACAGTATATGGTTCTGAATGATGGGATTTTAAATTCAAACACACACAACATATCCCAGGATAGCTTTGGTCGGGTATCCATCATATATTGAGAGAACTTAATACTAGAATGAATAGACCTAATAATGGTAGGTGTATAATTTGAATTGTTTGTGATATTTATATGGTGATTGATTCAGGCTTTTTGGAGTCCATCTCTCACCCGTTTGGGATATGGTATAGAAGAGTACATTTTGATTCCACCAATTGGTACCCAATGTATTATTTCTTGTTTCAAAGGGGTGGAATTTCACAAAAAATTTCTTGATTTTGAGAAACAAGCTATAATCACCCACTCTATCTGTCTTGAACATAGCCTCCATCAATGACTAGCTCTCGCTACTAATTTTTCCTAGAAAAGAGAAGGATAAAATTTTGGAGGCATTTTGTACCTTCCTAGCCAAATTACCCATTATTGATGCACAAGATAGCTCAGATCTTGATTTTTATTTGACCTCTTTACCCTCTATTGTGAACAAGTTGTATTTCATCAATAACCTCCCTGCTGTCCCCATAGAAATTAAGCACTCAAAAAAATTTATCAATCCCATTCTAGATCTTGAGCTTCTTGAAGAAGAAGAGAAAAAAGAACTTAAATTTCTAGCGGATGCAAACAGTCTATCACTAGAAAGAGCTGTTTCTAAACTCTTTTCAGAAGTTATTCCACTATTACCACCCAGACAAGTGGAATTGGATGCAATCCAACTTGAACACAAGCTCTGGGATTATGAAATATTGAACCATCGGGCACCTTTTACGATTTCCTCTCTAGGTTTGCTTTGTAGCATACCTAGGGACATTATAGAGCAATGCAAAACCCTTGCATTTCATGCTAAACATCTCTTATCACAAGATGTTCTCTTCAAACTCAAGCAGGTCAAATTATCCGATGTAGACGGTAAGAAATGTCCAAGATCCACAATCATTGCTCGCACCAAGGGACTGTCTCTTATGGACAGAGCAAAGGATCAAAAAAGGTTTCTGAGAAACTGTTGGAATTCTTATCGACCCTTCCTCAAATGTCAATGCAAAAGAACCGATCCAAATTCCAATTGTTCCTCTTCAATCATTTGGTTTGACCAATTTTTATTGTACGTATTCCAAAATCTACCAAGATTCTTTCAATTTTCATCAGGACCGGCACATGTGTATGCCTTTATAGCTTGGGTAGCCTCATTCCCAATAGAATTAAGGCATGCTGTAATCATTTATTATCAGTTTCATGACTATATTCTAGAAGCAGCTAAAGGATTGGTACTATACACACCAGGTATGCCACTTCTTCAAAAGCTACACAACGCACCTGTTTCCAACACAATTGAAACCTTACTCAAACCTCCAAAAGGTAAGGAACAATTAAAGAAGATCACACACACACACACACACCAAGTAGCATGGCGTCAACAAGCAAAAAACCAAGGCAATTCAGAGGATTCTAAGACTATGGAGATACTCCCAAGGCACTTGAATACTCAAATTTTGAAGACCAGGTACGCTCACTTAGTATCAGAAATAATGGTTTACTACATCTTGAACGCAATAGTCGGATGCATGGAAGATTTATTCACATAATGTTTTGCGACAAATATATGGACTTTATCAACCCTAAACTATTTTTTCAAACAATGATTAATTTTTTTAAATCAATAATGATTAGAGAAAATGAGGATATGTTTCGGTTGGAAGTATACCAATAACCTAAACCATACTCTTTACAAACCAAATTTGGAGTTTGCCAAAGAGTTTGATGAAACACAACCATGTGGGTGCTTAACTTATAAACGATTCTCTAGTTGACTTAGAACCCTTCGGAAAACATGTAAGCACCACATACCATAACATAGCTAGGCATAAAATCTTCCAAGAATTTATCAGGAAAGGTTTAAACCACATTCCATTCGTACCTGTAAACCCTACGTCAATAGTAAGAGAACTTGGCAAGGTATGGAAGACTTTATGCACCATCTTAGGATGTGAAGACAGTAAAGCTCATTACAATTAAATCCAAAGTGTAGTTAATGAGACCTTTTCCCATAAATTCCCTTATCATAGGCAAAATCATACTCCATGGTACAAAAACACAGACCTGATGTATGAAATTCAATACATCTTACAATACCTATTTATTTGTGGACTAGATAAATCAGCACAAACCCCGGTATTCATATGTAAAAAACTCATACAAATGGTAGCAAGAAGAAGATTACAAACCCCTGAATTTTGTCTTCTCTCCTCCAGTGAAGATGAAATATGTCAAGCCATAGGCTCTTATACCCAGGAAATCGGGTTAGAGACACCATCATAATATTCACTCCCATATCTTATGGGGATTTTAAAATTCACAAAACGGACTTTAGATGGATCACTAATTCACATAACTGTGTATTTACTCCTGCTACAACTATAATCACTAAATTACTCAAAGGAGTAATACAGGGATTTATAGAATACACTGAAATCATACATAAAAACCTACAAACTTTTTCTGGGACACAAACCAATGGGTATTGGATGATCAAAAATCAATATAATTTTTTTGATAAACTTACCAAAACATATCACAAACATTCATTCATTTGATGTAACATTGTGTTATGAGGCTATACCTCATAAAGGCAAACATAGATTGCTTGAAGTACTGGATAACATTATTAAACTCATAAAAAATATGAAATATCTTGGCTTTAAGAAAAACCGCAAGCGGATTGTGCTTACCAAAAAGAAAAATGAAGTTGTCTGGACATTTGAATATTTACACAATATTAATGAATTTGTCCTTGATAATTGCTGTTTATGAAATTAGGCAAACATGTTTATCGACGAGAGAAAGGTATACCAATGGGGTACATTTGCTCTCCATTATGGTGTATTTTTTATTTGGCATGGTTTGGAATAGAATACATAAAAAAACTATCTCGTCTTGCACGGTATGATATAATGAAAGCTTTCTTATACTCATGGATATATATGGATGATTTGTTATTTGCTAATAATCCCTTTGTTTTGCAATGTTTAAACCACAAAAAACCCTTGTCCCATGAGGACCCCTTTACTATTTACCCTTTAGACATTATTGGGATAAAAGCTACACACAAGGAAAACCAAGTTACATATTTCAATACACATATCCAATTATGTGAACCAATGGAAGGGAAGTATGTTACATACACTGCATGGAAAAAAGACAAGTTACTGTGTCCCAACGTATCATTTATACATGCAACCAATAATCGACCAAAAAGGATGGCATATAATATATGCATATCACACGTGCTTCCCATACTATACAATGCATCCCAAGAGTCATATAAAGCAACATATTTAAATAATATTATTTATATGTTTGTAGATAATGGTTTCGAAAAAGAGAAGATTGTTACATGTATTACTAAATTCATTGAAGAAAATAAATTTCCTAGCATTAGATTTACCATCAATACTCTAAAACATAGAATTGGTAGAGGATAGGTCCACTTGGTGGCCTATCCTCCACCAAGTGCACCTTTTCTCAGGGATGGGGGAGGGCCACACACACACACACACACACACACACACACACACACACACACTATGGTTAACACTATGGAGTTATATATTTTCTCCTCCTCATAGGGTTTCTTCACAAAAAAGAAAACAAAACAAACAACCCCCCCCCTCCCCCCCCCCCCCCCCCCCCCTATTGACAAAATAATGCCTTCATTGCTACACTATGCCACCGACTTTGGTATAGGACAAAATAATAAAGGACTCCTAAAAAATCCTCAAAATATCATTACAATGGGAAGCTGGCTCCTTCCACCCTCGGACCGTGTAATGGCGCTCTCTCCCCAGGCAGTAATGGCTTCTGACGCTTGAGGGGCTCTCACAGCAAGGGGCGGCTCTGCTCTTTCACTTCAGACACTTAGGTTGTGTGCAAACCAACCTATAAATTCTAAGGTGAGGGCACTTCTTAGCCCTCACTTAGCTTGATATTCAGTGTTTGTTGGTTAATCCCGCTCTATGTCATTACTACTTGAAATACCTAAAGCAATGGAGCTTGCAGCTCAAACTCCGCAGGTACTATGGTTTACCTTAACTTTTTTTTGCCTTCGTTATGACTTACTATCAGAGACCGACTGTTTTTTTGGGATTAAATGGCTCCTCTTGAGCCAGGCAATAAAAAGAAATACCATAAACAAGTTCCTTCCGCACTGCGGGTTTTGGTTTCTTTTACATAAACTGTCGTAAACCCTTAAATAGAGTAGCAAAGCATTCTCTAACTAAATGGACACCTAATGAAGACTTAGGTGAAGGTTTGGGGGATTTGCTGTCGACTGTGTACAGATGCTTTATTTTTTTCTGTTGATAAACATTTACAAAGCCTGATATGGTTATACTTAAGGGTATTGTACCCCCGCCTTGGATAGCACTAGGTGCTCCCTCTATAGCACTATGTGCTTCTTGCTTTGCCATCTTGCTAAACACAGCAGGAAAGGATGTTTTTTGATGGTTCCGCTTGACGAGTTATTTTTGACAATCAACCACTGTGGTTCTTAAGATTTTTTAGCATGGCATATGGTTGCTAATGACTACATAAGCTCTCAAATGCTTTGGCAATCGCTGAACTGACTGCAGACTATGTTAGGCATCACACTGGTTCTTTTTTGGAGTGTTCTGCGTAACGGATTTTTTTGATAATCGCATACTATGGTTACTAGATATATGTTGTAGTAGCCTGGCATATGGGTGCTACTACTTACCTTAGCTCTCAAATGGTTTTGATAGCGTGGAACTGTTTGCAGACTGTAGGCATTTTATTGGTTTTTTTGGGGGGTTGTCTTATTCGTAGTCTTGACTGATGCGCCTAGTACATTCGTTTACTATGGGGACTTACATAAAAAAATGGACTTTTTGTACAGTTCGATCCCTAAAGCTCTGTATGATGGGGGTTTTTTTTCTGCCTCTCTTTGCTCGCTCTTCTGATGGTAAGTATATGGCATTTTTTGGTTTTTTTTGGGGGCCCCTCTTAAGCCATTGCAAGTTATCTCGATTTCATATGGGGAAAAGGTGTTAAGGCTATCTAGCACCCACGACAATGGAGGTATCTTGGAGTAAAACAGGGCTGAAATCTGCCGAACTGTATGGAATACTTAAAACTTGAAGTTTTTTTAAAAGGTAAGTATATACTCTCAGCAAAAAAGCTGGCCTTTGGCTCATGACATAAAATTCCACTTGATTGGTAAGTATTTGGTGGCTAAGGGCTTAATGAGAAACTAGAAGTTTTTGAAAGGTAAGTATATATGGGGATTACTCTCAGCATTGGCGTAAAAAATTGGCCTTTGACTCATGACATAAAGCTCCACTTGAATAGGTTTTTCATTGATACTCTCTTTTGATTGGTAAGTGAATGGTTGCTACTGCTAATTTAAGCATAGCTACCGAGCTATGGAGAAATCTTGGGAATGAAGGTAAGTATATGGTTGGTACTCTCAAACTTGGCATAAATACCGAGATATGGCTCGAGAAATGTAGTCTCACTTGGTAAAAATGGAGGTTTACAATACTATATTGATTAGTAAGTATATGGCTGCTACTATGGGCTCAAGCATAGCTACCAAGCTATGGCTTAACAAGTAAACCTCACTATTCTTTAACAAAATCTAATAACCTAGCTTGTCTAAAGTAATTAAATTCTGTAAGATGGACATGGATAACAACTGATATAGTCCATTGATACCTGTAAAACACATCCAAGGCTAACGGAATTGTTGTCTTGTTTGGATGGATGCAGATAAGGACTCTATCTTATCTTGGAGGGTTTATTTTCTTTGGCAAGCAACATTACTGTTATGAAGAACGGGGAAGTTTTTTTACTACCAACCACATTGAAAGAGGATCTCTTTCTTACAATCATTGTACTTAGATAATTCTGATACTGAGTTATTTCTGTACAAATCAGTTCATTGATCCTTGGCGAGTTGTCTTTTGAATGTAAAAGTTCAATTATGTCTTATTAAGTAAGATTTAATATAGCTACACACACATCCTATACATAGGGTCTCCCCTCTGGGGAAATCGGGATGCTGGCCTAGGAAATTCTCGTTAGAATAGAGCTCTAAATTGGAGCCACAGTTGTTAAATCTTTCATTGGTAGGCTGGTGTTAGGTGGCCCTTTTTTAGATTCTCTTCTGGTTCCCTGCTCATGGCTACCATAGTCTCTGACTCAGCCGGTTGAAGGGTTGAAGGACCAAAAAAGACTTTACCTCGAAGACACTTTGCTAATCTTTATATCAACTTTGATTCAGGATTGCTCACAGTATAGATTGACAGCTTGCATGAGTACAAATCAAAACCCTAAGAATCACGCAAAAATCCTTGACCAGATCAAGCTCTTCATAAAAAACCATGCACCAAAAGATACCATAGCTGCTAGAACTAGACCTTTCCTTGCTAGGAAAGACAAATCATGTATCACATACTATGGCAAGAAATAATTTACCTGACCTCAAATTTTTTTGCAAACTCTTGCCCTATCTCAAGGTTTGGAACTCACCTCGGAGCCCCTCTCTGTGGCCTCTTCTCTGGTCCTCAGATGTATTAGCAGTCTGGATGCTTCACAACTTATTTATGATTCTGCTCTAATTTTGGACAAAAAACTTTCAGTCTTACATATGTTATCATTTAATGATTGGGTAAAAATTCTAGCATCTTTGGACAAAGACCCCCTAGAAGGTGTTAATCGGCTTTCCCAATACATTGCCCAGCTTCTCGTCCTTGCTTCACAATATCAGCAAGAGCTTGCCCTGTTCTCTTCGTCTAGTGTTGAACTGTCAAATTTCCTTAGAAAACTCTGTGGACTTAATCCCTCATTTATTTGCACCCCAAATACCCCCGCCATCCCTTCAACAGGTGGCATCTTCTCTCAGGATAGTGCTGCTCTAGAGGCAGTAAAAGAGTTTCAATCTAACCTCTGCTCTCTCAATGATGTTAATCTCCTTGAGATGGTCCCTAAAATATCAAAAGTTTTTCCTGTCTTACCTTTAAGACAAATAGAAATTGAATCTCTTGGTGTAGACCATCAACTCTGGGTTCTACCAAACAAAGCCTTCTTGGCTCCAATTCTTAGTGAAACCTGGGTATACTTGGCCAACCTCCCTGCATCAACAGTGGAAGACTGCAAACTTAAAATTCTAAAAGGTGGACATTTCTTGGACAAAGGTGAACTGATTAAAGCCCCTTTTAACCTACACCTGATTGATCACTCCAAATGCCCATCTAATACTGGATTGTACATACGTACTAAGGGTAGCATGGAGTTTGCTAAAAGTAATCCGGACTTCTACACAGAGTCTATCTGGAACATCTTCCGCCCCTATGTAAAATGTTCTTGCTGATTTCTAGACCCCAAAGCTTCCTGTGAATCAAGCATTATGTGGTTTGACCATGCTATATGGTTTATCCTCAACCATTTGGAACTATTATTCCCAGAGAAACCAGTAGACTTTCATCTATCCCTCATCTGCTCTTGGCTAGGTGGATAGGCCAAGTAGATTCTGATTGCTCAAATTGCCTTTAACATCTTCCGAGGACTGATGCATGATATTCTGAAAGAACTAAAAGCTGAGGAACCCGGTCTTTACCTCACCACATATGCAAACTACAAAGGAGTCAAATTCATCACTAATCTGCGAAAACCGTGTATTGAAGAGGATGAATCTCCTGCTTTTAAAAGAGCTAACTCTTTAGCTACTCCCAACTCCTTTACCTCCTTTTTTACACCTAGCTCCTCATCTAATCGAGGAAAGTCTCGTATCATTACTAGAGGGAGAGGCAGATTCCCGGCTATCAGAAACTTCCCTGAAATCTAACCCTTAAATATATTGTAGGTATCTACAAATCCATGTGGACGAAAAGTTCTCAGCAAAGTTGATTCAAATTTTGGTGCTACCTACATACACTGTCTTTATCATAACAGTCTCCTCGATTGGATCCCACCTAAGAGTCTCTTTTGTGAGTGTTTTGACATATTTTTTGGTAATCATAAACTACTTGACAACATTCTCATTGGATGGAGATATCACCATTCTTTAAAAGGATTAGTTCTTAACAATGACTTTCTTAGACAAGAAACAATCCCTCACTGTACTTGAATTCATTTTCCCTCTTTCTGTAGGAATTTTAAAGAATGTGGGAACCATGTCTGTACTCAAAACCTCAACATTATCAACAATGCTACAGAAACTCCTCGCCAAAGGACTCAATCACATTCCAAACTATCCAAAAAACCCTTACCTTGCCTTAGCAGCTTTACTTAGCTGCCTCACTGACCTTGTCAGTACTCTCCAACTGGAGATGACAGTCCTACCGGACTTAAAGGAGTTAGTTAAGGAATGCTTCCTTAACAAAATTTCTCTACTTCCTAGAAAGTGGCTTTCTTCTGATAATTCTTAGCTTACACCTCAGTTAGCCGTCGACTTTCAACTAATCTCAGATAATTGGTTAGTAGTAGGGCTTGACAAAAGCTCGAACTACCCTACTATTATGTGTAAACAACTCGCTTGGAAAGCTGCACGGGAACGAGTAGCAGGAAAAGAATTCTATCATACCAACAAATCACCACAAGATATCTCCAACAAGATCTCTAAACATCTAGGACAGCTAGGCTACACTATTAGTAACACCAAGTTACCAATACTATTTCCAACTTATAAAATCCACAAACGTAAATTCAAGTGGATATCTGATGCCTCCAATTGTATCTTCACAGATATCACCAAAGATATTACTCTTTGCCTTGATCTTATTCTCACAGAATTTGAAATCATCTATGCAGAAAAACAAAAAATTTGTAAGGATTTCCTTAATATCCAATACAATCCCTTCTGGATTACGACAAATGCCACAGAAGTTACACTCAACCTTCCTCAACATATTTTTCACATCTTTACAGCTGATATCACACAGTGCTACGAAAACATCCCACTTAATGGAGATCTTGGCCTTAAAACAGTTCTAGCCAAGGTCATTAACTTAGCATTTACCAATGCCAAAAAAAGAAAGCATCTCTTTATCTCTCTTGCCAAGAAATCGAGATGGATTCTAGCATCTCATTTCATTAACCCTTTACACTTCGATGAAGCAAAACTTTTCTCCTACATTTTCTGGTTGTTAAACAAGTGCACTATTATAGCAGGTGGTGGCTGCTATAATCTGTGTCTTGGAATCCGGATGGGTTTCTCTTGCTCACCACTTATGTGTAACATCTACTTAGCTTTCTTTGAGTACAAATGGTGCCTGAAAAATACGGAAACTAACCATAAAATTCTCCCACTATTCAAACACACCTTCAGGTATATGGATGACTTACTTAGTATCAACAACAGATTATTCTCATTTGAGATTAATCAAATATACCCCATTGCCTAAAAATTGAGCCTACTTCTATCCCAGAGGACTCAACTCTTGGGAGCTTTTGCAAATCAGCCCACTTTCTTAACCTTTAGATATCCCTTCACTCCCCATCTACAGGTGGATATGACTTGAGATTTATCTGGAAAAAGGATCTTCTTAAACTACCACACATAGAATTCATCAAAAGAAATAGCAATAGGCCCTACAAATCCTCTATTTTCTCTTGTATTGGGCTTCTGTACTTAATCTTCTACTCTTCTTCTTCACCTTCCCTAGCTTGGGAGGAAATTTCAGTACTTATTAAAAAATACTGCTTGAATGGATTTAATCGCAATCAGATCCGTAATACCATCACTCACGCTCTCATTAGGCACAATTGGCCTAGACTGTTATTCCAAAAAGAGAGTCTTATCCCTCTCATAAGGTAGTAGGCCCATACACAATGGGCCTACTACTGACCCATTATGTGTGGTGCCTGGGTTAGGGCGGGTACACACACACACACACACACACACTATGGTTAACACTATGGAGTTATATATTTTCTCCTCCTCATAGGGTTTCTTCACAAAAAAGAAAACAAAACAAACAACCCCCCCCCCCCCCCCCCCCCCCATTTGACAAAATAGGGCCTTCATTGGTACACTGTGCCACCGACTTGGGTATAGGACAAAATAATAAAGGACTCCTAAAAAATCCTCAAACTATCATTACAATGGGAAGGTGGCTCCTTCCACCCTCGGACCGTGTAATGGCGCTCTCTCCTCAGACAGTAATGGCTTTTGACGCTTGAGGGGCTCTCACAGCAAGGGGCGGCTCTGCTCTTTCACTTTAGACACTTAGGAAGCGTGCAAACCAACCTATAAATTCTAAGGTGAGGGCACTCCTTATCCCTCACTTAGCTTGAGATTCAGTGTTTTTTGGTTAATCCTGCTCTGTGTCATTACTACTTGAAATACCTAAAGCAATGGAGCTTGTAGCTCAAACTCCGCAGGTACTATGGTTTACCTTAACATTTTTTTTCCTTCGTTATGACTTACTATCAGAGACCGACTGTTTTTTTTGGGATTAAATGGCTCCTCTTGAGCCAGGCAATAAAAAGAAATACCATAAACAAGTTCCTTCCGCACTGCGGGTTTTGGTTTCTTTTACATAAATTGTCGTAAACCCTTAAATAGAGTAGCAAAGCATCCTCATTTCCAGTATAATCTGATAAATATATTTAAACCCTGAGTATGGTTGTTCGATGGATGCAATAAACACAAGATGAATGCTTATTCCACAGTATACCGGTTGTTTTTTAAGAAAAAAACTGTGAGCAAATAAAGTTTCGATGGTAAATGCCAAACAATACAACTTAGCCTTGAGGTTCTATAACTTTTCAATTCTAAAAATAACTAAGTCTTCCCAAAGTTAAAAAAGCTCTTCAAAGCGTATCTGATAAGAACAAGAGCCATACAACTGGCCCAGAAATACTCACGCTGGCAGTATTGAATGCGCCAAATGGGCAGTTAGGCTATTTATACAGCCTGCGCAAGGATTCAAAACCGCAAGGAGTTCTCTGTAGCGCTCATGCACAAACGCAGTATAGCAACATTGCATAAGACACACACACACACACACACACACACACACACACACACACACACACACAACACGAGTTGCCATAGCAATTCGTGCTCATAGCAATTCGTGCTCATAGCAATAGTGAAATCACTTTTCCATCTCTACACAACTCTCAACGCAAGGAAAACACCAAGCCTCGGGGTGGCACAGGGCATATACTCACGAACCCACAGCAACAGAAGCAATACAAACTCCGGGATTGCCAAAGCTAACAACCGACTACTTGGTTGTGCAAATAAAAAAGGTAAAATTGTTTTGTTTTTTGGGTTACATAATGCATGACTTATTTAATACACACATATGCATAAGTACATGCTTTAAGACTTTCAAAAAAATATGTCAGGAGTGGCCGAGATAGATGGCTTTGTCGTAGGCATCAAGAAATCTCTGTATTCTATATTCCTTCCATAGAGGTATAGTTTAAAGCAATATGTGCACAAGCATATGAAGGCTCACAAAACTGGTTTTATTCGTACACTAAAACATGGCCATATTATAGCTTCAGTACAAATACACATGGGCATACGAGCCATCACTACAAAAAAGAGGGAATGCAAGAAAAAACACCACAGTATCATATATCCAAATAAATACAACCATGTGCATAATATGCATAGAGTAGTACAAAACACAACATTACTAATCAGCATACTATAATTGCTACGATTTTCGGTCCAGAAACAAAGTTGGAGTCATTCTTGTGGTAAAACAGGCGTAGAAGTATACAAATGACGACGGCTAATTCGGTTCAGGTAACAAGACACTTATTGCTTTGAGTATATGCATAAGTTCTCTATATAGGCTGATTTCTCAATAAAAAGTAGCAATGTGATATATATTATAGAAGGAGTAGCAGATATAAGCGATTAAGATATATCAATTAGGCTATGAAAACCTCCTGTGAGGGTAAGGATACAATGACTAGTTATTGAGATTTTTTGAAAAAAGAGTAATAGTACAAAGGAAATGCTGGCGAATTTTTCACAAATTAGAATGACAATACATAGCAACATAAGAGAGTAAACAATTTAAAGTTTTAGAAATAGCATTAGCGACGACAAGCAGTAAACAGGTAAAATGATACATAAATGGCTTAAGAGTTACCTTTTTCAAAGCAATTTATAAACAAGTTGGTATATGAAGGTCCAGTAAAGTAATTTTTTCTCCCTCTAATTGTACCAAAGGGATTTTATTATGAGGCAAGATATGAAAGAGTGTCTATGACTACTTCCTATGAGGGCATAAGTCAAAGGTAAACAAAGGTTTTTTTTTTGAAAAATGGGTGTTATTACAAACAAAATGCTGCCGATTTTTTAAAAAAAAACCCCGCTCATAATAACAAAGCTAATATGTATATACCATGGAAGGTGGGAGTCATAAACCTAAATTGGGGCAACAATTAGGTATAGTACACAAAACTATCAACCACATGTGTGTAATTATTGTTGGAAAACGGGGATACAGGCAGACGGCTAGGATGATCATGATTCAGGACATATTTAAGCTACAATAGATTCGGGACAAGCTCATGGCGGCACATAATGGCAAATAGAAAACCAAGCAAATAGCAATTAGGGACCCCATCTCTAAGCCGTGTAAACCCATAAATACTTTTACAGACTGCAATCAACCTTACTTACATAGACGAGCAAAAGAAAACATAAGATATGTATAGGAGTAAGGTTGGTGTCCGGGGGGTGTGATAGCAATAACAAGCAGTGGGGATTGCTTGATATACCTGCCACCCATTTAATGCAAATTAATTCTAATTAATTGTACTTGTTGTTGGTTGGCATGTAAAGATCGCTGCTCTCATCTCGTAGGAGTTTCGGCTTTAACTCCTACTTTGTCATGTATCAAAGTGTCTTGTAATGTACTTTATATCAAGAAATTGTTCTATTTTTTTGTTCTATACATAATGTGCTTTTGCAACAGTATTTAAGTTTATCAGTATATGGTTCTAAATGATAGGATTTTTAAATTCAAACACACACACACACACACACACACAATGTAGTGTGCATATATCAGTCTTTTTCAAAACACACACAAACACATACTTACACATACATAATATACTAGTAACATATAAAAATAATAAATAAAATGGCACATAAGTTGAGGACAAGACACCACAATTATTAATCAGTTACTTGGCAACATGCAACTTCTTCATTGGCAGACGAATGACAAGCAGTGAGCGGTAGCGGATGGAGACTCCAAGCAATACATCAAGTTTTCTAATAAAAGCCATAGGATTGTTTTATATAATAAATTCTCACATGGAGCAAGACTCTATGGAAAATATGTACAAACCCCTTTTTTTAGAAAAGCAAAATCTCAATTTGGCTTCGAATTATTTGAAAGGGGATGACCCTAAAATAATAAGGTGTTATTTTTAGTAAGCCAAAGAGTGGCCACGCTTACACTAAGGAAGGTACGAGCACATTGCCAGTTTAGACACCGAATTCAAAGTATTATAAATGTTTGGAACACGAACTATATATGCACTGCATAACATAAATCGTGCTCGACATTGGCTTTTTCGAAAAGTATGCACAAAGTATACATTACAAGCATAGCGTAAACTATGTAGAGTAGAAGACAAACAAAATCCTCATATTCAATGGCAAGTGGGTTTCTTTAACCAATTTTTTGCTCACGTAATTGCCCAAATATGGAAAATTTTAAGTTAAAAACACAATATGCGTTTCTCTACAAAAAAACGATAGGATATCATTACCAAAAGCCAGGATAAATGGTAAAGGTAAATACCTTGTCAAAATTTTCAAAGATGTAATACTTTTAAAGGTGATATTCTGGCAAGGTCTAGCCACTAAATAAGGCTTAGCTGTAGGCGGTGCCACTTGCTTGGAATAAAACAACGCAACCAGCACGCGAGCAGTTAAAGCACCGAACCCAGAACTAGTTATAAAATAAGCCTACACAGAGGCGTTTTAAGCACATAGGCCACAACTCTATAGTGCATACAGTAAGCTTCATAGAGGGCACATAATATTATCGCAAGCTAAGCACTACCTAACACGTTGTTGATAAGCAATACGTTATTAAGTTATTGTAAGAAGTCTGAGCAATTGCACTAGCACGCCACAGAGAGGCAAGTAGCCCCAATAATGCATCTACGGAATACACCACTATAGAGGATTGGATACCTATTACGCAAACAATCAAGCACTCCAAGCGATGGAAACACCTACCCTAGCTACCTTCGAATACTCAAAAAACGGACAGGCACAAACGG
This sequence comes from Adiantum capillus-veneris, assembly GCF_014529385.1. Taxonomy (NCBI): domain Eukaryota; kingdom Viridiplantae; phylum Streptophyta; class Polypodiopsida; order Polypodiales; family Pteridaceae; genus Adiantum; species Adiantum capillus-veneris. The sequence goes on along the minus strand of NC_140938.1, from coordinate 69,448,910 downwards.
TAATCAATTTTTTTTCGCATGCATAATTAACGGTTTTTTTAAAGTGCATGGGTAAATAAAGTAAAACACATAAGGCATCTATATTTACAGTCTCACACACACAATAGGCATATGTTATTTTCATCTACTGCACATATAGATTGGTGACAAAATCTATAAGAAGTACGCACACACGGTTGGGAAGTACAAGGATTTAGTCTCGAAAACATAGGCACAGAAAAAAATAGATAACAGCTATGAACCACCATCAAGGTGTACGCAAATAGAAAATCAGGGTTGGTCATAGCCATAAGTACGCACAAAGGATTTTTTTGGAGTCCACATACATTGGTGGGTATAAAAGCACATATATAAAAACACATATATGGATAGCATACTTGGAAAATCTCACATACGCATAGGAAAAAGGGATTACGAATAGTATATCAATATATATATATATATATATAGCATACATGATAAAGAGAAACATCATAAGGTTGATAAAAAAGTTGCATCATAAGGCTGCTAACAAAGTGGGTCACTTGAAGGGAATATCAAAGGCGGTATACATTCCAATCGATAATAAAATTTGTACAAGAGGAGTATCATAACTGGAAATGGCAAGCAATAACTAGGGATACAGGCAGACGACTAGGATGAGCATCACTAGAGACATATTTAAGCTACAACAAATTCGGGACAAGCTCATGGCGGCACATAATGGGAAAAAGAAAACCAAGCCAATAGCAATAAGGGACCCTAACTCCAAGCCGTGTAAACCCATAAAAACTTTCATAGACCGCAATCGACCCTACTTACATAGACAAGCAAAAGAAAACATAAGATATGTCTAGGAGTATGGTTGGGGTCCGAGGTGTGACAATAATAACAAGCAGTGGGGATTGCTTGATATACATGTCACCCATTTAGTGCAAATTAATTCTAATTAATTGTAATTGTGGTTGGTTGGCAAGTAAAGATCCTTGCTCTCATCTGATAGGAGTTTTGGCTTAAGCTCCTACTTTGTCATGTATCAGAGTAATTTATAATGAATTTAACATCAAGAAATGCTTCGTTGTTTTGTACTTTACACAAAAGATTTTTTCAAATAGTATTCAAGTATCTCAGTATATGATTCTAAATGATGGGATTTTAAATTCAAACACAAACAAATGCACACATGCACGAACGCGCACGCACACGCACACACGCGTGCGCACACACACACACACACACAGAGTGCACATCAGGCTAAGACTACATGTTGGCCCTTTCCGTATGAGATTAGTTCTCTCTCTAATTTCCCCACTTGTAATTCCTCTCGCTATCTCTATCTCTTTCACACACCCACACACCCACTTGCAGATTCTTGTAAATGATAATCAATTTCATTGGGATATTGTCATGGTCATCTACATAACACTCACATGATACCATGATAATTTTGCTCTCATAGGTACACACTTTGTATGGGTGAGCATAGCAGAACAATGGGCAGTAACCTTCTCAATCATCTTTGGAATGATTGTTCTTAGATGCGTACTCTTCAATCTAATATGATGCAAGGGATAAAGATGGCATGGTGACGTACACACTACGACAAAGCTATGGAGCCACAAGTAACAATTGGATCCCTCTCCATGTAGATGTAGTGGAAGCTCATCCCAAAGGGTGGACACACAGAGATACAATATTAAGATATCAATTTGTAATGATAAAAGATCAAATTTTTGATCTAAATGATCGTATTATACCTTTAGATACAAAATGATATTGGTGTATATGAAATGATAATTGAGTTTTATGAATGATTGATTTAAAGTATTGTTATATAATATATTGTTTAATACAATTATCTAAATATGGTTTATTAATGAAGGAATTTTCATACTTAAACACACACTCCTTTTCGCTACTAGTCTTTGGTCGGGGACTAGTACCATACTTAACAATTGGAATTAGATAATATATTAAATAATAATGTAGCTACTCCAACTTATCCTGACTTCAATCAAATAGTTTTTGTTAGCATATGGGTATTCATACCCTAAGAATTGAATTGCTTTTTCTTTGGTAAAAATATTCCTAATTAGATACTCCAATTTATCCGAACTTTAATTAAAATATTTTTGTAAGGATATGGGTTTTAGAACCCTAAAATCGGAATATAATTAGGGTTATTTATCTCTTGACTAATAAGAGACCCAAAATGGGGAGCTATTACCCCTTACAAGAAAAATGAATCATAATCATAAGTTATTCTAACCACATAGACGAGGGTGGTCGTGCAATTGATCTTTGTCTTGCAGGCTCTTTGACTAGAATGATAATCATCAGATATTCCAACCATATGGACAGGGGTGGCCATGTAGTTGATCTTTGTCTTGCAGGATCAGAATATATTACAATATGATGACATATGGTGAACACATAAGGCTAATATATCGGCAAGAAACATGGAAGTCCAGGTATGTATATTTCATATTACCATATTTTCCTCCTAGGAGGATCCCTTTCTTGGACAACAATTTGATATTCACATATCAAACCCCTTTCAACACATATGAGTGATGTATAAACATTGACTCTATCCAAGAAGCATTTAATGCAATTGGTGGGGGATAGGTCCACTTGGTGGCCTATCCTCCACCAAGTGGATCTCTCCTCTGGGATGGGGGAGGGCCACACACACACACACACACACACACTCACACACAAATTATCAAGATAACAGAAAGTGTCCGGATTATCATATAAATTAGTGGGGCTCTCTAAATCTAGGGTGCCATGAAGTCCCCCTCAGAGTCTGCTAATAGATATACACACACTCGTAACTTGACAACACAACCACTTCATATATTGGTCCAAAACATGCATGAACATTCACATATTTAATACTATCAGTACGTGGTCGCTACACACCTTAAGTATCATAATCTCATCCACCACTATCTTGGTTTTGGCACTCGTATTTACTTAGCAGGATATGATTTCTCTTTAATAATGGTAGTCCAGTCCCCACCGGTTGGTGCACCTTCAACCAATTGCTACACAGTCCTATGTAGGTTCTTGAGCATCGGAATTCTCATTATCCCAACATACACATTGGCCAGCATGTGAAATGATGGTGTTGCGAACCAAGAAGGTAGGTCAAACTCTCTCTCTCACACACACACACACACACAAGCGCGTATAATAACTAGCCCATGTGATGAGATGAACATACATAATAATAGTACGTGAAAATACACCTAAACCTACTGCAAGTTGGGAGAGGTCTTAAAGTTTTCTTTCAAATTTTCTTGGGCACCCTCTTTATACACGACTTTGCATCAATTTTAATAGCGTTCTCTGTAACTCTGTTACTCTATTTCCGTTGATACTTGATCTTGCTTTGCTCACTTTACACTAGCCAAGAAGGTGTTCTGTGCTACTGCGCATGGTTGGTACTCAACACACACGCACACACTCATACAACTGGTTGGCTGCCTTGATCCTTCTTGACCATGATGATTCTCTGCAAGCAAATCGACATGGGTGTTGGCACCGAGTTGGCCATGGCTTCTTGTGACATGGTATGCACGCACACACACACACACACACACACGCACACACACACACAGAGTGTGCATCAGGTTGAGACTACATGTTGGCACTTTTTGTATGAGATTAGTTCTCTCTCTAATCTCCCCACTTGTAATTCCTCTCGCTATCTCTATCTCTTTCACATGCCCACACACCCACTGGTAGATACTGGTAGATGATCATCAATTTCATTGGGAAATTGTCATGGTCATCTACATAACAGTCACATGATACCATGATAATTCTCTCATAGGTACACACTTGGTATGGGTGAGCATATCAGAACAACGGGCAGTAACCTTCTCAATCATCTTTGGAATGATGGTTCTTAGATGCGTACTCTTCAATACTAATATGATGCAAGGGATATGGATGGTATGGTGACGTACACACTACGGCAAATCTATGGAGCAACAAGTAGGTGCTTTTGCACCTACATAGAAATGGTTATGGTTTATTAGTATTGTTACTTTATCATCTTTGTCTTGCAGGCTCCTTGACTAGCGTGATAATCATCAGATATTCCAACCATATGGATAGGGGTGGCCATGCAGTTGATCTTTGTCTTGTAGGATCAGAATATATTACAATACGATGAACACATCACGCTGATATATCGGCAAGAAACATGGAAGTCCAGGTATGTATATTTAATATTACCATATTTTACTCCTAGGAGGATCCCTTTTTCGGACAACATTTTGATATTCAGATATCAAACCCCTTTCAACACAACACATATGAGTGATGTAGAAAAATTGAATTTATCCAAGATGCATGAATTGCAATTGGTGGGGGATAGGTCCACTTGGTGGCCTATCCTCCACCAAGTGGATCTCTCCTCTGGGATGGGGGAGGACCACACACACACACACACACACACACACACACACACACACACACACACACACAGAGTATCAAGGTAACGAGAAGTGTCTGAATTATTGTATAAATTAGAGGGGCCCTCTAAATATAGGGTGCCATGAAGTCCCCCTCAGAGTCTGCTAATAGATATACACACACTCCTAACTTGACAACACAACTGCTTCATATATTGGTCCAAAACATGCATGAACATTCACATATTTAATACTATCAGTACGATACACACCTTAAGTATCATAATTTCATCCTACGCTATCTTGGTTTTAGCACTCGTATTTACTTAGCAGGATATGATTTCTCTTTAATGATGGTAGTCGAGTCCCCAATGGTTGGTGTGCCTTCAACCAATTGCTATGCAGTCCTATATAGGTTCTCGAGAATCGGAATTCTCATTATCCCAAAAGACACATTGGCCTACCTGTGAAATGATGGCATTGGCAACCAATAAGGTAGGTCAAACTCACACACACACACACACACACACACAAACACACACACACACACACACACACACACACACACACACACACACACACACACACAAGCGAGTATAATAACTAGCCCATGTGATAAGATGAACATACATAATAATAATAGGTGAAATTACACCTAGAACTAGTGCAAGCTGGGCGAGGTCTTAAAGTCTTAGCCAAATTTCTCTCGGGCACCCTCTTTATACACGAGTTTGCACCAATTTATAATAATGTTCTCTGTAACTCTGTAAATCTGTTTTCGTTGATACCGATCTTGCTTTGCTCACTATAAACTCGTCCAGAAGGTGTTCTGTGCTACTGCGCATGGTTGGTACTCAACACACACACACACACACACACATGCACACACACACACATGCACACACACACACATGTGCTCGTACAACTAGTTGGTCGCCTTGATCATTCTTGACCATGATGATTCTCTACAAGCAAATCGACCATGGGCGCTGGCACCGAGTTGGCCATGGCTTCTTGTGACATGGTATGCTCTCTCTCTCTCACTCACACACACACACACACAGTGCACATCAAGCTGAGACTACATGCTGGCCCTTTTCATATGAGATTAGTTCTCTCTCTAATCTCCCCACTTGTAATTCCTCTCGCTATCTCTTTCTCTTTCACACACCCACACACCCAATGGCAGATTCTCGTAAATGATCATCGATTTCATTAGGATATTGTCATGGTCATCTACATAACACTCACATGATATTATGATAATGCTCTCATAGGTACACACTTGGTATGGTTGAGCATAGTAGAACAACCGGCAGTAACCTTCTCAATCGTCTTTGGAATGATGGTTCTCAGATGCGTACTCTTGAATACTAATATGATGCAAGGGATATGCATGGCATGGTGACGTACAAACTATGACAAATCTATGAAGCAACAGGTAACAACTAGATACCTCTCCATCTAGATGTAGTGGAAACTCATCCCAAAGGGTGGACACACAAAGATACAACATTAAGATATCAATTTGTAATGATCAAAGATCAAAGTTTTGATCTAAATGACTGTATTATCCATTAGATACATAATGATATTGGTGTATATGAAATGATAATTGAGTTTTATGACATATTTCTTTAAAGTATTGTTATTTAATATATTATTTAATACAATTTTCTAAGTATGGTTCAATTATGAAGGGATTTTCATACTTAAACACACACTCCTTTTCCCTACTAGTCGGACTAGTACCATACTTAACAATTGGAATTAGAGTTTGATGATTGAGGTGCTTGTCATGCTTGAGATGCTAGGGATGTACTTGAGGTGAGAACCCTGCTCAAGCTTGAAGTGCTTAAGGGCCAAGCTTGTGGTGGGAACTGGGCCTAAGATTGAGGGGCTTGAGGTGTCAAAAAGTCAAGATTCAATCCCTACAATGAGGGGGCGATCCTTACAAGAGGGGGGGATGAGAAAGAACACCCACACACTCAGACAAGGCATGCTTGGTACAAAGAAAGCAAAAAGGATACTTGTCAAGTTACTCGTCATGTTGCCCTCATGGTATGCCTGAAGCCTATTGGTTGACCACCCAAGGGGTCCAATGATAATTTAGGAGATTTAATTAATTGTCTTTGCATTTATCAAGTCCTCTCTCTCAAAGGGGAAAGGGAGACACTTATCCCAAGGCTACCCTTGTTGCTTGTAATGCCTCTTGCTTGTGATTAGATAGGCCTGGAGGGGTCCAATGAGCTTCAAGCATGAGCTACAAGGGGGGGTTGACCAAAGCAAGCTAGGGGGTTGCTTGAGGGCTATACTCTCCCACACACACTCTCATTGTGCATTATGCAAAGTGAAAGAGCTCCCTCTCCGAAGCAAGTAGAGGTTGAGAGCCTACACCAACACTCTTGGCTATGGAGTGCAAATCCAACCAAGAGCCATGCTTCAATGCTTAAGCTTGCCATCTTCTCCATCTTCATTACTATGCTATTATGTATGCTAGCAAGAAGAGATATGATAAGTGAGGAGCTAATTCTTTCTCCTATGAAATGTTTCTTCTTCCTCTTTCCTACCCTCATTCCCTGCTAGCTCTCTCCACCTTTGAAGGTGTTTGAGGTCTTGGGACTGAGGCTTGGGATAGTTAAAGCTTTCTTCAAAGTTTATGTTATGCAATGCATGAAGCTTTCCATCTTCATTGCATCACCTAGGTCATCAGGAACACAAAGATTGTATTGTAACAAGTCTCTCTTGATGGGAGAAATCATAATACAAAGGCCTATTGGAGGGGGGACCGACTCCACATAAATCGGGTCCTCAACTGTTGTCATGTTCTTTAAATTCTCTCTCTTGCAGAAGTATTGTTCATGCCAAGTTAACTAATTGCTATGGTTATGCTGCTATCTTCAATAATGTTCACCCGCTATGCTCACAAAGTAATTTCTCAAAAGCACTCTCATTAATTTCCGCTACTCTCAAGTTAAATAGGCTAGTTCCATTACATTGGTATCAGAGAATTTTGTTTCTCTTTTCTTGCTTAAGAAGAGAGGTACTTAAGTAGCCTATAAATGATTGATTTTGTTAATTATATTATGGTATGTGGAACTGGAATCTATCATTGGTTTTGTTGAGCCCACTAAGTGGGATATGGTGCAAACCTCGAGAGCTTTGGACTTAATAATGGAGTCTTTTTAGATTTTCCTATGGTTTTACCATTATTGAGCCATAAGAAGTCCAAAAGGAGCTAGCCCTTCAACTATGCTATGTTAGATTTACTCCACTACTCTCTATAATAAACCACTTCGAGCCATGGGTGTAGATACTTAAGAGACAATTTTTAAAGGCTAAGAGGAGTGGCAACTAAGGTTTTGAATTGCCAAAGCATACACTAAGTACATACATAAATTTTGTTAACATGGCTGACAATAACCAAGAGAGTAGAATGAACATTGATAGCTTTGATTTTGCACATGAAGGTGCTAATGATGATGCCCCCATGTCTGTGAATTATTTGATAACTAGGTTACAACAAGCTATGGGCAACCCTGCTTTCCAAGCCAAAGTTACTCAACGACTTCGCGCTTATGGGATTTCCCTTCCTCTCCAAGAGGAGAGAGAGATTAGGAGGCCTCTTGAAGAGACCCCCAAAAGAAGACTCTCTCCCGTACGAGAGGAGGAATCCAAAGAGCAAGAAAGCAATGAAAGTTTAAGTTCCTCTGAAGATGTGGCTCCACGAAGACGACGGTCTAGACGATCGCCCACTCCTCCCAAGAGGAAAAGATCAACACACAGTCCTTCTCCTCGTCACTCCAAAAGGGAAGAGAGGAAAAAAAAAGGAAGAAAAGGGCAAGAAAGAGGTCACCGTCTTCTCCTTCTTCTTCACCTTCCTCCTCTTTTCCGATGAAAGCTATGGATATTCTCCTAGAGAATACAGGAGGGGAGGACATCACAAATCATACTCTGCATGGTGAAGGTCACAAAAGTTAAAGAAGTCCAAGGAGGGAGAAAAGAGTATCTCTTTTCTCACCTATGATGACACCTTTGGTGCTACCGACAAAGTGTTGGCGTTCATCCAGCAATTTGATGCGGCCTTTGGAGACGAAGGCTTCACGGAGTCCTCCAAACTACGCCATGTAGCTATGAACTTTTAAAAATCATATCGTCAATGGTGGGCTAGCCTTCGTGGCAACGAAGAAGCCTCAAAGACATGCAAAACTCTACGAGTTTCCATCATGAAGCAATTCCTTGCAAACGACAAAAAGGACAAAGTGCTTACTAAATGGTGCTGCTTGAAGCTTGTCTCTCAGAGTCTATCCACAAGTATGTAGACAAGTTTTGGGATTTACATCTCAAGGCTACTGTCTTTCAAAAGATTGACTTTGGAGCAAAGGTAGCAATTCTGTGCAGGATTACCTGAACAGATGGCCGAAAACATCAATTCTCAACGGCCTGGTTCTATCAGCGAAGTAATCCATCACACCATGGTTGCTTCACTCATTGATTTCCATCAAGGGGCTAGACGGAATGTCATGCCCATGGAAAACAAAGACAAAATGATGCAAAGGAGAAAACCAATGCTAAAAATTCTTCCGAAGGCACTTCCAACAACAACAACAACAATCAATCTAAGGACAAGGGAGTTTGCAAAGGCAAAAGAAAAACTCTCTCCTGAAGAGCTTGAAGCTTTTCGCAAGGACCATAAGTGTTTCAAGTTTGGGGAGCAAGGACATGGCTATCGTTCTTGCCCCAAAAAGAATGCTTGCAGTAAGACTCGTAGGGCTTCCACCATCGAAGCTCCAAAAGAGGATGCTCATTGCAAAGGATCATCAATTTCATATGCTTGGGGAAAGGTAAGAGAGCATGATGCCTTCATTTTGTTTGACCTTGGCTCTACTCACAACTTCATGTCAATGGAGTTGGCCACCAAGTTGGGCATTCAAGATTTTGAGTTGGGAGATATGGTAATCGTTGACACAGATTTCAAGGGACAACAAGCCTCTTTCTCACAAGGGACTAGATTCTCTCTCTCTCTCTCTCTCTCTCTCTCTCTCTCTCTCTCTCTCTCTCTCTCTCTCTCTCTCTCTCTCTCTCTCTCTCTCTCTCTCTCTCTCTCTCTTCACAAGCTTTGGTTGAGTTTTCACACGAGACCTCAAAATCTAGCCGACAAGTCTTCATTCTTGAAAATTGGAGAGCTTGCATGTGCATACATGCGCATGGAGAAAATAGGGGAGCAGGACTTTGTTGGAGAAACAGTTGCAATATACGTCATAGATTAGTATGAGAGAGAGAGAGAGAAAGAATTTTATGTTGTGTAGGAATAAGAGTTCAAGACCTCAAAGCTTTATCCTTCATGTGTGTGTGTGTGTGTGTGTGTGTGTGTGTGTGTGTGTGTGTGTGTGTGTGAGAGAGAGAGAGAGAGAGAGAGAGAGAGAGAGAGAGAGAGAGAGAGAGAGAGCTATCATCTTTAAACATCAAATTGACATATTGGACCAAATGAAACATGTCACTTGCTATATGTCAATTTGATCAATGACTCTTTATGCTTGAAGACTATAGACTAGAAGGATGGCAACTAACAATCCATGATGGCCAGGTGAGAAAGGTATGTTGGTAGTGGTTCATGTTAAAATGGGAAGACAACAAGCATGAGAATTTGAGCACTCATGCAGGGTATGATTCTTAAACTCTCAAATTTGCAAGAGACATAATGTGCTTACATGAAGTAGCTTTTCCATAAATCCGCAACATTATATTGTGCATCATGGGACATGCTATGCCAAGAGAGGAGAGGTGCACCTTTTGACAATTGATACACCCTCACGTGGCCACCGATGTGTGTGTGTGTGTGTGTGTGTGTGTGTGTGTGTGTGTGTGTGTGTGTGTGTGTGAGAGAGAGAGAGAGAGAGAGAGAGAGAGAGAGAGAGGAGCCCTAGAGGCATCCATGTGTCATTGGGGAAACTCTACCTTTCCTTTTAAAGGCAATAAAGGAACTTTAACCCTCAAAGTTGATGGGTGACTCTACTTTGATGCTTTATCTTAAGAGCTTCAGGAAGTTCGAGCTCTCGATTCTTCCATGCATTGCACAATGAGAGAGAGAATGTGTGTGTGTGTGTGTGTGTGTGTGTGTGTGTGAGTGAGAGAGAGAGAGAGAGAGAGAGAGAGAGAGAGAGAGAGAGTCTTCAACTTATGATGTGATATTTAAGAGGAAACTATGATAAACAATCTGCCACACTCAAATGTTATTATAGTTTCCTTTTCTTATTCACTAAGAGAGATCCCAAAGATCTAACGGATAAGTGTTAAACTCAAGACTTTGTGTGTGTGTGTCTGTGTGTGTGTGTGTGGGTGAAAGCATGTATAGGTGGCCTGGAAAGTAATGTCAAGGACATTGCTTTTTTGCGCTTTAAAAGTGGGTGTTTTAAAAGTGCTTCAAATTTCAAAAAGAATATCACTCTCCTAAGGTACGTCAATTAAGTCTCCTTACGTAACGTACCACAATTAATGAGACTAAATGTAATTTACTGCTGAACGCTGGGCCGCTTCTTTCCCGCTTCAACCTGTCTGAGCTTTCTTTGTCTCTGAGATCTCTCTTGGAGCTCTATCTAGCTCCTCTCTGTCTCTCTCTCAAAGAGCTCTTGCTGAGCTTTCTGTATCGCTTAGCCCCCTCTCTCTCTCTCTTTCTCTCTCTAAGCATGGCTCCTCTTGTGTCTGAGCTCGCGCTCATCTCTCTCTCTCTTAGCACTCTTGCTCTCTCTCTCACAAACTCTATATTTATAGAGTCCTCTTCTACTTGATGATTCTTGAGGTATGTAAACACTTATTATGCTTTGTTAGTATCTTGCTAATTAGTGCAAGAAGTTCCATGTATTAATTAAAAGTATAGCGTGTCGTTATGATTTGTATTGTATTTCTTGTAGAGCAATCCTTTGAAAGTACTGCAACAATGGAGCACAGTGAAGAACTGTCTATCAGCTCATCGTCATTGAGTAGAGAAGCTCAACTTCAACGCAAAAAATTAATGAGGGAAATTGGGCTACTTAGAAACGAAAGCAACGTCAGGCAACGGTCAACTTTGTGACGGAAAGCAATACAAGGGAGATGGATGAAAGAAAGAAACGAAGGATATGTCAATCTATGGTACAACACTTTGATACCTTAACCATGGGAATGGATGCAAGTGGTAGGAAGGAAATCTTTGATGAACTTCTTCAACATCCTTGCTTCCTTACTATGCAGAGTAAATCCAAAGAGTTGGAAGCAATTATGTTGAGAAAAATCTGCAACACTTTGAATCATGTGAAGATCCCAAGATCTTCAGACGAGTTTTTTGTGAAGAAATCAACAATGATGATGTTGGTGAATGGTGGAAGCAAGGAGAAAAACACTGACATGAGCATACCGCAAGCTGCCAAGCTTATGCAGGGGATCCACAAAAGAAACTTATATTCAGCCAAACATCACTTAATAGTGTCAAGTGAATCCGATGGTTCGTTCCTTGCATTTGCGTGTCATAGAGATGATGCACGGAGAACTCACATCACTCAAACTGTTAAAGACATAGTCTTTCAAGTTTGGACGGATGAGACGAGGGTGTCCCCCAACAAGAAACATGTTTGGAGTAAGAGACTAGCTAGATGTTCATATGTAAAGCATCCGATCCACCTTCTTGAGGAGCCTCAGGTAATTGATATATTTTTTTAGCACTTTTTATTGGAGCTACAACTCATATTCCTGCTACAACATTATGTTTCTACACCACTTTTTATTGGTGCTACAACTCATTACTGCCATAACATTATGTTTCTATACTTCTTTTTATTAGTGCTACAACATGTTTTGGTGTTTTGCACCACTTTCTAGTGGTGCTACAACATTAAAAAGTGGTGAAACATTACTATACTGGTCTCTAATTGAATCTGAACCACTTCTAAAATTTGATCAATAGTTCTAAATGTTTTTGAAGCACTTTTACTTGTGTTTCCACACCACTTTTTAGTGTCTTTGAACCAATTTTTAATGTTTTGCAGCAGGTTTTAATGTTTAAGAAACAATTTTTACTAGAAATGCACCAACGCTTCACCGTAAACCCTACAAAGTGGTGTTCACCCACTAAAAACTCTTGTTTACCCAATGCTAACATACGTGTTTTACAAACTCGTAGGGGTGTTACAGGTGCAAACGTTTTTGGTGGTGCAGCTCACTTTTTCCAAGTGATGTAGCAGCTTTTAGTCATGGTGCAACAGTTATAGTAGTGCCATAGACTTTTTACTGCTGCTGCACGAATGGTGGCCACCACCTTATGATGGTAACCAAAACCATATTAGTGGAGTTTGAACACATTTTGTTAGTAAACACTTACAAGTGCTGTCACATTTTGTTAGTAAACACTTACAAGTGTTGTCACACCACAATGAAGCGGTGGACACAACACTTACAAGTATAAAAACCACTTTCACGTGGTGTCTGACCGCATTCAAGTGGTGAGAAGCCACTTTCATGTGCTAAGTCACTACGTCAGTCCATCACTCCATGCAAGTGGTGAGGCACCACTCCCAAGTGGTGTGACACCACTTTCAGGTAGTAACTAAAACCTTATCACTGCAATCAAGCGGAAAGTTCCCGCTTTCAAGTGGTTAGACACCGCATTCAAGTGACAAGAAAACGCGTTAAAGTGGTGATTGCCCACTTTGAACTAGTTTCTCACCACTCTCAAGTGGTCATCAAGTGGTGAGACACCACTTTCAAGTGGCCGAACACCGCATTCCAATGACTTGAATCCGCGTTCAAGTGGTGACTGCCCACTTTGAACTAGTTTCTCACCATTCTCAAGTGGTCATCAAGTGGTGAGATACCACTTTCAAGTGATAGCTTAAACCTGGTCACTGCAATCAAGCAGCAAGCTCCCGCTTTCAAGTGGCCAGACACTGCATTCAAGTGACCAGAATTAGCGTTCAAGTGGTGACTGCCCACTTTGAAGTAGTTGCTCACTAATTTCAAGTGGTCATCAAGTGGTGAGACACCACTTTCATGTGCTAAGTCACTACGTCAGTCATCACTCCATGCAAGTGACGAGGCACCACTCCCAAGTGGCAAAACACCACTTTCAAGTGGTATCTAAAACCTTGTCACTGCAATCAAGTGGCAAGTTCCTGCTTTCAAGTGGCCAGAAACCGCATTCAAATGACCAGAATCCACGTTCAAGTGGTTACTGCCCACTTTGAAGTAGTTGCTCACCACTCTCAAGTGGTCGTGAAACACTTTTACAAGAGCTCCTCCACTTCCAAGTTGTGTTGGACCACTATCTAGTTCTGATGTTGGTATGTCGCCTAGTATTTTGTCCCTCCCAGCTACTTTTTAAGTGCTAGATTTTAATTGGTGACTGGCCACTTTGAACTAGTCGCTCACCACTCTAATGTGGTCATCAAACACTTATATGGTCACGGGCCATTGGTATAAATCCCTACAAGAAAACTTGTATGAGCTGTGGGATAACAAGCCAGTAGTTTTCATATATTCCCACTTGATAAGGGCAATAAAGTTCCCTATGGAGCCTGTAGTGCTTGATGGCATAGGAGAAGTGTTCGAACTTTCCAATGAAAACCATGAGGCAATATACAATAGCATGCCCTTTGAATTGTAAATCAAATCTGATTTTATATCATCTAGTGAAAGATTGAACAAGATGGAATTGGTGTAAACGTACGATGGAATTGACATGTTGGTTTTTGAGAATGCTTGACCACTCCCCCTGTTGAGATGTAGAGAGAAAGAGAGAGAGACGAGACAAGAGACACACCATATACGCTCCCAAAGACTGATTCATATTGAGGACAAGATACAAATATATAGGTGAGACCAAGTTCAGTAGAGTGAGCCATATATAGCTCCAACACCCCCACTCAAACAAAGGTCTCTAGCTTTGGATGAAAAAACCCTTGGGGAGTTCAAGGGAAAAACCCAAGCCCGTATACAATGTGAAATATGAACCAGTGGTGATGATGTGAAAGTGAATTGTGCATCTATGTACAAATATTCAAGTGACTTAGATATCACAAGGTGCAAATGTGGAGTGTGCATAGTGCATGGTACCTAAAAGATTACAATGTCATATGTACAAAGCTATTACAATAGAAAAGAAGCTAATCTAGAAAGAGTGAGGCCGAAGCAACTCCAAGCTCCGAGCGCAAGAGGATGAAACGTGACTCATTGAGGCCTTTGGTCAAAATGCCTGCAGTCATCTGGTCACTTGGACAGTGTTCAACCATAATGGTTCCCTTGGGTACTTCATACCTGACATAATGATAATGGACAGCAATGTGCTTTGACTTATTATGTTGAACATAGTTTTTTGCAAGACTAATAGCACTTTGGTTGTCACACCGCAAGGGTGTGCTAGAAAGAGGAGAGTGACCAATATCAACCAGCATTTGTCGAAGCCAAATCAACTCACGAGCTGCAAGTGATGCCGCAACATATTCTGACTCAGTCGTAGAAACTGCAACACAACGTTGTTTCTTGCTGGTCCAAGAAACAAGACAACCATTTATAAAGAAGCAATTTCCACTAGTAGATCGCATAGATAAATGTGAGCTTGCCCAGTCTGCATCTGTGTAACCCAAAAGAGAAAGAGATTGCATAGAATCCAATGTGAGTTGTCATCGATAGACTAAACCAAAATCTGTAGTGCCTTTCAAGTATTTCAATACACGCTTTGCAGCAAACCAATGCTTAAGAGAAGGACATGCAAGATGTTGTCCAAGATAGTTAGCAGCGAACAGAATATCAGGACGAGTGTTCATGCCAACAAACTGAAGACATCCAATCAAGTTAGCATAAGGTTGATTTGTGACAAGTTGACCGCCATTGTCAGAAGTATTCTTCGTAGAGCTCGCAAGACAAGGTGTGTTGGCTGAATGTGCAGATTCCATACCAAATTTTTGAATAGTATCTGCAATAAACTTTGACTGCCGAAGGAATAAAATACCTTTTGTACGGTTCCGTTGGATTTGAATGCCAAGACAAGAGTGAATCTCTCCAAGATCCACCATATCGAATGCAGAAGACAATAAATTTTTCACTTGCTGAAGAAATCCCAAATCATTGGAAACAAGGATGGTATCATCCACATAAAGAGCAAGAATCACAGAACTGCTACCTTGGCGTTTTATGTATAAGTTGGGGTCTGACGAGCAAGAGATGAATCCTTTAGAGGTGAGAAAAAGATCAAATTTTGTATACCAGGCTCGCGAAGCTTGTTTGAGACCTTATAGTGCCTTATGGAGTTGAGCAGCAAGGTCTTCTTTACCTGGAATAACAAACCCTTCTGGTTGTTCCATATAAATTTCCTCTTCCAAGTCACCATTAAGAAAAGCAGTTCGCACATCCATTTGATGAGCTTCTAAATCAAATTGAACAGCAAATGCCAATAAAACTCGAACACTTGTAATGCGAACAACTGGTGAAAAAGTCTCTTGATAATCAACACCAACTACTTTGGAGTAACCTTTTGCAACTAAACGCGCCTTGAACTTTTGTTCCATCTGCTTTTACTTTTGTTTTATACACCCACTTACATTTAATAGTTGTACGACCAGGAGGTAATTCAGTTAGTATCCATGTACCTTTAGAGATAAGAGAATTGTACTCTGCTTCCATAGCCTCTTGCCATTGATCCTTTTGTGGTGAAGAGATAGCTTCATCATAAGTAACGGGATCTTCAGAAGTAGAAAAAGCATTATCAGCAATATCGTCATCATAAACATGACATGAGCCATGTTCAAAATCAATAGGCAGATCAACAAAAATATCAATATCATCATTGGCAACATTTGGAATGGATGGTTGTGAGGAGGAAAGTTGCTCTATAGGAAGTGTTTCATCTTCTAAAAGAAATGGAAAAGCCTGAAGCAATGATTTAGTATCATCAGAATCATCCATGGACCATGAGCCTCCCATAAGCTGTTCGTTAAAAGTAGCATCACGATTCACAGTTACTTTCTTGGAGGAAGGGTCATAGAATTTGTAGCCTTTGGAAGTGTCAGAATATCCAATAAAAATAACTTTAAGACCAGGAGCATCAAGCTTTGTTCGTGTTTCTTTGGGAACATGAATATAAGCAATACATCCAAAGGTTCGAAAATGAGATACAGAAGGAATGTCACCTGTCCATGCTGTGATGGGTATCTTACCAGAGGGTGCAGTAGTAGGAAGATGATTCTGAATAAATGTTGCTGTCAAAGTAGCTTCAGCCCAGAAAACACGAGATAAGCCAGAATGAATTAGCATACATCTTACAGCATTGAGAATAGTGCAATTCTTTCGTTCAGCAACACCATTCTGTTGAGGCGAATATGGAATAGTGTGTTCATGATGAATTCCAGTGTCAGCACAGTAACTCACAAACTCTCGAGAAACATATTCGCCTCCATTGTCACTACGAAGCTTCTTAAGGCAACGACCAGTTTGAAGTTCCGCAGCCTTGTGGAATTGTTTGAAAACAGATAAGGCTTCAGATTTTTGTCTAAGTAGAAATACAGTCGTATACCTTGAGAAATCATCAATGAAAGTAATGAAGTAGCGATATTGTGATCTCGAAGAAGATAGAGGTCCACATATATCAGTATGAACAAGATCCAAGATGTCATGAGAATGAGTTGTATTTGAAAAAGAAAAGGGTTTACGATTGTGTTTCCCAAGAGCACAAAATTCCCAAATTCCCAAATGGGGATGGGCTTTAAGATCCATGCCATGAACAAGATCACGACGTTGAAGATCAAGGAGTTTTGAGAAATCAGCATGAACAAAACAGTGATGCCATACTTTGCAATCATGATCACCTGGAGCAGTGACAATATTTGCTACAGCATCGTTGAGAGAGAGTTCAAATAAATTACCGTTTCGAGGAGCAGTGGCTATAGTCTGTCCATCTTTCTCAATTCGGCATTTGGTATAATCAAATCCAACAAACAGACCAAGATCAACAAGTCTTGCAACTGAAAGAAGATTACGTTGAAGATCTGGTACATGTAATACTCCTCGCAAAATTCGAGTGGAAGAAGATAAGGTACCAAGATATAAGTCTCCAATACCCTTTACTTGACAAGTAGTATCATCAGCAAGATAAACAACACGTTGAACTGGCAGTGGATGATAGTTATGGAGCCACCTAGACTGATATGTCATATTTCCTGTAGCACCAGAATCGACAATAAAAAGTGATCCATCACGTACATGAAGTATTCTGTCTGGAGCAACTGAACATAGGACGCAGCTTGTTTCTGGTACAATGTTGTTTTGATGTTCAGTAGCATATGCTCTATTCCGATCTGTGTCGAATCGACGCTTATAGCAAATATGAGTGGGATGATCAGATCGTCCGCAATATTCACAAGAAGAAGAAGAAGAGTCTCTAGATAAACGTGGTTGTTTTGTGGTAATATTGTGTTCTTCATCATATTGACGTGCCCAACAATCATCTTCAGTATGGCCATTTCTGTTGCAGTAAGAACATTGCTTATTAGGAAATTTGAGACGAGAGAAAATATTACCGCGAGGGCCACCTCTGCGGTTTCCTCGTTGAAATGGACGCCTTCGAGCATAAAAAGCACGTTCCATCTGTTGTGACTCAGTCTCCTCTTGTGAAATCATAGCTGTATCGTGACCAGTGAGGCGGTCCGGGGCGGGCAACAAGAAGAGTGGCCTCTAGACACCCTTCAAGGCTCCCGTGCTGCTCAATGGGGCTGGGGCACAACACAACACAAACCGAAACAACAAACCCACCGCCAAATCCCAACTACACAAGGGGCACCACCTAGTTTAAGAGCGAACTAGGACGCAAACGAGGAGAATCGTTAGAGCAACCCACAAACAAGCAAGGAATTACACTAACCCTAACACCAATGGAGTACTCTCACACACTAAAACACGAGAGAGAGAGATAGAGAGAGAGAGAGAGAGAGAGAGAGAGAGAGAGAGAGATAGTGCTCGGGCTGCTTTGAAACGTATCGGCGATGATCAAGCAAACACAACTATATATTTAAGAAAGAGAGAGAAAGGGGGAGGGGGTGCTTGTTGCATTAATACCTTCTTACAAATCTGTCATGACAAATCAAAGTGAGATTAGTACTTGTTCAACATAGCTTGCGTAAATTTCACCACAACACATCACTAGAAAAGCCACCCCAATCACTGTCTTAAGGCCAGGGGAGTCCTCTCCACCCTGTCGCCCTCTTACAGTATGTGGGATTTATGGCTAGATTGATGACAACACTAGAGACAAGCTATCAAGAACTTAACAAAAAAAAAACACCAAGACACCTACACATCATTGTTGTCCATTACTTCACGTTGGAAGGGAGACAAAGTATCCAAGCTTAGTCCAAATCCACCCTCCTTGATTCAGCGAATGTTGGGCTTACACTAGTAGGAGAAATGATAGATTTCCTACTCTCAATTGAATGATCACTCTCTCTCTTACAATGGCATAGATTTCCCTTGCTAATCCCCTATTACAACACATGCACATGCATAAGACAATGAGCTTCCACTCAAGAGCTCCTTCTAGAGAGGTTGAGCTTGGCTTCTCAAGCTATAGCATAGTGCTCTTGCTTATGGCTCCCCCTTTTATGCTAGCTACACCCTCCTTTTATAGCAATTTTGAAGGCTAGGGTTACTCCTCTAACCATGGTTGGGTTAGATTTTCAGCAATTTATCTAATTTCTTTTGCTTGGAATTATCAAGAAGTTGGTGGGGAAAGAGAGAGGAGAGAAATGGAGGTGATAGGACTTTTCATAGTGGGTTAGTGTTAGTAGAGTTAGTATTAATTTACAAATGGAATTGAATATTTACAATGGGAGTATCCATGTAGGATACAAATAAGGAAGAAAAAACTCTTAAGAGGTAAGAAAAGGTGGATTTCTTACAAGGTTGATGCTCCAAGTGTCTTGAGTAGGGCCAATTTTGACGCTTGTTGACGGTCCACTAGCTTTGACGGTACATTTTTTCTCCACTCTTGACCTTCCTTGAGAGACAAGGTAATTGAAGCTGAGTAATCAACCACCATGATGCTGTCTTTTAAGAGAAGAGGCTGAATTTTGTGGTTTTTTGATAGATATGGGTAATTTGGAGGAGGAAAAATGAGACTAGGTGGTCAATTTTGGAATGGAATTGTGTGTGGGAGGTATGAGTTCACCATGGTTTCTCTTATTCTTCAAGGTTGAGGAGAAGGTGAGTAGTGTGCAGAGAGGAGTGGTGAGAGAGATGGGGATGATGAGTGGAGAAGTGTGTGTGAAAGAGGAAAATGATAAAGTGGAAGAGAGAGTGTGGCTGCATAGCATGGGAAAACTGGGGTCCACTAAAAAAATCATAGCTCACAGCTGGTAGCTCCAAAAATCATGAAAACATTTGGGGTGATTATTCAGAGCGTGGGCTACATTTTCTCTTTTGACCACTGCTCCAAATTCGGAGTGGAGATAGGTGCCAAAATTCTCACCAAAAAGCCTGTTTTTAGGCCTGCAAAAGTCTTTTAGTGGTCCCCTCCTTTGTTGAATTTGTACAATGCATCCAAGAGTGAGCCCCTCCTTTGTCATATTATAATACAAAGCATTCAAGTTGCCCTTGACCCATGCATGGAGGAGGATTATTGGTGAAATAAGAAATATATACATGGTGGGACTAGTGTATGGACTATTCATGAACTTTAGCTCAATGAGCACATGGTGTTAGAATAATGAGTAAAAATAATAATAAAAATATGGAGGAGTTATGGATATGGAAAGATATTGGAATCATATGATATGGTCCCTCCTTGAATTATTTTGGGTGAACGAGGAAAATGTATGCAAGTAAATAATATAATAAAAGTAACCAATGAGTAGAAATCAATTTTTTGTTTTCACGAGGGTGAGGGTGAAAATGTGGGAGTGATTTGTATAAAGGAAAAATATGAGGTTAGAGTATGTACATATTGGCAAAAAAAATAAAATTATGGTGTAAGAGGATGAAAGAAGGTGTACATAGGTTTAATAAAACACACACCTAAGTAGAAATATTTAAATAAAATACCAAAATAATTATAAAAAATCCCTATATTTAGGCCATATATACAATGAAATATTTATACACAAAGAGGCCATAATATACTTTTATTTTTTTATTTTTTTTATTTTTATTTTTTGGCTCACCTAGCCCAGTGACTAGCTAGCTGAGGGTTTTTTAGAAGATATGGGAAAAGTCCCGTGACTCACGCACGCCTATGTACAGTGAAATGGTAGGGATAGCCACTGTGTTTGGGTGATTTTGGTAGGGTGAGGTAACTCACTGTGGCAATTACAAAGAGCCGAAAAAACGGCTATCATTAGCCTTCCCCCTGGATGATGGTATATTCATGTACCATCATAGAGCATCTTTTCCAAAGAGAGTGCTTCAGAGTCCTTGACGAGATCTTCATTGTTTAGTCCCTCAGAATTTTGGCTGGAGTTACACTCATGCTTCATGTAACAATACTTACATAAGACAGCGGCCTTTGGACAGATCTTTGGTAGATCCTTTGGTAGAAGGTGACTCAAATAGGGCTTCAAGCGATACCCGTTTACTTTCCTGGAGTGCTCTTTACCATTCAAGTCCATAAGCTGATAGTAACTTGAATTGAAAGCCTTCTTGACTATGTATGGCCCTTGCCATCTTGTTTCAAACTTGGCATCAAAACGATTGTCAAGTCGATTGTCATACCTTAGCACAAGCTCTCCTTCCTTGATGCCTTTGTCCTTCAGTTTCTTGTCGTGCGTTTCTTTCGCTTGTGTGGCTTTCCTCTTGTAGCACTCATATGCTGCTTCTCTTTTCCACTCAAGCTCCACTAACGTAAGAAGTCGATCCATCCATACCTCTTGATCATCTTGTGCTCCTTTGCCATGAAGTCGCATTGTTGGAATGTTGAGCTCGATAGGCTGCAAAGCCTCTTGACCATAGACCAAGTGAAATGGTGTGAACTCCGTGGCTTCCCTATATGTGGTTCGATATGCCCACAAGGCACCATCCAAGAAGTCATCCCATAATTTTGTCTTGTTTTGCACCATCTTTCTAATGATTCCTGCAATGACACCATTAGCCTTCTCCACCAAACCATTTGATTGTGGGTAGTATGGTGTGCTATGACGATGTAGAATGTGAAGCTCTTCACAAACTTCTGTGAGCAATCCTTTTCTAAACCCTGGACCATTATCAGAAACAATCTCCAAAGGTGTGCCAAATCTACAACAAATGTGAGTGTAGACAAATTTGCTCACTGTCTTCTCATTTACCTTTGCCACACTTTGTGCTTCCACCCACCTAGTCATATAGTCTACAGCCACTAGAATGTAGAGTTTACCATTTTTTGTCCTAGGCAGAGGACCCATAGCATCAATGCCCCACTTTTCAAAGGGTCCATTTGCAAGCACTATTTGCCTCGGGCCATGCACCAACCTTCTATTTCCATTTATCTGACAAGTGTGACAGCTTTTACACCAATGTTGAACATCCACATGCAAACTTGGCCAAACATACCCCGAAAGCAAAATCTTCTTCACAGTTAATTCTTGGGCAAAATGACCACCACATGCCTCTTCATGCAAACCTTTTAGAATGGCTGGAATTTCCTTGATAGTTGGTACTCGTCTGCACACTTGATCCTTCCCTCTTTGATAGAGGGAGCCTTCTAGGAAGAGATATACGCTTGCCTTCTTCATGAGTCTCCTCTTCTGAGCTTTTGTGAAGTCTGGTGGAAACTCACCCTCTAAAATGTAGCCAATGATGGGAGCCAATGACTCCAATCCCTGGTACCTCGGTTGCTTCACAGCAGCCGCCACCATGATGACCTGCACTTCTTTCTTTACACATGCAACGGCCTGTTGTGCAAGTAAATCAGCATCTTCATTCTGTTTCCTAGGAATATGATATAGTTGCACTTCTTCAAATTGATTAAACAATCTACGAATGGCATGAACTTTTGTCCGTAAGCTCTCATTCTTGCATGTCCAAATGCCTAAAATCTGTTTAACAATGAGAAGTGCATCTCCCTTTACCATGAGGCGTTGTATCCCTTGGCCAATGCACATATTCAAACCATGAAGTAGAGTGTCATATTCTGCTTCATTGTTGCTAGCTGAACTTGGTAGATTGAACTTCTCTTTCATGACCACCTCTCCACTTGGGTTGAGCAACACCAGCCCTCCCCCTGCTTTTCCTGTGGCTCGACGAAAAGCTCCATCAAAGAACAAAGTAAAAGCATTAGGAATACTTTTTGGTGGTGGCAATGGTAGGGTCTTTACTTCAGGCACCTTAATCTCCTTTTCGTGCACCCTATAAGTGAGAATCCCTGCCAATTGTGCACGCACACTATCTTCTACCTTGAAAGAGTATTGAAACTCCTGCAACTCCATAATCCACTTTGAGATCCTAGTACTGAGATTCATTTGAGATGACACCCAAGGGAACAAATTCTCTGCAGTGAGAATTACAAAAGGTTTTGGTAGCAGGTAGGATCTAAACTTTCTCACCGCAAACATGAGAGAAAGCATCATGAGTTCTGCTTCTGTGTAGTCTCTCTCCAAAGCATTCATGACCCTACTAGCAAAGTAGATGGGTCGCATCCTTGTACTGTGGGGATCTTGTTGTAGCAACACAGCACCAATTGTTTCTTTCCCAGCACTAGAGCTAACAAAGAATGTGTACTCCCAGCAAGGAGGCATGAGTGTTGGTAGCTCTGACAAAATGACTTTAATGTTACAAAAGTACTCTTCAAGCTCATCAGACCATGCAAATTCTACTTGTTGTGTCAACTTTTGCAAAGGGTGAAGTAACTCCGAGGCTAAGTGAATGAAGCGTGACATATACTTCACCTTTTGAATGAATGAGATGACCTCCTTAAGACTCTTGGGTGATGGTAGCTCAATAAGAGCCTTTGCCTTCGAAGGATCCACTTCAATGCCTTTGTAAGAAACTTTATGACCAAGCAAGATTACTTCATCCTCACCTATATGGCACTTGTCGGGGTTGAGTTGACCTCCCATGTCGTAGAGCTTCTTTAAACCTTCTTCTACCCTTTGTAGATGCAATGATTTTGAGCTATAAATACAGAAATCATCAATGAACACCCTAATTGACTTTCCAAAGAATGCTTGAAACACCATATTCATGAAACGTTGGAATGTTGCAGGAGCATTTGTCAGACCAAATGGCATGACTCTAAAAGCATAACAACCCCAAGGAGTGATAAAGGTTGTTTTCAATTGATCCTCCAGTGCAATCCCTATTTGAAAGTAACCCGAGTAACCATCGCACACAGTGTACTTCTCATGACCAGCTACCTCATTTAGTATCTCATCCTGGAATGGGAGGGGAAAGTGATCTCTCTTTGTTGCCTCATTGAGGGGACGGTAATCCACACACACCCTCCACTTGCCGTTCTTCTTAGGAGTGACAACAACAGGAGAGACCCACTCTGAATTCTCCACTGGATAAATGAACCCTGCTGCTAGAAGCTTTCTTACCTCCTTGAGTAAAGCCTGCTCCTTGATGACTCCTAGCCTTCGTAGCTTCTGAGCCTTAGGTGTGGCCTCTGGCTTCAACTCAATTTTGTGTTGAACAGCATCTACTCCATGCACATCAGTGTAGTCTTTAGCAAAAAGCCTAGGAAACTTCCTTAGCACACATTTGAACTCCTCTCTTTCATCCTTTGTAAGTGTTGTTGATAGCATACCTTCCAGCATCCCTTCATCTTGATCACCTTCGTTCTCTTGAGGACCTACCTCCTCCAAGCCTTGACAAGAGGTCTCTTGGTTGCTTGGCTTAAACCTTACCCCCATGACTTCGATGGAAGACTCCTCTTCAGTAATGCTGCCGCTACTTTCTTCTTCTGAAGTGCTATCGGTCCAACCTTCTTCCGTCTCACTTTGAGATGATTCTTCATGGAGCTCCTCTTGGCGTTGCTCCTTCATGTCAAAGACAACCTTCTTGTGATTGTCATTCCTGCAAATTAGCTTTCCACTCTCCCAATCCTGCAAAGCTCGCATTTTCATTAGCCATGGTCTTCCTAGGATAAATGGGTAACCATTTCCCTTGGTAGACATGACATAGAAATCCACTGCCTTCTTAATGCCAAAGGCCTCCACAAAAACATTTTTACAAATGCCTACGCACCTAGCCTTGCTATTGTTTGCCATCTTGACCCTAATTTCAGGTGTCTCATGGATGTGCATGCCTAGTTTTTGCATGAGTCCCTCTGTCATGATGCAAATTTGTGCACCCCCATCCACTAGACTTTTCCTAACCAATCTCCCTTTGATGTAACAGTCTAGCACCGGTGTAATGTCCTCATTCATTTCAGCTTGTGCAATTTTTACAACAGGCACACTCTCTTTTACCTTTCTCCTAGTGCTAACTGCCCTTGTTAAATCCCTCCTAACTTGTGGACATAATGCAAGAAATTGAGGCCATGAAATATCAGGACCCTTACCTCTCATGTCTTCCAACAAGTTGTACGGAGCCATACCATGTCCAAGAGGGAAGTCTTGGAGGTTGATACGACGTCGATTCCTCTTGGTTTCCTTGGTTCCCTTTGCCTTCTTGCCTTGTCCATGGTCACTCTGTGATGTGACTCCTTCTTTCTCTTTACCTTTTCCTCGGCCACACTTAATTCCATTGGCTTCCATGTCAACCTCATTTGAATTTGTCACCTCTACCACATGCACATTTGGATCTGGCAAAGGTGGAACTCCTTCTACCCCGTGTGGAGGTGGTCTTGGTCCATTTGGCCTTTGTAGAAGCCTTGGTTGTTGACCAGTTCCTTCACCTGCATTCATCACTGGGTAATTCAAGTTAGGCCTCCCTGGCTCCCCACGGGGCCAAGGACAATTATACATCCCATGTCCAGACTCTCCGCAATTCCAACATTGCAAGACTCTCCTAGGTCGTGGATCTCGCTCTTCAGACTTCTTTGCTTGTCCCTTTGGACCTACAGCTTGTGCAAGGTGAATTGACAGGCTGCTTAAAGATTCGTTTAACTTCTCAATTACTTCCGCCGTTACCTCAGGAAGCTCCCTCGATGTTGATGCTTGTGACTTACCTTTGGGTCTAAGACCTTCTATTGGAACCTCTCCCCTTAAGCACTTGAGTTTCCTATACTTCTCAGCAGCCCTAGTTTCAGCTGCATCAAAAGTAGCAGGTGCACCCGCCTCAACTTTTACCTTAAGGTCATGAAAGAGTCCGGCTATGAACCTCTCCTTCTTTAAAAATTCTGCACCATCACCAGGGTTAGTAACATTTCGTATCCATAGAGCCCAAAGACGTAGAAACTCTTGCTTGTACAAGTAGTAGTCATCTAAGTCTTTTTGCTTATGAGAAACAATGTCTTGCCATAGTTTTTGAGTGTTTTGGGGATCAAAGAAGTATCTCTTAAAACGATTCAAAACTTCTGTGTAATTCCCCTTAACTTCCTCAGGCAAAGAGTCAAACCAAGTACTAGCATCTTTCCTAAGGACCACCTCAAACATTTCTACACGTTCTTGATCGGTTACTATCCTCTTGATACGGCAAGACATCTTGAAATTTGCTAAAAATAATTCTGCATCCTCTCCAGGCTCTCCAAAGAAAAGAGGATATCCAGACATTTGGCGTTGGCTCTCCATTATTATGAAAGATTACAATACGAGTTACAATAAGGGATACAATAGAGATCTAGAACCACTCGCCTGCAAATGAAGAAGTGAGAAAATACCACTCTAGGTTTTCTTCTTCAGCTATCCAAGCTTCAATAAGGTCTCGATTTGTTTGATCAAAACAAAAGGGTAGACTATTGATGAGCTCTAAGAAGGGTTGAAATTCTTCAAAGCTAAGGCGATAAACAGAAATCTCTAGAACTTCATTTTCTGGATCCAAAAGAGCAACCACGTCCCAAGTGATAAATTGCACTTGCTCTACAATTCCCAATGCACAAGCGGTTTGTATAAAAACTAGATCTTCATGCTCGTCGAAGGCCGTGAGAAAGTAGCAATTGACTAGGAGCTCCTTTCCTTCGAGTTCCACACAGTCGGAGTGAGGCAACCTTCTCACAATTTCATAAAGAACATCCTCATCAAGTCCGATCAAGTTTGCAAGATTTAAAGACTCCACTTGTGCTACAAAATTCCTGGACAAAAACTCCTTAGGATTATGGTTAAATCATTCAAAAGCATAAAGAGATTTACAATGTCTCTATGAACAAAGTGTCATAGAAAGTAGAGAAGGATGAGAATTTATACAAATTTGCAATCTTCTCTATGCTCTCTTTATTAAGACAAGCTCTGAATAGCTCCCTATCTCCTTTGTTGAAAGCGAAAGGAAGACTATTAATAAGACGCAAATGAGGGAAAAATTCACCAAATGTGAGTCTATGAAGCATGAACTCTGGCCGCAAGTTTCCTGAAGAGTCTTCCTCAATGGTGAAATGCACTCGCCAAACGCCAAATTTCACTCTATTTACCAATCTTAGGGCACACACTAGTTGGATGAATGCGCGGTCTTCCTTAGTGCCCAACAACAAGAGGAAAATGGAATCCACGCGTAGGACCTTCTGTCTTAACTTCACCACCCTCTTGTTATGAGGGAGACGCCTTACTACTTGCTCCTGCAACTCAATTGGTAATAGAGCTAGATCTCTAAGGATTGAACTTTCACTGCACACACATTCCCAGTTAGAACAAATGATCGTTTTTTTGTTTCTTGTAACAACTTGGACAAAGAAAAAACAAACATACACCGGGCTGCACTTCATTTTAAAATAAAATGAACACATGTACATCAAACGAAGTGTGGTAGTTGATGAGAGGTAGAATGACAGGGTTTGGTGATGCAAGAATTTCTCCTGCTCTTTGGGCACCAAACATGAACACCATTCGTTGTTGAAAATGGATCTTTCTACTAATTGCAACGTTTATTCTAATGTGTGGAGTAAAATGAAAGGGAAAAACCTCTATTCCTGGGCCATTATCCATGGCCTATGCATGTCCTAATGCTTAAAACAAAACAAAAATATAGACGTCCAAACTAAGGTCGTACCTAATGAGAGGCAAAATAAAAGGATTTACTGAAGCGTTTATCTCGGCCAACCTAAGAGGACCTAAAATTCTACGAATGACACGTTGAAATTGCAACTTAGTACTAACAATTATGTGTACCTTTTGCCTTGCAATGGGAATGAAGGGATCATACAAATCTTCGTGATTCATGCACACTACTTGACTATGCTAAAGGTTGATTCTACACAAAAATACACAAGCCGTCCTCAGTGGGGGCACCAATTTGAGGCGGTCCGGGGCGGGCAACAAGAAGAGTGGCCTCTAGACACCCTTCAAGGCTCCCGTGCTGCTCAATGGGGCTGGGGCACAACACAACACAAACCGAAACAACAAACCCACCGCCAAATCCCAACTACACAAGGGGCACCACCTAGTTTAAGAGCGAACTAGGACGCAAACGAGGAGAATCGTTAGAGCAACCCACAAACAAGCAAGGAATTACACTAACCCTAACACCAATGGAGTACTCTCACACACTAAAACACGAGAGAGAGAGATAGAGAGAGAGAGAGAGAGAGAGAGAGAGAGAGAGAGATAGTGCTCGGGCTGCTTTGAAACGTATCGGCGATGATCAAGCAAACACAACTATATATTTAAGAAAGAGAGAGAAAGGGGGAGGGGGTGCTTGTTGCATTAATACCTTCTTACAAATCTGTCATGACAAATCAAAGTGAGATTAGTACTTGTTCAACATAGCTTGCGTAAATTTCACCACAACACATCACTAGAAAAGCCACCCCAATCACTGTCTTAAGGCCAGGGGAGTCCTCTCCACCCTGTCGCCCTCTTACAGTATGTGGGATTTATGGCTAGATTGATGACAACACTAGAGACAAGCTATCAAGAACTTAACAAAAAAAAAACACCAAGACACCTACACATCATTGTTGTCCATTACTTCACGTTGGAAGGGAGACAAAGTATCCAAGCTTAGTCCAAATCCACCCTCCTTGATTCAGCGAATGTTGGGCTTACACTAGTAGGAGAAATGATAGATTTCCTACTCTCAATTGAATGATCACTCTCTCTCTTACAATGGCATAGATTTCCCTTGCTAATCCCCTATTACAACACATGCACATGCATAAGACAATGAGCTTCCACTCAAGAGCTCCTTCTAGAGAGGTTGAGCTTGGCTTCTCAAGCTATAGCATAGTGCTCTTGCTTATGGCTCCCCCTTTTATGCTAGCTACACCCTCCTTTTATAGCAATTTTGAAGGCTAGGGTTACTCCTCTAACCATGGTTGGGTTAGATTTTCAGCAATTTATCTAATTTCTTTTGCTTGGAATTATCAAGAAGTTGGTGGGGAAAGAGAGAGGAGAGAAATGGAGGTGATAGGACTTTTCATAGTGGGTTAGTGTTAGTAGAGTTAGTATTAATTTACAAATGGAATTGAATATTTACAATGGGAGTATCCATGTAGGATAAAAATAAGGAAGAAAAAACTCTTAAGAGGTAAGAAAAGGTGGATTTCTTACAAGGTTGATGCTCCAAGTGTCTTGAGTAGGGCCAATTTTGACGCTTGTTGACGGTCCACTAGCTTTGACGGTACATTTTTTCTCCACTCTTGACCTTCCTTGAGAGACAAGGTAGTTGAAGCTGAGTAATCAACCACCATGATGCTGTCTTTTAAGAGAAGAGGCTGAATTTTGTGGTTTTTTGATAGATATGGGTAATTTGGAGGAGGAAAAATGAGACTAGGTGGTCAATTTTGGAATGGAATTGTGTGTGGGAGGTATGAGTTCACCATGGTTTCTCTTATTCTTCAAGGTTGAGGAGAAGGTGAGTAGTGTGCAGAGAGGAGTGGTGAGAGAGATGGGGATGATGAGTGGAGAAGTGTGTGTGAAAGAGGAAAATGATAAAGTGGAAGAGAGAGTGTGGCTGCATAGCATGGGAAAACTGGGGTCCACTAAAAAAATCATAGCTCACAGCTGGTAGCTCCAAAAATCATGAAAACATTTGGGGTGATTATTCAGAGCGTGGGCTACATTTTCTCTTTTGACCACTGCTCCAAATTCGGAGTGGAGATAGGTGCCAAAATTCTCACCAAAAAGCCTGTTTTTAGGCCTGCAAAAGTCTTTTAGTGGTCCCCTCCTTTGTTGAATTTGTACAATGCATCCAAGAGTGAGCCCCTCCTTTGTCATATTATAATACAAAGCATTCAAGTTGCCCTTGACCCATGCATGGAGGAGGATTATTGGTGAAATAAGAAATATATACATGGTGGGACTAGTGTATGGACTATTCATGAACTTTAGCTCAATGAGCACATGGTGTTAGAATAATGAGTAAAAATAATAATAAAAATATGGAGGAGTTATGGATATGGAAAGATATTGGAATCATATGATATGGTCCCTCCTTGAATTATTTTGGGTGAACGAGGAAAATGTATGCAAGTAAATAATATAATAAAAGTAACCAATGAGTAGAAATCAATTTTTTGTTTTCACGAGGGTGAGGGTGAAAATGTGGGAGTGATTTGTATAAAGGAAAAATATGAGGTTAGAGTATGTACATATTGGCAAAAAAAATAAAATTATGGTGTAAGAGGATGAAAGAAGGTGTACATAGGTTTAATAAAACACACACCTAAGTAGAAATATTTAAATAAAATACCAAAATAATTATAAAAAATCCCTATATTTAGGCCAAATATACAATGAAATATTTATACACAAAGAGGCCATAATATACTTTTATTTTTTTATTTTTTTTATTTTTATTTTTTGGCTCACCTAGCCCAGTGACTAGCTAGCTGAGGGTTTTTTAGAAGATATGGAAAAAGTCCCGTGACTCACGCACGCCTATGTACAGTGAAATGGTAGGGATAGCCACTGTGTTTGGGTGATTTTGGTAGGGTGAGGTAACTCACTGTGGCAATTACAAAGAGCCGAAAAAACGGCTATCACCAGCATTCCGACGTTCTTGACGTTGAGAGAATCAAGACCATCTTTATTAGAGAGAATAGTAACAATGTTATCATAAGAAGAGTCCTTCACCGTATCAAGGAGAAGTGTAATCAGTTGCTTTTGTGGAAGAGGATCACCGGCAACAGCAAGTTGATTAATAATAGATTTGAAAGACTCAATATGTCCCGTCATGGCAGTACCAACTTCATATTGTAACTTGTTAAGCAACCCTCTCAAATAAAGTATTTCTGTAACAGATTTCTTCTGAAATTTTGCAATAAGGTACTTCCATACGTCATGGGAAGTAGGCAGTTCATACATATCAAGCAAAAGGGAATCAGTAAGAGCAGAAAGAATATACCGACGAGCTGCTTTATCACGTCGTTGCCAATCCGTATAAGCAACATTCCAATCTTCAAATATAGGTCCTTCAGTGATAAGCACGTTATCATTATCCGTATCAACAGGCTGAGGCGGACAAACACGATTTTCAAGAACAACATCGGAGAGTTCATCGCTTCAAGAATTAACAACATCTTTGCTTTCCAGCCTGGAAATCCTTGACCTTGGAAAGGAGGAACAGAACGTTGGCCAGAAGGAAAGCCGTTGACGAGAATATTCATAGCCATATCTTGTTGCGAGAAGACGTATAAGATAAGATCGCAGAATCTGCACACCATATATGGTGAAGGCCGCAATTGAGAATGAGAGAGATATGAGTACTGCGTTCTGTCAACGATAAACGTAAGAAGGATGCTCAAGGAACGTCCAAAGATGTGAGAGACGTCACCCAAAAAAGACAGGGTAAAGGAGACGTTAATAATAAACGAGTCCTCAAAATAGAGTGGCGTGAGACGCAAGATTGACGGCCACAATACGAATAGCAAAAAGCTAAATCTTCTCGAAAAAGTTAACGCCAAAATAAGAAAAACGATCGCGGTCGCTTCACGAAGAAGTAGGACGAAGAAAGCTGCGTCAAGCTCTATTGCCGTAAAAACAACATAACTTTCTGCTGCGAACTCTGATTGACGCAAACCTAGAACTCAAATCGAAGAGCTCGAGGAGACGAACAAGTTTTGGATGAAAAGTGCCATGGAGCATTGCGCTACGCTCCATCGCGCTTTTCCCGTTTCTCCAAATTTTGAGCAGAACAACAAGAAAAATTGAGATGAAGTTCAGGGTGTCATTAATAAGAAAACGTAATCAACGATTAGATTGATTATAAATAAACGCCACATAAAACACTAATCATATTCTTCTTAACACAAAACAACTAGAGTTAACAAGAATCAACGCTCAAAAATAAAATTTGTAACAATTTTGAATCTTACATGCGAATCGCATACACATACTGTTGTCACCATGAATTGAATCGGCGCGTGATCGTTACCGCTCTGATACCATGTTGAGATGTAGAGAGAAAGAGAGAGAGACGAGACAAGAGACACACCATATACGCTCCCAAAGACTGATTCATATTGAGGACAAGATACAAATATATAGGTGAGACCAAGTTCAGTAGAGTGAGCCATATATAGCTCCAACACCCCCCACCCCCCCAAACATCACCACTAAAAAGTGTTGCAGTTTGAGAAAAACTCAATAAAAATTTACCACTTTTTAGTGGTACTAAAGTGGTTTAGCACCACTAAAAAGTGGTTTAGCCCCACTAAAAAGTGTTGCAGTTTCAAAAAAACTCAATAAAAATTTACCACTTTTTAGTGGTACTAAAGTGGTTTAGCACCACTAAAAAGTGGTTTAGCCCCACTAAAAAGTGGTTAAGAATGCTTCACCACTCTCCCCAAAAATCACCATTAAATGGTGTTGCAGTTCTAGAAAAAATGCTGCAATAACATAATAAAAATTTAACCACGTTTTAGGGGTTTAGCACCACTAAAAAGTGGTTCTGAGACATTCAAAAGTGTAGAGACATGTATAGTGCAGAGACAGTAAAGTGCCAGAACCTGTATATTACAAAAAGTATATTACAACAATTATCCAGAAACATCTACATATCCACCAAGAATGTACAATATATAACGTTTCTGGCACTTCCGGATGTACAATCTCATTCATCTTCATTTATAACAAAGTGCTCAAAGACTAGACTCGAAAGTTCATCTTTGGGATTGCTAATGGGGTTTGCCTTTGTATACTCCAGGGTATTGGGGGTTAGTGCCCATCTGCACAGCCATGGCAACAATGTGCGCGTGAGGTAATCAGGGTCTTGTTCTTCATCAAGAGGATCAAAGGTGGGTGGACATATACAGTTGTCCCAGACATTGCGCAGATTTCTATATCTGGAGTCATCTACTAGCAATGTCCGAGAGGAGTCGTATTCTGGAAACTTGTTCCAAACATGGTAAATGGGCTTGAAAGACACAGGTTCAACTGCAAGGTCTCTTGGAGCTTCAGCAATCTCTTCAAAATACGACCACTTTTCACATTCCCAGTTTGAGAAGAGATCCCTAAAGTAATAAGTCCTATGTTCCCATATGTCTGGCCAACATGTACTGAGGATATGCTCAATGTTAGCAGCAGTACAAGTGCTCCAAATCATTGCATCTGCTATTTGCCTCAAATCCCAAACAAATTGCTCAACATCTCTACGATAGTAGATCCACAACTTCTCGTCCACTCTTTTTAGTTTAACTCTGTCGGAAGCTGGACGTGGAGGGTGTTTAAGTTGTCCAGTCTTTGGATCACGTTTGGTTACATCTCGTTTCACGAATAGTCCATCGAGATCAAGGATGATGAGCTTTTTGATCTTGCAGAAATTCGAAAAAAGATATCCCCATCCAGGGTAGTTTGGAGAAATCTCCTCAATTTCGGGGCAAATTGCTGGTTCCTGGTCTTCCTCTAATTTTTTTGGTGTTACATTTGCATCCTGCTCTACATCCTGCTTAGCTACTATGTCTTCAACCTTCTCATCTGGTTCTTGAACATCTCCAATCCAGCTAAGTTCTGCCATAGACAAGTAGCATGACTTAAAAACCTCAATCAGACTGACATATTAACCTTTTCAAAATACACTTGAAAAGTATACCTTCCAGGCTATTGATTTCCATTTCATTAATTTCCTGAACTTCTATGGCAACAGTCCACTTGGCAAGAGATACTGGAGAGAACAAATAAGCTCTACTTGAAGATGCTCATGATGATGTCGGAAAGAACAATACAAGTACAATAAATAGACAGTCAATGAACAATATGAGTACAATAAATAGACAATCAATGAGCAATAAACAACTAGTGAACGAAAAATAAAGCCGTCATTTCATTATCATCAAAATGAGGGTACAAAGACAAAATTACAAAGAGGCTACAAAGCACAAAAGCTTAATAGGGGCTACAGAAGTTTCTTGCGGGACTTTGGTTTGGGAGGTTTAAGGTTGGGTGCTTGGAGGTTAGTCTTTCCAAGCAGATGAAGGCTCCTTGGATTTTTTACCTCTTGGAGTAGGCTCTGGAGGCTCGGATGCAACCTTAGCTTTTTTCTTTGGTGTGGCGTGCTCTTCAGTGTTGCTCCTCTTTTTCATACGCCCCAAAATCTCTGCACAAACATGTGAAATAAGAAGTTCTGAGTCCTCATCATACAAGTTCACTGTTGTATCCTTTTCAATTGGCTTCTCAGATGATTTTTCAGCGTCCTCTACGTCCTTGTTCATTGCAGGTTCTAGCTTCAGAGGCACCTCGACTGACTCCTTGGATGTGTCACCTTGAGCTCCCACTACATCTACTCTTTTTTCAGCCCTTTTTTCTGCCTTTTGTTGGTCCGGAGTGTCTTCACCTGCTTGTTTCTGGGATGAACTCTTATCCCCGCACCCACCACACATGCTATCAATATTGGGCTTGCGTGATGAACCAGCTTGGGAGTGTGCTACATAAAAGACAATGTAATAATACTCAATATTAAGTTATGTGAACATTCAAAGAGAAGAATGTTCCACATAATATTATCAATTCCATCAACAGGAGATCCAAAGATGCCTTCCATTGGATCTTTCTCTGCAATTACATGGAGAAAAGAAACAAAATGGTCAAGAAATGAATCTACAATCAGCTTCATATCATAAGGTATAAAAACATCGATTACCTGTACCAACATGCTCATCCATGTTTGCCTCTCCAGGTGCCAGCAGCTTCAAAGAATCTTTTAAAGGTTCCTCACATCCATGAAATAGACACTCGCCGGCAGACTTACAGGCAATTACAAAACAAAGTGGGTGATATGGATGTTGACACTGGAGCATGTAGACACCGGTAACAACAGTCTGCATGATAGACATCCCACAAGCAACACAATCACCTAACTGCACACAGCTATTGTCCGATCCCAAATGAACAGGCGGCTTGACAGGAAGGATAGGCATTCTTGACTTGAACAAATTAATAATCGTTTCCACAAATCGAAGATGCCCTATCGCCACTTCTACTTCCCATAACAAAGTGTCATGCTGACCCTATAAAAAAATAGCATTGCGTGCTTTATAAAACAATATAAGTGTTTGTGCATTACTTTCAAGAGTCTTCATCACTTTATGTGGTACCACTTAAGAGTGTTATATAAACACATTTAAGTGGTCTTTTACCATATAAAATGGTCTCTAGCCATTTTTTCCTAATTAGAGTTTAACCACTTTTAAGTAATATCAACTACTACTAGGTGAATCAATAAAGCTTACATACCTGTAACTGTGCTGCCTCTTCACCTAGGTTATCGAGATTGTGCACTTCAATATCAAGTCCCATGTCTTTGAGAGCCTCCTTTCTGATTTGAATCAAGGTCTCAAGCTTTGCCATTGCTTCCTCGTTTGGTACAAGCCTAGCCTTATGCAACTTGAGTTCCTCCATATCCTTGTTCATTCTCTCTACGATCTTGGCAGCGCCTCGCATCAAACCAACCTGCTCATCTCTCTTTGTCTTTGATTGATCTAAAGCAATTTTTATTGCTTCAAGACATTGTTGCTTCTCTTTTAACTTTTCAGTAGCAATAGCCTTCATGTTAGAAATAGCTGCTACATCAGTCGTTGACGCAGAAAATGTAGTCGAGGAAACATTTGACATTCCAAATGTTCCCATCGAGCCAAAGGCCCGTTTCTTTAGAAATTCCTCCTTAGCCTGCCCTGAAAAATGATGTCCACCTGAGTATGTCTGCCAGTCAAAGCCTGTGCCAGTACTGTCAGTGTAATTAGGCATATTTTCTGCATTAAATTTCCACTCGCTTCCAAGACATGGACCGTTTGTGGACCTCCATTTCTCCAATTTTCTATTTAAAATTTTCTGTTGGCGTAACATTTTGATAACACCTTCAGCATACACAGCCCATGCAACTAAACCTTGAGAATCTTCAGCGGCCTTGCACTTCTGCCAAGTAAATCCATGTGCAAAATGCATGCCTACCTCGTTGTTTGGGGGAGCTCCCTGATATACTTTGTGGTATAGCAGGAGACATTCTTCATACATTTCAGGCCTCAGCCCCTTTAAATGCATCTTCTCCTTTTGGTGGCGCTTGTAAATCCATACACTAAGCCACTCCTCATCTGAGAAATCATCATCACATAGGAGCTTTGGATCCTGGCCAACCAAGCATAGCCCATATTCGGTATGAAAATCTTCCTTGGTGAAGCAAAATTTTGTTTGAGTGGGTAAGGCCACTCGTGGTACTGTCCACCTCCCTGTAAAAACATATAAGAATGCATGTTAGTATGTAATGAGCCATAATTAAACTTGTTTTATCAACAATAAGAAGTGGTTGAAATGATTTCTGCACCATTCTCAGTGGTACTGCAAAATTTTTAAGTGGTGGTGTACCACTAAATGGTTCTCAACCACTTAAAACTGGTTAGGTAACACTAAAAGGTCCTACTACACCACTATTTTCTAGTGATACATCCCCTTTTGGTGTTTCTTCACCACTTTAAAGTGGTGCTCCAGCACATAAAAGTGGGCTGAACCACTGTTCAGTTGTGCTACACCGATGTGAATTGTTGTACACAACTTAAAACTGGTGCTACACTCCTAAAAAGTGGTGCTACACCAATAGAATGCGGTATCTCCTTGTAAAGCTTCATAACGTAAAAGCACTTAACCACCACTTTTAGCAAAGATGCAGAACTAAGGATTATTGCACTTTTGTAAAGCATCACTAAAAAGTGGTTCTACAGCACTGAAAGTGGTTGACCATCATGCACCGCCACTTAAATGTGATTTGAACCACAAAAAGTGGTGACCACCACTTTATTGGTGTTTACCACTTTATACCAAATAATGTTCAGGTTAAGAAGCACCACTTTTCAGTGGTCCTACACACTTTTAAGGTACCGAATAACGTTGTAGTTAAGGAGCACCACTTTATAGTGATGTTCACCACTTTATAGTGATGTTCACCATTTTATAGTGGTCTTCACCACTATAAACACCACTTAAATGTGATTTGAACCACAAAAAGTGGTGAGCACCACTTTATTGGTGTTTACCACTTTAAACCAAATAACGTTCAGGTTAAAAAGCACCACTTTTCAGTGGTTTTACACACTTTTAAGGTACCAAATAACGTTCTAGTTAAGAAGCACCACTTTATAGTTGTGTTTACCACTAGAAAGTGGTGCTTCTTAACTAGAACGTTATTCGGTACCTTAAAAGTGTGTAAAACCACTGAAAAGTGGTGCACCATCGTGATGCTTCACTTAAAAGTGATGCTTCACCACAAAATAGTTAGGGTTCTCCACTGGAAAGTGATGCACCCATTGTATCGCCAGTTTCTACTAGAACCTTACCTCTTTTTAGTGCTGCCCAGCACTTTAAAGTGGTCCAATATCACTTTTAAGAGATGGTGCACCATATCAGCATAACTATGTAGTGATGCAACCATGGTTTCTGCCCAACTTTAAAGGGTGCTGCAGGTGCACCACTTCAACACAGCGTATCAGTGGTGCTATACCCATAAAAAGTGGGGTTCACCCACTTGATATTTACTAGAGGTGTGGACACTACTTTTTCCTAATAAAGCAACACTTTAATTGAATCCATGGGGGAAATACCTGCATCTAACCCGCTGAACATTTTTCTTCTTAGGTGTACCCTTGGGGGACTCGGAAGTTCTTTTTGTAGCATGCATGTGCAAAAAAAATTCAGAAATTTTACAAGACATAAAACCAATTTTAGAAATACATGCATGATGCATCTAACCTGTTTTGATAGGCGACTCCTGCGTAGAGCTCTTTCCCTTCCTAGGTGTACCCTTGTCAGAGTCTGAAGGTCCTTTTGTAGCCTGGTTCTTCATCCTGAAAAAATCACAAATGCCACATAGATATAAGATCAATAGTTAAATTCATTCATGCTTGAACCTGCATGATGCATTCGTATAAGCATGCACACACAGTTGATAAAATCTGCATTCATGCTTCAAGCTGCATGTTGCATTCTTATAAAGCATTCACAAGGGTGATCAATTAGATGTGAACAATGCATATACATTCCAGAAATAAATTCTAAACTTACACATGCATCATTAATAGTTACAATCCATGATTATCTTGCCACCCAACAGAGGGCAGACCATATCGCCAGGGGTTGAACCTGGGTCCTTACGCACCCACCCATTCACTTTAAACACTAGGCCAAGCACCCTTTGCTTATCTTGCCACACATTTAGAGACAAGCATACAACGCTTCTACATCTGCATGAAGCATGTTAAAACATGGATCAATGCTACCTAGGAAAACCAACCACATTCAAATTCAACCAACATTCAAGATAGAATGCTTCAAGCTACATGATGACACATACCTGTGCTGCCTGCAGGGGATTTTTACTGAAGTTCATGAACAGCCCAGCAAAACGTACTCCTCCTGAATTTGCTTGCTGTTGTTGTGATTTGTTGCTTGTTGCTTCGGCTAGCAGAGAAACGCAAAGGAGGGAGGAAAGATGGAATCAAAAACCTGAATGGCGCTGGCGAGACAGAGAGAGGGGGGAGGAACGAGCGAGACAGAGTGGGAGGCACAAGCCTCGAGAGAATATTTGCATTAAGTGCTTGAACATACCTTGAGGTGATCATTAATGAGTAAGCGCTTTCACTTAGTACACGTCAAAATTTAACCCTTTTCTTCCATAAATTTTGAATTTAATCCCACTGTTTCAAACGCCTAAACCACCCATTTTCTCAACCCCAAAAACCATATACTATATAGTGGCAAAAGCGGTCCACCTATACATGCTTTCACCCGTGTGTGTGTGTGTGTGTGTGTGTGTGTGTGTGAGAGAGAGAGAGAGAGAGAGAGAGAGGTTAAAAAGCACCACTTTTCAGTGGTTTTACACTTTTAAGATACCGAATAACGTTCTAGTTAAGAAGCACCACTTTATAGTTGTGTTTACCACTAGAAAGTGGTGCTTCTTAACTAGAACGTTATTCAGTACCTTAAAAGTGTATAAAACCACTGAAAAGTGGTGCACGATTGTGATGCTTCACTTAAGTGATGCTTCACCACTAAATAGTTAGGGTTTTCCACTGGAAAGTGATGCACCCATTGTATCGTCAATTTTTACTAGAACCTTACCTCTTTTTAGTGCTGCCCAACACTTTAAAGTGGTCTAGTATCACTTTTAAGAGATGGTGCACCATATCAGCATAACTATGTAGTGATGCAACCATGGTTTCTGCCCAACTTTAAAGGGTGCTTCAGGTGCACCACTTCAACACAGCCTATCAGTGGTGCTGTACCCATAAAAAGTGGGGTTCACCCACTTGATATTTACTAGAGGTGTGGACACTACTTTTTCCTAATAAAGCAACACTTTAATTGAATCCATGGGGGAAATACCTGCATCTAACCTGCTGAACATTTTGCTTCTTAGGTGTACCCTTGGGGGACTCGGAAGTTCTTTTTGTAGCATGCATGTGCAAAAAATTCAGAAATTTTACAAGACATAAAACCAATTTTAGAAATGCATGCATGATGCATCTAACGTGTTTTGATAGGCAACTCCTTCGTAGAGCTCTTTCCCTTCCTAGGTGTACCCTTGTCAGAGTCTGAAGGTCCTTTTGTAGCCTGGTTCTTCATCCTGAAAAAATCACAAAGTCCACATAGATACAAGATCAATAGTTAAATGCATTCATGCTTGAACCTGCATGATGCATTCGTATAAGCATGCACACAGTTGATAAAATCTACATTCATGGTTCAAGCTGAAAGTTGCATTCTTATAAAGCATTCACAAGGGTGATCAATTAGATGTGCACAATGCATATACATTCCAGAAATAAATTATAAACTTACACATGCATCATTAATAGTTACAATCCATGATTATCTTGCCACCCAAGAGAGGGCAGGGCATATCGCCAGGGGTTGAACCTGGGTCCTTACGCACCCACCCATTCACTTTAACCACTAGGGCAAGCCCCCTTTGGTTATCTTGCCACACATTCAGAGACAAGCATACAATGCTTCTACATCTGCTTGAAGCATGTTAAAACATGGATCAATGCTACCTGGAAATGCTACCTAGGAAAACCAACCACATTCAAATTCAACCAACATTCGAGATAGAATGCTTCAAGCTACATGATGACACATACCTGTGCTGCCTGCAGGGGATTTTTACTGAAGTTCATGAACAGCCCATCAAAAAGTACTCCTCCTGAATTTGCTTACTGTTGTTGTGATTTGCTGCTTGTTGCTTCGGCTAGCAGAGAAATGCAAAGGAGGGAGGAAAGAGGGAATCAGAAACCTAAATGGCGCTGGCGAGACAGAGAGAGGGGGGAGGAACGAGTGAGACAGAGTGGGAGGCACAAGCCTCGAGAGAATATTCGCATTAAGTGCTTGAACGTACCTTGAGGTGATCATTAATGATTAAGCACTTTCACTTAGTACACGTCAAATTTTAACCCTTTTTTCCATAAATTTTGAATTTAATCCCACTGTTTCAAACGCCTAAACCACCCATTTTCTCAACCCCAAAAACCATATACTATATAGTGGCAAAAGCGGTCCACCTATACATGCTTTCACTCCTGTGTGTGTGTGTGTGTGTGTGTGTGTGATAGAGAGAGAGAGAGAGAGAGAGAGAGAGAGAGAGAGAGAGAGGATAGAAAGGGAGGGAGGAAGAAGATGAGAGTTTTTATTGTCATAAGAACAATCCACTCATTCAGTCTTGATCTCAAGATTTAACAAGAAAGAGAGGGGGAATTGCCATCTTCATAGAGTGATGGCAAAAGGACACCCTCTTCGCTTGTGCACGTACACACACACACACACACACTTTTATAGATATGCATATGTGTGTGAGCCAATGGCCATGATTTTCTTGGCCACAGCAATGTGCGGGTCGCACATTTGAGAGTCAAAAAGAATCCCTCCTACATCAACGTTTCTTTCTCCTCAAAATAGATTTGCCATTTTCTCATAGAGTTCCATTGGGAACTCATCCCAAGGAAGGCCTCTAGTACGATGCTCGGTAGTGTTCAGTTGCCAATAGCTACTGCTCTCGGATGGTGGGTTGCGTTCAAAATCATGAATGCGGTTGAATGTGCTAGAGATTTTCTCCCATTTGCTTTACATTGAGATTTAGATCAGAAGACTCCACTTTCTTTGCACATCTCCGAGATCATATGCCATTTATCTTTGACACGCACGCTGATTCCACCCTCAAGTATCTTCAAGTCCACCTCTTTCTTTGTCTCTACTAGCACAATAATTTCTTGGAAGTCCAATTCACTCTGCTTCCTCCAACACTATAGCCT
This sequence comes from Adiantum capillus-veneris, assembly GCF_014529385.1. Lineage (NCBI taxonomy): Eukaryota > Viridiplantae > Streptophyta > Polypodiopsida > Polypodiales > Pteridaceae > Adiantum > Adiantum capillus-veneris. The sequence continues at coordinate 69,407,765 of NC_140938.1, read as the reverse complement.
TGACGAGCGCGAGGAAGTGAAGGGGGCTCTTCATCCATTGAGGATGGCATGGACATGGTAGTGTTGATGAAGCTACCATTCTTGGATGAGGAGGCATCACTTGACAAGGCTATAGGTGCCTTACGGTTACCCAAAGCCGACATTCCTTGAAACACATGACCTCGAGGTAGAGGGGGAGGACCAAATCGTGGAAATCCAACACTAGCCAACACACCCACAGTGGATGGACGGGCTATAGTGTTTGGAGTTGGGCGAATGGGCATATGGCTTCTAGGGCCTCCATGGGCAACAACGATTGCGTTTGGACGAGCAAGGGGGGAAACATTAAGATGTAGAGGATTGATGATGGGTGAGATGGTAGGGAAAGGTGAGGTTTGATTAAACTCCTCCAGCAAAAAAGGTCGATAAACATTGGGCACTTGCGAAGTAGCTTCCACGAACGTGCGTGTCGACGGTGGTTGGGAATCGGACACAATCTCATCCTTTTTTTCGTCCCAATCATCATATCCATATCAAAGCGCAAAACTATCATGAAAAGACAATAGTGTAGCTTAATCTTAAACTGCAATGCAGCTGTGGTAGTAAACATGAGTAGACTTAAAACTTCTTCAAAAAAGCAATGTTGATTCTCAAAAATAGAGGGGGGCAATTACACAAGTAGATGTGCTTGTTGCATAAATGAAATTGAATGATAAAAGAACTCATACAGAGTACTCTCCCATCTTAGATGGCTGTCACATAGACCCTCTAAAACCGCTTCCAGGGGTGTTTTAAGAGGGTGGCCACGTTCACATAAAGTCACTACGGCTGAGCTGGCGTACAACTGCATCCTTGCAGCGCCTCTAATGTAGGGAGTGGTTGGACCACCCTCCAAGAGAGGAAGCACCTCCTGCACTTGTTGTAGTCAGTATGCGGTTGGGGTTCTGCATGGTTGCTAGCTCCCACAGTGGGCCACCTTCACACCAAAACCAATCATTTGTGGTGGCTCTCCATACCAATAATTTTCAAGAAGAGTTTTTGTGGTGGTCTTTCCACAATACCAGCCTATTTAAAGCCATAGCCATGTAGGAAGTGCTCGTATCTCAGCAACCCAACAATGCAAAGGGATTCTTTGTTGTAGCTTAAGGGCTTCATACCAGTGGCTTGCAGGAGGTAATGGGTTTCAAATCTCCATTGCATATCAAATGAGTGACTGTGTGTGCGGGGGCGCGTGAGCCCATGTAGTTTCTTTCTAAAAATGGTACACCTTTGTATTGTTAATTCTTGCTTCTGTGTAAATAATTGAAGCAATCTTACAAAGCGTAATATTTGAGTATCGGGTCATATTCACTATATTTGAGTATAGGGTCATGTTATCTCTCTCTGTGTGTGTAGTTGCTGCTCTATTCGTATAATGTAAATAGTTATTTCTTCTTTCTATTTGCATTCTAGGAAAAGGTTGAAGCTTGAAGGATTTCTTTTAATAGTTTAGCATCAGCCAGGTTTAGTCGTAGATCTCGTCGATCCATGCTAGAAAAGCGAGGAACCTTTAACAAATTTTCCCTCACGATCGCAACACTTCCATATCCCACACACAGAGATAGAGAGCCATCTTCCCATCGCTTGTTGCTTTGTCATCAAGCCTCACAGACTTTCTACATAGCCTTTGTTAACCTGCTGCCTTTGCCAAGCCTCTAGACTTTCTATATTGCCTAATTATACCCTGATCATACATAGAGAAAGCCATCTTCTCATTGCCTGCCGCTTTGTCAAGTGTCACAAACATACTCCTATGATGATTTGCACACCAAAGCAGATATTAAACTTGGCAGCACAAGAAGGAACTTCAATGTGGAAAGCAAGAAAGGTCTCACAACAGGAAGAGGTGGAAGCAAGAGAGAGCTTCATAATGCATGTGCGCATTCCTGATAAAGATGATTGCAACTTGGCACTTGCAACTATTGGTGTGGCTGACATAGTGCTCGTGTCTGAAGCGGATGTAATTTTTGATTAATTGTCCTCAATGCAAGAGTATTATGATGATACTCATACCATTCTAACAAGCACCGGACCCTGCAAAGGCAAAGTTTCATTCTGCAGATATGTTCAAGCGATGTTTGTCGATTGTAAAGGAGGAGGAAAAGCCTATGATGCAATAGCAAGAAGCAAAATGCAACTCTTCTAGGAAGTTCTCAAAAGTTTAGCAGATGAGTATCCGCGGAATGATGCTTTAAAATGGGCAAAGAATTGTGATGAAGAAGAAGATATTATTCCCCTTCGAGCTTTGTCTGCAATTCATCAGCTTGACCATGAAAGGCATCGGCATAGTCACCCATTTGCATTTGTATGTGGAGACTTGGATCTTGCAAGAAAGGGATTGGAGGTGTTGAAATATCTTTCTGGCCAGTCAGATCAAAAAAAGTTTGATGCAGTATAATATCTAATTAAAGAAACAATTCCTTTAAAAGAAAAGAAGATCCACAAGCAAGAGATGAAGGCAAAGGAGGAAGAAGTTCAAGAGCGGTGTGATTTAGAAGTGATTCAAGCCCTTCAACCTAAAAGGAAGTTGTGGAGGAAAAGCTAAACGCAAAAATACTTTACAGTTTTGGTTGGTTTAAGATGGAAACCCGTCATACAACGATGTCTTTTAAATGGTGTTTTTTCATACGCTAAATCTATTAAAGGTGTGTTTTATAGTAATGATGAAGATATGTGATCCATTATCAATAATAATTGTAACCTCAAATTTCCTAAAATACTGTGAAACCCCAAGTGTCTCGACAAAGGGTTCCATATTGCAGATAATGTTGTTGTAGAGCGGGTCATTCCAAGGCGAGACATAGATATTTACCTTATCAAATATGGCAAACTGGTGTTGGGGATATGTAAGCTCTTGGGATTGAAGTTGTTGAATGGTTAGCTGAATGTCTGGGTCATGATGATGAAAAGCAACCATCTCCTCTAATTGAGCAGGACAATCTGTGGGCAGAGGGGTTAATTTTGCAAATTGAGATGCTCAGGTATTAGCCGATTGTGACCCATCATCCTATTGTAGCCATACTGCACCGGGACCTTGGTTGGGGGCATCAGTTTGATCTGGAAGTTTGGGTGGGCCAAGAGGGATGCCTGTTGTATCTGTTCACATACATACTTGGTGCCCTTCTCAAGCGATTGGTGGATGAGGAATGTTAACTGAGTCAACATTAGTTAATAGAAGTTGCTAAAGACCGAAGACGTACATATGCACATCAAGGATTAATACAAAGAAGCAGTGAAGATTGGAGTTACACATTTTTCCAAAATGGTCATGTATTGTAAATTTCTGATTTATTTCAAGACATTGTAATATTTTAATGTTTTACGGGATCAATGGGAGTTCCAAGCTATAAAGAACACATCAATTAGTGTGCCTAGGTAGTAGATTTAGTAAGTGGTGGAGCCCTAAAGGCCTTGGACACCCGAACATTGCATATTTTTACCCTAGGTATATAAGGCAGTGTGTAAAAGAAATTAGGGTTCTCAAGCTCATTTGTTGAGAGCACTCTTTGGTGAGAGCTCTTGAAGTGTGTGGCTATGGATTCCTTGAGATTCTCCTTGCTCATGTGACTTGGTTAACACTAATTAATGCTTAATTCTCTTTCACTATACCTCTCTCATGCTTCTTATGATTGCCTATGAGGATTAATTAGCTAGATCTTAACTAATTAGTGGTTAATCCCTCTCTAATCTTTCTGATTTTCCTCTCTTGCTTGTGTGTTCATGTAGGTTTGATTGGAGTGTGGTGGTTGATAGATCTATGTGTGTGCTTGCAATTAGTGTGTTGCATGATAGGATTAGTGTTGTGTGCGTCTTGCAATCGTTAGTGTGTGTGATTGGGTTGATTAGAGGTAAAGAGAAATGGATGTGGAGATTGCCCTTCATTATGGCTTAGCTCCTCCATAGGCCAAGAAGCTCACCTCATAGAGTTAACCATTCGTGTTGCCATGATTAGCTCACTAATAGTGTGAGTGTTTCCATGCCCTAGCCGGGTAGCTCATCCCTCCGGATTGATAATTTTGTTGGTTATTGGAGCTATGCAACGATGGGACTCCCAACATTTGGCATCGTTGCCAGGGACGATGGCCTACACTAGTGTAATTGTGGCATAATCGGATGTGTTTCCTCACTAATTTCACTTGTGTGTTTATGTTTTTGTGGATTTTGGATGTGTGTGCATGAAGTAATGTGTTCATCACCTTATCTTGCATTGTGTGTTTACACACTCTAATTGCACACTAACCCCTTGCTAATTTCACTAATTTTTGCTAGCTTACTAATTTGCTACGAAGGATTGGACCTTTCAACCGTCAATCGATCTTCAATGGAAAGGAAATTAAAGTGGTATTCTTAACCTTCCTAGAATCTAAAGATGTGTAGAATTGTGTAGAGATCCCACCATAGTGCAATAATGTTAATGCAATGCAATGTTGATGCGATGATGGATTGAAAATTTTTTGATTGTTCGTTTTCATGCCGTCGTAATGCCAAGATTTTTAAGATTTGGTGGCGTATGAATTTGACAAGTTCAATTGTTAATTGGTGATTGTACATTGCTAATTGGGTGCCTAATTGAGTTAATTGCATGCTTGAATGGTCAATTGCAAGTGTGTGCACACTAAAATCAAGTGTGTGTGCATTCTAATTGAGTGTGTGTATGCCTAGTTTTATGTGTATGTACTATTTTGCCCTTGATTGTGCACCTAAAAATCAATGTGTGCTTAATGATTTTTCAATTGTGATGATTGAATTGTGTTGTGGTCATGCCCACCTAGAGATTTGTGAAATCACATTGCAATTTTGACAAGATTAACCCTTTTGTGTGCACGCCTAAAGATTGGTAAAACTGCCAATTATTAGTGTGTGTATGTGTCTAAAAAGTGCTTAATGTGCATGATTAATTCAATTTTTGATTGCATATTTTTTGATGTGTGTAATGGTTAATGGCTGCGTTTTTGAGCTCAAAACAGGGATTTACACACCCCAAATACGTCAAATTTTGCCGATTTAATTGTCTAGTTTGGATTTAAATTGATCAAATTATTTGACAATTGAATTGATGTGCTTTTTGTGATTTTATTTGTCTGCAAATCCCCTATGTGGGGAGAACTTTCAAACTTTTTTGGGCTTTTTTTGGATAATTTTTGTAATTTTTTTGGTATTTTTTACTATTTTTGCGTTAATGTTCGCTTAATTCCGTTAAAAAATGATATCTTGTAATCTTTATGAGTTGTTTTCAATGTGTGTGTACGGTTTAATTTTGAGCGCATTTGGACATTCTTTCGTCAAAATTTTGAACGTTTTGCTATTTCTAGAGGCCGGGTTGATGATTTTGTCGAATTTTGGCATTTTCGATAAAAACTACTATTTTTGGTGTGCTTATGCATGTCAAAAGTGTTCAATTGTGATTGCAGATGATTTTCTAAAATTTCTAGAATTTTCAATTATTTTTTTGAATTTTTCTGGTAAATTTTTGAATTTTCGAGTGATTTTTAGCGTTACAGCTAATTTTCGGACTAAATTCGATTTTTTTCGCTTCTCGAGCGTGCCTTTCGGCGCATGAAATTTCTCATCGGATAGATCTTTACGGTCTCTCGGGATAGTTTCCTACGACATTAAAATAATTTTCTTCTTCTTTTTCCTCTGCTGGCCACTCCTTTGTCTCGCTCCGTGTGAACACCACCCCACACACAGTCCCTCTCTCTCTCTAACTTCCCCTTTCTCTCTCCTCCCCTAATGATTATTAACACCCTCTCTCATCCCCCACTCTCTCTCTAACTCCCTCTTTCTCTCTCTCCAATCATGCTCATTTACGCTCTCTCTCATCCCCCTCACTCTCTCTCTCTCCTGCGTTTACACACAATCCCACTTCTCTCCCCAGCGTGTGCACCACGCCTCTCTCTCTCTCTCTCTCTCTCTCTCTCTCTCTCTCTCTCTCTCTCTCTCTCTCTCTCTCTCTCGCGTGCACGCGCGCTCCGTACGGTGCGCCAGTTTCCATGCTACCCGTGATTAACACACCTTGCGAGGCAACACACACACGTACTCTCTCATCTCCCTCCTCTATATGTGTGAATGCCGTCAACCACCACACACACACACATGCATGAACGCTCCCCTACACACACAATTCATTAAGACAAAAAGAAAAAAAAAAGGGGACCTCTCTTTCTCTCTTTCCTGAACGGGTTGCATGCTGGAGCCTTGTCTTTCTCCCTTTTGGCCTGCTAAAGAAAGGCCCTAGTATTGGGTCAAGTTAGGCATCCTTTAACGCATGCCATCGACGTGGACGTTGTTTGTAAAGTCCTTCGCTGCAGGTGAACTCGTGACGTGAGTTGTCCAGTACTACGTTCAACACGTCTGTGTCATTGAGAGAGAGAGAGAGAGAGAGAGAGAGAAAGAGAGAGAGAGAGAGAGAGAGAGAGAGAGAGAGAGAGAGAACATCACGTATGTTGCAGTTGCAGCTGTCTAGTATTGCGTGTGTAGTTGCAGGGCGTGAGTTGTCGACCTGCATTCAATATAGCGTACGCTCCGTCAGCTCTCATCACGAGGGCACTGCAGTTGTGGCAGAGAGAGAGAGAGAGAGAGAGAGAGAGAGAGAGAGAGAGAGAGAGAGAGAGAGAGAGAGAGCGAGGATGTCACACAAGCTTCAAGGCACGGAAGCTGCAGGAATATCTATCGTGCATTCGTAGTGTTTCGCTGCAGGCAGTGTTAGGGAAAAATGTGTCTCAACTTAATACCATGCCATTTTCGATTTCGAAAATGTTGTCAACCTCAGACCTTAAAAGAGAGAAAGTGTTTCATTGCAGGCAGTGTTAGGCAAAAATGTGTCTCAACTTAATACCATGCCGTTTTCGATTTCAAAAATGCTGTCAACCTCAAAAGAGAGAAAGTGTTTTGCTGCAGGCAGTGTTAGGGAAAAATGTGTCTCAACTTAATACCATGCTGTTTTCGATTTCGAAAATGTTGTCAACCTCAAAAGAGAGAAAAATAGTGTAAAAACGCAAAAAATAGTGCCTAATTTTCCAAAATTTCCTCTCGAAAAATTTTGTTAGGGAAAAATGTGTCTCAACCTAATACCATACCATTTTCAATTTCGAAAATGCTCTCAACCCCAAAAGAGAGAAAAATAGTGTAAAAACCCATCAAAAAATTAGCCTGCTTTTTAAAATTTCCCGGCATTTTTGACATTCAAAATGGTATGGTGTTAAGCCAAGGCACATTTTCCCCGAATACTGCTTGGCAATGTTGAGGCTCCTGCCTATTGCCATCTTGTGAGCTCTCTGCTTCATGAGAATTGGTGTGTGTCTTAAGTTCCTCCTGTAGACGATGGCAGACCCTTGAATTGTTGATCGCATCACACACAGACACAGACACAGAGAGAGAGAGAGAGAGAGAGAGAGAGAGAGAGAGAGAGAGAGAGAGGCTATGGTACCAAAATATTTTGAGAGGAAACTTCAAAAAATTAGGCTATTTTTTTAAATTTTTACACTACTTTTGTCTATTTTGGGGACTTTTGCCGTGCCCTCAATCGACACTGTTTACATTGAAAACGGCACGATATTAAGACGAGACACATTTTTCTCGGACATTGGAGAGGAATTTCAAAAAATTAGGCTACTTCTTAAAATTTCAACACTATTTTTTGTCTATTCTAGGGTAGCATTTCTCCTTTTTCCCGTGCTCTCAATTGGCACTGTGGCAGTGTTCGGAAAAAATCAATTTTTCGAACGTGCAAAATTTCCTTTATTCAATTTGGCAAGAGGAAATTTTAGAAAAGCACATATATTTTACAGGTTTTTACACTATTTTTGGGTGATGCTTGCTGTACGGGGAAAATCCTTTTTCCAAACATATAAAATTCCTTCCCTTGAATTTCCCAAGTGGAAATTTTAGAAAATAAGGTAACCTTTTTAAGCTTTTTAAACTATTTTTCTGTATTTAGAGGCGGAATTTCTCCTTTTTCCCTTTCCCTAAACCGGAATTTTTGCCATTGAAAATGACACGATATTAAGCTAGGACACATTTTCCCCGCACACTGGTCATGGCGCGAGAAAACTCCTCTCCTCTGCGAGACTGCAACACGACTTGAAAGTTGAGCTCTGCTTCTCACCACAGCCAGGACGACGTCACCTTCGACACCATCGTCGTACACAAGCTATAATAGTAGAAGTGTTCGAGAAAAAGTATTTTTTCATGCATACGAAATTCCTTTGCTTGAAACTACCAAGAGGAAATTTCCAAAAGTTACTTACTTTTTATCGTTTTTACACTATTCTCCACTACTTTGGGGTGGAATTTCTCCTTTTCCCCTTGCATCGAAACTGTTCGTATTTTTTGAAATTTCTTCCTTCCCAATGGTCGAGAAAAAACGTTTTTTCGAGCGTGTAAATTTCATTTCCTTGAGTATTCCTGGAGGAGATTTTAAAAAAATCACAGTCTTTTTTAGCTTTTTATCCTACTTTCCTCTGCTTTGGGACAGAAAATCTCCTTTCCCCTTGCATTCAATCGGGATTTTAATAATTTGAACTGGTTCAAGACTAACGCCAAGGAGAGGGAAACATTCTACTCCAAATAGAAAAAAAAAATGTAAAAGCCGAAAAAATTAACTTGATTTTCAAAAATTTCCTCTTGGCAAATCCAAGGGAAGGAAATTTTTATGTTTGGAGAAGCGTTTTTCCCCAAAAAGTGTCATGTCCTCAATCGGCATTTTTGAAATTGAAATCGGCACGTCCAAAATAGAGAAAAGTAGTGTATAGACCAGAAAAATTAACTTAATTCTCTAAAATTTCCTGTTGACAAATCCAAGGAAAAGAATTTTTGTATGCTTGAAAAAAATGCTTTTTCCCAAACACTATCGTTCCCTCGAGTGGCATTTTTGAAATTGAAACCGACACACTATTAAGACGAGACACAATTTACCACGAGCACTGATTTTTGGAAATCCTTTTCCCTCCAAGTGCTCAGGAAAAATCATTTTCTCGAGCATGCAAATTTCTTTTTGCTGAGTCTGTTAAGAGAAAATGTTAGGCTCGTTCATTCGCTATTTCTATGGTGTTCAACACATGAGCATGGTGGGAACCCTAGACCACCAACACACACTTGTCCACTAGTTCATTAATCCCTTTGAATTTGATGTCACCTCTTGGATGTGTCTAAATGTGTCAAATCATTTATGTGATCTGATAGTAGGTTAGCTTTAAGACATAGCGAACATTGAGAAAGGCAAGGGAGCTTGTAGTATATAAGTGGTCTTGCTGCTTCAAAAATTAGTGCCAAAACATCCCTCTTCCTTACTGATCCTAAGATCCTTGTGACCCTAAGATCCTTGTGACCCTTGTGACCCTAAGATCCTTGTGACTGTGTGAAGTATTGTTTCTATGAACTTATTTATCCTTTAGCTAAAGGATGTTCTTTACCCTTTGCTTCTTTTGAACACATCAAGTAATAATTTTGTGAACATTATTTACTATCCTCTCTTAATATGGCTACCTCTTCCGCCTCGCGAAATCCACTCGATGGACATTACGATGGCTAGGATGACAACGTCAAACCCATGTGCGATGAATCTAGTGATGTTTTCTCGATGAAGTTTGAAAATGGTGACTCAATAGCTTGCTAACTTATAGAAAATGCTTGATATACGCTTGGCAATAATGCAGTTTTCCTTTTTGTTTTTATAGAGTTACACAAGATAGTGCACCGTGATACAGCTGCATCATTTTTGGAACCCGATAGTGCCCTCATTCTTGATCGTGTGTCTCCACTCCGCACAAGGACCGCTTCGAGCCTACCTAAGGTTGATGTTTCTTCTTCTCTTGGCGTTGGGCCCGAATCCCTCAAGCGTGTGGAACAAAGTGGTGCAATAGTACGTACACTTTCCAAGACGTGCGAGGCGACAACGGAACTAAGTAAGGATTGCTTGCACTGCATAGATATTCTAATATTGTATCCAACCCTTACGGGTTTTGTTTTTTGTTGTGGCAGCCAAACCTTTACTAGGGGGACCACCACCTGTAGCTGCAAAAAAAGAGAGCGTTGCGGAGGGTGCCAAACTAGAAGCACATATTTCTACTGAGTGTTGCCACGAGAATGTAATTCTCGCTGGTTCATCTTCTCTTGTGCCTTATATTCCCACTAAGATCCCTCTATTGCGCATTGTTGACATCATTGAAACTTGCCCTCGTTTCGCATTCGAGGGGTGCATACTTAACCGATATGGAACCTACAAACAAAGCCCATAAGTTGCTAAGTATATGTGCTACCTTAAGGAAAACCTAGTTGATCCACTCAACACTGACACCATCACTTGTGCTGTTAGCGATCAATTTATTGAGCAATTCATTGACACCCTTACTATAGGAGAGTTTATCCACATTGAGAATGTAACTGTAAAAAAAAACTAAGTCAGATGGTTGTACATCTCCTTATGTACTATTTTTCAATGCTTCCACGGTTGTAGAAAAGACAAAGCCTTTTGAAATCAGCCTTAGTTTCTACCCAGAGAGAAAAGTGCGTCAATTTTTGGATGAGGCACAGCCCTTGCATGCACAAGGCACCCGTACACACTTTGAAACTGTGCTTTTGTTGTTATACAGGGCCATGCTAGCACTTCAAAATCTGGTCTTTCCCAAGGTGATCTTGTTGTTGCAGATGGGCCAGCAGCTGAGGACCATGCCACTTAAGGCTTACTTATCTTCGCCCTTCTATAGATTTGCAGCTTTCTAATATTTTCCCTCTCTTGCCATCACAGCTTAGCTTCGTGAATGCACGTAAAGACGATTACCATCCTATTTTTCATGCTCTTGAGACCGATGTGCATCCTATGTTTTTTGCACGAAACATAGGTTCCTTCATAGGTCAAAGCAATACACTCCCAGTCTTGGATATTACTATCCTAGCACACGTCAAAAGTCCTATCTCAAGCACCGTTTGGGGGAAGCATATAAGGCCCATATTCTTGATGTTGGTCACAATCAAGAAGTAAGTATTAATCTTGCTTTTCCTTTTAAACCGCAATAACTCAAGAAAGCTCTAACTCGTCAGGTGCCTATACATAGGTAACTGGCACACTCCACTTTGTGAATGTGAACTCAATTTTGGTGGAAGGTTTTTGCGGTCAATGCAAATCTACTAAGATTCACCACCAACAAGAGGCATACTTTTGCTCTATTTGCTCAAAATCTACAAACTATTGTTTTGGTGCCCAAGCTTGAAGGAAGGATTTTAACCAACAAAGCTTCCCCAATTGATGTTTCCTTAGCGGGTGACATAGTCGACAAAGTATTGCACCTTGACAAAAACTTTGTTGACTTATATGCTTCTGATGTGCTGGATGCATGTGAGCTACTAGCATCCCTTGTTCGTACTGGAAAATTCACCGTCAACAAATTTAGGCCTTATCACATCTTTTGTCGAAGAGACAAAGTAGTGCTCCTCTACAACATTGAAGCTCCATCACCTCCATGCCAAAGAACACCCTTTTTATTATATTGCTTTCATCCATTGCTCATCTTGTAAATTCCCATCTCTCTCTCTCTCTCTCTCTCTCTCTCTCTCTCTCTCTCTCTCTCTCTCTCTCTCTCTCAGTGTGTGTGTGTTTCATTTACTTATCTTCCTTCCACCCCATAGCGCAAGGGGAGGAAAAATTGCATGTACATGGATTACTCAACCAACCATAATGCATCTTTTGAACAACTCATTCAAAATGATAGTGCTTTACTTGCTAATCACCCATGGAATAATAATGTTTTCCTCGTGCTCAATAAAATAATAAAGTCGCACTCGTCATTGCAAGAAATCACCAACATCATGATAGAGGTAGTGAGAGTATCATTGGAGCAAATACCAATGATCACACCTTCTCTAGCGCATTTGGCTTCCAGTAGACATGATTTCTCTATTTTGAAACAAGTATTAAATAGCCACACATCATCTATTAGTATTGCGCTTGATATTATCCATGTGTTCTCCTTTAGATTTAGTATTGCATGTGATGTCTGTATTTACGGTGTGCCAATGACTTTACTCAAAAACACAACATTCAATAGTGGAGCCTATCCAACGACATTGCACAAAATCATCATTGTTGATAGAAGTGGTAACCTATTTTTTTACTTGGGGGACAACCGATCCTTACACAAATGCAAGCCTCGTATCTGGGACAAAAATGAGACGGAGTCATTGACAGCTTTGATTCTCCAGCAACCGAATGAACTCCCTATCTCCATCGTGAGACAATTTGCTTGCTTAGGTGATAGAACCATCTGAGAAATAGGTGCAATAACATCAAAAATTAAAAAACTTTTAAAAAAATACACCCCACAGCTCCGTTCAACATAAACATTGAACAAGCCTCCCCACCAAAAAAAGCTATACAACAGTACATAGAAACAACAAACAATGTTCCTATATATTGATGTTATAAATGTGACATTTAATGTTTTTTTCACAATTAGCTCAAAAAGGGCGTAGGTTGGCACTTGGGAGGTCTAGAAACAATGAGATACACAAAAACTATGTTTGCACTTCATGCGGTCGTAGAAGGCAAGAACATGGCGCACTGTTCACGCAATTGAATTCCATAAGATTTAACGTCCCCTTGGCTATAGTAGAGAAGTTAAATCATTTAGAGAGCCGCCTTGTAAGTCCTAAGCTACCTTTCACCAAAATTAGGGAGCTTACATACGATGGTCAATTTGGGTTGCGAGGTAGCATTGTTAATGTTTTGGCATCCTTGGGGAAAACACAACAAATATTGCCAAGGTTTATTCATGATGAAGCCTCGATACTAGTGGGTATTAAGCATCGTCTACAGTACAATCATTGCTACCTTTTCGGGGTTGGTCGACCATTGCTTACAATGAAAGCCACTGCTCAACTATTGCAAACATCTTTATACAAGAACGAAAAAATTACTCTTAACAATGAGTGGGTAAGCCATTTCCATAGTCTTCATTGTCCTTTTCCTGATGATTTTGCCGACGACAATCAACCATCAGAAGAAGATGATCTAGCTACAGATGTCATGCTCCATGGAATTGAGTCATCACAACAAGTAGTAGATCACAACGACAAAATCTTCTTTGTAGCTCTTGCCAAGGGAAATGATCCTTTTATTTTCAAAGATGAATATTGTGAAGAACTTAGTTTCCCTACTATTTTCAATGGTGAGCCCCGTAAATACCATACACTTCCTAAGCATAAATATCAACACGTGGCTCAATGGGAGCTTATGCATAGTGATAGAAGGTTCTCACTAAATTTAGAGAATCTTTTTTTCAAAACAGTCAAAGTAATGACTCAAAAAATCATGGGGTCCATTTCGATCCGTATGCGCAAAGGCAAGCTAAACCACAATACACAAGTGGCCTCACAGGTTGTTGGAGATACTAACATTGAGAAGGTCTTGTCTTCCCAACTTGGATATCGTAACTTCGAGGCATTGCGAACATCACCTGACTACAAAGAGAAACTAAAAAAAAAAACGCCTTCACTATGATTAGACAACTTGGACCACCAACATTTTTCATCACATTTTTTGCGGCTGAGAAACGTTGGAAGCCCTTAATTAGAGCACTTACTAAGCTCAACCCCATCATGCGTGCAAGCACACAGACAAAAGCGTCATACATACGAGATTTGGTCCGATCCGACCCTGTAACAACAACCCGCTTTTACTTGAGCCGATTTAGCGGGATGAAGAAATTGCTAACCAAGAATATAACCATATTAGAAAAACTCAAAGATTACTTTTTTGTAACCGAGTTTCACAGCCGAGGTAGCCAGCATGATCATGGCTTCCTATGGGTAGAAAATGCTCCTATCTACGAGAAAGATCCCAACAAAGATGTTGTGGATTTCATTGATAAGTACATAACAACTGAATCCATGCTCCTTCGTGTAGATTTACAAGAAATTCAAACACACAAACATAGGAAGACTTGCTTTAGAAAATGCAAGGGATGCCACTTTGACTTTCCTCGCTAACCAATGCCTTTAACTATGATTTTAGAACCCTGCCGTTCTCCACATAACAATATCCAATACAAAAGAAATAAACACAACAAATCAAAGATAATCTACTACTACTAGATTATAAAGCAAATAATACATTCGAACAGTGGCTCTTGTCTGGACCTTCGATTTGACGATTACATCCAAGCTATATCATCCACAATCTCATGCCCAACACTTTTGTTGAAAAGAAATATCAAAGATATTTACACAAATAACTTCAATCCAACCATTTCAAAGCTAAGGGATGCGAATTCAGATATACAATACATTTTAAATGCACATCGAGCAACTACCTATTGCACCTCATATATAACAAGATTTGATAACACACTCATCAAAGAAATCAAAGAACAATTTGACTCTTGCATTGAAAACAATGCAACTACATTCGATAGACTTCGAAAAATAGGAAACACAATACTAAACACACAACAAATAAGCTCACAACAAGCAGTATATATTGCACTTTCCCTACCTCTCTACAGTGCAAATTGAGAATTTATATTCATAAACACAAACCCTCCCCATGAGAGAACAATGCTTCTCAAGAGAAAACACCTCCTACAAAACATAGACCCGACTAGCACATAAATCTTTTACGAAACAAACATAGACAATACTATTGTACACATCCTGCCCAGCTCAATGCCATATCATTGGCAGAATTTGCTTCCACATACAATACAACAAGCAACACATACAAAAAACGTACCAAACCAAAAATTATACGATATGTCAAATATAATGCCGCAAAGAATCTAGATAATTATTATAGAGAACAATGTCTTCTATTTCTACCATGGATAAATAATGAAACTCAACATCTAACAGATGGACTCACATGGAAAGATGTATACAATCAAAATAAACCTACCATCGATACAAATGAATCCAAATATAACAAAACCACAATACTAAAAGACAACCTTAACACGAACTCACTAGCCACTAATTCATGTTTGACATCTACAACACTATCTAATATTTCCTCCCATATTTGTGTTGACATCACACAAGACCTAAATATCCAACACCACCAGCTGCATACACACACTATACCAACCATAAAAATAATGCTGCAGCCAAACGATATGTATTACAAGAGCATTCTGCTAGTTAACACACAACAAAGGCTAATATTCGATGATATTATGCTAAAAAAACGTATATTTCCTAAGGAACCAATCCATATTTTCTTGACTGGAGACGCAGGCACAAGAAAAACTTTCACCCTCCTTTTGATTTTCCAAGGACTTCTACGTTTCTATAACCACAAATCACATTCTAGCCCAACAACGACAAAAGCTTTGCTAATGGCATACATGGGCTAGGCTGCTTTTAACATTGGTGGAACCACTATCCACTCGGCCCTCCACTTGCCACTGCTCACATCATCTAACACTTCCTTATCACCTGAGAGGCTGAATGAGCTACAACTGCTTTATCACGACCTGCAACTAGCCGTTTTTAATGAAGTCTCTTTGATTGGAAACAGCGTCTTCTCTATGGTAGACTCTCGCCTGCATGCAATAAAAAACAACTACGACCTTCCATTTGGTGGTGTTGATGTTGTCTTGTGCGGCGATCTTTGCCAAGCGAGTCCTGTGCGCGACTCTTGGATTTTCTCTAGAAAACATCAGTTGCTCAAAGCCATCTCACCCTCTTACTGGCATGACCGCATAAAGTGTTATGAGTTTACAAGCACCATGCGACAAACTAACAAAACATTCATTGACATACTCAATAGGATACGCGTTTCAAAACACACCAACGAAGACATTTCGTACCTCAATACACATTACATGCGCATAGTACCTCATCCAGCCATGGTCTCCAACCTTTATTATGGGAACAAAGATAAAGACCTACACAACCAACATATTTTCAACACTACCATAGGGACACCACTCTTTATTGAAAGCACAAGACACAAGGGCAAAAAATTGCAGCAAAACTATTCAAATATCGATAGATCCAAAATTGACAGCAGGTCTTCACAAAACACTTACTTAAAACCAGGCCTAATTGTAGAACTTTGTGCTGGAAATATTGACATTCTAGATGGCCTAGTCAATGGAGCCGACGGTATATTCAAAGCGATAACACAAAACTCCACGACACAAACCATCTGGATTCACTTTCAAACCACTAAAGTAGGCCAAAAAACTAGGTATGAAAACCAACAACTATACATTGCATCAATAGATAGGCAATGGACACCAATCCAAAAAATAACACGTGAGTTTCAAATAGGAAAGAACTTCATGAACACTATTACTAGAACACAATTTCCAATTGAACCTGTAGCTCCTAGAACCATACACCGTGCACAAGGCTTGACACTGGATACCTTGGCTTTCGATCCAACCAGCATTCGAAGTCACGGCCTTGTTACACTGCCCTCTCCCGCGTAAGAGATCCCAACAACCTTTACCTCCTGGCAGAATTAACTTCCAACCATATTAAAGTAGACCAAACAGTTCTAACTGAGTTACACCGCCTCAAAACACATGCCACTTGGCAACCTACAGAGCTTGACCTCCACTCTTTGCCTGGCAATCACTTGATAATACAATCTCTTAACATTGTGTCCCTAAAGAAACACCACATCAACCTTATTCATAATAATAGCTTAATGGCCTTCCACATTCTTTGTCTCCAAGAAACAAAACTACAACATCCTAACGCAGTGGCCATAAACGGTTACACACACACACACACTCAAACAACTGGCCCCATGGGAGTATCCCTCTTCACATCAAAGAAAAACATACATCTACAAGACCACAACATCATTTCCACGAATTAAATAGAATGCATTAGAGCGCTCCTCAGCACGCCACATATTCCACCAATAACCTTGATAACATTGTACCGCAGACCCTCAACTCCACTTCCCTTGCTCCTGCAAACATTGACCACACTACTCACACCTCACCTCGAACACACCCCTACCATTTTACTCGGCGACTTCAACATCAACGCTAACTACCAAACACCTGAATACCTTGCACTTTCTAACCTTCTCTCCACACACAACATGGCACAACATATAACCCAAACCACAACAATCTACGATTCAACTTTGGATTACATTTAGATCACAAATTCCTTCACTAACATAACAATAGGCACTAACTTCTCGTTTTGGTCAGACCACTCCATTATTTACTTACTGCTGCCACTAAACTCCAAAAACACATTCCAATGCCCCCCTCTTCCTACTTCCTAAAAGCACCTCCACAAATCCTTCCATTGGCAGGCCCTTGTGATCCCTCACCTTGTTTTTCTGTCATTGGCTTTGTTATTATATTCATTTCATTTTGTTTTTTTTCAATTTCATTTTGTTTCTCTTCAATTTCTTTCATTTTGTCTTCATTTTCTTTAAATTTCATTTCATTTCAATTCACTTTTATTTTTATTCCTCTCACTTTCATTTCATTTATTTATATATTAGTCCAAAAAAGAGAAAAAAAGAAAATACAAATAATCACAAAAAACCTTTAAATATCACAAAAAACAATTAAAAATCCATAAATCCAATAAAAATTCAAAGAAGGTTTTAAAAATTACAAAAAATAGGAAAACTCATTAAATTTTATAAACAAAAAATCAAAAACCTTACAAAAAATTCATACAAAGTCAAAAATTGATTTGATAATTCACAAAAAATATAAAAATCATTAAAAATTCATAAGTTGCCCGAAAAAATCATAATAAATCAAAGAAATTCATAAAACCTTCAAAAATTACAAAAGATTAAAAAATTCACACAAAATTCCTTAGAAATTAAAATTTTATAATTTTTTTTTAAAAAATTCAAAATTTCACAAAAAAATAATAAAAATAAAAAGAAAGTCGTCGAGAGTGCTAGAAAAATCGAAAAAATCCAGAAAGGACCAGAAAAACGAAAAAAGCAACGCTGAGAGAATTACACACCGCAGAGCGAGCTAACCGCAGAAAAGCCAGAACAGCAAAAGAAAATCCGAAAAAAGCGAGAAAACGGTCAACTCGAAGCAGTGGAGCGTCAGTCAAAATTGCATGCTAGAAATTGGCAAGTGCAAGCAATTGCACTGAGAATTAGCGTCCAGTTGGACGAACTGGGGCACAACTCACATGTGATAGGAGATTAGAGTAGTACGAGTAGCAAAAATTCTGATAATCGATACCAAAATTTGCTAGGAGAGTTTTTATAGAACAAGCCAACATGGACTCAAGTCGAGCCGAGAATTCAAGAACAACGGAGCAAGCTAATAGCAGTGGCAACAACAGTACAACTGCAACAGAGCAGATTCTGCAGCTATATGGCTACAATGGGGATAAATTTTTATACACAGATACAGAAGGTCATAGGTATCTTATGAGCAACAAAAGCAGCGCAGGAGACAAGATCTTATTGGTCAGAGTAAAGTCAGATTCAAAAAACTCCCTGATGTTTACAAACTTCAGTGGAGCCAGGTATTGCAAGCTGAAAGATGAAGTGCAGATAGAAGTGCAAAAAATCAACCTAAGTGTTTATCCAGAAATCTGCACATGTCAGCAAAACATACAATTAGTGCATATGCAATTATGGTCATTATACATGGATTACAATGGTCAGATCTATAATCGAGAACCAGAAATGGAAAATCCAACAGATCAGCCAATAGAAGCAAACCTAATTGGGGAACCAAGTCAAAGATGGTACAAAGGTCAAGACGGAGCATTCTACAGCTTGATGCTTAGTGTTCTGAAAGAAGATGCCAACAACTTGGTAAACATAGAAGCAGAAACTTCTCAGCAAGAGCTTGAAATGACAGAACCAAATGAAATACCACCAGTTATGGCGTATTGCTTAGATTGTGGACCAAAAGGTGGACATTTTTTTGAAGATTGTCCAAGAAACCCAGACAACAGGGACACATCAACTGCCAAGCAAGGTATAGAGAAAATTGGAAATGCGAATCTCGATGTAAGTATATCTAACTTGTCACTTTTAATTAAATCAGACGAAGCACCAGTAAAAGCATTGCAAGTTCAAAATCAGCATAAAGATGCATAGACACCTGAAAAGCTTAAGATTGATTCTTTGAACAACAAATTCTTGCATGAATTTGGTCAAGGTGTCCAAATATCCCCGAAGGTTGCAAAGACTGTTAGGTTTGCAAATAATTTTGCATCCACTACCACAAGTGTGCAATATTTCATGAGTCTAAGGGACACATCAAACAGAATGGTGTTAGCATTGTATGGTACACATCATTCATATGCACACTATGTAGACCAGAAAGGAAAACTGTACAAAAAATATCAACCAATGTTTGAACGGCCCATACTAGCTCATAGAAGTACGTCCAGTGATAGATTAGAAAAGGATGGTTCATTTCAGAGGAAAGAATCTATTATAGACTATCCTCTCTAGAGCTGAAGGATATTACCTGAGTGAATCCGAAAACCTATTCAGAGCCAAACTCTCCTCCATCAAAAATCAAGCTTCGACATTGTGACCAAACGAGCATATACTTTGACCAAAACAATCGTAGATATAGATGAGAGTCTAGCATCTATGATGTCTTGGGTCTTGAAACCATAGAAGCTCATATCATAGGAGACCCATGGGATAGACAATACCAGGGCAAAGATAATGCTATTTATAGATTGACTTGGGGAATAATTTGTCATGTTTCACAGAGATACATAGGGAACTATGCAAAAGGTTTACGGATGCCAAACATCAACAGTGCTACCCAAAGTGTACCTTCACAGTCCCAAAAGGTGAGACTAAACCAGAGCCAAACAATTTTGAACTCTTACAATGAAGCAGGCTATAGTGATCACCCTAGGAAGGGGGGAGCTGTAAATCCATCAAAATCAGCTTATGTACCAAGAAATGCTACACCAGCTAGAAGCCCTAGTGCTTCTATCCAACAAACTCCTTTAAAGCAAAAACCATTGAAAGATCATATGGTTGCTCGAAGTTTCCAATTAACCCAGATTCCATCAAAATCAAGAGACAAATGCTTATATGAAGATCATCAAGGACAAAAGTTTCAGCTGATCTCCACAAGTCAAAGTCAAAAATTGACAAATTCAATAGTGTTCAAATCATTACATGTGACCAAGCTCACATATGCATATCAAGATGCACATGGTAATGAATATCAACAAGATCACGACCTTGTACAAACTCATATGGATGGTAGGACTGAAGTCAAAGACTATCTAAAGATGATGCAAAGCTTCAAGCTACCAAAATATGTGACAAAAAAGTCAAAGTCAATGGGAGCTAAAGTCCAAAAAGCTACACAAATATCACCACCAAATCTCCTCCTAAGAGACAGATTCTGCCAGAAAGTCTAATGAATCTTTTAAGGTCAAAGGTTACTCAGATGCAGGCAGACAATGCTCATCAGTTGCAAGCAAAATGTACAATATTACAGCCAATGGAGTCAACATCAATTGAAGCAGATGGTCGAAGCAAAGAAAATGCAGATAACGTTCAACCAAAGAATGTTGCATAGCAAAAGAAGTCAATTTAGACACAAATCCTGAGACGATCAAGTGCAACATTGTTGGTGAAAACGAAGAAAAGTTGTCAAGAGAAGTGAAGCTAGGATTCCAACTAGAGAAGGACCTCATGTCCTTTCGCACTTGGAAAATATGTGGCCAACCACACCTGGAAGATGCTCTTGAATTTGTAAGAATATCAGGAAACAAACAAGCAAATTATCTCCACCACCATTCAAATAAGTTCACAGATCATCACAACTCAATTCCACGTGATCACATGCAAGATAACATCATAATGGGAATGCCAATGGTCCAGAAGATGTTAGATATACTGAATGCCAACAAGATGCAATTATCATAGACATCAAAGAATGAAGACCAACAATGGTCACCCGCAGACGACAGCACATGGCCCTCAAGCACAGTTCAAATGGAGACTTATATCAAAGCAGATCTTATTGAAGATGAATCATCTTCATTGAATAGAACTTCAAAAGAGCTTAAAGCAAATTAGACAATAGCAAGTGAAAATCAAACAGAGCAAAGGGCAACCACGATAGCTATTGAGCAAAGAATTCCACCAAAGTCAGAAGTTAAGAAGAATGGGTTGCAGACAATCAGGAAGAAATAGAAAGTCCAAAGATCCAGACATTGCCAATTGAATCAGCTGATGAAAGTCAGATTGGAAATCATAGTCTCAAGCCACCCTCCATAGAGACACAATTAGATCAAGATGAGACCATGACAAAAGCAGGACAGAGATCTTCAATAGAACTAGCAATGAGAATAGCTATAGTTCTCAGTAGTGTAAATGGAGCAAGTGTTAGATGCAATGCTCTATTGAAAAAAGAAGAAAAGTGCAATATGATTGCAGACAACATTTAGAGAATTCTAGAGATTACTCTGTGCAAACATGAGAAACAAAAAAATGCTAGGTATGCATACAAGTCAAGAAGAAATGGTTGCTACCCTTAGCATCCAAACTCATGAAGAGTAGATAAAGTTTCAGGTGAAGCCTTCAAAGGAAATGCTTGCAGATGTCATTATTGGATATCAGTGGTTAGACCAACACAAGGACTACAAAGAAGCTAAAATGCTAATACTCTCTTTTCCAAGAGGTAACAAGCAACAATTACAGGTACCATTAATGCTGGAATGAAAGTTGCAAAAGTCACAGGAATCAAGAAAAATCTTGCAGACAAAGGTAAAGCCAAAGTGGACCTTCCACCGACTATGAAAGAAGGTGTGATAGCATATACCTCTACATCAAAGAACCCTCATGGGTCAGCTTCTTCAAGAAGTCAGGCTTTCAAAACTTCAAGTCAAGTATTGACCCAAGTGAACCCTCTAAGGAAACACCCAGAAAAGCAAATATATTTCAGCCAAAGTACTCAAGAAAGCAAAGGAAAGTCAAGCAAGTGTTTTTTTCGAGTAGTTTAGTCAAATTCAATGATCCGATTTGGATTAAAGATGGGAAATCAACACAGAAAGACAAACACATGGGATGGATAGCATCACAATGAAGCTTAAAAGAACAATAGTACTATAGAGGTAACAAACATATATGGGTACCAAAACCGCAAGATAGGGCATATGAAGTAACTTCAAAGTCCCTCCCAAGAAAGAAGGCCCACAAGGTATCAACCTCAACAATATCCTAGGATACCTAAGAAACAGGTATCCAAAAGAACCACATTGAAAGATGTTAAAAGTCTACCACAACTCTCAAGAAGATACAGAACACAAAGACAGATCTCAAAGAATGTTCCTCTTAGACAAGGATTCTACACAAGTTATAAAAAGATTTGGCTTCACCCTCTTTTTGAGGATTCGAGCTTACTTTTACTTGAAGAAATGTTTGTAGTAAGCACAAGATTGTAAAAATTCAAGTCGTCAGGGTGCAAAAAAAACTCTTTGGCATAGTTAGAGTCGTGCTGCTGAGCCATAAAATGAGAAAAGCATTAGTCCCAAAGCTTCAAGTCATATTAAACTATGTGCTAAGAGTCATAGTTATTAGGTTTACCCTCAAGTTGGAAGAGTTGAGCATATCTAAAGTCATGTCACTCATGCTAGATGAGATGAGCATAAGAGTCGAAGTCTATTAACTTACGCACATTGCATAGTAAGCTGAGAGCACATATCCTCGTCAACTCAACAAAAACCATTCTTAAAGGGGTGCCAGCTTGCAAAGCCATGTCATATGCTTTTATAACTACACCATCTTTCTGAAGAACCCCTCAAGAAATATTTCTTGCACAACATATTGTTTTCCATGCATTTCTATGTATGCATATATAGGATGTCCCATCATTGGACATATGCATTAGACATGATTTTTTGCTTCCACCTATGCACCTTAAGTGGACTACAACAAGCAACAAACCAATGTCATGCTAACCGACAAGTTATGCAGCAGTGGAGTCAATACTGAGCAAATAGGCGGCTTGGTGACTGCCCAACGCTCCCTATTGCTTGGTGTTGACCTTGGTGTTAAAGCCATTACATGCCACGGAAAAGACCTTGGGACATGCTAACCGACAAAGGAAAGACAAAATTCAGTGGAGTCAATACTGAGTGAATAGGAAGCTTGGGGATTGCCCAACGCTCCCTATCGCTTGGTGTTGACCTTGGTGTAACCGACAATGAAGACCATGGTGATGCAACTACAAACATGTAGTTGAGTCACTACTGGGCAAATAGGAAGCTTGGTGACTACCCAACACTCCCTATCGCTTGGTGTTGACCTTGCTTTTAAAGTCATTACATACAACAGTTGAGTCAATACGGGGAAAATAGGACGCTTGGGGACTGCCCAACATTCCCTAGTGCTTGGTGTTGACCTTGGGGTTAAAATCATTACATGCAATAGTGGAGTCAACACTGAGCAAATAGGAGGCTTGGTGACTGCCCAACACTCCCCATCGCTTGGTGTTGACTTTGGCAAATTGGCGTCAGCCTAGTAAACATCCACATATATCACATTTTTTAATCCATATCTATCAACAAATAATCCCTTGAGTACTTTATTAATATTTCCAATGCTAATAAGTACCCCTATAAAGCGCGTATCCCAAAGGCACTTTTTTTCCACTGGGATTTTCCCCTTTGGTCATCCAGGTATTAGACCCTAACTTAGAACCTCATCATTCTACTACCCTTGTACATACTTTTCATAAATAATTAGTAGCCTCATCATTATGCCATTACAACGGACAAATGCAACATCATCTCTCATATTAGACATATTCAGACCAATGAAGATGCTGCAGCAAATTGAGCCTCATCAACAAATTCAACGACAAATGAAGACAATCAGTCCATCAACAACCAATCAAAACCTTCCCTAACCTCCACGTACACTTCTCAGCAGTGCCCAATGACGAGCACTAACATCGGAAGGGGGAAATGTTAACTGAGTAAACGTCAGTTAACAGGAGTTGCTAAAGACCGAAGACGTAGGGATGCACATTGAGGATGAATACAAAGAAGCAGTGAAGATTAGAGTTACACATTTTTCCAAAATGGTCATGTATTGCAAATTCTCGATTTATTTCAAGCCATTGCAATATTTTAATGTGTTACGGGCTCAATGGGAGTTCCAAGCTGTAAAGAACACGTCAGCTAGTGTACCTAGGTAGCAGATTTAGTAAGTGGTGGAGCCCTAAAGGCCTTAGATGCCCGGAAATTGCATATTTTCACCCTAGGTATATAAGGCAGTGTCTAAAAGAAATTAGGGTTCTCAAGCTCATTTGTTGAGAGCACTCTTTGGTGAGAGCTCTTGAGGTGTGTGGCTATGGCGTCCTTGAGCTTCTCCTTGCTCATGCGACTTGGTTAACACAAATCAATGCTTAATTGTCTTTCACAATGCCTCTCTCATGCTTTTTATGATGCCTATGATGCTTAGATTAGCTAGATCTTAACTAATTAGTGGTTAATCCCTCTCTAATATTGTGTGATTTCCCTCTCTTGCTTGTGTGCATGTATGTTTGATTGGAGTGTTGTGCTCGATAGATCTATGTGTGTGTGTGTGTGTGTGCTTGCGATTAGTGTGTTGCATGATAGGATTAGAGTTGTATGAGTCTTGCAATTGTTAGTGTGTGTGATTGGGTTGATTAGAGGTGAAGAGAAATGGATATGGAGATTGCCCTTCATTATGGCGTAGCTCCTCCATAAGCCGAGAAGCTCACCTCATAGAGTAAACCATTCATGTTGCCACGATTAGCTCACTAATCGTGTGAGTGTTTCCATGTCCTAGCTGGGTAGCTCATCCCTCTGGATTGATAATTTGTTGGTCATTGGATCTATGCAACGATGGGACTCCCAACAGGGAAAGTAATTGCAACCATGCTAAGTACAAAGTGAAGGGAAAAGTTGACCATGCCTAAGAAGATTTGGAGAGTTTTCACTGATGTAGGGGGAGGGTAGTTCTTCATTGCAAAGACTTAGGCAAGGCCCATCTGAATACCGTCAGCAGATAGCACATACCCAAAAAACTTAAGCTTGGTGCTGTCCTGTTTTCACTTTTTGAGCTAGAGTTGAAGGCTGTACGGTTGTAGCCACCTCTTACAAACACATGCTAATGCTGAATCCATGTGGCTGTGTGGATGAGTATGATATCTTGAAAGATGTACTGAAGATGAAGAGCTATCTTTTGGGCATGTGCTGAGTTCAAAGGAACAATGCGAGTAGCTAGAGGCAAGGTCGAGAGAGGTAAAGTGCCTAAATCTCCCCAGCCTATCAAGCAGGTCATCTATGCAGGTCTCCAATTGATGCAAAATCAAGAACTACCCTTCACTTTTTTGACAAGCTAGGGTTCTAATATCCAATCTCTCGATGAATTTGTAATCACTCCTTTTTTAAGGATGGCTTGGATTGCCGTATTGAGACTTTCTTGCTTTAGTGAAGAGTGTCCATTCAAACAAGAGGGGCATCACCTGTATTTGGTGAATGATGCATTGGTAGATGGATCCATGGAGTGGTGGGGTGTGTGTGGAACGGAGTTGGAAACTTGTGAAGCAAACTGCGAAGATCATGTGGATGAATACCTGCACAAAATTAGTCCTTTTTCAGACAAAGCAAAGCAATTGTAGTGCGCTTGATAATACAAGGTTTGTAAATCAAATTGTAAGTGTGCCTATGTTTTTGGAAACCCATCACAGCCAAGGGTTAAAAAAAATAACTACCTACTGAGCAAGACACAAAGAACTAGTGGGCGAGAAAGGTCAATTTATGATGTGAAAAATGGTTCTTGCCATGGCAACTCTAGCAAACTAATCAAGGCTATGTAGTATGATTGTGTAGATATTTGGGTTCGTATTTATTCCTGCCCATCAACTCCACCAATGTAGAGTTTTGAGACTACGGACAATTTCCCTCCCTTCCTCAAGCAGAGGCTACTTCTTTATGGAATTGCTATAATCAAGATGATGCATGGGTGCACATGTTATAGCTGTTAGCTGAGGCTGTTAGAGACCATATACAATCGGTTAAGCTGGATAATTGATTGTACTCCACAATATTATTTGTATTGTTGATATTAGCTACGATTTGTTGATGAGTTGATGTATTGATTAACTACAAGGAGGAAGATGGACAAGTGATCTTCCATTCGATACATCTTCTCGGAGATCTTATGTTGTTTTTGTTTTTTGTTTTCTTTTGCAAGTTTCATCTTTGATATGTTATTATAGATATGATCTTTGTTGAGGAGTCTGATTGTTTATAAAGTTAAAATGACAAGAACTACATCAATGTAATCGTCTTTCGTATGGAAAACACAATTGTAGTGTTTCCTCTTTAGAGTTGGTCATTTTGTTTGGTCTTTTCACTTTCAATAAGGTCAAATGTGAAGTTGAAACACCACTAGTTAATTTGCTGGTGCTAGTAATAATGCAATCTATCCTTTTACTCTTTTCTCTATTGACATGTAGAAGTTGTCACACCTTTGGAATGCTTTTTACTCTTCATGTTTTGTGTTTAGTGTAAGAATAATGACTTGGAAGAGAGTACGATATGGTTCTATTCCTTTCTCTAGAGTTTTCCATTCTATATAATCTCTCTTTTGTTAGCAAACTCACATTCTATGTTGATCCCTCTTTGGAATGATAGTTACTAAACCTTCAATGTATGGCTAGCTTAGTTTCAAAACAACCTTGACCAGTATTTGTTTTTAACCTTGTGACAATTCACATTCAGTGTTGATGAATGAGAGAGAGAGAGAGAGAGAGAGAGAGATAAAACTTAATAATTTGCAAAGCTTAGCTCTCATAGAGCCTCTTGTGCTTTGGTTGCACACCCAGACCTATATCTTAGATGTTTGGAGGACATCTCTTTGGCATATTTACTTCTCATATTTAGCCACATACGATGCGTTGCCACTTTTTTGTGTCCATTTTTATCTATCATGGCCTTTGTTTTTGAAGCGACAGGCCTCTAGCCCAATAACACACATATGTTTGGAGGGTCCCTTTGTATCATCCATGAACCACAATTACTATTAGAAGAAGCACATTCAATATGAGAGGTAGCTTGCAAATCTTGTTTACATGAATTGTCTCTTTTCATTCTTGCACTTACGTTTATCCACTCTTCATTTCACTCTTTTTATGGCCTAAATGGATGCACACACCACCTCCGATGACAAAGAGAAAAATTCTCTTCTAGTCATACCATGCAATGGTGCATTTCAAAAAATGAAAATTTTGACCCAACGAAAAGACTATGCTGGAAGAAGAAATTTATGAATGCATGCCTTAAGAGTTGGGCACTCCATGATTACTAATCACACCAAAATTTCATAAGTGAACCGGGTCTCCCCTCTTGGGATACAAGGTCTCATACACACACACACACACACACAAATATACATACATATGCTAGTCTTCATCGGGTACAAACTGGAAGCAAAGAGAAGCTTCCAGAGGGTTGGGTGTGGGTTCCAAGCACATTGTGAAAAAAAAAAAAGTTTTTATCTTGTCCATATTTTGAGATGCTTTATCATGTGAGTTGTTCTTTTGAAGAGAAATGTGGGGCTTGGCAATACCAAACATGTGCACCAAGTGTGGTGTTTCAAAGAAATCAACAAAAGTTGTAGATACTCTAATCTTTTATGATGCGATTATACACTTACTGAAGAGATGATTATTCAAGGGTTCTCAAAAAGAAATTTGCATGGCAACACATTGGGTGCCATAAAGGAGGAATGTGGTACACAATTCAAGGCACAAGAATTGTTTTTGCGTTGGGTCAAATTTTCATTTTTTGAAATGCACCTATTGCATGGTATGACTAGAATAGATTTCCTCTCTTTGTTATTGAAGGTGGTGTCTGCATCCACTTAGGACATAAAAAGAGTGAAACAAAGAGTGGATAAACGTAAGTGCAAGAGAGAAAAGAGACGGTTCATGTAAACAAGATTTGCAAGCTACCACTGATAGTGGTTGTGCTTCTTCTAATAGTAATTGTGGTTCATGGATGATACAAACAGACCCTCCAAACATATGTGTGTTATTGGGCTAGGGGCCCGTCACTTCAAAAAAAAGACCCATGATAGATAAAAATGGACACAAGAGAGTGGCAATGCATCATATGTGGCTAAATATGAGAAGAAAATATGTCAATGAGATGTCCTCCAAACATCTAACATATAGGTGTGGGTGTGCAACCAAAGCACAAGAGACTCTATGAGAGCTAAGCTTTGCCAATTATTAAGTTTTACCTCCTCCCCCCCCCCCCCCCCCCCCCCCTCTCTCTCTCCCTCCCTCCCTCCCACATCAAAACATAGTTGCTTCAACTTTGAATGTGAATTGTCACAAGGTTAAAAACAAATACTGCTCAATGTTGTTTTGAAACTAAGCTAGCCATGCATTGAAGGTTTAGTAACTATCATTCCAAAGAGGGCCCAACCTAGAATGTGAGTTTGCTAACAAAAGAGAGATCACATAAAATGGAAAACTCTATAGAAAGGAGTAGAACCATATCGTACTCTCTTCCAAGCCATTATGCTTACACTAAACTCAAAACATGAAGAGTAAAAATCATACAAAAGGTGTGACAACTTCTACACGTCAATAGAGAAAAGAGTAAAAGGATAGATTGCACTATTACTAGCACCAACAAATTAACTGGTAACGTGTTCAACTTCACATGTGACCTTATTGAAAGTGAAAAGACCACAGAGAATGACCAACTCTAAAGAGGAAACCCTACAATTGTGTCTTCCATACAACACACGATTACATTGATGTAGATCTTGTCATTTTAACTTTACAAAAAACCAAACTCCTCAACAAAGATCATATCTATATACACATCAAAGATAAAACCTGCAAAAGAAAATAAAAAAACAAAAACCAACATGAGATCCCCGAGAAGATGTATCGAGCGGAAGACCACCTGTCCATCATCCTCCTTGTGGTTAATCAATACACCAACTCATCAACAAATGGTAGCTAATATCAACAATACAGATAATATTGTGGAGTACAATCAGGTATGCAGCTCAATCAATTGTATATGGTCTCTAGAGCCTCAACTAACAACCATGATAAATGCACCCATGAATTGTGTTAATTGTAGCGATTCCATAAAGAAGCAGCCTCTACCTGAGGAAGGGAGGGCAATTGTCCATAGTCTCAAAACTCTACGTTGGTGGACCTGATGAGTAGGAATAAATACTAACCCAAATATCTTGCACAACCATACTACATAGCCTTGATTAGTTTGCTAGACTTGCCATGGAAAGAACCATTTTTCACATCATAAATCGACCCCTTTCTCCCCCACCCAATTTCCTATGTCTTCCATAGGCAATTATTATTTTTAACCCTAGGTTGTGAGGGGTTTCCAAAAACATAGGCACACTTACAATTTGATACCCAACACCTTGTATTGCCAAGCACACTACTAATTCCTATGCTTTGTCTGAACAAGGACCTAATTTTGTGCAGGTATTCATCCACATGATCTTCGTAGTTTGCTTCACAAGTTTCCAACTCCGTTCCACACACACCCACCACTCCACGGATCCATCTTCCAATGCATTATTCACAATGCTCCTCTTTTTTGAATGTCCACTCTCTTAAAGCAAGAAAGGCTCAATACGACAGTCCAAGCCATGCTTAAAAAAAGAGTGATTACACATTCATTGAGAGACTGGATATCAAAACCCCAGCTTGTCAAAAAGTGAATGGTAGTTGTCGATTTTGCATCAATTGCAAACCTACATAGATGGCCTACTTGATAGGCTGGGGAGATGTAGGCACTTTACCTCTCTTGACCTTGCCTCTAGCTACTTGCATTGTTCCTTTGAACTCAGCACATGCCCAACAGATAGCTTTACCTCTCTTGACCTTGCCTCTAGCTACTTGCATTGTTCCTTTGAACTCGGCACATGCCCAACAGAAAGCTTTCTGTCTTCAGTGAGCTGCTGACCACATCTTTCAAGATTTCATACTCATCTACACAACCTTACAGGTGGCTACAACCTTACAGCCTTCAACTCTAGCTCAAAAAGTGAAAACAAGAAAACACCAATATTAAGTTTCTTGGGTATGTGATATCTGTTGATGACGGTATTTAGATGGGCCTTGCCTAAGTCTTTGCAATCGAAAACTACCTTCCCCCTACATCAGTCAACACACCGATTGGTCAAATTTTCCCTTCACTTTGTACCTAGCGTGGCTACAATTACTTTCCCCCTCCACCGATTGCTTGAGAAGGGCATCAAATATGTATGTGAACAGATACAACAAGCAGCCCTCTTGGTCCATACCCAAACTTCTAGATCAAACTGATGCCTCCAAACAAGGTTCGGGTGTAGTATGGCTGCAACAGGATGATGGGTCACAATTGGTTGATACCTAAGCATCTCAATTTGCAAAATTTACCCCTCTGCCCACAAATCTTCCTGTTCAATTAGAGCAGATGGCTGCTTTTCAACATCATGACCCAGACATTCAGGTAACCATTCAGCAACTTCGATCCCAAGAGCTTACAGATCCCCAATGCTAGTTTGCCATATTTGATAAGGTACTTGTCTATGTCTCACCCTGGAATGACCCGCTCTACAACAACATTATCTGCAATATGGAACCCTTTGTCAAGACACTTGGGGCTTCACAGTATTTTAGAAAAGTTGGGGTTACAATTATTATTGATAATGGATCACATCTCTTCAGCATTACTATAAAACACACCTTTACTAGATTTAGTGTATGAAAAAACACCATGTGTCAAGGCTAGGGACTTGCTACGCGCCGTGTGCGAGCCACAAAGGCTCCTAGCACACAGTCATACAACATACAAGCTCACAAGGAAGAACGGTGTGTCACTCACCTTCCTGCGTAGTTGCGAATGAAGGATTCCCGCGCCGCAAAGAAGAGGGAGACGCCGCTACGTCGCGCTCAACCGCCTCGCCGCCGTCGTGCCGCCGCAACGCTCGATCGCACACACACTCTCACACGCACACACACACACACACACACAAGGAGATGGTGAAGGAGAAGGTGGAGATGGAGCAAGAGCAGCTTCTATTGCACAATGAGAGAATGAGTAAAAATTAGATTTAGTGGCTTTTATATGAGCTCACCCCATTCACACTTGGGCGCCCATACTTAGCCAACTAACTCCTTGAATATTCCAGTTAGAGTGCGCCTGTCATCGGCGATCACCCTTACCCTGTTCCTATTGGTCCGACAAACCCGGTACCTGACTCTAAATAATACAACGTTTATAGAGCATAGGGTGTCCGTGTGCCGTGAGGGTTAACATGCCCCCCTTCCTGATGTAGATTTCGTCCTCGGAAGCTATCCAGTTGAAGCTCGTTCGTCGAGATGGGAGAGCAGTCGACATGGATGTGCGTAGTCTTCTTCAATCACTGCAAAATTAAACAACATTGCCACAGTAATTGCATTCTCATATACAATTAAAAATCATATGCAATAGACAGACAAATTGATTGGTAACAGAATTTTAGACAATTTGTCAGCAATAAACATTAAATTGCAATATAATCAAATGCATAAACAGATGTAAAGGTAAAAAATTAAACAAGTCCGGGGTCGCTAATTTAATGGTCAAAAGGCACTAGAGCTCGACTATTAATACCATGGGTAACTTCTCAATTTTTTCTGGGTCAATTAAGTTGTTTAATCGCGAGAGCCAAGTATTTGATGTTCGAGGGCTGACTAGAGGCTATACCTAGAAGACCTTGTAGTTAAGCTACGATAAAAGGAATTTCTCATGAAATCATCGCCTGACTGATTACCTTTTCTTTGACCCCCCAAAGTCTTTTCACATTGATTCAATTTTGATGTGTGTGCTTATTTTGTATGCCTTGGGTTTTTTTCTTTTCAAGGAAAAGCGCCCACACTGGGAACCTCTAGGGTTCTAGTACCATAGGCGATACATGTGAGTGAAGTATCAATTTAAGCAGGGATTTCTCTTCCAGCTTAAAATTTTACATTGTGGCACTTTGATTTTTTGTTTGTTCATTTTCAGCATTTTAATTTTGTAACTTTGGGGGGTCATATAACACTGTTACCCTCCCCAGGCTCATCACATTAGTAAACTCCCTTTATAATACTTAAGCTAAAGGTCAATAGGGTTAAGCCCACTAGAAAGCCCTAGTACATTTCACACAATGCTGCCTAAATCGGATTAAGAACCTAAGTAACCATTGCGTATTAGGAAGGCATTCCCCATGGTATTAAGAGAAGATTTCTAATACCTAGCTTGGTCAAACTAGCTTAGTCGGACTGCTTGATTTTTAAACCTAGACAAGTGATTATGACAAAACATTACGTTGAATGAAATGTTTGATACTAAGCAAATGCGCTGAATATTATGCTACCAATCACAATCAAAGCAGACAAACATGGATGTAAAAAGATAAGGGCAATGCTAATGGACATAAAACACCTGTTTGTGTTGATGGTCGCGCTTGATTTGAAGTGTGAACGAGAGAAAGGTTCCATGAAGGTCCAAATCCTATCAATAGCAACACGCTCCTGTACACACTAGGAAACAAAAGGAATACCTCCAGGACGCACATTAGTGGGAAAAGGTACCAACACTTATTGAACACAACAAAAAACATAAGGAACCCTAACCTAATTATTTGCACTCCCCCTAGAGAGTCAAGGGAATAGGATATTGTAGAGGTTGGGGGGAAACCCTAAGGCTAAACCCCTATCCTCGTCGTCGAGATAAACAAAGTCATCATCCATGAGACCATATGTGCCATCCGTGTAGTCATGTAAATTTTCTTCTTCATCATAGGTGCCCATGTTTACTAAGAAGGTCACTAGACGCCTATAGTCATCTTGGTCAAAAGGGTAGGCTTGTGCAATGGGAGAAACGCTCTCTACTAAGTATGGATCAGACGTGGTCAAGCGACGTATCAGCCATTCTAACTCCTCAAAATTACTCTCACATGCTAGCGTACCTATCAAATCCCATTCACATGCAAGCACTGGAAAGACCATGTGAAATATTTGTGAAAAGTAACAAGGGTACCTCTCACCCAAGGCAGGAGTGGATGACTCTAGCGTACTAGCCATATCTGTACACGCAAATAGATGATGGTTAGAGTGCAAATATTACAAGGGTCGTGTTCTTGTGCATAATTTGTTTTTATGATTTGTGTGATGGCTCTTGCTCTTTTACTTTTTTATCTTGTTTTTTTTAGTATAAGGCTTTATATATACATTCCCTAAGATCAGAGATTAAGAGGTCACGGAGAAAGGTTGAGAGGGAAGCAAGTGAATGATGGATGTCCACAAACACTCCCCCCTTCCTTGGGTAGATCATACCGTTTGAAATGAGCTTGTCACCCTTTGAAACCAATTGTTCCAGTTGGTAATAGGTGAGGATTTTTGCCAGTAGTTTTCTATTACCCTAGGTGCCTCGTCAAGTTGCAAGGGTGGTAAGGTACTCTCCCAGGATCGAAATTGAAGTGGTTCATCAGGTGATTCTTGAACACTGGGAGGTGTGGATTCTTTTGTAGCTTCATTGAGGTCCATTACTATAGATGGAGGCTGTGTAGAAGCTTTTACCTCTATGGATGTATTACATGAGGAGCTAGAAGCTTCATGGAACTCCCCCCTTCCTGAGCTAGGTGGAATAAATTGGGTTTGCCTTGGAGCCCAAACTAGCTCTGGACTAGGTGTGTAGCATTCTGTGATCTTTCCCTTCCCACGGTCTGCCATTGGCTTTAGCGTTACACTATTTGACTCATATGGATTTTTTGTCGATAGGGAAGGACACATCTTACGTTTAGGTACCCAAATTTGCTCATTTCCATCATAGTATCCTTGGGCTTTTAATAGTCGTTTAGGAATCCAGCGCCACGTTTTCTTACATTTCTTGGAGCGAGTGGGACGTTTCTTACGAGGCTTCCGTTTTTTAGCATCAGCCATGGTTACTAAAGAAGCTTTAGGGACCCACTTGTATGCTTTCTTTGTTATATTAGGATGGTTCTTGTGTGTCTCAAGATTTCTTTCAACTACATCAGTTGAAGATCTAGAGAGTTGGGCTATGGGGACGTATGGTTCAACCTCCTGGACATGCGATGTCTTGGGTTTTATTTCCTTAGGCAATATCTCAGGGACTATGGCTTGAGTGGTAGGGATAAGAGTTGGTTTTTGCGTTGTGACACCCCCAGTCCCCCAATCAATAGTGCATTTGGTGGCTATCATCCACGTGCGTCCTAGGTTTATATTACCCTCCATAGTTCCAGTAGGCATGACCAAAAAGTCTTGAGCTACAATTCCATTGTCATAACTGACAGAAGTGTGCCAGATTGCAAAAACCGTAGTTTTTTTCTTGTTGAAACCCTTGACTTGGATAATACTCTCAGATAGAGGTGGCTTCCCTAACTGACACCACACCCCATAGGATAGCAGATTATATTTAGCACCCGTGTCCAATAAGGCGTTATATAGCACTTTTCCATAGGCACTATTTAACTCAATAGGGTATCGTAGAGGTGTGTCAGACTCCAACCAATCCTCTTCGATTTCCACGTGGAATGCATTTGTGAATCCCAGGTTAGCCTCTCGTTTTTGTCTTATACGTTGTTGTCGCTCCTTAGCCTCAGCTTGAGCTTGTATCTTCTTTAACTCGGTTTGTGCTTTGGCGGCCTTCTTTTGATGAATGGCCTGTAGTTCTTCTTGGCTTAAAGGATCATAATATCTTTTGAATTTACTCCCATTGAGGAATCCAATGGTTTCAACTCCATCAAGAGTTTCCACACGAAGGGTACCTTGTGGGGTAATTTCACATACTCTATATGGTCCTTTACCAGCATATTTCAACTTTTTCTTCTCTTTACGTACTCCATACATAAGGACTTTATCACCAACTTTGATGTCCTTGTCCTTCACATGGCGATCAAACCACTTCTTTCTCCTATCCTTTTCTACAAGAGCATTTTGCACAGCCAACTGTCTCTCTTCGTCTAGTTTTTCTAAGATATACAAACGCTCGGTTAAGGGGTTACCATTCCATCCTTCTTGCGAAGCTACCCTAAGACTAGGAATGACAAACTCCCAAGGCATAACCGCTTCTTGGCCATATACCATTTTGAATGGCGTACAATTAATAGCCACTTTATAAGCAGTACGATAAGCCCATAGAGCAGATGTCAACTTCAAATCCCAATCAGTGCGATGAGCTTCTACCATCTTGGTTAAAATAGAGATTAGAGTCTTGTTGGTGCTCTCGGCTTGCCCATTAGCTTGCGGGTAATAAGGTGTAGACTTATGGTGGGATATCATAAAGGTCGTGGTAAGCTCTCTTATTACCTCATTTATAAAATGGGTACCATTATCACTAACAATTTCAAAAGGGCAACCTAATCTTGTGATAATGTTCTCAAAAAGAAACTTAGCCGTTGTCCTCACGTCAGCTTTTTGTGAAGCCTTAGCTTCAGCCCACTTTGTTACATAGTCCGTAGCAACGAGAATATATCGAGATTGAGTGTTGCGAGCTGCGGGACTAATTGGACCTACAAAGTCTAAGCCCCATTTTTCAAATGGTTGGGTTACTTTAATAGGATGTAAGGGCATTCTGTCTTTTCACTGTGTGGTCTGGTAACGTTGGCACTCATCACACCCTTATGTAAAAAGTGATGCATCCTTAAATAAAGTTGGCCACCAATAGCCTGATTGCAGCACCTTTCTAGCAGTCAGGTCTCCTGAAAAATGTCCTCCTGCTATGCCCATATGTGCTTCTTGCAAGATATACAAATATTCATCCTCGTGGGCACAACGCCTAAGAATATCGTCCTTGCCTAGTCTATACAAAGTTCCGGCAATCAAACAATAGGGTTCACATTCTTTTACTAGCCTTCGAGCGATATCCTTACGAAGTTCCTTGGGTGGAAAACCATTAACTAAAAAGTTAACAATGTTCTCACTCCATTCAGGCATAGTCTCAACTATGAATAAGGAAGTATCGGGTAATTCATCATCAACTCCTGTAGGGGCTTCACCATTGGGTATGAGAGACAAATGATCAGCCATGACGTGCCTTTTACCGGGTCTCACTACAATCGTGAAATCAAACTCCAGAAGAATTAACAACCATCGTGTGATTCTTCTTGTGGAGCATGGCTTGTTTACCAGATACAGCAACGCTTGATGATCCACATAAAATACAAACTTGTTTGCCAGAAGGTAGTAGCGAAATTTCTTTACTGCATAAACCATTGCTAAACCTTCTCGCTCTGTAGTGGTGTAGTTCCTTTCAGCATCGTTCAATTGACAGCTTGCAAAGCTAATGGGATAGTCCAATTTATGTTCTCCTGGTTGAGTGAGAACACACCCAATAGCAAAGTTTGATGCATCAATATGCACATGGAAAATGACATCCCAGTTAGGTGTCCTTAAAATCGGAGCACTTGCTAGTGTTTTCTTCAATTTTTCATAAGCCTGGTCACACTCTTCAGTCCATTTAAATTCAATGAGAAGCTTGTACAAAGAACGTGCTATCTCAGCGAAAAACAAAATAAACTGTCGATAATAACCCACGTGTCCCATGAACCTTTGAACTCCCTTGTAATTGGTTGGTGGTGGTAACTCTAGAATCACTTTAATTTTGCTCTCATCGGTTGAGATACCATTCTTAGATACTATATGCCCTAAAATAACTCCATGCTTGACCCAAAATTGGCATTTGAACGGGTTCAATGAGATACGATATAACCTACACTTTTCAAACACCTTCCGCAAACATGATAGATGTTCTTTCCAAGAAGAGTAAACACAAAGGTCGTCTAAGAAAGCTTCACAAAACTCTCTCAAATATTCTTTAAAAGCAGTGTTTATTAATCTTTGGAACGTAGCAGGGGCATTTGTTAAGCCAAAAGCTATCACACGAAATGCAAACACGCCAAATTCTGTGATGAAGGTAGTTTTAGCTTGGTCCTCTAGCGCTATCGTGATTTGGTTGTAGCCTGAGTACCCATCTAGAAAGCTATAAGCTTCCTTGCCTGCAACTCTTTCGAGTACATGTTCGGAATATGGTAGGGGGTAATGGTCTCTTCTAGTAGCTGCATTAACTTTTTTGAGGTCCACGCACACCCTGAGTTTCCCATTCTTTTTTGGCACGATAACTATTGGAGACACCCATTCAGAGTGTTCAATAGGATATATGAACCCACATTTGATAAGCTTTTCTAGTTCTTCTTGAATGATCTTTGCGTACTTAGGATTCATCGGGTAGGGTCTTTGTTGTACGGGCTTCGTAGTGCTAATCATAGGGATTGTATGTTGGACCACAGAAGGTGGAACACCTTTCATATCATGGTATGCCCAAGCGAATATGTCCTTGAATTCCTTGAGAATCTCTTTGAGGACCGCCTCTTCAACTTCTGTGAGGTCTTGGGCAATAAAAACAGGTTTTGATTCTTCATCGGGGTCGGCTAATTCTATTTCTTTAACTATTGCCGGACCATCATAGATTCCATTATTCCCATCGATAGGTATTCTTTGGGATTTTGTGTACACAACCTTTGCTTCCCCTGTGGTGTAAGATTTGAAATGTTCTGGTGCAGGATGCAAGTCTGTGGATTCTGGTTGTGCTTTGGTCTGTGCTTCCATTTCTGCTTTCTTGTGTTGTCAAGCTAACTCTTGGTTTTGACGCCTCCTTGCAGTGCGGCTCAACTTTGGCTTGTCTATGATCTCTAATTGGGCTATGTCATGGGGTCGCGGTCTACACCACATAACATTTTGGAGATATTCACCCCAATCGTCTACCTGCTTTTGATTTGCATTTAGATCTGGCTCACTAAAGGAGTCCTCGTTGGTGTCCTCTTCACTCTCGGAGGAGCTATCATCGGTTGATGTGCTCGGTCCTTCCAAATGTTTTGACTCTGAACTTGCTCCACTCTCTAATTCATGAGATTCAGAATCCGTTTCACTCTGGCAGTCCGTGTCTGAGTCGTGGTTGTCAAAGTCTTCTATTGAGCTATCGGTGTCACTGTCAGATTGGTCTACAATTTCCTTGCCCTTAAAAGATGCATGTATGGCACTTATCATGTTCAGAGGTGCAATTTGTGGTACCTCTTCCCCCTCTGGTGTGACCCAAGTGGTTCCTCTATTTCCCCAGGTATCTATGGTTGCAGCTAGGTGTACCCAGTCTACGTTGTCTGATTCCGCCATGCCCGGTAACACATCCATGTAAGGAGAATCTTGGCCAATGTCTGTATCCTTCTTACAAGTGTAACAATATTGTAGTGGGGCCGAGTGAACTGTGGTTTCAGAGCGATGATCAATAATGGTTTTAATCCCTAAGGGGTGTACCTTACCAGTCACCAAATCCACTCTAAGGACAGAGTCTTGGAATTGCAAATAGACATGATTTTTAGACCAATCATGAACCATTTGTGCTTCCCTCATGAATGGTCGTCCTAAAATCATTTCATATGACATAAGGTGTTTAGAGAAATCCATTACAATGAACGTATGTCGTACCTTGTGTCCTAGAACTTTGATCTTAAGATCCTTGAGCATCCCCATAGGTTTGGCTATGGTACCATTTTCCATCTTTACCACAATGTTAGTAACACTGAGGCGGGGTTTTCCCATGGATTCCCAACAATCTTTTGTAACGATGCTAACTCCCGCACCACCATCAAGAATTCCCTTTATAGTTAATCCCTTGGTAGTGATGGGTAGGGTCGCATTAGACTCGTCGCCTTCAAAATACTGCCCTAATTCGTTAATGGGTACCTCGATCACAGACTCGTGTCCATCTAAGTCAAGTGATTGCACATGATTTTCCTCATCAATCATAATCGAGTCAGGCCTATTTGGTTGCGCAAACTGCGGTAATCCCGTTTGTAGCTCTCCATTAAGGAATGCTCGAAGTGCAAGGAATAACTCGGGATCTCCATACAGCTTTGCTATGATCGTGGTTCGGACCTCAGAAGACATGAAGTCCACCAGTTTGGCAACATTCATTGGCATTTTGCAGGGTGTAGGTCCTTGACTAGGAACTGGTGAGGATGGAATCTCACATTCCTCAATGGGATCAGGTATTCCTTCGTTAAACATCCTTTCCAACAAGAAAGGTGTATGCTCACTTTCTGATGTCCCGTCCTCACTCCCTTCTTGGATGATACTAGATATGGCTAACGGTCTATGGTTCATGTGGGGTGGATGAACTTGCGTGGGAAACACTGTGTCATGAATTTTGACATGCATGGGTTCTGGTTCTAGTTTCCTTTGAGTCTCCTCCACTAAACCTCTTAGATGTTTCACCTGCTCAATCTTGTCTATCGGGTTTGGGTACGTCCCAATCTTCTTTTTACGATTCTTCCCTTTTTGCCTCTGTGGTTTATCTTGGGGGTCTTGGATCGGATTTGGAAACACTTGTGGTGTTTTCAGAGGCTCTTTATGGTTTTCTCTTATTCGGTTTTCATTTGGTTCCATGTTACGGTTTTCTTTGTCGGTCTTTCCCTTTGTGGTATTGGTTCTAGTCTCCATTGTCTCGATTGAATCTGAATCATCCTCGAGGTCATTCATATACACGGGGTCATCTCCTGTTCCTATGTTTTTTTTGGAACTTGGCTTTAAATTTCCCGTATTCTGCGACCTCTTCCTTCGTGTCTTCTTTTTCTTTGCTTGGATAACTGACGCGGTATCTCTCTCTTCGAGGATATGGCCTGGCCCTTGAAGCATGGACCGTGTAATCGCATAAGCGTGTGCGACGGGTGGTATTGGCGATGTCACACTAGCAATTTCGACCAAATTTAGGGGTGTGATTTTAGGCGCATTTGGGTTATAGGGGCATTGGGCAATCAAGTGATCTATGCCACAACGATTACATGTGAGTATTGGTATTGCATACGTGCTCCCTTGATTCATTTGCATCTGTGCAGCATTCTTTTGCAGCCTAATAGGGCACTCCGCTGCCCGATGTGGTCCACCACACTCATAGCATTGAAGAGGTGGCCTCCTAGCCTGGGTGTTGATATTTTGACCTCTGGATGTGAGAGCAGCAGCTTGATAAACCGGCTTGACTTGCCCCCAACAATCTTCCATGTAGTATATAGGACACTCTTCCAATGTATCAAGTCCGTAGGCAATACTAGTGTCTATTTCCTCCTCACAACCATCTGCATAAGCATTAGATGGCTCGCAACCCACTTGGTTCATAGGGGTGACTCTTGGATGCGGGGGCTGCGGTCCTAGCACAGGAGGTGGTAGCGGTGTAGCTTGTACAACATTTTGAGATCTAGGGACCATGTGTTGTGGTAGTTGCTCAACA
This sequence comes from Adiantum capillus-veneris, assembly GCF_014529385.1. NCBI lineage: Eukaryota > Viridiplantae > Streptophyta > Polypodiopsida > Polypodiales > Pteridaceae > Adiantum > Adiantum capillus-veneris. The sequence goes on along the minus strand of NC_140938.1, from coordinate 69,367,472 downwards.
GGTGGAGCAGGCATCAATACAGGAGCTCGAGGTGCATCCGTCCAGGCTACAGGTGGTCTATTTGCCATCATATGTTTGATCATTAAACACTCCTTAGCTTGGTGACCATACCTACCACATGCGTTGCAAGTTCCATTAAATTTTACTCTAAACGTAGGGCACTCACTAGTGCTATGTGGACCTAAGCAAATGGAACACCATTGTTGCTCCCTTCTTGGATACATGTGACTATTTTGAGGGGGTCGATTATCCTTAAGAGACTCTTGGATTTCCTTGGTGAGGTCTGTCAAGAATGTCTCAAATACCTTTGGCTCATTGGCAATGGGCTTTGCAGTCATGGGTTCATACTCAATGGCTTGTGAGCTAGTGGATCTCGTGTCAGTAGACACCCTCATGCCTGCTATCATCAAGTTGTCCTCTAATTGGATTGCATTGGCAGTGACATCTTCCTAGGTTGTGATACCTCTAATCACTAGTCCATTATAGATTCCTTCATTCCTCAACCCTCGAATGAATCGATCAAGCAGTTGGTTATTGTTGAAGCGCTCATTTACAGGGCAGCGAGAGTTTAAGTGCTTTAGACGACTAATGAAGTCCCTTACTGACTCTCCTTCCTTACGTTTGGCCTTCTGTAGCTGAGATGCTACACCCCAAAGCACACCTTCTCGTATGTACTCCTTTAGAAACAACCTTCGAAGGGTAGGGTAGATTGTTTTCTCGTCCACCCTTAGGGTTCTATACCAATCTCCAGCCTTCCCACTTAATGTTAAGCTTAAGGCATTGCACTTATGTAGTTCGTTGCGTTCCCCTAAGGAATCACATACTTGTTCAAACACTTCAATGTGTTTTCTAGCATCTTCGTCCCCATTGAATTTTTGCGTGAGTTTGGCAATTTGTACTGCCTTACTTCTAGGCTCTCTATCAGATGCATGACGCATATTTTCCGCGATAGATCGACCTATGGTTTGAGCAAACGCTGCCAAGTCACCTATGTGAGGAGGCAGGGCCGGTGGAGGTACTCTTGGAATCATATGTGGGAGAGGGACGGGTACCGGTCTTGGCATATGTGTGGATGATGCAGGATATGGAACATAACCGGGCATAGGTCCACTCGGATAAGGGCTAGGGAGCGGCACTCGAGGAGCATAAACAAGTGGTACAATTGGAGGTGTGGGGGCCATGTGTGAATAAGGGGCTAGAGGCACATACGGTCGAGGCCCCATATTAGGTACTACGACACTAGGTAGTGGAACTGCGCTAACCGTAGATGTCATCAGTACATTCTCTGTAAGGCCTATCCCTGGAGTGAGCATTGTGTTTTCCTTAATTAGAGGGTTGAGCCAAGTTAGGGAAGCTAAAGTTGTCGCTTGGAGGCTCAGATTGCATAGAGACCCCAGGTAAAATGACGTAAGATGGGTCCATGGGACTCATTAGAGGAGTCTCCATTTGTGATAGAGTAGGCTGTTGAGCCTTGCTCGTATCCAGAAATCTCATGGGGCTAGTTGAGAGTATATTTACCCCTTGGTTTTTCCTTTCTGATTGAATAATGCCATGGATAACATTACATATCATTTTCTATTGATCTTCGAGGCTCGTGGCACTAGAGGTGGATCGTACAATCTCTATCCATCCTACATGGTAGGCGTGGCCAGAGTGTAGATCCGTCAACACCTCAGTGTGGAGGTCGTATGTCCAATGATCACTAATGAACAATCCTTCTAGAGTCGACGTGTTAATGGTTTCTTGTGAGGTAGAAGCAATGTTGCTCCCCGTGGTTTTACTTGTCACCAATGGTACTCTAGAGGGAACTTTTGAAGGAGGCAGCTCAACAGGGCCTTCTTGGTAAGAAGTTGGCAGGATATCCACATGGACACTCTTTGGGGGTGTGGGGTCCACGTGCGATGTGAAAGGAGAGTCCACTTCCCCACCCCCTTCGTGTGCTTCATTTGCATTAGGTTCCGAGCGAGTAGCTCTACCTAATGTTTCCATGAAATGGCTAAACATACTAGTACTAGGCTGTGGAGCTTCGGGAGGTGCATGGCCTTCTCTCTCAATGTTTTGGGTAGGGTATGCTTCCATGATTTCTGAGTCGGAGGAGGAATCACTAGCGGCTATTTTAGGGTCTTGGGTGGTGCTACCTTGTGTCCCCGCTGAGGGTCTAGAGCCTATCGTGGATGGGTAATGGGTGTCCGTATGAATAGAGGCACCCTCAATATGCTCATGTTCTAGCACCCGCCCAGAGCGTAAGTGCATGTGCTTTTGATACCCTAAGGTGTCAAAAAGCTGCTCTAGGAGGCCTTGTGACTAGTTTTTTGCGTGTTTTTTGTTTGTTTTTTTGCTAGATTTTTTAGAGCGTGTCGTGGAATGGGCCGTGTGATAGCTCAAAACGAGCGTATCGCTAGGAGGGACGCTCTGTGCTTTACAGCCCACCGTTTGGTTCTATTTTGCTCCAGAAAAGCCCGAAACAGTCTTTTCCTAGCTGGGGAACTAGGCTCCAAATAGCAAGTCTAAGGGTGCAAGTGGGAAGAGAAGGGAGGAGAGTGGAGGACTTGCCCCACATGCTCTCATTCCCTCTTGAGGGGGTAGGGTATATATATAAGAGTGAGTCTAGTATATATCATAAGACTGGGGCTTGGGCTTGGGCTTGGGGAAATGATCCCGATCCCGATCAAAATTTTAGTGGTCCCCCCAGTCACTCACGCTTAAATATTTTCGATTTTTTCCCGTCCATTTTTATAACCTCCCCCTCACTCACGTTTTTATTTTTCGAAATTTTTTTTCTTTAATTTTTTTTAATTAATTTTTTTTTCTTTTTTCTGGGATATTATTTGGTACGCGTTTTGGTGCGCGTTGACCTCACCTAACTATTTACTGTCCCACCTACCTACTGACCTGCTAATCAATGGTTCACCTAATTACTAACCTACTTAATTAACTAACTGTGCACAAACCAGAAAACACAGAAAATGCAGAAAATTGAAACTTGATAGAACTGTGCAGTGCAAACCAGAAAATGCAGAAAACGCAGAAACGCAATAAATGCTAACTGTGTAAGCTGAAATCTGAGCTTAACAGAACACAGAAAACTTGAATGCAGTCAACAACATTGTGTCTTTCTCTACTGTTTTTGCATAACAACAATAATCAAACTTAAACCGCGCCTTTCCTACATAAAATATAGCTTCAACACAATTTACAGGTCGCCATTGGAGCTTCACGCGCAGCAGCTCCCTAGCAGCGGCGCCAAAAATGTCAAGGCTAGGGACTTGCTACGCGCCGTGTGCGAGCCACAAAGGCTCCTAGCACACAGTCATACAACAGACAAGCTCACAAGGAAGAACGGTGTGTCACTCACCTTCCTGCGTAGTTGTGAATGAAGGATTCCCGTGCCGCGAAGAAGAGGGAGACGCCGCTACGCCGCGCTCAACTGCCTCGCCGCTGTCGTGCCGCCGCAACACTCGATCGCACACACACTCTCACACTCTCTCTCACACGCACACACACACACACAAGGAGATGGTGAAGGAGAAGGTGGAGATGGAGCAAGAGCAGCTTCTATTGCACAATGAGAGAATGAGTAAAAATTAGGTTTAGTGGCTTTTATATGAGCTCACCCCATTCACACTTGGGCGCCCATACTTAGCCAACTAACTCCTTGAATATTCCAGTTAGAGTGTGCCTGTCATCGGCGATCACCCTTACCCTGTTCCTATTGGTCCGACTTGACTCTAAATACTTGACTCTAAATAATACAACGTTTATAGATCATAGGGTGTCCATGTGCCGTGAGGGTTAACACCATGTAAAAGACATTATTGTATGACGGGTTCCCATCTTAAACCAACCAAAACTCTAAAGGATTTTTGCGTTTAACTTTCCCTCCACAACTTTTATTTAGGTTGAAGGGCTTGAATCACCTCAACCACACCGCCCTTGAACTTCTTCCTCCTTCACCTTCATCTCTTGCTTGTGGATCTTCTTTTCGATTAAAGGAATTGTTGATTTTATTAGATACTTTCACTGCATCAAACTTTTTCTGATCTGAATGGCCAAAAAGATATTTCAGCCCCTCCAATCCCTTTCTTGCAAGATCCAAGTCGCCACCTACAAATGCAAATGAGTGACTATGCCGATGCCTGTCATAGCGAAGCTGATGCATTGTAGACAAAGCTTGAAGGGGAATAATCTCTTCTTCTTCATGACAATCCTTTGCCCACTGTAAAGCATCATTTTGCGGATACTCATCTGATAATTTTTTGAAACTTCCCAAAAGAGTTGCATTCCGCTTCTTACTATTGCATCATAGGCTTTTCCTCCTCTACAGCCGCGGCAAACCCGCATGAGCATATCTGTAGAATGAAACTTTGCCTTTGCAGGGTCCGATGCTTGTTAGCATGGTATGAGCATCATCATAATACTCTCACATTGAGGAAAATGAATCAAAAATTAAATCCTCTTTTTTTTCCCAGCAACTCCAGACCTTCAGACACGAGCACTGTGTCAGCCATGCCAATAGTTGCAAGTGCCAAGCTGCAATCATCTTCATCACGAATGCGCACATGTGTTATGAAAATCTTTCCTGCTTCGACCTCTTCCTATTGCAAGACCTTTCGTGCTTTCCACACTGAAGTTCCTTCTCGTGCTGCCAAGTCAAATATCCACATTGGTGTGAAAATCTTCATAAGAGTATGTTTGTGACGCTTAACAAAGGGACAGGCGATGAGAAGATGGCTCTCTATATGTACGATCAACATATAGAAAGGCTATGTAGAAAGTCTACGAGGCTTGACAAAAGCAGAAGGTTAACAAAGGCTATGTAGAAAGTCTGTGAGGCTTGATGACAAAGCAACGGGCCATGGGAAGATGGATCTCTATCTCTGTGTGTGGGGTATGGAAATGTCGCGATCGTGAGGGAAAAGTTATTATAGGTTCCTAGCTTTTCCAACACGGATCAACGGGATCCACGGCTAAACTTGGCCGATGCTAAACTATCAAAAGAAATCCTTCAAGCTTCAGCCTTTTCCTAGAATGCAAATAGAAAGAAGAAATAACTATTTACATTATACAAATAGAGCAGCAACTACACACACACACACACACACACAATATGATCCTGATTTCTATACTCAAATTCAGTGAATATGACCCCATACTCAAATACTACACTTTGTAAGATTACTCCAATTTATTTACACACAAGCAAGAATTAACAATACGTTTTTTTAGAAAGAAAGTACATGGGCTCACGTACCCCCACACACATAGTCACTCATTCAATATGAAATGGAGATTTGAAACCCATTACCTCCTGCAAGCCACTGGTATGAAGCCCTTAAGCTACAACAAATAAGCCCTTCGCATCGTTGGGTTGCTGAGATGCGAGCACTTCCTACATGGCGATGGCGATGGCTTTAAATAGGCTAGCTTTGTGGAAAAACCACCACAAAAAATTCTTCTTGCAAATTATTGGTATGGAGAGCCACCACAAATGATTTGTTTTGGCGTGAAGGTGGCCCACTATGGGAGCTAGCAACCATGTAGAACCCCAACCGGATACTGGCTACAACAAGTGCAAGAGGCGCTTCCTCTCTTGGGAGGGTGGCCCAACTAACACCTACATTAGAGGTGCTGCAAGGATGCAGTTGCTCGTGCTAGCTCAGCCATAGTGGCTTTATGTGAACATGGCTACCCTCTTAAAACACCCCTGGAAGCGGTTTTAGAGGGTCTATGTGACAGTCGTCTAAGATGGGAGAGTACTCTGTATGAGTTTTTTTATCATTCAATTTCATTTATGCAACAAGCAAATCTACTTTTTTAATTGCCCCTCCTCTGTTTTTGAGAATCAACATTGCTTTTTTGAAGATGTTTCAAGTCTACTCATGTTTACTACCAGATGCTCGAAGATTAAGCTACACTATTGTCTTTCATGACAGTTTTGTGCTTTGATATGGATTTGAATGACGATTGGATGGAAAATATGGATGAGCTCATGTCCGATTCCCAACCGCCGTCGACTCGCATGTTCGTGGAAGCTACTTCGCAAGTGCCCAATGTTTATTGACCTTCTTTGCCGGACGAGTTTAATCAAACCTCACCTTTCCCTACCACCTCACCCATCATCAATCCTCTACATCTTAATGTTTCCCCCCTTGCTCGTCCAAATGCAATCGTTGTTGCCCATGGAGGACCTAGAAGCCATATGCCCATTCGCCCAACTCCAAACACTATAGCCTGTCTATACGCTACTATGGGTGTGTCGACTAGTGCCAAATTCCACGATTTGGTCCTCCCCTCTACCTTGAGGTCATGTGTTGCAAGGAATGCCGGCTTTGGGTAGCCATCAGGCACCTATGGCCTTGTCAGGTTATGCCTCCGCATCCATGAATGGTAGCTCCATCAACACAATCATGTCCATGCCATCCTCAATGGATGAAGAGCCCCCTTCACTTCCTCGTGCTAGTCAAGGCCATAGTGCTGGAGGAAGCCGAGTGAATTGGTGCTTCCAAGAAAAGTAGAGGCAAAGAAAGAGGTGGACTTGAAGATGCTTGAGCTGGAATTAGGATGCGTGTCAAAGATAAATGGCATTTGATCTTGGAGATGTGCAAAGAAAGTGGAATTTTCCAATCTAAATCTCAATGTAAGAGCAAAAGGGAGAAAATCTCTAGCACATTCAACCGCATTCATGATTTTGAATGCAACCCACCTTCCGAAGGAGTAGTAGCTATTGGCAAATGGACACTGCCGACCCTCATGCAAGAGGCCTTCCTTGGGATGAGTTCCCAATGGAACTTTATGAGAAAATGGCAAATCTATTTGGAGGAGACATAAACGTTGATGTAGGAGGGATTCTTTTTGACTCTCAAATGCAAAATGAGTCACAAATGGCAAGTTGTGTTTGAATCTCATTGGCATACATTTGATTTCAGTTTTCATTAGGTTCTACTAGTATGTGACCCGCCTGTTTTGCTGCGGCCAAGGAAACAATGCCTCTATTTTCATAGGGCTATCTTCTCCTCCAAGTGGAACACTATTAATACTATCTTCCTACACGTATAGTCTATTGCATTTTTAAAAGTGATGGATGACACGACCTCTTCATAGATGCTGCAAAGCATTCTTTGATACCAAGATTGGAAGATTCTCATAAACATTATTTTTCATAAGGTGCTAGCCTTGGTTCAACAAACTTAGGAGTGCTCTAATTCTATTGGTGTGTGTGTGTGTGTGTGTGTGTGTGTAGAGAGAGAGAGAGAGAGAGAGAGAGAGAGAGAGAGAGAGAGAGAGAGAGATTCCTCCTTTTGGTCTACCTTGATCTAGTAATGCTACCAAACTTGATTAGCTAAAAGAAGTCAATGTAATAATGAAACTTTTTTTATTAAATGGAGTGGGTTCTAGAATTGGTCTCAATGATAGGAACGCAATTGGATTCAATGTCTCTGCTCCACTCTCTTACTTGCTTCTATCCTTGTACGTATGTATGGATGTATGTATACATATATATCTATATGTACACATAGTACACCCCCCCCCCACACACACACACATATAAATATAAATATATATATATATATATATATGTGTGTGTGTGTGTGTGTGTGTGTATAATATATGCTTGAAGCGAAGATTTGTCACATAGGCCTTGAGACATCTTGATATGTTCCAATTATGTCTATATGTATACATAGCACAGCGCGCGTGCGCACACACACACACACACACACATGATTGAAGGAAATATTTGTCACATAGGTCTTGAGACATTTTGCTATTGTTCCAATATGACAACTATGACATTCAAAATTTTTATGCTCCCCTCTTAACCAACCCCCCCTCCCCCACAAACTCTCTAGTTGAAGTGATGATCCCCGGTGGACATTTAAAAAGGAGAAGCAAAATACTTTTTCTCAGTTTTTTGAAAAGAAAAGTATAGATGGCTATAGTTGGTCTCTCTCTCTCTCTCTCTCTCTCTCTCTCTCTCTCTCTCTCGCTGTCTACCATTAGATAGATCTTTGAGATCTCATTGGATGTTTTCAAATTCTCCTTTATCAAGATTTTGTGTGTGTACATGTGTGTGTGTGTGTGTGTGTGTGTGTGTGTGTGTGTGAGAGAGAGAGAGAGAGAGAGAGAGAGAGAGAGAGAAGATGAAACAAAAAGAACTTTATTCGTACCCATGTTATGTGTGTGTGTGTGTGTGTGTGTGTGTGTGTGAGAGAGAGAGAGAGAGAGAGAGAGAGAGAGAGAAGATGAAACAAAAAGAACTTTATTCGTACCCATGTTGTGAGATATATCTTTTGGGATTGTTCCGACGGAATTAAAAAATTTCTTCTTCTTTATCTTCTCTCTCTCTCTCTCTCTCTCTCTCTCTCTCTCTCTCTCCCCAATAGATATTCACTTTTTTTGAAGACTTGTCTTGTAACTTTTAAAGTCACTTTAGATTTTTCCTACACACGAACATTTTGTTATGTCTTCCTCTCTCCTCTTGCACCATTTATTGGACTTTGCATTTAAACACATTAAATACGGTACTAAAAAAATTGTCCTCTCTCTCTCTCTCTCTCTCTCTCTCTCTCTCTCTCTCTCTCGTTGATTTTAGATTGGCACCGTTGCCTACCAAAATTTAAGGAATTAATAGATTTTTAAGCATGGTCCACATGTTAACTCTTAAAAATAAAAAGAACAAAATATCCTAGAATTGCTAAAAGTTCCATCAAGTGGGAAATCTTTCTATCCATTTGGGGTGTTCTCTCTTGTTGATTTTAGATTCGCACCCTTGCCTACCAAAATATAAGGAATTTATAGATTTTTAAGCATGGCCCACATGTTAACTCTTAAAAATAAAAGAACAAAATATCCAAGAATTGGTAAAAGATCCATCAACTGGGAAATCTCTCTACCGATTTGGGGTGTTAATGTGAGGGTTGGTCTTTGTTGGGCATTTAATCCATTTTCTACGGGTGAAAAACTTTAGCTATCCTTTTAAAAATACACTAATGCCAAAAAATAATATCTTGAATATTCAAAAAGTACGTGAGCTCAACGGTAAAACCATTCTTTCCCTCTCTCTCCCTCATAAATGTATATGTGTATGCACACAGACAATGTGATGGCCCTCTCTCTCTCTCTCTCTCTCTCTCTCTCTCTCTCACACACACACACACACACACACACACACACACACACAAGCAATGTGGTGGTCTCTCTCTCTCTCTCTCATGGTCAATAATGTGGATAACGACCTCTGCATTTGCATGTCATGCATGTTCTCAAAGCGAGACAACCCCAAGTCGACGTTAGGAGAGCTTTTTTCTTTTTCTCAAGCTCTTTAAAGAAATACATACTTCCAAAATTTTCTAAATCATATCAATATTGGTCTTTAAAAAATCCCCTTGAAAAGATAAAGCCAAATATATCTTCAAAATTACATTTCCATTAAACAAAAAAATCACTAAAATCTTCTGTTTTTGTTATATCTTCGAAAAGTAAATTCGCATTAAGTAACAAAACCTCCACTAAAGTTATCCCCTTTTTGGTATGTGCAGTCAAACTTTGACATTTATTTTATGTAGAATAGAAAGTCTTTTGACTTTACATTTGAAAAACCTTGTCAGCTGTTACATTTTACAAAGGCTCTCCTTTCTTACAGTCGTACCCTTTAGTTTTGCATTTTTTATTAGATGTTTTGTAAGGTGTTTTTTAAAATGAACCAAGGAGTGACAAGTGGACGCCCTCTCCTTCCTTGAAAATTTTAAGCTGCATTATAAAGAGTACTAGTATGTGATCCGCGCATTGCCATGGCTAGAAAATGCATGTCTTCTATTCTTAGAACTACAAATGTGGAAAATTAAATAGATTCTATTTTTCTACATGTATACACTCTTTTGCGTTTAAAAAAAATGATTAACAACATCTCTTTATGGATTCTAAAAAAAATTATACATGCAAGAGACAACAAATATTCATTTAATACCAAGCTTGGTAGGTTCTCACATGTTATGTAGGATTTTCTAGCCCTTATTAGTGCTTTATAGCTATTGAAGAGAGCAAAGATATATACATATATATATACACACACACACATATATATATATATATATATATATATTATTATATCTATATTCTCTTCCTCCTCCTCCTTCTCTCTATTTAATTGGATCGTTCTCTACGTTGCTTGTAGTTGTTTAATTCTCTCTCTCTCTCTCTCTCTCTCTCTCTCTCTCTCTGCGCGCCCAAAAAAAACTTTAAATACTAAATACCTTCATATTTTGTAGGTTTTCTTACCTTCTAATTTATAATTTAGAAGTGACGTTTCAAAATTTGCAGGTGACATTACACTTTTTTCTCAAGATTTGCTCCCAAGTCATGAAGTCAACGTTTATGGTGTTTGTTGTACACACACACACACACACACACACACACAGAATCTAATTGTCTAAAAAAAAAAGAGCTAAATAGGGCCTTCCAACTCCATGATGAAGGAGAATTGAACCTTAAATAGCTTCTCCAAGGAGTTGTTGCACAACTTTGGCCAACATGGAAGACGATCATGTCTATGTGTACCACATATGGGAGATGCAATTGGCCATGGATGTGCAGAAGATGTGTAGTGCCATCCCCACCCAATGAGCTATCTTCTGAGGAGTACCATCGCCACTTGATTGCACTCACATCGAGCTTGTATACTAAAACTAGATGATTCCAAGTCTTTAGAAGAGGTGAAAAGAAGCATAGCTCATGTTTGCTCATTGGATAACTTATATATTAGACTCGACATTCTTGAGTCCATGGGATTGGCCCCTAGCTTGATGTAGGAAGAGATGAAGAATGGTTTACAGACTTCGAAGCATGTTGCTGGGCTGCTAGCCTTCAAAGGATCATCTCCATACCCATCCCACATTCAAGCAAACCAATAGTTCAAGAAACCATTAATGTATTAGCTATCATGCAAGGTCTAGGTGAGGGAGAATTTGCCTCTTCACCATCATCCTTAGATGTTGGATCAATGGCACCTTCAACAAATAATGTGTAAGGCACTTTGACACCTTTACCTCCCTACTAAAATTCTCAAAGCTTTTGTCTCTTGGAACATTGATTTTGTGCATTCCAATGCTGGAAAAAGGGCTAGCTTTAGTGCAATCACACCTAGAAATGTATTTGAGTGTACGCTTACTATAATCATTTGGAAATAATATTGTGTATATGAGTGCTAAGAAACTCCTAGGTTTACTTTTGAATTTTTAATAGATGTTTTGTAAGGTGTTTTTTAAATGAACCAGGGAGTGACAAGTGGACGCCCTCTCCTTCCTTGAAAATTTTAAGCTGCATTATAAAGAGTAAGATGTTTTTTATTTGGTTTATATGGTGATAGATTGGAGTGTGGAGATGGTGTGGCACCCCCTCCCTCCGCTTAGGCTAGTGCTGACAAGCACGTGACAACTAAGGCCGGTCCTAACAATATAGGGTCCACCCTAGCTAAGGACGATGCTTCCTCTGGAGGTGTTCGACGTAAGAGAAGAGCTCGCGTCACCAGTGGAAACATTCGCAAACTAGCAAAAACCACACAACGATTGGCCACCGTTTTTGAGGAGACGGAGAATGCAAGAGTGGCAAGGTTTGTGGAGCCACAAGGGAGAAAAGATGCTCGTGAAGAACAACGTGAACGGCGTACAATGCAACTTGAGGAGTCTTGCTTGCAACAATGACAACCAACATGGCATCCATATGCTCTTTGCTCAACAAGATTGTAGATTCAATTCTCTCCTTGGCCGACTTTTGTAGGGGTCGTAATATTTAAACTCCTGAAAGAGCTTTCTCTTCTTATGTTTGATCCATATCCAAGCCCTCATTGGAGCTATGTTGCTATATTCTTGTTTATGAGCATCACCTCTTTGGTAATGTATGTGTATTTTGATAGGCTATATTAATTTGGTGATGCCTCTGTCTACCCCTTTGGGTCCCCCCCCCCCCCCCCCCCCCAAATTTAAAAAAAAAAAAACAAACACCCATTTCCTCTCAAAGGAAAATCTTTAACGTCAAGGTCAAACAAAAATTACTACCTTGTTGAACATTAATGAATGGATAGTATAGACTGCCTGTGAAGTATACTTCCCAATGAGAAATTAGGTAAAGTTAGAATTTCACTTCTGAAAAGCAACAAAATTATCCTAACACTATCTCTTCACTCTTGTCACAAGCAGATTGTCACACACACAAGTTGATTAAAAATAATTTTATAGACAAGTTGATTTAAAAAAATGTATACCCATGAAAGGTGTGTGCAAGGAGACATAAACATCACATCTTTACAACATCATAGGTAACTAGTATGTGACCCGGGCATTGTTGCAACCAAGGAAACATCGTCTCTATTCAAGAGGAACACTATCAATACTCTCTTTCTACATGTATAGTCTATCAAATTTTTAAAAATAATGCATGACAGGACCTTTTAATAGATGTTGCAAAGCATTCTTTAATACCAAGATTTGGAGCTTCTCATAGACATTATTTTTCATGAGGTGCTAGAATTGGTTTCAATGATAGGAACACAATTGGATTCAATGTCTTTATCCTTGCATCTTTCTTATGTGCAAGACATGGTAGTAGTACACATCATAACAACAAGGACATCTTTCCCTTGGTCTACTTAGAGTTGACAAAAGTGCCACCAAGTCAAAAGTACAAATTGAGTAAGCTAGCAAGCGTTTGAAGATAAAGGCCCATATCTACAACACTGTGTAATTTAAAAACTTTTCATATCTAAGAGTAGAGTTATGAAAAGATTAGGGCTCATACTTTCGAATGTACCAAGAAAGCTTCAAATTTCAAAGAGATGAGTTGGATTTCTTTTAATATTAAGAATGTGATTGACTATTCCATCTATGTTGCTCTCTATATGCCTTGGTTGCATCTCTATCTATGTTTTGTGCACAAGCATACTAATGTTTTACATCATTATTTAAATTAATAATGCATAGGTACCTTAGTACAATAAGGTGCACACTATTTGTTCATGTACACTTTCACTTCATTTGCACATTTAAATATGATAGAAAATGAAAGAAAAATAAGATCACTCAATTGTTTATTTTTGCAAGAGTTTTGGTTATTATGTTAAACTCAAGGATGTGGTGCAAAATTGAGGTTGTGACCTGAAATCATGTACGTTATTGATGTTTATCTCCCTCTCTCCCCAAATTATAAAAGCATGTTCCTTGTTGAGAGAGCATATTGTATTCAACCATTTATATGCTCGAGCCATTTTTCTTACGCACAAACTATATCATATCAATCATTTGGTTTATCTCTTGCTACCTTAAATGTGAGACCGGATATTGAGGCAGTGTAGGAGAGCCTCTTCTTGTATACACATTATCTCCCTTGAGGATTTTAGAGTATAGATATCATGCCCTACTTGAGTACTCAACTTTGATCACATGAAATTTCTTGTCTTACATTTTTAGCATGGATCATGACCTACATTTCTTTGTCTACCAAAAACTTCATTGATTTGATTTGTTAGTTGCCACCATTATATCCATAGTCTTCAAGCATGCTACATGTAGTATTTGGTCCCATAGGTCAATTTTAAGGACGCTGACTCTCTCTCTCTCTCTCTCTCCCCAAACTTCGAGGTCATTGTGATTGTTTCTACTTATTAAAAATCCCACCTCCTCTCCCTCCTTGAGAAAGTATGCAAGCATCTAAGCACTTGCATTCAAGAATCGAGACTCGTTAAGTATATGTTTTTAGGCCTCTTGTTCTTGTTCTTGTTCTTCTTCTTCTCTCTCTCTCTCTCTCTCTCTCTCTCTCTCACACACACACACACACACACACACACACACACACACACACACTTGATAGTATTTGTCACTCAATTATTTATTTTGGTGATGTTAAACGTTCTATGCGTGTTTGTGTGTGTATGTTATTTAAGTTATGCAATAGGATGACTACTTGCGAGTAGTGTTTGTAGAAGGATTGACTAAGCTTAGTCATTGAGAGTCTAGATTCATGGGTCTCAAACCGCATTAATAAGAAAAAGCGGGTAAAAAAGTAAACAAATGCTCTAAAATTACAGATTTTAGAGATTATTAGTACTTTTGGTGTACATCTTAATGGAAAGAAGATGTGCATTGTAGATACATCAACGAAGTGAAGTTTATATGGGCTACAAAACGGCAGGTGCCAAAAGGTACTCGAGGGCCTGGGGGGGGGGGGGGGAGAGAGAGAGAGAGAGAGAGAGAGAGAGAGAGAGAGAGAGAGAGAAGGGGGGGAGGCGGAGGGGAGGCACATTACCTAGTTAAGGGAGACACACATGGAGCCACCACTATTTCTTGATACATTGGGTTGTGAGCGTCTTCTCTCATCGACACTATGCAAGGGTAAAAGGGGCGGGTTACATGTGGAGAAGTCAAGAGTTTAGGAAGATTTTCATGTCAATAAATAAGTTATAGAATATTCTGACATCATAGAAAAAATCTTAAATTATTTCAAAGATTTGAAGTCTCTGATAAAATTGAAATGATACAGAGATGACTCACGTAAGTTAAGCTCTCTCTCTCTCTCTCTCTCTCTCTATATATATATATATATATATATATATATATATATATATATATATATATATATATATATATACATACATCACACACACATATAAATACACTTATATATGTATGTATTTTGTGTGTATATAAATACATACATACACACACATGCATATGATATATGGGTGTGTACATATATATATATATATATTAATGCATGTGTGTGTATGTACTATGTGTACATATAGATACACACACACACACACATACACACACACATATATATAGATGTTTGAAGCGAAGATTTGTCACATAGGTCTTGCGGAATCTTGCATTGTTCCAATACAGTAACTATGACATTCAAAATTTATATGGTCCCGTTATCCCCCACCCCCAAACTCTCTCTCTCTCTCTCTCTCTCTCTCATCATCGTTCCTACAATATTTAAAATTCTCCTTTATCAAGATGTGTGTGTGTGTGTGTATGTGTGTGTGTGTGAGAGAGAGAGAGAGAGGAGATGAAACAAAAATAACTTTGTTCTCACCCATGTTGTCCAATATATCTTGGGATTTTTTGTTCTTGTGACAATGAAATTTTTATTCTTCGTCTTTTGTGTGTGTGTGTGTGTGTGTGTGTGTGTGTGTGTGTGTGTGTAGATATTCACTTTTGTTGAAGACTTATCGTGTAACTTTTAATGTCTCTTTAGATTGTTCCTACACCCTTGAACATTTTGATCTCTCTTCTCTCTCCTCTTGCATCATTTGTTGGGCACTACAAAATTTTCCTCTCTCTCTCTCTCTCTCTCTCTCTCCAGTTGATTTTTTATAGACACCCTTGCTTGCCAACATGTAGAGGATTATTTTTAAGCATTGCCCACAAGTTAAATCTTGAAATAAAAAGAAAAAAATAAACCAGTATTGGTAAAAGGTCCATCAACTGGGCAATCTCTCTACCCATTTGGGGTATTAATGTGAGGGTTAGTTTTTATCGGATATTTAATCCATTTTCTACGGGTGAAAAACTTTAGTTACCTTTTTAAAAATACACTATAATGCAAGTAAATAATATCTTGAAAATTTGAAGGGCTTGAATGGTGTGTGAGCTCAATGGTAAAATCTCTCTCTCACACACACACATAGAGGCAATGCAATGCAATGCTCTCTCTCTCTCTCTCTCTCTCTCTCTCTCTCTCTCTCTCTGTTAATAACGTGGAGAATGACCCTTGCATTTGCATGCAATGCATGTCCTCAAAGCGAGACAACCCCAAGTCGACATTAGGCGAGCTTTTTTCTTTTCTCAAGCTCTTTAAAGAAATACACACTTTCAAAAATTTCTAAAAATATAAATATTGATCTTGAAAAAAGCTTCTCGAAAAGATAAAGCCAAATATATCTTCAAAAATAAAATTTTCATTAAATAACAAAATTTTCACTAAAGTTTTCCCTTTTTTTTGTTATGTGCAATCACAGTGGTATATTTATTTGATAAAGAATAGAAAGTCTTTTGACTTTACATTTGAAAAAGCTTGGCATTTCTTACATTTGACCAAGGGTGTCATTTTTTACAATTTTACCCTTCACTTTTGCATTTTAGATTAGATGTTTTGTAAGATTTATCTTTCACTTTTGTATTTTAAATTATATATTTTTTAGGGTGGCTATCATCTCTTACAATCTTACCCTTCATTTTTGCATTTTATATTAGATGTTTGGTAAGGTTTTCTTTGAAGTGAACCAGGGAGTGACACATGGAGGCCCTCTCCTTCCTTGAAAATCTTAAGCTGCATTATGTATAGTATAGATGCCCAAAAACATCAAAGCATACTGATTTCGTGAAATGTTTTGAAATCAAATGTTTGTACAAGGAGACAAAAACGTCATAACTTTACAACTTCCCTAGGTAATTCCCAATAACATCAATGATCAAAGCATAGCCAATTCAAAAGTCGATCCATAAGCCCCGCTTTCATGTATGCGAAGAGTGAATCTTTGGTGTTAGCGTGCCCACAATAGCTCATAGGGGTGGCACAGTTTGGCTTGGTATCCCCCCACCCTCCTCCTTGGGATAGTCAATGCCAAAGTCGTGAGCCAGATGTTATGCAAGATGCAACAAGTTACAATGACCTTCGGCAAAAACTCCGAGTTAGGGTTACGAACTCATTGGTGCAAATAAGCCCACATTTGATTCAAGCGACCAAATGTGTGCTCCACGACAATCCACGTGGTTGAGAGCTTGTAATTGAAGTGCTGCATATCATCATCATCTTCCACCGCTGCAAATGGAATGGCCATCCAAGTCATGTTGAGATAACCACCATCGGCTAGAATGTAATCAGGGATTCAATGTTGACCATGCACTATAGGTGGGCCATTGAACATAGTCCCGGTTTGGGCTGTATGATAAAGAGAAGAATTATGAAGAACACGTATATCATTGCACATGCCTGGCATGTCACACATCAGATCGAGAAAGTGCATTTCACTATCGATGACATCTTGCAAACACATAGAGTAATTCTTATTTTGATCATACCAATGCGTATGAGCCACACCACACCAGGTAGATCCATGTCACATCAATGGCACCACAACAATTAGGAAAGCCTTGCTTGTGAGCAAATCCATCCTTCAAGAGTTGTTATTCCACATCGCTTTGAGCCCATTTGATGAAGGTGCTCTTATGCTTCAACATGGCATTCACAAAACGATGGAACACCCTGGTAACAATAGAGCGGCCAACCCCGAACATGCCAGATACTGAATGCAATGGCCCTCCAACCCCTAGTAGGTATAATGACATCACCACTTTCCTCTCAACAGGGAGACTTCGTCTCGAAATAGCCTCCAAGACTTGCCTCGAAATGAACCGTTGTTGCAAATCCTCAGACTCCAAACTACAAACAGACTCAAAGCAATCTCATGGAATGCGAACATTCTCCTCGAATTGGAGGTCATCACCTGATGTATATTGAAGAAATGTTTGCCAAAGTGTCAACTTCGAGGCTTCACATACCACACGCCAATTGCTACCTCCTTCCTCCTTTGTTGTGCATGTTGCACGCACATGCATATGAAAATCATTGCATGGACTGTAGTGTATTCAAGTCGTCAAGCTCCCCTATCTCCGAGCAAGAAAGGTTGGACACGGCCATCCCAAAAAATATCAAGGTATGCTAAATTGTGTTATTGACTGCCATGGCTATAGCCAAGAGAGCCTTGGCGAGCATGTAGTCTTCCAGCATGATACCACCTTTATGATCCTACACTTGTATTCTAGAGAGAGAGCACTGTGAGAGAGAGAGAGAGAGAGAGAGAGAGAGAGAGAGAGAGGAGATGCCTTATTTCTACAAAAATGATCTGAGCAAGGAATAAAGGTGACCAGATAGAGAGAACCTGCTCGTAGCTGATAGCTGAGAGAGAGAGAGAGAGAGAGAGAGAGAGGAGAATGCATTGCTATTGATTGTGGTGGTAGAGGATCAAAGCGAGATTCAAATCATCGACAATACTGATATGCGTCTGGCTTATGTGGCTGCACCAAAGGTTTTGACGGCCTTTCAAAATTTAAAATGCACCCAACTCCCATCCAATTTATCGGGCGTATACACCATGTCTTGCCAACATCCATAGTGCTAGGTAGAGATCCTAGAATGACTAATAAATTTTGGAAGAATCTCTTTGAGAATCTAGGTAGAAGGCTAAATTTCTCTTTGATTTGTCACCCTCAAATGGATGGCCAAAGTGAGATAGCTAACCTTAAGATTCTAGATCTACTCAAGACCTATGTCATAGAAGTAGATTAGTGCTCACAATGGAAGAAGTGACTACCTATTGTAGGCGTACGACAACATTGCCCATACTACTACAAGAAAGGAACCTTTTGAGATCATTGAAGGAAGACCTAAACGTCCCTTGCTTCTCAAGGTACATGAGAAGACCTTCACTGCCAATGAGTATAATCAAGACCTACAAGAAACTTTCCAAAAGATTAAGGAGGCTATATCTATCTCTCAACAAAGGCAAAAAGCTACTATTAATAAGAAGACCTTCACTGCCAATGAGTATAATCAAGACCTACAAGAAACTTTCCAAAAGATTAAGAAGGCTATATCTATCTCTCAACAAAGGCAAAAAGCTACTACTAATAAGCACAAAAGGGCCTTAGAATTTAAGGAAAATGATTGGGTCTTACTCAAGTTTCCCATGGCTCGATTGGGGAAAACTCCAGGAAAAAATCCTACGGGCCACCAAAAGTTTTATGCTAAACTAGCAAAAAGATACTATGGTCCTTTTTAAATCCTAAAAACCAATCAATGAGATGGCCTATCAACTAAAGTTTTCCAACCATTGGCTCATACATAATGCTTTTCATGTGAGGCTACTTAAGCCTTACAAAGGAGAGCCACCAAGAGAACCAGTTATTGAAGACCCCCAAAGATCGAAGATCAAGAAGAGTTGCTATAACCCAAAGCTATTCTTTGATATGAAGAAAAGGTGCTACGACATAATAAGAGTATCTGGCGATATCTTATTAAATTCAAAAATTATCCTTTGAAGATGCTAGGTGGATGCAAGGAACACAACTTAAGGATAATCCTTGTCAATGCTTACAATTCTATGCTAGAGTAAGCAAATGTAAACGCTTTATAAATGAACAATGTTTTTTTCTCATAAGACTGCTTCTCTTTTTATTGTGCACAAATTTAAGTAGTATGCATGCTTAGAATCATGTTTGTGATTGACAATGTCTCTCAAATACCAAGTAGAATTTGTCACTCTACTTTGGAACTTTGTTAGGGACTAAAGAGCAGACATGCTTGTGAAAGTCGAGTCTCCCAAGCACCAAATGGACTAGTCATCCATTTTGGAATGATGTCATAGGGTAAAAAGGGATCCTCTACCCGCTAAGAAACATAGACTAATGACTAAGACTTTTACCTTCTGACTATGATTTCAAGGGAGAGGTAATGTCATAAAATTTAGTATCTAGGTTTACCCAAATGATTTTCTCATGTTAAACTGAACGGATCATTTAATATGGGAAGTTAGAAGGGAAAAAAGAGCCATAACATAGATATGTATTGCTAGACCTAGCTCAGCACGTAACCAAAATGAGAGATGGCTACATCTTGACAAGGGCTCAAAAGGAGATGGTCTATTGAAGGACAATGTGTTAATAATGGAGCTTAAAAGACCGTAGGGTTATCTTCATTAAATACCTCCAAAGATTAGTGTTAAAAGTCCTTAGACCTTAGGGTAAACTAGGCATGTGCTTGAGGTGCTTGTCATACTTGAGCTGACTAAGGTGTGCTTGAGATGCTTGAGATTCTTGAGCTGACTAAGGTGCTTGAGGTTCTTGTCGTGCTTGATGATCGAGGTTCTTGACGTGCTTGTCATGCTTATAGGCAAGGTGATTGAGGTGTTTGTCATGCTTAAAGACCAAGGTGCTTGAGGTGTGCAACTCAACCATTACAAAGGAGGAGGAGATCATTCTGTCCTAGCTGTTTTTATGAACGGCTAACATGAAAAACAAGATGAACTCTTGAATGCTCTGGAAGAGCTAACTTATAGGCCACTTGACCTATACATGTGAGAATGGTAAATGGTCCACAACAGCGGGGGTGAAAGTTTAGCAACTTTCCCGTCTTCAGACTTTTTGAATGCTTCGGATTGAGGAAAACCTTGTCTCCTACTTCAAAAGTAGCAAGACGATGATGCTCATCTGCGTACTTCTTATATCAATCTTGAGCTTGCTCAACATTCTATCGAGCAACTCAAAGCATGTCAAAATGGTCTTGGAGAAAATCCTTCTCTTGTTGTATCTTCTCCTTAGCCAACCCCATCGTAACGGGTGATCTAGGTTGAAATCCATATAAAAGCATGAATGGACTAGACCCTATAGCCACATGCTTTGAACTATTATAATAAAATTCTAATATTGGTAAGTAGTCTTCCCAATTGGTTTGCTTCTTGCTAACGTATGCTCCTAGCATATCCTCTAGAACTTGATTAAATCTTTCGGTTTGACCATCTGTTTCTGGATGATCATCCGTACTTAGATCAAGTTTAGTTTCCAACTTTTGAAACACAGCTCTCCAGAAGTGATTATCGAATCTTTGATCTTTGTCACTAATGATACTAGCTAAAAGATTGTAGAGTCTCTATGTATGCTCTACAAATAGTCTTGCTAATTCTTGTGTCTTAACCGTAGTCTTAGTGAGACTGAATCAACCCATCTTGTGAGACGGTCTACAATTACCCAAATGGCATCATGGCCAAGATTTGTAGTAGGTAGTCCTACTACAACATCCATAGAGATACTCTCCCACTTACCTTGTGGAATCTCTAAGGATGTAAAAGGCCACCTACCTTGAGGCCCTCTGCCTTATTTACTTGACACTATTGGAAATTTAGTACGCACTCTTGAACATCATGATGTAAGCCTGGCCAATAAAATTGCCATCGAACTAAGGTATTCGTCTTACGAATACTTGGATGACCAACACTTGGACTATCGTGACACTCTAATAATATTTGGTGCCTAGTGTTTGAGTCCTTTGGCACACATACTCTACCCTTGTGGAGTAAGTAGCCATCATCAATGGAAAAATTCTTCCATCGCTTAAGCTCTTCCTGAGTAGGGATGGAGCTCTGTGTGTTTGAGTTTTTATCTACGCGTGCAGAGACATGTTGATCTGGTTGTACAGAGACATGTGAGTGTGAAGGATCTCTTTTTAAAAATACGCTCCACACTTTAGCATATGATTGATCTTGTGCACACTTGCCACGTAATGACTCCAAAACTCCACTC
This sequence comes from Adiantum capillus-veneris, assembly GCF_014529385.1. Classification (NCBI taxonomy): domain Eukaryota; kingdom Viridiplantae; phylum Streptophyta; class Polypodiopsida; order Polypodiales; family Pteridaceae; genus Adiantum; species Adiantum capillus-veneris. The sequence continues at coordinate 69,346,119 of NC_140938.1, read as the reverse complement.
TTTATTTTCATAAAAGGAAGTGAATTAATATAAGGCATCCGACTTAGTGCATCCGCTACTACATTATATCGCCCCTTGAGATATTATAGCTTACAATCATAATCTTGAAGGATTTCTACGAATCATCAAGCTTTACAACCCTTCAAGTCCATTTGAGTAGTAAACCATATGATACTCTCATGGTCAAGAACTACTTCAAACTTGGCACCATATAAATAGTGTCACCATAGGTCTTCCCTCCTGTAGAAGTACCACACCAATTGTTTTATCACTAGCATCAGTCTCTACCACAAACGGCTTAAGTGGGTCAACGATTGCTAGGATGGGAGCAGTGGCTATAGCTACCTTGAGCTGTTCAAAACTGTGTTTTTGGGCTTCTTCCCAAGAAAAGGTCTTACCTTTTTCTTTAAGTTGATTCGTCATAGGAACAACAATTTTGGCATAATCACGGATATACTATCGATAAAATCCATCCATGCCTAAGAATATTTGAAGCTCCTCAACCATGTTGGGATGTGGCCATTGAAGAATGGCAGTGACCTTGTCAGTGTCCATCTTGATTCCAGAATAAGAGATCACATGACCGAGGTAATGTATCTCTATTTTTAAACAAATCCCCCTTGCTTTGCTTAGCATACAGAGTGTGAGCTCGTAGCTGTCCAAACATTAATCGTAAGTGTTCTACGTGTTCATCCTCAGTTTTACTGTAAATGAGAATGTCATCAAGGGAAACCACAATTTTTCAAGATAGGGACGTAAGACACTATCCATGAGTGTCGAGAGCATTGCTTAAACCAAAAGGTATAACCAAAAATTTAAAATGCCCAAACCATGCTTTAAAGGTAGATTTAGAGATATCTTGTAAAAGGATACGCACCTAGTGGTAACCTAAACAGATATCTATCTTTGTATAGTATCTTGCCCCATGGAGTTGATCAAACAACTCATCCACTCGAGGCAAAAGATACTTGTTCTCGATGGTTATAGCGTTCAATCCGCAATAATCTACACACATGCCCATAGTACCATCTTTCTTTTTTACCAACAGAATTGGTGATGCCCAAGGCAAAGTGCTAGGTCTAATGAAACCACAGGCGAGGTAGTCAGTCAATTGACTCTCAACCTCCTTGGTTTCTTTAGCACTCATATGATAAGGTGGTTTACTCACTCGTTTAGTTCCTGGGACATCTATGTCATGCTACACATCACGTGTAGGAGGTAAACCCGACCGTAAATCACTTGAAAATACATCACTATACTCCGTGAGTAAGTGAGTTAGCTTTTTCTTTGAAAAAGGAGAAAGTAAACTAGAGTATGCTAGGATGGAGAATCTTGTAATTCCTATAATGTTTGTTTTACGACAATTGCACGTTGCTCAATAGAATTAAAATTGAGAGCACTTTGCTCTTTAGAATTGTTAACACTTTGCTTGTCATTAGAATTCATTGCACTTTGCATACCATTACTAAAATTCACAACACTTTGCTCTTGAGAATTCACAAGACTTGGAGACAAGCAGTAACACAAAAATATTTCATCTATTAAATATGCTTTCTCTAAAATAGAAATCTCCACTGTACATATAAGAGGTGCAGATGGTATATTTTTCTCACCAAGAAAAAGTGCATGCTTACCATTGGCCATAAAGGATAAGGAGTTGTGTTTGTAACTAGTGTGCAACGTGTTTCCTAAATCATGCAGCCACTCCTATCCTAAAACTACATCAGGATGGTCCATGTTCATAACTTGAAAGTCAAGGGTCATCGTATGATCTTGAACAATAAGCTCGACCCCTTGAACTATCGTGTCCCATACTTCTTTAGCATTCCCAAACATCTACTCTACCACATAGTTGTGGGAGCAGGGAGTCTAAGTAAGCTTCAATTTATTGACTAGCTTATAGTTCAAGAAGTTATGAGTTGCACCATCATCCACTAAAATACGAACATGTTGTCCGTTAAATAGTGCCATGCATACGAATCAACCCATGGGGGACAAAGGTGGGCTGTCACATTGAAGCAGGCCCACAACACTTGTGCTTTTCTTCCATATGATGAACCTCTACAACACAATATTTAGGAGATGAATCTAATGTGAGGCGTTGCACCGTGTGCATGGCCTTTTATTTGCCTTGCAAAAGAGGACAATCTTTCTTGTTATGTTGGTCCGAAAGACATCTAAAACACAAATTGTGTTTCTTTGCAGGCTCAAATTCAGCAGTGCTAAGAGACCCATGTGGGGTATCTAGTGATTGCTTATGCTTCTTAGCGTCTTGTGGGCGTGGAGAGGTAGATTGTCTCTTATTCCTCTTGGAATGTGTGGGAGATCTACCTCGCCATTGGCTCTTAGCCACATTGCTCTTAGCAAAATTATTGTTAGAGTAGGGAGCATTTCCTTTCCTCTCTTGGTCATCATCATATCTTTCGGCATGAACGATGGCTTCTTCTAAAGTTTTTGGATGCTGGGTCTTGACATGAAGATGATAGTCTTTGTCAAGACCCCTATTAAAACCCTGTATCTTTTGGAATTCATCTAGACCTTCTAGTTTTAATATGATTTCCCAATACTTTGGAAGGTACTACGTGAGAGAGAGGCCATACATGCGGCATGCATCCCATGCTAACCAATTCTTATCTTCTTCATTGGAGTCCAAAAAGTTTTTGGAGAAAGAAGCTTGAAACGAAACCCAAGACGGAGGACGAGCATCTATTGGAAATGTCATCCACCACCTATAGGCCTTGCTTTTAAGATATAGACTTGTTTCCATAGACTTCTTTATATCCGGGGTGTGTCTCGACCTATGAATATTTCTCCATTTGTGTAAGAATGTATTGACCACATCCTTGTTGCGATCACGCTCTTCTTAAGCAATGCATTGCTACCTTCTGCATCTTCCGAAGCACTTGTCTCTGGGACTCCTTGAGTTTTGCGAGCTTGGTTTCCTTGAACCATGCCACTTGTGGCTCCTTGAGCCGTCTATGAATTCATAAATCTCACAAATAGCTCAGTAAGATTTGTAACATTTTCATGGAGTGTAAAGAGGTTGCGTTGCGTTCAAATACGCTTTGGCAATTTTCCAAAGTCTTGAAAGTAGCCATATCTACAAGGCTATTATTGTAAATTCAAAAGGAGAAACTTTATGGTATTTTGTGTAATGATGATGAGTATGGATACATATGGCAAAAAAGCTGGAGTACTTAGATATTTCTGGATTTGATATCTGGCCTATATCTGGTCTTGTAATATTCCTAGCTTTTTTCACTGTCTTGCTAAACTCAGCACGAGCAAGCGCTTTCACTACTAGGTTCTGATCCGAGAAATATTCTAAGCTTTTTTCTACCTGCTAAGCCGAAAATAATTTTTGATTTGATGGTTGAAACTTTGGATTCTTTACGAACTCTGTGACATATGGTGGACAATGGTACTTTTTTGATAATCTTGTATAAGGATAACATACCTTGATTTGAGAACTTACTTAAAAACCTCAATACTAACCACTGTTGCACAAAAAACATCAGGATACAGTGGGATCTCGAACCATTCTACTGTGGGTAGTTGGTTTATTTGAAGGGCTCGATCTCTAAGCTTAAGATAAAGTTACAAAACTTGGCATGCACGTGCGCACGCACACACGCACGCACACACACACACACACACACACACACACACACACACACACACTCAAGGCAAGCTTTTTTCACAAGAGGCATATAGGAAACATGTCAAGCCCCTAGCAAGCTTGCCCTCATAGTGTGCCTAAAGTCTATTGGATGGCCTTGAGAGAGGTCCAATGAGAATTTAGTTCATTAGACTAATTATTCAAGATCTCTCTCTCAAGGGGAAAGGAGTAAACTTGTCAAAATGCTACCCCTATTACTTGAAATGACCATGGCCTATGATTGGCCAAGCTTGGCAAGGGCTAATAGGGATCAAGCATGAGTAGAGAGAGACAGGGGTCAATCCTTGTGTTGAGCAAGAGCTTCATCTCCTTCTCCAAGCTTGAGAAGTTGAGAGCCTACACCAACATCTCTTGTCTATGGAATGCAAATCTAGCAAGAGCTCCAAAGCAATGCTTGCCATCTTCTTCGTCTCCACTACTATGCTATGTTATGTTATACTCTAAGAGAAAGGATAAGTGAGAAGACTATTTCTTTTGTGGATGCTACTTCTTCTTCATATTTCCTTCCCTCACTCCTTGCTAGATCTCTCCACCTTTGAAGGTTTTTGAGGTCTTGGAATTGAGGCCGGGGACAAGCTAATGTTTTTGCAAGGTAGTTATAGGCATAATCTTGTTGGATGAAGCATACCATCTTCATTGAACCAACAAGGTCTCAAGGAACACAAAGCATGTATTGTACCTTTTTATCTCTTCATGGGAGAATCTATAATACAAAAGCCTTTTGGAGGGAGGACCAACTCCAAATAAATCCAGTCCTCAATTGTTGTCAGTTTCTCTAATTCTCTCTCTCTCTTTTACAAGTATTGTTCATGCCAAGCTAACTAGGTAATATAGTTGTTTTGCTATATCCAATCAAGTAATCTTCTTTGCTCATGATGAATTCTCTTAAATAAATGCTCTACACTCATCCTAATTCCGCTACTTTCATTGTTATTAGTCCAATTCCATTACATTGGTATTAGAACTACCGGTTTCTCTTTTCTTGCTTAAGAAGAGAGGTCCTTAAGTTTTCCATGAAAGGTTGGACATGTTCATTGCAAGAGGTTAAGTGGATAGGGATTTATTATCTTGGTTGAAAAGAACTTAGTTTGAGGTACACCGTTGAAAACTATAGACTTAATAATGGAGTCTTTTGGGGCTTGCCTTTGGCTTAACCATTATTAAGCTACTAGCAAGCTCAACAGGAACCATAATCAACCAAGCAATGCTAGAACCTCTCCACTATTCTTTGCAATCAATTGTCTCTAAACCACGGGTGTGGCTGCTTGAGAGATAATTTTCAAAAGTAAAGAAGAGTAGCAACTAAAGTTTTGAGTTTCCAAAGAACAAAGTAGCACATACATAAGTTTAGCTAGCATGGCTAACAATAATAAAGAGAGTACAATGAATATTTAAGACTTTGATTTTTCACATGAAGGTGCTACTAATGATGCCCCCATGTTTGTGAACTATCTTGTTACTAGGTTGCAACAAGCTATGGGCAACCCTGTTTTGCAAGACAAAGTTACCGAAAAACTTTGTGCTTATGGGATTTCCCTACCTCTCCAAGAGGAGAGATCTCTTAGGTACCCTCTTGCAGAGACTTCCAAAAGAAGACTCTCTCTTGTGAGAGAAGAAGAGGAATACACTTAATGAGAAATAAGTGAATTTCTGAATTCATATGAAGATGTGGCTCCACGAAGCCAGCGGTCTCGACGATCTCCAATTCCTCCCAAGAGGAAAAGATCACCCTATAGTCCTTCTCCTCGGTCATCACTCCAAAAGGGAAGAAAGGAAGCAAAGGAAGAAAAAGGAAAGAAAGAGGTCACCCTCTTCTCCATCTTCATCATTTTCTGCCTCTTCCGATGAAAGCAATGGTTTTTTGCCTAGAGAATATAAGAGGGGAGGACATCACAAATCCTATGCTGCTCGGAAAATGTCCTACAACCTTATGAAGCTCAAGAGTAAGGAAAGAGTATCTCTTTTCCCACCTATGATGGTACCTTTGGTGCTACAGAAAAAGTATTGGCTTTTATCTAGCCATTCGATGCGGCCTTTGGACATGAGGGCCTCACAAGCTACATAATGTAGCTATGCATTTCCAAAAGTCTACTCGACAATGGTAGGCTAGCCTCCGTGGAAATAATAAAGCTCCAAAGACATGGAAAACTCTACGATATTCCATCATGAAGCAATTTCTTGCAAGTGATGCCAAAGATAAATTCCTCACTCAATGGATAAGCTTGAAGCTACTCCCCAACAAGTCTATCCACAAGTATGCAGACAAGTTTTGGGATTTACATTTCAAAGATACAGCTTCCAAAAGATATGCTTCAAAGAAAAATCAACAATTTTGTGCGGGACTACCTAAAGAAATGGCCAAGTATGCTAACTCTCAAAGGTTTAGGACCATCACCAAATTCATCCACCACACTATGGTTGCTTCGTGCATCAATTTGCAACAAGGGGATAAAAGTAATGATAAGCCCATGAAAAACAAAAAACGAAATGAATCAAGAGGAAAGAATAATGCTCAAAACTCTTCCCAAGATAACTCCAACAACAACAACAAGACCAAGGAGAAAGGAGTTTACAAAGGTAAAAATAAACTCCCTTCTGAAGAGCTAGAGGCTTCTTGCAAGAATCATAAATGTTTCAAGTGTGGAGAGCAAGAACATGGAAAATTCACGCAATGCGACTATCGAGCTTCTATGGTTGAAGCCCTAAAAGAGGATACTCATTGCAACGGATCGTCCATTTCCTATGCTTGGGGAAAGGTGAGGGAGCATGATGCCTTTATCCTTCAAGGGACAACAAGCCTCTGTTACTCCCTTGCTTTGGAAATTGAGGCTTCATGTCTAAATCTATGTCAACAAAGAGGAATTTCTCATCTCCCCTCTCCAATATGTGGATGTGAACCTATGGGCACCATGGTTCAACCGCATGGATGCCAATATGAAGTTCCCTAAAAGGAGAATTTATTTCACCTACAAGAAAAAGAACATGTATATAGATGCTAATGAGTCGGGTTGTACTATACCTCTTGAAATTCACCTGCTTTTGATAAGTCAATGAAAAACTTAATTTTCGTGTATATGATTTTTGTCAAAGAGCCCATAGATAATTCTAAGGTTTCACCAAATTAAAGTGGTATGAATCAAGAAGAATTAGAGTTGTCTAATTTTCTAAATAGATTCCAAGATGTTTTGATCAATGAAATCCTATGGAGTTACCACTAAAACGAGGGGATGATGACCATACAATAGAGCTTCTACCTGGGAGCTCACCGCCTAATAAGCCTCCTTATAGAGTTTCTCAAGCTCAACAAGAGGAGATTTTGAGGCAAGAGCATGAACTGGTAGACAAGGGAATGGTGAGGCCTAGTTCCTCTCCCTTTTGTTCACCCATCCTATTAGTGAAAAAGAAAGATGGCACATACCGTATGTGTGTTGACTATAGAGCACTAAATTGAATTACTATCAAGGACAAATCTCCCGTATTGCGGGTAGAAGATCTATTTGATAAGCTACAAGGGTTTGCTTACTTCAGTAGGATTGACCTTAAAAGTGGATATCATCAAATAAGGATAGTGAATGATCAAGATATTATAAAGACCGCTTTCCACACAACATGTGGTCTTTATGATTATCTTGTCATACCTTTTGGATTGACAAATGCTCCGCCCACATTCAACCCTTGATGGAGAAAATTTTTAGGTCCTACCACAAGTTCATTGGAGTATACTTTAATGATATCATAATCAGATCCAATTCTCTTGAGGAGCATATTTAAGTAGCATCTCTAGATAATCTTTCAAGCTTTGAGGGAGAATAAATTTTTCATTAATCAAAAGAAGAGTGAACTTTTCCTTCAATAGATTCAATACTTAGGTCACATTATCTCCCAAGATGGTATCTGTATGGATCCATGAAAGCTGGAGTTAATAAAATGATGGCCTAACCCAAGGAATCTACATGAGCTACGAAGCTTTATTGGTATGTGTGCATACTGTAGACACTTCATACAAAAATTCTCACAAATAGCAAGACCATTACATGACTTAACAAAAAAGAACATTAAGTATTCATGGATTGCAAAAGAGCAAAATTCTTTTCAGAATTTCAAAGAGAAGCTTACCTCTCAACGTGTAATTACTCTATCCGATCTCTCCAAACCATTTGAGGTCCAATGTGGTGCTTGTGAAGATTGCCTTGGAGTAGGTTTGCATCAAGAAAGGCATTCCATAGCATACAAGAGTCAAAGTATCAATTTACAAAAAGAAGCTACTAGTTGTTTTACATGCCCTTGACACATGGAAGCATTATCTTTTGGGGACTCCATTCATCCTACAAATGATCACCAAAAAGTTTAAAGTACTTCATGCTGCAAAACAAGATTTTTGACAGACAAATGAGGTGGGAAAATTTTCTTTTGCAATTTAATTTTGATATTTTTCATATTGTTGGCAAGCACAATCAAGTGGCTGATGCACTATCTCAACGACCAAAGTGAATGCAATGTCTGTAGAAACTCACAATGATCTATCTTCTATGATAGATGAGCATGCTACTGAATATGATTTCAAGGATATATTTCCATTCATTGCCTTAGGGAAGACAGAAAAACCGTTCACCTTGCAGGATGGTTATCTTCTCCATGGCAATAGACTATGTGTTACTAACTCCCTTCGTGAGAAATCAATGTATGAATTCCATGCTCCTCCCTATGCAGGGCATAGAGTGATTCAACCTCCTCTTTGAGGAGTAGAAACGTATTTCTATTGGCCTATCATGAAAGTAGACATACAACAGTATGTTTCAAAATGCGTGGTATGCCAAAATATCAAGTATGATAGAGAGAAGAAACCTCGATTACTCCAGTCATTGTGAATTCCTAATTCACCATGGGAGAGTATATCCATGGATTACCAAAGTCTATCCATGGGAATAATGGAACATGGACAGTAGTCAACATGTTTAGCAAACACGCACATTTCATACCTGTCAAAAAGACTATTAAGGCACATCAAATGAAAACCCTCTTCATATCACATTTTTTCAAACACCATGGCTTGCCAACATCCATAGTGTTAGATAGAGATCCTAAAATGACTAGTAAGTTTGGAAAGGTCTCTTTGAGAATCTAAGTACAAGGCTAAATTTCTCTTTGGCCTATCACCCACAAACGGATGGCCAAAGTGAGATAGCTAACCTTTCGATTGTAGTTCTACTCAAGACCTATGTCACGGAAGTAGATCAACACTCACAATGGGAGAAATACCTACCTCTTGTAGAGTATGCATACAACAACATTATCCATACTACTATAGGAAAAACACATTTTGAGATAATTGAAGGAAGGCCTAAAAGTCCCTTGCTACTTAAGGTACATGGGAAGATCTTCGTTGCCAATGAGTATAGTCGAGACCTACTAGAATCTTTCCAAAAGATTAAGGAGGTGAAGGATGCTTTTTAAATTTTGGACCACCTCTCTCTTGATATGTACTTGATGGCAAGGCTTCAAGGCTTTGTGGAGGAGGAAGGACCTGATGCATGAAAATCACAAAAAAAACATGCATTTATTTTGTACATAGCTATGGTTTTGACACTTTTTGGATCTTGGAAATAAGGAGAGGTAAGAACAAACCTTTCTGGATGTTGATTATACCTGATCGTCACTACCTGACGGTCACTACGGGTGAAGAATAAGAGTCAATAGTGAAATGGAGAAGAATCTTATGCGCATGATGGAGTTGGAGTCAACAAAATATTATCAAATGCAAGCATAATTCACTAATGGACACAAGGCTTGCACATGGAGTCAAGAGGGGACCACCTGGAAGAATTTTGGAAGGGAAAAGACAAACATATTTTTTAGTGATATTTTTCTCTATTTTTTTCGTTCCTAATTAGAAAAATTTTTCAATAGCAAACTTGTAGACGTTGAGCTGATCTTTCTAATCCTATTTTATTTATTATTGTTGGAGCTATGATTTGGGAGATATGGTTGAAATGGTGGAGATTATCTATCCACATGGGAAGAAGTCATGGTTATCCAACTCCACACACATAATTTCTTATAGGTTTCTCTCCATTATTACTGGATTTTCTCTTATTATATAAAAATTATCTCAAATATTATAAGAAAGCTCTTGGACTGAAGCTATGGAAGGTGGCATGGAGACAAAGCTTGCCATGATGAAGGCGATTAGGAGGAAATTGGTCCATAAGCAGGGCACATGGAGATCTCTCATTGGGGGAATGCCCCTAATTGAGGTTACTTTGTAATAACCTCTCTTGCTCATAATCTCCTCCCTAATCAATCTCTTGGCCTATAAAAGGAGTCCTCCTCTTTTGTAAATGGACACACATAATCAAGCTCTAGCACTCACACTCACATATATACATCCTTGTGTATGCACCTTTACACACACATAGTTCTATTATGGCATAGTATTGGCTATGATTATTTGTTTTGGTTCCGTAATGGCCAAGAGGTATGAGTTATTATGCACACATGAGTTTGTGAGATACTGATTATGTGCAATTCCCCTTATGAATGTTTGTATGGTGTTCATGAAGCCTATATTAATGAAGCTCTAATGATCTCTTCCTCTAAACCTCTCTCTCCTTCTCTCACATTCTCCTTATGTTATGTGATGATCCCTTACCATGCATCCTAGCTGCATTCCAAGCTAGGTGGGGCCCCTATTGTGTACCTCCCATGATGAGGCCATCGTGCATAGTCTTGTTGTAGTGTCCACTGGGTCTGTTTTGTGCATCCGCCTCTCATTTGGTGCCCCCACTGAGGAGGGCTTTGCAAAGACCTTCACTCAAAAAAGAGTAGTGATGCAAGCCATTAATCATGGACGAGTGGCTACAAGAATTTTCAAACTGGAGGACTGAAGAAGAGGAGACTCTACAACCACTAAAGACCTTCATTGAAGTACTACTTCTAGGTTGTAGCATCATCGATATCCAAGAGGTAAGCTCCCCATCTCGCATTGCTCGTGATAATTGCAAATCAAGAGCATTAAGAGGGAGGGCTAAGGGTTGACATCACTGCTATCAACCAAATCATTCTATCAATGAGTGCTGATAGAGAAGGTGAAGAGAAGATACTAAGTGTGCTTTCGTAAACCGCATCAACACTCTCACGTCAGTCAGATTTTGTGTAGCACCAAGTGTTTTCTCTCTATTGACCGCTGGGTCAACACCAGGACATCACTCAACAAAGCCTTATTTTTTGAGTGTTATGGAATATTGAGGATTAAGCTTATAAACATTGTTTGTAATAAGTTGGTAGTCTAGTTGCAGAAGCGGAGGTGAAATGGCACTTCCAGATTATAAATACCAAGCCATTTGACCCCTCAAACTCTATTTTTGGTTAACCAAAGGTAGCCTTCTTAGTATATAAGGTATTCAGGTCACTTTTGTAAGAACACTTAATCAAATTAAAAATTTAGCACTTTTGTCTGCTGTGTGAGAGAGAGAAAGAGAGTAAGTGTGACCTTCATCCTCACGCTATGTCCAGCTCGCTCATCTCATTGGAGATCCGATTGCACCATTGTTGTAGGCTCGAGGAGAGCTAAGTGACAATGCCAAGCATTCCATGCAAGATAAAGCACCCGCATCAATGCACCTACGAGCTATTTGTTGTTGTAAGTGTATCAAATGAAATCTAATTTTTGTGTGCAAGTAGTCATTAGAATCGTGGCAACATAAGCTACACATAGGTACTCATAGATTTCAGTTTTGGCCACTTTAGAATTATGCTCTGTCTTTATGCACGTTTTTCATAGATGGGTTTAGGGCGAGGGTTGTGGGTGTAGAGGAATTAGGGACAGGTGTATCCTAGTGAGAGGATGGTGTTCCTTGAGTTTCATACTATTCTGGCATGATTTGATGGGTTTCCTTCCGTTGTGTGTATGTGGGTAGGCGGTGTAGTTGAGAGTAGTGAGACTCTAGATTGTGGTTTAGTTGGCCTTCTAGAGTGTTGTATGTGTAGGATGGTCTCACCCTAACAAGATAAAGAGGTTTTCTCCATGTGCCTATCGTGTCATCTATGTACTCGATTGACATTATGTTGATCTAGGTTGTGTTGCATGCACTTTATGGGGTGGTGTGATTAGCTCCCACTACATTGGCACTGTGTCCGGGGGATACAAGGACTTAGGTAGGTATTCCTACTAACACATGTGTGACGGTTTCTTGCTTTAGTTTTGCCTAAAGAAGGATTTTTTCTTAAGTGGATCCAGAAGAGGTTATTCCAAGATCAAGTGGATAGCCAAGAAGCGTGTGTCTCGTCGAGGGCCTGCAACTAGGTAGGTTTAGTTAGGATTTGTAGATTAGAGTGCTTGTTGGTGGTTGAGTGTTTTGTGAGGTGATAAAAGTGTTTGCTAGTCCGTGTGTGGCATTGAAGCATTTTTTACTCATATATGCAAAACCCCATATGACTTGTAGGAGTAGCTCAAGGTAAGTGATCTGATTTTGATCTAGAGCTATCCATCATTGATGTATTTGCTAAAGTGCTTGTTTGCATTTAGACTCTCTGAAAATTCTGCTTCTGAGGAAAAATTACAATAAACAACTTTCTGTTAAAATTTTTGCATGACTGATTGATGCTGAGTATAAAAGAGGGCATGTGCAAGTGTTCTGTGTACAAAAATTGCAATTCTGTAAACTTGGACATCATACACGTATGATGTCTCAAGAGGCATCTGGAGAGAAAATTTGAAAAATTTGACTGCACCAGAGTGTTCAAAAGGGGGGTTTAACCCTAAGTACACATCAAAACTAGAGTTTTGACCAACTCTAGACACCCAAAAGACAAAAGACGGAGTGTCTGAAATGGGAAATAGAAAAACTTATGATTCTGAGCACATTTTTGCATGAAAATTGGTATAAGTGCTTGAAAACCAGTGCTAGAGACTTAAGGATGCCTGTGAATGAATTTTATCCAAAAATTCATCAGCAGACATCATACACCTATGATGTTTGAGGGGTGATTTTGGTAGCAAATTTGAAGTTTTGACATTATACGCATCTTCTGCATGTTGTGTTAAGCACAAACATAAAATTTCATATCATTTGGGCTTAAAGATTGAAAATTGGGGAGATTCTACTCTTTCAGGGGATTTCCTCGTCAAAAGTGGTGTTGAGAAATTTTGACATCCAAAATTTGTTGTGAGCATATATTCTTGTTGTACATACCAAGGGGCACCTCTGGTAGAAACAAAATTAAATTCTGATCACCTGGACATCATACACATATGATGTCTTAGAGGCCAGATCTGAGGTCAAAAGTTACAACTGAGTGCGCCCTTGTGATCTACAACATTAAGGAAGCATATAGGCCACGTTTCATCCAATTTGAAGCAATTTTGAGCTTTCAAAGACCACAAACGGATCTACATAAAGTGATTGCTTAAAGTGATCATAACTTGCTCAAAAAAAAGTCAAAATTTAGTTTTGAAACTTTTTGTGAGTTGCCACTCTAGTGAGGAACCTCTGGAGTGAAATTCACTTCAATTTGACCAGTTAGACGTCATACATGTATGATGTCTAAAGGGAACCTTTAGGAACCAAAATTGAAATCTGACCATACTAGGGTGTTAAGCTTATTGACCAAATTTGGGCCAATCTTGAGCACATGGACATCATACATGTATGGTGTCTCAAGGACAAATTTGGCAGTCCAATTGTACTTTTGACCACACAGGGGACTGGGGAATGATGAGTTAAGCTTGCTTGCAAAATTTCATCCCATTTGGACCGATACTTTTGCATTTAAAGAGAATTTTTACAGATACGAGAAGGTAAAGGTGAAAAAGTGGTGATTTTGAGCAATTTTGACATCCAAAATTGATGTGATCACATATCTTATTGTATGCACCAAGGAGTGCCTTGGGTAGAAATCTAAGTGAAATCTGATCCAAAAGACATTATAAGCATATAAAGTCTTAGTGGCCAAATCTGGGTCAAAACAAACATCTGAGCATACCTTAGTGTCCTACAGCATAAAAGAAGTCCCTATCCAATATTTCATTGATTTTGGAGCTCATTTGAGCTTGTAAAGACCAGAAGATAGATCTGGATAGATTCATGCTTGTATTGATCATAACTTGCCCAAAAAATGTCCAAATTGAATTTTGAAAGTTGTTGAGAGTTGCTTGAGTGGTAAGGAATCACTGTATTGATCATAACTTGCCCAAAAAATGTCCAAATTGAATTTTGAAAGTTGTTGAGAGTTGCTTGAGTGACGTATTCATGCTTGTATTGATCATAACTTGCCCAAAAAATGTCCATATTGAATTTTGAAAGTTGTTGTTGAGAGTTGCTTGGGTGGTAAGGAATCACTGGGATATAAGTCACCTCATTCTGCCACAAAAGACATTATACGCATATAATGTCTCAAGTGTCAAAATAAAGGTCAAAAGCACAAATTGAGACTTGCAATGGGTAGAAGACATCAAGGAAAGTTTACAAATTAAGTTTGAGAGAAAATTTGAGTCAGGAGTTATTATACACGTATAAAGTCTCCAGGAATAGGTTGAGTCAGAAAAAAACTCGAGCTTCCGGTATAGGATTCAAAAACATTTTTTTTATCAAAACAAAGCTCCAGAGTAGCTCTACGACTTTTTTTGTGAAACTTGAACAATAATGAAAGGGCCATTCATTGTTGGTCAGTGCCTAAAAAAATGTCGTTTAAGACCTCAAAATTCATCTGGAAGTTAGGGGTGTCGAAAACCGACAATTTGAGAGAATTGTGAGAAAATGGTCACGGTTTTGGCCATAGTTTTGAATTTTCCCTAACCAAAGCACTTGAACACTTTGGAATAAGCCTTCTTACATCAAGGTAGAGCTATTAAGCATAGAGATTATGTTCTCTTTAGAGTCAAACTCAGCTTAAACGAGTTTCAAAATCCCAGCAATAGAGGAGCATCCGTCCACAATAGATCTTCCAAACTTGCAATTGATAAAGACCAAGCTTGTTGATGAAATAGAGGTCAACCTTTATAGGTGATTAGAGCCATACCCAGAAGAGCTGACAAATCACAAGCTCTTATATGTCTATACATACGGAGTCGACTCTCAATGGAAGTTTATAGTTGTCAACAAGTATGGATGAGAATACAGACCTGTAGAAAGCACAAACCCACGAACTGCATTAGACAAAGGTGGATATTTGTCTGATAAAGGACCACAGATACCTCCACCAAACACAAGAATTCCTACCAGAATTTCAAAAAGGGAGCCACCTGGATTCCCTTCTAGAGCGATAACAAGAGAGGAAATGATCATAGAGAGGGCAAACATGCCTTCTCAAGAACCAATGTTCAACAGAACAACTGATCCCTTCAAAGAAGAACCTAGGCATGGTAGAAGGATTGGGAGAGTCTATGGTTAGACTTGTAGACAATTGGCAAGCTAGACCATCCCAGATCCAGAAATGGGTAAACAAGAAATACATTGGAGATAAAGATCCAAGAGATCACGTAGAGGCTTTCAAAAAAACAATTAGAGAAGATAAAGTTTTAGATTTTGCAACAAAGGTTGCAGGATTTGGACTGACTCTAGAAGATGAGGCGGCTACATGGTTCAACTTGACAGTAGAAAGATGTGATTTTGAAACTCTAGATGAGCTATTTGAGGAATCCATCGAAGAATTTTTACAGAAAGTCATAGCTCACAATATGGTCTCACAAATTCACAGATTCAACACAAAGAGAGGGTGAATTAGTACGCAAAGCGGCATTACGGCTCAAGCGATACATCAAGTTTTGTCCAAGAGTTGAACTACCTACACAAGCATGGTTAGTGCCGATCTTTATCCAAGGAATGAGACATGTGGGTCATCAAAAGGATTTGCATATGATAAGAAACTTGACACTAAATGAATTGATCAAAGAAGCTCTATCTGGTGGATAACTGTGAGTAATATAGAGAAAAGGATTGTAGAGGATGACGCATCCTCTCAGCACAATGATTCACAGATGAGGTGAGTCCATTGCAAAACCAACGGCACTTAGCGATCAAGAAAATCTTATCAACAAAATGGTCAAGAGGTTAGATCCTCTTATAAATGTTGATCCAAGGGAGCATAAGTGGTGCAAAATTGAGAGAAAATGGACAAAACATACAAGAGAAGAGTGTTATGATGGCATGTAATAGGCTAGGGAGAGGTATGTACAACCTAATCCAATAGCAACTAATCCACCTAGATACGCTATGAGGAATGTGCCAGGACCAGTAGGAGTGTCAAGGCTAACCTGTCTTAGGAAAACAACTTCTGCTTCCAGGTGCTAGAATGCTTGTAAACATGAGATACACGTAGATGATGGAAGCATATAACAAACAAGCACTTGTAGCAACTGCAATGTATTATAACAACCAAAGTGGGTATTGCCCTTCAAAGCGATAGAAGATGAGAGAAACACATGGAGTGACGAGGCCTGTACAACCTCCACATCCTGTGTTTTGACCTAAAGAAAGAAGGTACTAGATGAACAAAAGGACATTGTGATTCATCGTGAATTGAGGATTAGCTAGGTCAGAGTCTTTTTATAGCCAAGAGGAATTGCAAGAAGAATCTCCCCAACCAAAGATAGAGTGTCACAAAAGCCATGACAACCACTTGGTCAAACAATGTCCTTAGACGGAGATCACATGTGTAAATGCCTATTGTCTTGACTGTGGTGTTATTCACTTGATCCTCAACTGCCCAAATAATCCAAACCAAGTCAGAAAGATCACAAAAAATGTCTCAAGAATCATTCAACTATGCAGTAGCATGGAAAATGAGAACATCATACCAGTTCAAGTAGTCACAAGAGTGCAAGCTCAAGAGGAAATTGATGAGAACCCAAAGATCGAGAAAACAAAAACTGACATGAGTCCAGAGATGGGGGTGAGCCAAAGACCAACTCACCTAGTGTAAAAACAAAAAGTAAACAGAATAGTTGGAAAGTTAGAAAAGCTAGGATGAGAGCACGTAGGGAACAAGAGCAAAAATCCTTGGCAAAGAATCTTGCAAGCTGAAGAGAAGATAACACAACATGAGGAAAGGGTTGCACCTTCTCTTATTGAGGTGATTCAATCTCCAGAAGAACCATCCACAGATGAGTGCTAGTTCAAGAGGATCCATATTGGTCAAGAAGGTTAATGAGCCATTAGACGCCCTACTAAAAGCCTATGAAACACGGCTCAAAAACAACCAAACCCAAGAACAGAGGTGGATGACATATCCATACGAGGAAGAGAAATTTGAGACTGGATCTCAAATAAATTTAGAAGTGGAGTCGTAATGGGGAGACAAAGGATCTTTACAGTCTATGAACATTCAACCCCATTTGTTAAGAACACTACCATCCTATACGGGAGAACACGAGGCCAAATCAAATGTTGTTGCAGTCCCATCATAGAGGCTGTCTCCCAACAAGTTCATCGATTGAAAAGGGCTGATAGATATTCTAGCTACCCCAGTCATTTGTATAATAATGTTAGCCGAGTTGCTGAGAATACAACCAAACATGTGGGCTTCTGCGGAAAAATGTCTAGAGAAATTTGGTGTTATAAAACCAATGACTCAAATTGAGGAAGGGATCAAAGAGCTTGAAATGTCTCAGCTCAATGCTAGGTCAGTGCCATTAAACAAGGTAGGCAAGTACTATGATGGAAAAGATGAGAACACCATTCTACCTGTGGAACTCCAAGGTGAAAAAACCATGGTAATCCTAGACAGTGGAGCTGGTGTTTCCATCACAACAAAAGAGGTCTCGCAAAAATGGGGAAAGCCAGCAATGAGGGCTACTAGGATGAAACTGCATCTTGCAGACAGACACATGGAAAGGCCCATATGATTCCTAGAAAAAGTAGTTGTCACTTCTTGTGGCATTGAATATGAGCAATCCTTTTCTATTGTTGATCTCGGTAAGAAGAAAAATTACGACATAATATTGGGAAGACCATTCATGAGACAATTTAAAATGGTCCAAGATTGGGGCTATGACTATATCTACCTGAGACACATGGAAGACCATTCATGAGACAACTAAAAATGGTCCAAGATTGGGGTTATGACATATGGAAAACATAACAAGAATAAACCTTAAGGACCATAGTTATAGGGATGTGACGAGAACACCTGTGGAGGTGTTTGAGTCCGCCACTGTAGCAGGATCAAAACTTCTAGCATGTTTGGGTAAGATTAAAGAACTGTGGATGTGAGGAGCTTCGCAATGTGAAAGCTTAAAGCGAGAGGAAGGCATCCTAGAAAGGGAAATTGATGATATGGATTACATCCCAAAAACTTCCCTGAGGAAGCATTAGAGCCACTTGTATGGAAACGCATCTTGGCTACTCTATATGTGTGCGCTCAAGTTAATCCAACAACAAAGTTTTGTAATGAAGATGGCTATGATGTCATTCCTTACTTTGTAGTGAGTGTGATCCAGAAAAACAAAGACAAAGAAGAAGACGAGTTCTACAACTCCAAGTGTTCTACGACTCCGTAGAACACCTGGATCTTCAAGAAGATGCCGACAACAAAAATTCGGATGACCCACCAGGTGACAAGAACAACACTTTAACAAATGCACGATTTTATGATTGTCCAGATCAAGGACCCAAGAAACAATGTCATCAGTAAAAAAATAAAGTGCATCAAAAATGGACTCCAAAATCCTCGATGGAAATGAAACTGTAACAAGCATCCTCATATGTGGCTCCTATTTGTGAAGAAAAGACTCATCCAACCAGAAGACAGCCATATGAATGAGATACCAACACTTTAATCAAGTGGATACAAAAGTCATCACGGAAACAACAACCCAAGAGCAAACAGACAGTAACTTTCAAGAACCAACTAAACCACAAAAATAAAGTGCTAGAATGCAACCTTGCTAACGATAGTAGCGACAATGATGATTCTTTTGACATCCCTTACCAAAAACTTAGGTCATCAATGTCACTAGAAGCTTTCGTAACAAGCAAAGAAGGCCAACATAAAAGAACAACAAGTCAAAACCAAAAAGTTCAACAAATATGGATACCTAAGAGCCAGATTGGCCAAAAGCAATTGTGGATAAAGAAGATGAAGATGTCTGATGAAAAATCACAAGATCCAATGCCAACAGAAAAATAGTCGAAGCCTGCAAGAACATCTAGGAGAAACACAAAGTCACAATCTTTCATAAATCAGATTTGGGTTTCAAAGAAGTTGATTCAAGCACAAAGAGGTCAGCACAAAGAGGTCAGGAATTCATTTGGATTCCAAAACAGTTAGAGCATCAACTCCTAGAGTCTAAATCTCATCCTCAACCAAGCCTACAAGGACTTAAGCAAAGACCATTGAAGACTCACATAGAGACAAGCTGGATTCCCAAAGCAGTCTTTTCAAACACGAACAATGCAGGGACAAGTATGGGTTCCCAAAAGAGCAGCATCAACAAAACAACTAATAATCACAAAGAAGTGGGCCCTAGAGGAAACCAATAACAATGCTCCTACTGCATTGTTTCTTGAATTCTTTCAATTCCTCCTACGGTGATAGTATAATTAGAAGAGAACCCACTTTGAGGAACAATGCCAAATAAAAAAACCAACCATAAGGCTAAACTAGATACCAAAGGAGCATCAAACAAATAAGTAAGCCTTCAAAAAAGATCTACAACCTTCAGTCAAGCAAACGACACAAGAGATTCAAAGAACATCGCATTGCTTAGAATAGAAAGCTTCACCATCAAATGCCAATAAGAAAATTGCTTATATCCACATCTTGCACATCATAAATTGTTTCCATGCATTGACTATGTATGCATAATAGGGCTACATTACAAGGCATGCATAGGCACAATTTTTGATTGCCCAAGCATAGCACATATCCTTTGCAATACGTTGTCGTCAAAGAGGAATTCAAATAGGAAGGGGGGAGGCATTCCAAATGTGGACCTAATATATGAATATTAACGGCAATGTTGTGTGATTTGTATTGAATTTTTGCATTTGATTGTGATAAATTTTTGACAAAATTCAAAGTATATGGCCTCATAATAGCATTACAAGAAGAGTATGGGGACAAAATCCATATATGAACCCCAGGGATATTGTATAATGAACATAGCATTTAGAATTCTATTAGAATGATTTTTGTTTTTTGGATTGACTTGATTTTTGGTTTTATTTTGCTATTTTTGCAATTTTCCAAAAAAAAGGCAGGAAAAATCCATAATCCAGATGAAGAACAGACTGAAGAGACAACGAGCAGTACAAAGAGAATAAGGTACATGAAAATGATAAAACTTCATGAGGTATGTCTCAAAAGCCATATGCACAGTGGGTAATGCCAGAGATAAGAAAAGAATGTTGATCAACCTTTAATAGCAACAGGAGGCCAAAAATGACTAAGAGTGGTCATAAAACTCCGGGATGGCCTACAGAGACAAATAAAAGTTGGTGATGCACTAAACAAAAGCACCCATCAAGTGTAAAGTTGCCATCAGACACTTCATGCGACTATAAGGCAGTATACAGGAAGTAGATCTTTATACATTAAATCTTTTATCTTGTATGTCACTTAATGAAGCCTAACAACAAAAGGGACTAACAATATTGACAAGAACAAAGGGGGCAGAAATGACAGTCCACTCATCTATCACAAATATGTCTATAGGAGCAACCAGGCATCAAGCCCAATTTTGGTCATCATCATTGTTTCTACATGTGATTGGCAGCCAGAAGGTGCCAAAAATGCCCATCAGTCATTTTCCAGATTGAAATCCAAAAAACGTGGCAAATACAAGTTCAAATCAAGCCAAACTTTGTTAGAAGGGTATGAAAAGAAAATACAAGCTAAGGGTTTCAGAAAAAAAAAAGTATAACCCCTAGCCAAAGATGCAATTTTTTCAAATTTGAAGCCATGATAGCCATCTACATACCCTGTACAACATGTATATGAGCTTTTGGGACAAATGGACAATCATAGCTCATAAATGGTCATCTATCGCAAATGATGTTGGATAAATACCTTTTGAAGTAAGTTACTAACTTCAGGAATTAATTGGGATTTGTCAAGCTTTAATTAAGTATATGATTTATACATCACACAAAAGCTAACAATGGAAAATGTGCCTTTGATCACCTCGATGTAGGAACAAAGGAGTCACCAACAAAGAAGAGCAAAAACAAGTGGTAGACAAACCAACCTTCACAAGGTTACATATCTTGTCCTTGATGAGGCGGATTGAATGTTGGTGGACATGGGTTTTGAAGCTCAAATCAAAAAAATTATCTCCCAGATTCAACTTATAGAGATAGACTTTGTATTGGAGTGCAATTTGGCCTAAAGAAGTTGAAGGTTTAGCCTAAAAATTTCTACAAGATACTTACAAAGTTGTCATTGGTTCACAAGATCTGAAAGCCAATCACTCAATGCTATAGATTGTAGAAGTTGTTTTTGAAAATGAGAAAGACACAGAATTGGCATATGCTCTTCATCAATTATAAATTTCCTTAATCATGTGAAGGCTATGTACGTAGGATTGGATGAACAGAACGAGCTCGTGCAAAGTCTACAACCTAACTTTCTTTACATCAGCAAAGTGACAACAAAGACCGCACCGACATCAACAAAGACCACACCAACAACAAAGACCGCACCAACAAAAACCATGTCATGTCAGGGACGACATGACTTCAAGGGTAGGAGTGTTGACGGCTGGGTCAACAACACGACATAAATAAAAAAAGCCTTATTTTTTGAGAGTTATGGAATGATGAGGATTATGGTTATAAACATCATTTGTAATAAGTAGGTAGTCTAGTTGCAAAAGCCGGGGTGCAATGGAACTTCCAAATTGTAAATACCAAGCCATTCGACCCCTCAAACTCTATTTTTGGTTAACCTAAGGTAGCCTTAATATATAAGGTACCTAGCTCACTTTTGTAAGAACACTTAATCACAGTAAAAGTTTAGCATTGTCGTCTACTGTGTGTGAGAGAGAAAGAGAGTAACCGTTGATAGACCACTTTTGGTGTGTACAAAGTAGCATGTATATGCATGGGTGTATGTATAAAGGGATGTGAATACATGCATTTGGGAGATTTGAAAAATGGTTTCAACCTTTAAAAAGATGCAACGTGTAAAAATTGTAAGTAGTCATGCTTGCGTGCCGACAGTCAGACACATGTACATGCATGGACAGGGTGTCGGCACCTTGGATATGTTTCTAGGTGGATTCTTTTGGTTCTAGGGAATATTTTTGAGCTTTCTAAAATGTAAATAATTCAAGTGGGAGGTGTGAACACCCTTGACCCACCCGAGACGTTTGACACATGTGATAGTGATCTATTTACACAACCTGATGTGCGATGATGTGTGCACCGCCCTGGAAGTGGTCAAAAATGGAATATGGAGATGTGGAAAAGTTATTTGGTTATCAAGGATTATTCATGAAAATTTTAGTTAATTTTGGAGTCCGTTTGGGGTTTTTCCCATGAAAAATGTCCATCGGGGGTCAAAACTGGCAAAAAATGGGGCTAAAAAGGTTAAAAAAAGACAAAAAATGGTGTGAAAAGGCTTCAAACTGACACATCACTCATGGTACCATGATTTTTGAGGCTGAGGAAGAACTTTTTATGTGAAATACCATCACCTTTTGCCTCTCTGTGTGTGGGAGGAAGCAGGGTTCCTATAGGTGTTATAGTGCAGTCCCGTCGCGTTCGTGTCCTGTTTTCGAGTGTGTGGAGGAGTGAATGAGAGCTTTCTCTCTTCAATTTTTCACTTGGGAGAGTCTATGGAAGTACTGAGGTTTCCATGGATGTGTGTGTGCAAGGAATTTAGGGAAGAAGGTGTGGCTTTCTGCAAGACTCTGTGACCCTGTATTGGTGCCAATAGGGTTGGCGCTACTCCAAAGAGTCTAACAGAGTGGAGTTAGGTGAAGGATTTGCAATGGTTTGAGAGAGGACTTTTGTGGCTGGAGTTTTTGAGTTTTTGATGATTTTTCTTGTATATTTTGGTCACCATCAAGTGTGATTTCAAGTGTTGATCAACTTGACTCACCTTGTAGTGTCTGCGGGCAGGCAAGGGCTTGTAGGTTGAGGTGTTTGGATTGAGCTTGTGGGTAGTATTTTTATTTAGCTCTTGAGTGGTGGTGTGTGTGGGTTGGAGTTTAAGTAAACTCCTTGTGTGGTGCTGAGTTTTCTAGGTGTGTGAGTGTGCGCACAGTGTCTTTTGCTCCATCATCCTTTGGTGAACACGGTGGCACGAGCTTAATCACCATTCCCAACCAAGAGAAAGAAAGGACCATAGTCTACAACATGAAGACACATGAAAGACATACACAACCCCTATTGGAGATGCAAGATACAGATTTGATAGAAATTACGTCATACGATAGTGATGCTTTGTCTACATCATTAGAAGAAAGTGTAGAGGAAGGCTTGATGCAATTATGTCCTGATCTTTTGGGATAAGCGTCAAAAAGGAATCATCGATGCATGAGGTGAAGGTCAAGGAGGAGAAGAATAATACAAAAAAAATTGTAGAGCTTGCCAAAGTGAATGCAAGGAGCATGATGGGAGAGGACCAGACAGAGAAAGAAAAGAAGGAATATGAAGACATGTTCACGTAGTTTCCAAAGCTATACACCTCTGAATATACCGAGTTGCAAGGAGCTAAATGGGTCGAGCATAGAATCAATCTAAAAAAAGGTGCCAAGCCAAAGGTTCAAAATCTTAGGAGGTTGGGGGTCATTCATGAGAGGGCACTTTGTGAAGAGATGACACAGCTTTTGGAAACAGATTACATCTTTCGAGTGGAGGAGTCCGAATGGGTCTCTAGATTTGTTATTGTGCCCAAGAAGAACAAAAGACTTAGTATATGTGGTGATTTCAAACCTTTAAATGCCACCACAAAAAGGAATCATTATCCACTACCCTTCTTAGATGAAATCCTCAATCAGGTTGCAGGTCATGAACGTTAATCATGTATGGAAATTTTGGCTACTTTCAAATCTTGATAGCTATTGAAGATGACCTTTATTACTCTTTGGGGTTGTTTTTCCTACAAAATAATTCCTTTTGGGTTGGTTAACACTAGTTTGGTACCAAAAAGGACACTTTAGTGTCCTTTTTTTGCGAATTTAAATAAAATGGTACATGAAATCTAGAACACATCTCAAGAAATGCTTTTGCAAAGTTATAAAATGTTATTGCAAGTACTTATAGAAATTATAATGCCTCACTTTTGATCATAACCTCAATAGTCACTACACTCATGAAAAGAACCTACGCAAAACAAACATTCAATGTTTCATTAAAACTCGTACTCTAGCCTAAGAAAAAAATGAGCAGGGTGCATGCAATAATCCGTGGTAGCTACTTATATAAGTGTTTGATACTTTGAAATTTTCATGCGAGAAAAAAATTCTTTGTGACTAGAATTAAATATAGAAAGTCATGTGGGTCAAATGTTTAACATTCACAAATTCAATTAACAATCACAAAAAATGTTTAGTTCATCTAAATTTACAATGGATTATGATGCATATATACTAAACCTATGACTCCATTACATAAGGTGATAAATTTTAATGGTTCTACAAGCCACATTGGTGATTTATGGCATATCCAAAAAACTGCGCATGTTGTAATTATGATTTTTTATTTATCAAATTTAAGCCTTAAAATAAAGTCCACTTTTGGATCTTTTCGTTCATCTCACTTACTTGTATACAAATACCTCATGTGGACACAATTGGGAGATTTATATACACACTTTCATTAATTCTTCATAGCAATATTTTTTCGCGAGAAATTATGCACATATTTCCAAAAAATGAGCTTAAATTATAAATTGCCTATGAGTTTGAACCTTTGAAAAATGCTTAGTTGATGGGTATTGACCTATAGATACATTATACACCTTAGGTTTTGTCCCATAACCTCATCATGTTAATGAAAGAGGCCTTGAAAGACCAAGATTTTGGTCTTTGGATTATAACAAAAATTTAGTCCCATAACTAGGTTATGAAGCTCAATTTCTTGCTAAAATTAGATTTTTCCTATCCATACACCTTGAAAACTATGCAAAAGCTTATTTTGATGAGAAGTTATAATCAATTTATGAAAATTTTGTTAAAATTGTACTAAATTTCAATGTTTTTTCATTTTAAAACTTATCATTACAATCTTAAATTGGTATTAATTTTGGCAAAAGGAGATTTGGCGATGTTCTTCACCTCATAGCTGACCTAAGATATGAATGTAACCTATGAATTTTGTTTCTAGATTCACCAAATAATTATGACAAGTTGCTAGAAAAATATAGGACACTTTAGTGTCTCAGGACATTTGAGTGTCCGATTAAATAACTAGTGTTAATGCATATGCTACCTTCCAAGGATGGATAAATAGAGTGTTTGGTCCTTACTTGGGTAAGTTCATTCGAGTTTTCATGGATGACATTGGATGTTATAGCTCCAAGGTCACACATTTGGAGAAGCTGAGGTTGAGTTCTGAAAGGCTTCAAACAAGAGAGTGGGAAACTCAATCCAGAAAAGTGTAACTTTTCTCATGCCAGAGTCCATTTTCTAGGACATGTGATTTCCCAAAATGGAATAGAAGCGAATCCAGAGAAAGTTAAGGCTTTGTTGCTTATGGATTTACCCAATAACACAAAGGATTTGGCATCATTTTGTGCATAATCTCAAGTACTTGTCACGTTTTATTTGGATGCTATGTCAGTACGTGTATCCTCTCCAAAAATTGAGTCAAAGAGCTCAAGGGTTTGAGTGGAATGAAGACATGCAACAGGCTTTTGATGGTATCAAGGAGGTATTGTGTTCTTTACCAACAGTGAGTCCTCACGACTTGCAATCAATTTTCTACGTATCTATTAGTGTGGGGTCAGTTGCTTTTGGGCCGGTTCTCTTACAAAAGCAAGGAAGGAACTTCAAGCCAATCTATTTTGAGAGCAAGATGAATAATGTAAGCGAGCTCTCCTACAAAAAAATGAAACAATGGGTCTTTGCCTTGGTTCTTGCTTGTCGCAGGTTCAAAACCTATCTCTTGCCTCAAAAACTCTATGTGCTCACCACATCAAACCTTTTGCCGGATGTAGTACAACATTTGAAGCCTAGCAAGCGTATGTTGGAGCCCAACTTGTCCAAATGTTGTAATGATCCCACCTTGTACAGCCTATCAAATTCCCATTTTTATGTCAAAGACGTCTTATCATTTTGATCCACTTGTGTGGGTTATGTAAGGATTAATCAGTCAGTCAGGACCCAGATTTGTTCCTACTTTGTAATTATGAGGAAGAGAACCCCATGTACATTTTTGAGCTAAGGTGACTAAAGTATAAAAGTCACCTTAGAATCATTTTTTGAATAACATTTGAATATTAATCTTGTGTATCAAATTCCCATTTTTATGTCAAAGTCGTCTTATCATTTTGATCCACTTGTCTGGGTTATGTCACGATTAATCAATCAGTCAGGACCCAGATTTGTTCCCACTTTTTAATTATGAGGAAGAGAACCCCATGTATATTTTTGAGCTAAGGTGACTAAAGTATAAAAGTAACCTTAGAACCATTTTTTGAATAACATTTGAATATTAATCCTGTGTCGTACGAGTCAGAGAGAGAGAGAGAGAGAGAGAGAGAGAGAGAGAGAGAGTCTTATCCTCTTTGCTACGCGCTACCCCCTCACCGGATTCATGACGTGACCACACCATCGCGGTAGCCTCTCCAAGAGTTACGCACCCACGCCACGCATTCACATTTTTGAGTTGTTCGCAATCGATCCTTCCTCGAGCTTGTTTTTCTAGAAGTAGCACAAACAGTGTCTGTTTCAACAATCAAGTGCTTTATGGAATGAGAAAGAGATTAGCTACACATAGATACTCATAAACTTAGGTTTCGCCCACTTTTGGATTATGACCTGTGAGTCTATCGTGATTGTAATCGAGATAACTAGGGTTCAAATCTGGCGAGATTAGACTTATAGGTAAGTATATCCTTTTGAGAGGATGGTGCCTCGTAAGTTTGATGCGATTCCGAGCTCATTTGAGGTGTAAATGGTGTTGTGAGCGTTTAGGGATAGAGTGGGTTGCATTCTACAAGGGTTAGTGATTGATGCATCATAGAAGTGCATATGTGTAGATTGGTCTCAGCCTGACAAGCTAACGAGATTGCCTCTGTGCACCTACGGGTTAGTCATGTCATCGGGTGATAAGTATGTTGTCTGTGTCATGCTTGTGATCATGAACAGGGGAGTAGTTTCTCCCTAAAACATTGGCGCCGCTGTTGGGGACACAAGACCTTAAGTAGGGAGATCTACGTCACTCGTGTGATGGTTAGCTTACTTTAGTTTCGACTAGAGAGAGCTTAAACTTTTAGAACAAGATCCAGGATAGAGTATCCTGAGGTCTAGTGGATAGCCAGAAAGCCTGTGTCTTGCCGAGGGTCTGTGACTAGTTAGATTTAGTTAAGTAGGAGAATGTGGACTTATGGTTTTGGTTTTGAGTGCTTGTTATACTTGTGTAGAAATAGAGTAGAAAAACGCTGTAAAAACGCAAAACAAACAAAAAGAAGAAACAATAAGGCTGTTTGCTTGCCTTGAAAGCAAAACCCACACCATATACCTTGAAGGGGGTGAAAAGAGTAGACATTGGAATTTATGATCCAACACTTGAGAAAACATAAAAATTGCGATCAAAACCAACAAAAAGAAACAGGTGATTGTCATAAGGAAACACTAAGTGAACCTAAAGAGGCCAAGAAGAGATATAACCATTAGCCTAGGGTAAACTGACTGTGTCATGTGGTACGATTGATATTCACAAGTTTAAGATGAAGTGTCATCAAATTTGCATCACTTTAAGTGCATTTGAGTTGTGAATTGCCATAGAAAAGTGAAATTTGTGAAGTGCTTGAGTCGAAGGTCAAAATAAGTCCAAACTTCATAAAACTTGAGGGATAGACTTATATGGGCACAGAGAACACAACTGTCCGAAAACAGACAAAAAATAAAATCCCAATTTCTCTCTGCCTAGTCTATCGCGATAGACTGATGAAGTTGGTGATTGACTAACAACAGGAAAAAACCTTTATACCACAGGTTTAACACATCAAACAATGGTACTCACAAAAATTGAGTGAAACTGAACACCATCTTGACCACAAAACTTCAAAACTGGTGTTTTAGAGTCTGAATTCAGAGACAAGGGCAAGAAGGGTTTGACCAAATGTCCAAACAGTGCAAAAATTGTCAATGCACTACACAGGGAGAGGGTGAACCAGCTGTGGAGATAACTTGAGAAAAATGCCAACAGTGGAGAACAGACCGAGTCTATTGCGATATACTAGGGAAACTGCTGCTGAGGACCTTATCTTCCAAATTTCCCCTAGGGAGAGCTTTATCAGAGCCTATACAACATACACACCAAATTTCAAGGCATTTAGATCACTGAAAGTCAATCTAAGGCCCAGATAGAGAATCAGGCTCTGACCAAAATACTAAAATGGGACCAAAACCCAAACCAAGTGTCCAAACTTCATAAAACTTGAGGGATAGGCTATAGAGGGTAAAAGGAACTCAAGGGTGAAGTCACAATTTTAAATTGACTTATGCTGAGCAAGTTGTCAGTCTATCGCAATAGACTAGGAAAGTAGTGATTCAGACATATTTTGCAAGTTGTGACTATACTGCTAGGACATACTCTCCACATAGATCCTAGCCATCATTTCATATTTGAAATTGGACCACCAGAAGACTGACTAAGTGGTTGCTGCACATACTTGAAAGATTTTTCGTGGTTCAAGGAAAACCCTTGTGAACAGACTAACCATACTTGTGTAGATCCCAGAAGGAGATCATCATAGAGCCGCACAAGAAGAAGGAGTCCAGGTAAGCTTTAAGTTTGCAACCCAGCTTTCATTCTTATGTATTTAAGGTCAGGAGCCTTTGTTAAATCAGGAGCTAAAAGTGTCAAAAGTCAAGTAAGCACCACGTCCACCAAAGAGAGTGTAACTCGGACGAGACCAGACCCATTAGCACCGATCATTGAAGAGGGTAGTGATACTGACACTTTGTTGGAGAAGTCCTTCTTCATGATGGGGAGTCAACAGCCAGGAGGTTTCAATGGTGAAGGACCAATGCCAGGGGGAAGCACATCCCTACATCCTTTAAACGAAATCAAGTTCACTATAATCTTCTTGGAAGGAACAAACTCGAGGGGAGCCTTAGTTTATTCTAACTATCGAGGACGCAAGTGTATTTGTATTGAAGAAAGACCGGCTCGGAGACTAGAGATAATTCGAGTCTATGATGATGGAGACAGATTCCGAGACAAAAAGGGGAACCACTATCTGATAGTTAGTAACCGTGAGGATTACAGCAGATATGGAGATAATGTGGCAAAAGGGAAAATGGTTTAAGAAACCCAAGAACCGCCTCCTAACATTGATCGACCTAGGGCGCTTTTTATGTATGACAAGAAAACAACCAGGGTCCCAACCTATAATGAGAATGTGGGGATTTACGAGCATGAAAGCGAGGGAATAGTCTCTTAATTTCGATGCAAGGAACCCTACCCAAACGAATTAAGCAAAGACAAGGTTCTTTACTTATTCTCTTATGAAACTGCTATGGGGAAGGATATTGTTTTTGTTGACAGGTACGGGCGAGAATACAAATGTATTCTCCCAGAGGAGGTTGAAAAGGCAACAATTCCGAGAGCATCAACCTATTCCCCCGACAAAGTACCAAGAGCCACATACACCCCTAGCAAGTCAACAAATCCCTTTTTAGAAGAGTATGACGCTACCTCACATTCTACCCGACAACCGACGTTTAACTACCAGGACCAACTAGCTACTCAGCCATGGCAGGCATGGCTTCACCAGAGTGCTACATTAGAACAAGACCAAACTCGAGAGGGTTATCAAACTGCACGAGGGCTAAGGGATTTACAAGAACCACCACTCTATGCACAATATCAAGGAGAGAGTAAGCCAAGACTCAGGGGTCAACAGAGCCTGGAAGACCACCTCTAGAACGAGTTCGGAGAGATGAACCATCTCTTGCAAGAACTGTTAGAAATTATGGCTTAGGATCACCATTGGGAGAGGAACCTGGCCACTACAGAAGACCAGAGGAGGTATATCGACTAGGACGGGGAGATCCCATGATGAGATTTGTAGACCATCGTAGAATTAGACCTTCTCAATTGCAAAAATGGGTAAACAAGAAATACACGAGAAGCAGGGATTCGAGAGATCATGTAGCATCCTTTGTGCGTGTAATTAGAGCTGAATAGGTGTTAGACTTCCCTACCCAATTTGCAGGATATGGTTTAACCTTAGAGGATGATTCTGCTACATGGTTTGACTCGGTGGAGTGAAGATACTTTGAGTCTATGGAGAAAGTGTTTGACGAGTTTATCGAAGAATTCTCACAAAGGGGAATAGCTCATAATACAGTCTCACAAATCCATAAATTCAAACAGAAAGATGGAGAGTCTGTGCGAAAGGCAGCCCTCCGATTAAAAAGATATGTTAAGTTCTGTCTAGTGGAAGAACTGCCAACTTAGTCCAGACTTATGCTTATATTTATCCAAGGACTAAGGAATGCAGATCTCCAGAAAGACTTACATATGAAGAGGAGCACGACGTTGAATGAGTTAACCAAGGAGGCTCTATACCTTGTGGACAATTGTGCGGTCTACAAAGAGGGTGAGTTCAAGGATCTTGACGATGATTCCTCCTCGCAACAAAGCGGAAGCAAGTCTGCTAAGACAACACAGAAAGGAGAAGTAGCGGTGAGCCAAGAGCAGCTTGTAGAGGAAGTGCTTAAAAAGATTAACTTGTATTCCAAACCACAAGCTAAACAGCCAAAATGGTGTGCGATTGAACAAAAATGGACAAACCATGGGATGGAGGAATGTTATTATAACAAGGGATATGTGAGAGAATGACCATATGCTCCGCAAGCTCAGGCGACATCCCCTCAAGTCCCACCGATGCCTAGATATCAGACTGGCAACCTACCAGGACCTGTAGGTGTAGAAAGACCACAACCAGTGTTGGGACAACAACCACCCCTACCAGGATTACGACCAGTCGTCATAAGATACACATCAACAGTAACTGAATCGGATGAGAAGGCTTTGGTGCCTATGCATGCATACTACAACGAGCCCAATGGATATGCAGCAAACTCTGTCTATTATCCACCGGAAGAACCCTCCACACCAGAACCATGGAGCATGATAGAAAATACAGGACCACCAACTGCTGCACAGGCAGTGGGGGAAGGAAGATATGGATGAAAGCATGGTTTGGTGGTACAAAAAAAGGACCTATTTTGCTTCTACCTGGTTGGTACTTCTACATATGTCCACACTTTGGAGGGAACCTTTTTTTTCATCTATGTTAAAGAATGGTAGGAGGGAAATTTGTATGATTTAAACTTTCCGTGAAAGAAAACGTGGGTGGGGCAATAAGTAATACGAGTGGTGTTTTGAAACTGTGCCAAAAGTCCCATCACAGACTGCGTTTGTGAGTGGTGCAGTTGCTCAACACATTTTCCAGCTTCCACCTTGCTCTCTTACTACATCGCCTTCTGCAAACCACTACAGTTGTTGCAGGTAACAAGCTCCCCGGCTACTCACAATCAGGAAGATGAGGACGCTAGCGAGGAAATCAGCAGCCAAAGCGTCACCGGACAATGGGAAAAAGAAGAAGAGGACAATGGATGCAAAATCCCCTCGGAACATCGACACCCCAAATACAAGGGCTAGCAAGGGGGCCTCCTTTGTGGAGAGGGAGAAACCTGCTGTGTCCATGGAGACTTCATTTAAGCCTGGGCCTCTTTTTGCCAATAATGAGACTCCACGGTCATCTACAACATCTAAAGGTAGGTACTATGAGAGCTGTGCGTTTTCTGGTGATTTACCATTTTATTTTCCATGCATGCAAGCTTCTGCATGTCTTTTATTTGATGAGGTTTGCATTTGCTTTTTTTGCATGCAGCAAGTACATGTGCATGTTTGGGATCTTCTTAGGAATTTAGGGTTTAGGAAAGTTACAAAGTTACATGTATAAGCTGCTCTTTAGATTGCTAACTTGCATGCAAGCAAGTGCAAAAATCAGTATATGTTGTGCATGAGAATAGCACAAAGTTGAAGCTCAGTAGGGATGTCAGCATAACCAAATTTGGTACTAACCAGTATCAAATTTGATACTAACCACTACCAAATTTGGCTTTGTACACAACTGAATTTTGCAATTGTCAACTGAATGAGATACATTCATTTCATTCCATGTGTTTTGTTTTGCACAACTGAAATGAGGCATATAATGAGGGCATGTCTTTACTTGCGTGTTGTTTCCACATCGAATGAAAAAACAAGATGGAGGAGTACCCTATCTTGACAAAGTTCTGCTATACAGCACAAGAGCTTCATGATGAGTATGGATTGAGCATGGAGGGGGTGCTGCCAAAGGATCTTACGAAAGATGACATCCCCGATGACTAGTGGCTCACTGTATTCACGCATTCCAGCCAGAAGAAGACAAAGATTTACTTAAATCACGTGCAGCCACGGCTTCGGGATGAATGCAGGTTCCTGTTCCATAAGGTGTACCAAGCCCCACCATCATGTGGGGAGATCACTACAAAATTTGCCCGCTGTTTTGCATATGAGAAGTGTCATGCAGCCACAAAGGACCCTGCGGGCCACAGGGTTGCATGGGCCAGGTTTGGTGAGAGTGTACTCAACATGTGTTCCTCCCGACCAGGAGGCTTGGAAAAGAAGGTTGAGAATTGGCGAAAGGCAAACAGTGTGTCCCAAGGAGGCCATCCATCAAATACCAAGAAGCCCCGACTTACGCCAGTCGGTAGTATGCCCCCTACACAGAAAGTCCCCCCACAGCGTCATGAGGAGAAGACACCTGATTATATTGCGGACCTTGAAGCTATGGTTGGGAGAGTCCCTCGGACATGTGTCGGGGTAGCCGATAGGCTAAAAGAGTTGACAATGTCTCTGAAGCAGAAGAAGGAAACACTCTTGAGGGCAGAGGGTTCCAATAAACTTGTCAAGCAGATTATGGACGACATCAAGGAATATGAGACCCAACTGGAAACACTGAGAGAGGCCAACACTGGCAATGACGCAGAAATCAATGTGATAGAAGCTGATTTGGCTGCCAGTCGAAGGATGCTACGTCGATGCGAAATCAGTGAAGATACGTCATTGCTCGACAAGGAGATTCTAGAGCAACATGTGCTGGTAGTTTTGGGAGTTTTTGGTAGAACTGTTTATGCTTGGTTTGGTGGGATTGGTAGTGTTAGGTACCTTTGGTAGAACTGTTTATGCTTGGTTTGGTGGGATTGGTAGTGTTAGGTACCTTTGATAGAACTGTTAATGCTTGGTTTGGTGGGATTGGTAGTATTAGGTACTCATGTTAGAACTGTTTTTATTCTAGGTAGTTTATGGTTTCCTTCTGTCTTATGGTTTGGTATTTCTGATACTATGAAGAAGTTTTGGTACTTTAAGGTACTTTTTGAAAGTGCTACAAAAGGTGTTATGGTAGTTTTATTCTGATAGCTTTGGTAGTTTTGCTAGTTTTGGTACTTTTAGATACTATTTGAAAGTGCTGCAAAAGTGTAATTGGTAGTTTGATTTTGGTAATTTTGGTAGTTTTTGAAAGTGCTGCAAGAAGTGTTTCTTTGGTAGTCTTGGTACTATTTGAAAGTTTGATTTTGGGACTTTTGGTACTTTTAGGTACAATTAGAAAGTGCTGCAAAAAGTGGTTTCTGTAGTTTGATTTGGTAGTTTTGGTACTTTTAAGTACTATTTGAAAGTGCTGCAAAAAGTGGGTTTGGTAGTTTGATTTTGGTAGTTTTGGTACTTTTGGTACTTTTAGGTACTATTTGAAAGTGCTGCAAAAAGCTTGCTTGGTAGTTTGATTTTGGTAGTTTTGGGTACTTTTAAGTACTATTTGAAAGTGATGCAAAAAGCTTGTTTGGTAGTTTGATTTTGGTAGTTTTGGTACTTTTAGGTACTATTCGAAAGTGCTTCAAAAAGTGGCTTTTGGTAGTTTGATTTTGGTAGTTTTAGGTACTATTTGAAAGTGCTGCAAAAAAGTGGTTTTTGGTAGTTTTGATAAGGTTTGGGTAGTTTAGTTCTGCATTGAGGGTATTTATATGTTTTTGGTACTATATGATTCCCGAGTTTGATACTTTTTGGTAGTTTTGGTGGTTTTGGTAGTTTGGGTTCTGTTTCGTAGTACAGTACTTAGAAGTACCAGTCTCGGTATGACTTCTTGGTAGTTTTTGAAACTAATTGGGACCGCTGGTTGTCAACAGGCTAAGTATGACACTCTGGAGAAAAAATGGAAGGAAGGTCAAGAGCATACCCTATTTGTGAAGGAGATGTTGTCTGATATCAGGCTTGGGAAGAGGTTCCTACTATATCCTAGGCCCCAAGTTAATGATTCGGTAAATGTGATCCCGGTGTTTGGTATGTGTGTTGCATGTGGTGAGCCCTCGGAGTGCGCACATGTAGTCGGAACCTTCATGCTAGAGGGCCAACACCAGTATCATCCCTTGTGCTTCAGTGCTCTGTTACAAAGCAGGGATCAGTGTGTCAAACCGGGTTGTAATATGTTAACCTCTGATTTGGCAAAGTCCTGCGCCAGTGGGCTTCAAGTTGTCAAGAGTAAGTATGTGTGCATTTTTGAATACATATGCGCACTTGCAACTCAGTGAGGTTTTCATACAAGTTAGTATGTGTTGTCTTTCTTTGTGTTTGCAGAGGAGTAGGATGCTGCAGTTGTTGACCAGCACGCCACAAAGTCGGCTGCAAGTCGAATATGGGACGTGGGTGAGGTGACAAGGGAGATATCAGATGTTCTCCACGATCTGAAGCAAGGTAATTCTGTAGGGAAAGACAATGTGACGGGGCAAAGATGTGAGGCAACAGGTGACAGCGAAAGTAAAAGTGAGGAGGAGGCCAGAGATGATAAAAAGACAGGTGACAACGAAAGTAAAAGTGAGGAGGAGGCCAGAGATGGTAAAAAGACTAAGGACAAGGAGGAAGGTAAAGTCCCTGTTGTTGTGGAGCTGGATGCGGAGGAAAGCCAGGATGTTGCCAACACAAAGCTCGATGAAGCAACGACCAAGAAGGGAGAGGAAGAACCCACAAAGGGGGGTGTTGGGGAGGGGGTGAAAACCACAAAGGGGAGTGAAGGGGAGGTCAAAGAGGGGTCGGAAGGCAACAAAGATCGGAGGGAGGCGGAGGATGAGCAAGAAGAAGTACTTGCGAACGATACTATTGTGGACAGCACCGACAGGGGCGTTGACTCTACTACTGCCGATGCTGTTTTGAAGCGGAGAGGTGATTCCCCTGATTCCGTGACCCTGCAGGAACTTTTCTGTTTGCCAAGAAAGAAGCGCAATCGCGCCCGTGATCAATTATCCCGTGCATGCAAACTGTAGCCAGTGAGAATCTATTGTATTCCGCACTTTGTGCTTTTTAGTGACTGAGTCAACTTGATTTTTTGGCCCTGAGCTTTATCTGTTCTCTCTATCTAGTTTTGTGTTGGTATGTTACCTCTCGTTACATTACTGTTTCAGTTGTCCTCACTATATGTGCATTACAGTACCAAATTTGGTACTTTTTGGTACTGTTGAACTTGGGTGCACGTCTGTCCACTATTACAGTACCAATTTGGTACTTCTTGAACTTGCGATTTTGGATAGTCCTTATCACTTGTGAAATACAGTACCAAATTTGGTAGTTTTTGGACCAATTTTCTGTTTTAGATATGATGTTTGCACTGTGTATTTGTCCCCACTCATTATTTTTGTTGGTGCTGTAGTAAGTTGGTGGCTAGATGAGACACCGGCAAGCACATTGTTGCAGCCTGATGTGGCTGCTAGACGCGGGCGGATGATTGTGCTTGATCTTAATGGCGTGCTACTAACCAGTTGCAGCGAAATCCCTGAGGAACTTGAGTTCCTGCCAAAGGAGCACACGCCACGGGTAGTCTATCTCCAAAAGAATGTAATTTGTCTTGTAAGGATGGATGTGGAGCAGTTCATCCTACGGCTTAAACAGAAAGCCAGCCTAGTGTTGTGGTCCTGCTGTAGAAGGGAAAAACTGTTACACATGGTGAACGCATGCTTCCCCAACCATAGAAGGCAAAAAGATTTTGCAGGTAAAGCATGCCCGCTTTGAATGTTGCAGGACATAAGTTACGCATACCTCTAACCTCGTTTTTTGGCATTAGCAGATATTCTCTCCCAAGAGGACTGTGAAATATGGCGGCCCCGTATGTCAGAGGTGCCGGTTGTGCCCAAACACATGGGCGATAAGCTCGTTTTCCTGAAGAAGCTACGGACGCTATGGGCAAGGCACCCGAAGTACGATGCCAACAACAATATTCTTGTAGATGATTGTAGATACAAGTCTCTTAAAAATGACTATGAAAACTGTATGGCAATCCGATCATACGATCCCATGGTAGTCGGAACCGATTACCCGTTTTACTTGCTGGATTTTTTTTTGCCTTGGTTGCTCGGGTGGATAAGGGATCGGTACCCAACATCGTACACTCGCAAAAACCCAGTCTTTGACACTGAAGACGATATTTCTGGTACATTACTAATTACTTCATACAGATGGAGGGGTACTCCTATAAATTTGATCCCCCGAGGTAGCAGATTGCCATAATCATGTAAATAGTGGAATTTTGTAACCCAATACTATACATAATGGAAAACCACTTCTCTTGTTCAGACTGTCTTGGTATCTTGATCTCTACTATTGAAACCTCTGACTAATTCTGTTGAAACCTCTTGGAGCTAACCAGGTTGCCCAACATTTTAATTTTTGAGGCAGATAGCATCTATGTTTGGCATACCTTTCATGTTATCAACGTAGTTCTAGACATTGCTCAAGGTGGTCGTATCAAATACGAATAGACAAACTGAAAAATACCAAGTAATAAAGTAAACCATAAGTGATACAGCAAGTTCAAGGAGTACCAAATTGTACCAAATTTGGTACTGTAATAGTGGACAGGAGTGCACCCAAGTTCAACACAGTACCAAAAAGTACTAAATTTGGTACTGTAATAGTGGACCGACGTGCACCCAAGTTCAACAGTACCAAAAAGTAGAGATAAAGTGAGGACAACTGAAACAGTAATGTAATGAAAGGTAACATACCAACACAGAACCAGATAGAGCAATAAAGTAAAACATAAGTGATACAGCAAGTTCAAGCAGTTC
The DNA here is from genome assembly GCF_014529385.1 of Adiantum capillus-veneris. NCBI lineage: Eukaryota > Viridiplantae > Streptophyta > Polypodiopsida > Polypodiales > Pteridaceae > Adiantum > Adiantum capillus-veneris. Next base: position 69,309,160 of record NC_140938.1, on the reverse strand, counting down.
CAATTTGGTACTGTAATAGTGGACAGACGTGCACCCAAGTTCAACAGTACCAAAAAGTACCAAATTTGGTACTATAATAGTGGACAGAGAAGCACCCAAGTTCAACAGTACCAAAATGTACCAAATGCACATATCGTGAGGACAACTGAAACAGTAATGTAATGAAAGGTAACATACCAACACAGAACTAGATAGAGAGAACAGATAAAGCTCAGGGCCAAAAAATCAAGTTGACTCAGTCACTAAAAAGCACAAAGTGCGGAATACACTTGGTACTGTTGACTACCACATTTGGTACTATTGACTACCGGATTCAGTTGTTCAATCAGGGCTTCTCATTGCCCTCAAGTAACATGGATGCACCTTCGTCGCTCTCATCATCATGATATGGCATGCTATTGTATATCCTCTCATATAGTTTAGTAGACAGCTTGTATTGTAAAATTTGACCTAGGGATCCTGCAATAGGCTCCATCGGGAAACGTATGGCCCTAACAAGATGTGAGTAGATCATTACCGAAGATGTGTGATCCAATAGCCGGTATGTATCAGCTTTTCCTTCAACTTGGCCATAAAAAAAGCCTTCAACAACCTTCCCTCCTCTAGCAATTTTGTTATGCCACTTATCCTTTTGTGCTTTCACCGTTTGGTACAACACTTCCGTGCATTTGATAATGTAGAAGTCTTCGTTTGCCTCAGCTGCTTTTACTGCAAAATTATCCCCTATGGACAGCACGCCACTTAACATTTCAGGGCATCCTTCATATAGTGGCAGGTTGGACACTTGGCTCATCGGAATCGATGTTGAATCTCCACCCTCCTCCTCGTCATGTGATTGGTCATCCCTAATTGTATCCTCGGACTCTGGCAATGGTTTGATGCAAACATATTTCCATTCTTCAATGTGCATTCTGTTCCTGCATCTTCTCCACAACCCACGCATACACGGATCACAAAAGCATGAAAGTGATCGAAAGCGTATGGCGGTGCGGTTGTCCTGTGAATAGCCATCAGCACAATGAAATGAGCGGGAGCCAACGATACGCTCACAGTCCCATTGCAGATTGCATTGCACTTCATTCGCGCCAATAAGCCAAAAGAATCTTTGCGTATTACACCTCTGAGACTGTTCTCTTGGCTGAAAAGTTGCTTTCAAAAAGTTGACAACATCGGCTGCACACTTCATACGCCAGCCATCTGGTTTCAATTCCTCATGCATCAAAGTTCTCTTAATGACTTCCCCTGCCCCATCATGTTCACCTTTTCCGTGGCCGGATGCAGAGAAGTTATGCATCATGTGCAAGCCTGTCATTTGATAGTACCTGGCCACAAAATAGTAAGGTCTACGGGCCTTGAATTGTGAAGCAGCACCATCTGACCAAACCCAATGTTGTTGCAGAGAATGTCCTCGTTCTTTTAGCCACTTGTCATGCAGCAAGAAACAATGTTGTACAAACAATGTGTCATGTTGCTGAGAGGCGGAAGTGAAAAATAGACCCGGTGGCCTCTACACCAAGACTATGCACAATGGCCTCATCATGGGGGATACACAATAGGGGCACTACCTAGCAAGATATGCGGCTAGGACACATACATATACACAATGAAGCATGCCATGGAAAACAATTTCAAGATCCACGCCCAAATGTGCAATGGGGTGGTCGGAGAATAAGGTGAGAGGAGTGGTGAATGAGTGAGAATGGGCTTGCTACTCGTGCATGTTAGTAAGGAAGATAATGAGGTAGGGGAAACTTGTGAATATGCTCACTTATCATACAAGAGGTGGCGAATCTGCACACCTCAAGATGGAAGTAGCAAGATGATAGGAATATGAGAGGGAGAGAGAGGGTGTGTGTGTATGGTGGCGAATCCGCACACCTTTACATAAGCAGAAAAAAAAGGCAAGGAACAAGCATATACCATACTCACAATGAGATGTATCCAAAGCGACACAAAGTATGGCACCAAGAGGGAGTGTGTTGATTGCTTGCTACAATAGGTAGCGTATGGCAGGAAAATGAGAAGGGGACAAGATCGTAGGAGGCATAATGGAGAGATGGGAGTTGATGGCGAGGAATATCATGAGTGTGTCCACCCTTCTTCTTCTTGAAATTGTGCCTTCAACCCTTAATTACAAGTGGTGTGGAGGTGTGGTGTTCATCTTTTGTGCATGGTGATGGTGATGATGATGGTGTTGTGATTATGTGATTAGGGTTCATGCTACAAGCATGTAGCACAAGAGTGTGTATGGATAGGTGTGTGTGTGTGTGTGTGTTTGTGTGTCCTTCTTAAGTGAGCTCTCATGGCCTCCTTATATAGGGAAGGAGGGGAGGATTTAGCAATATTTCTATTTGAGGTGAGTGTCCCACTTTGGTGACTAGGAAAATGGGGTGCATGTGACTGTGGCTCCCATCTTGTCTCCTCATTATTTAAAATACTAGAGTCAACATGGAGAGAAGATGAGAGAATGTGGGTAGGATGTAGAGGATAGGAGATATTTACAATAGTCTAGCTTTGGCTAGACATAAGCTTATTAGGGAGATAAGAGAGAGGTAAGAAATTTACAAGAGAGATTGTCAAAGGTGGATAGTTGTTGATGAAGATGGATCCTCCAAAAATGGTGATAGAATCACTCTAGACTTGCCAAGACCTCATTAAAAGAGCCTTGTCTCTTGTAATCATGCTTGAAGACTTGTAGAACCATAGCCATTCTAGAGGGAAGAAAATTGGGGATGGCATGTGTCACCATTACACGAGAAAACTGGGGTCCACTACAAATATCATATCTCCCTGTTCATAACTCCAAAAATTCTGAAAAAAATTGAGCTAAAAGTTGAGATCACGAGCTACATCTTTCATGTTGAATGCTCCTTCAGATTCGGGGTTCTTCTCTACTTAAAAAATTCAGCCAAATAATGTATTATTTGTGGCTGCAAAGGTCTTTTGGTGGTCCCCTTTGAGTGGACTTCTCTCTTGCCTTCAAGTGTAAGCTCCTTCATGTGTATGAAAACATGACCTAGAGTTTTGAGAAGATTGACAATCATCTAGATGGAGGTATTATTGAAATTTGAAAGTGGGGTTGAGGTTTGAAAATGAAAACTAGTGAATAAAATATTTGGTAGAGTGGAATAATATATATACATGAAAAATATATTAGAAAATATTAAACTATATAATGTAATTTAGAATATATATATTTAATATTCAAGGTCAAAAGAGATATCAACAAAGAAAGATTACTTATTTATGCTACATCGTGATTGATTAGCATAAGTCTTATTTATTTAATAAAGGCTAAAACTTTTGTGAAAAAGGGAAGAAAAATCAAAAGTAACTTATATAATAGGAAATATTTTGGTAAAAGGGCAAAGATATATGGGGGGGTTCCCATGCATGGAAAAGCTTGCCTCATTAGCCCTCCCGCTGAGGCTAGAGGTATTCATGCCTCTAGCGTTGCACTTGATCCTTCTGCAATTGAGGTGGAGGAGTCTCCCTCCTCGGGGATTTCCATCATAGGTGTTTGATCAAATCTCAAAAAGTATTGTTTCAACCTCCATCCATTGACACGTGTTTTGTGGAGACTACCATCTGCATCCATCAATCGGTAACTGCCATTGGCGTAGCGCTTTCTAATGACAAATGGCCCCTCCCATCTGGGTGAAAACTTTTTATCCTTCCTAGTGTCAAACCTGTTATCATACCGTAGGACCAACATACCTTTCTTGAGACCTTTTGCCCTAAGTACCTTGTTGAAGGTAAGTCGACATTGCTCTGCCTGTGCTGCATAATAGTTGATAGCATCTTCTCTGTCTAGTTGAAGCCTCTCTAGATCAAGAATGTGGTTGTGGAGATGAGCATTAGGACGTTCCACCTGCCCAGCTAGCACCCTGAGACTAGCCAATTGTACTTCAATGGGTAAAATGGCTTCCTTACCAAACACGAAGTGATATGGTGTGAACCCAAGGGATGTGCGAAATGAAGTGCGATAAGCCCAAAGTGTAGCCATAAGATGCTTGTCCCAATCACTTTTTTGATTGTTTACATGTTTAGTGATGATCTTGCAGATCATACCATTTACCTTTTCCACCAAACCATTTCAATGTGGGTAGTAGGGAGTTGAGTGTCGTCGTGAGATACCTAACTTCTCCATTAGCTCTCCTACAAGGTCTCCTCTAAAACCTGGTCCCCTGTCAGAAATTATTTCAAGAGGAGTGCCAAAACGGCAACAAATGTTTTCAAATACGAACTTAGCCACTTCCTTAGCTGTAATCCGGGTGGTGGCAACTGCTTCAACCCACCTGGTCATGTAGTCCACACCCATGATGATATAAAATTTACCTGATTGGCTCCTTGGCAAAGGCCCAATAGCATCAATTCCCCATTTCTTGAATGGTCCATATGAGATTATAGGAGTCTGTGGCTCATATGTGAGCCTCCTATCCCCTGTCTTTTGACATTCCTTGCATGTTTTACACCAATGATGTACATCCCTATGTAGACTAGGCCATACAAACCCGGCTTGTAGAATCTTTCTACTAGTGATGTCAAGTGCAAAGTGTCCTCCGCAAACACCATCATGGCAACTTGAAATGATTTCAGTGATCTCTCTAGAGAGAGGTACACGCCTAAGAATTTGATCCTTACCCTTGCAGTAGAGGCCGTCATTGATAAGGCGGTATTTTGTTGCCTTGCGCACAAGCCACTGCTTTTGGTCCTTAGTAAGATCCTTAGGACACTCTCCTGTGTCCAAGAAACTCATGATGTCAAGCATAGCATCGCTACCTTGGAAGAGAGACAGCTTCAGTTTGATAGCACCCACCACTGAAACATCTTGCAGCTTCTCTCTAGCTAGAGCGTTTGCTTCTTGATTTTTTGCTCGAGGGACATGATGTAATTGTACAACTTGAAATTTCCCTAAAAGTTCCTTGACTTTGCGCAAATGGCCTAGCAAGCTATGATTTTTACAAGCCCAAGTTCCTTGTATTTGTTTTATTAAAAGCATGGCATCACCAAATACATTGAACCGTTGAATGCCTTGTGTCACACACCACTCTAACCCAAGAGTTAAGGTTGCATATTCTACCTCATTGTTAGAGTGAGAATCCAAGAGATTCCCAATGGAGAAAACCTTATCCCCTTGCTCATTGAAGATGACAATGCCTGCTGCAGCTTTGTCCACTTTCCTCTTGTAGGCTCCATCAAAGAAAAGAGAGTGAGCCTCTTCTACCTTAGGGACTTCCAGCACAGGTGTAATATCTTGATCATTTTGCTTTATCTTTAGCTTCTTTTCATAGTGGCGATGAGTGAGAATACCTCCCAGACTGGCCCTTGTGGAGTTCTCCACTTGCATTGTGTAGTCAAAATCTTGCAGCCTTGTGAGCCATTTGGAAATCCTAGAAGAAACATCCATGTGCTGCATTACAAAAGGAAATACTTCTTCCATTGTTAAGATTATGAATGGTCTAGACAATAAATAAGAGTGAAATTTGGTGGTAGCAAACATTAATGCAAGCACCATGTGCTCCACTGCCGTGTATCCCTTTTCTGATGGAGTCATCATTCGACTAGAGAAGTAGATAGGACGCATGAACGAAGTTTGAGGATCCTTTTGCATCAATATAGCCCCAAGTGTGTCATTGCCCACACTAGGGTTTACATAAAATGGCTCGTCCCACTTTGGAGGTGCTATGGTGAGAAGTGAAGCTAGAATTTGTTTTACCTCATTGAATTGTTGTTCATTTTCTTCACTCCAAGTGAAGATCTCTTGATGGGTAACTTGTTGTAAAGGGAGAACCACTTGGGAGAGCAAGTGAATGAACCTACTCAAATACCTCACCTTTTGAAGAAAAGAGACCAACTGCTTTGTTGTGGTGGGAGAGGTCAAAGCCAGCAAGGCTTGAACCTTGCTTGGGTCAACTTCAATGCCATTGGCCGAGATCTCATGGCCAAGAAGAGTAACCTTGCTTTCACCAATGTGGCATTTCTCCACATTAAGTTGGCCCCCCAAAGCTTGTAGCCTAGCTAGACCTTCATAAACTTTCTCCAATGAAGAGAGCGAGAGCTATAGATACAAAAGTCATCAATAAAAACACGGATTGATTTTCCAAAGAATGGCTAAAAAACAAATGTCACATATCGCTAAAAAGTGGCTGGAGCATTAGTGAGACCAAAAGGCATAACTCTGTAAGCAAAACATCCTCATGGTGTGATGAAGGTTGTCTTCTTTTGATCTTCTTCAACGATACTAATTTGGAAGTAGCCTGAGTAGCCATCACATACCGTGTAGCGCTCATGTCCTACTACCTCATTGAGTATTTCGTCTTGAAAAGGAAGAGGAAAATGGTCCCTCTTTGTGGCTGCATTAAGAGGCTTGTAATCAACACAAACCCTCCACTTACCATTCTTCTTTGGTGTGACTACCACTGGAGAAACCCACTCTGAGTCTTCAACAGGATAGATAAACCCGGCTTCTAGCAACTTCCTCACCTCTTTGAGCAGGGCGTCTTGTTGAATTACTCCTAGCCGCCTGAGCTTCTGCACTACAGGTTTACTTCCCTCCTTGAGCTTAATGTGATGTTGAACTACTGTGATGCCAATGATTTTATCATATTCATCAATGAACAATGTGGTAAAATTACTTAGCATCAAAATATAATCTTCACGCTCCTTCCCACACAACTCACTAGAGAGCATTTGATGTAGCTTACGTGCTTCTACCAGAGGTTGTATACCTGGTGTCTCCCCTTGGTTTGATGATGAGAAATCAGGTTGCTCCATATTCTTAGGGTCCTTGAGAATGATCCCCATCACCTCAATTCTACTGTCACTTTCTTCACTCACTGTTGACTCCTCCTCTGAAGTGGTTGAAGAGTCACCACTAGAAAACTCATCCATAGAGGTTTCTAGATCCATGCCGCATTGCCGACCTGTCTTCATGTCGTAAAGTATTGGCCTCCCTTTTGCATCCTTCATCTGGATTATGCCGGTGTCCCAGTCCTGCTTAGCTCTCATAGCCATAAGCCAAGGCCTCCCTAGAATGATAGGATAGACCTCCCCTTTGTGTGGCATGACAAATATGTCCACATCTACCTCAGTGTTGAATGCCTTTATCCTAACTGCATTTATGACACCAACACATTGAACTTTTAAATTATTTTCCATTTTGGCTCGGCATTGTGCCGGCTGACTCACCTCTAAACCCAAACGGTGCATCATTTCACTCATGACGCATATTTGTGCGCCACCATCGATGTAGATATTGGAGATGTGTTGCCCTTTGATGTAAGCATCCATCACTGGTAGTATGTCATCTAGATTCCTCCCAGAGATAGCCCCAACTATCTTTGGCTTTGGTCGTCTCGTGCTAACCATCTTTGTCCATTGTCTCCTCACCCTAGGTGCTAGGTGGAGTAATTGGGGCCAGGTGATTTTTGGGCCCTACATAGAAACATCTTGAACCAAATCATATGGTTTAGAACATTCACCCAAAGACAAATCTACAATGTCAATTTTACGTCGTGACTTGGATGGCTTTTTGCTAGATTCCCCTTTAGTCTTCATCTTTTCTTCCTTTTGGGAAGATTCACCTTGCCTAGCACGTTTTACCCCTATGGCATCTACTCCTTTAAACTTGGTCTTACCTTTTGCTACTCCCTTGATATCCTCCTCCACTTTCTCCTTTCCTTTACCTTCAAGACTGATGACGCTTACTGTTTGATTGCCAACTAGTGGTGGGGGTAAGGGTGGAATGAGAGGTTGTGGTGGTGGTGGTGGTTGTGGTTGAATGGGTGGTTGTAGGATTTGCATGGGTGGTGCTTTTTGTGGTGCCCTTGGTGGTGGTGGTATTGCTCTCGGTGGTGAAACCTGGTTTTGCCTGGCTCCTCTGTTGAAATTCTGCCTCCTTGGGTGTGGGCAGTAGTACATGCCATGACCATCCTCCCCACAATTGTAACAATGGTATTCTTGGTTTTGCCTTCGTTGTCCTCTTCCTTGCTCTTGGTTGCGATTGTGTGCATGCCCTTGTTGTATCAAATGGACTGAGAGATTCTCAAGTTGATTGGTGATTCGATTGAGCAGGTCTTGCTGATCTTCAATTGGTTCTTGTGGTTGAATCCTCTGGGCGGTTGTTGTAGGTGGTGCTAGAGGTGGTCGGATCCTAACGGCTTCTTCTTCATCGATATTCCTGGCTTGTAGACGCAAATTATTGTCTTTAAGGTGGGCCACTTCACCTGCTAGCTCATACGTAGCAGGAAACCTTCCTTTCACCTTCTCTTTAAGAGTTGGCCATAACCCAGCCACAAACTGATCCTTCTTTAGGAAATCAAGTGCCCCCTCATCCTCTCTTAGCGATGCAACCCATCGCCCCGATAAATCTACAAACTTTGACTCATATGATGCGTATTCCAGCATACTGCCTTGCTTCAACTCTGTCAACAATTTCCATAGCTTCTCTGATGTTGTGCCCTCTCCAAAACGCTTGACAAAGGCTGCTCTTAATAAGTCCCACCGTTCCTTGGTTGCTTGTGTCAAGGCATTGTACCATGATCTTTCCCCCACCTTCATTAGAAGTGGGAAGATACGCAAGCGCGAAGCATCATCATCTCTCGTAGAGATGACACATGCTATTTCCAAGTTGTCTAGAAAGTCTGCAGCATCCTCACCCACCTTACTAGTAAATGTTGGAAATGCTACACTTGCCATTGTGAGAGTGAGAAAATTAACTCGACTTAGAAATCTTTAAAAAAAAAAAAAAAAGAGATTCAATACATGGGTGCTCGGTAGATGGAAAACATACTATACAAGGATGAAAAAAACTACATCAAAAGACACTTCATGATTAATCATAGGGAGGATAAAGGGTAGAGAAGAGGTGTTTATCTCTTGCAGTCATTCTCTACCAAACACGGTTGTAATGATCTGCTGATAAAACATCTTGCGGTCCAAGATTACTTTGATTGATTGAATTCGTTGTGGTGCATAAGTTTGGTTCCTTGCAAAAGGCTGATGCGCTGGGTCCATCACATGATAATTCGGAAAGGCTCTCTCCTTCGTGGTGGAAGGTTATAGTCGGAGGTGTAGAGCTCTTGGTAGTCGAGGTCAAATTTATAGTACCACAGGACAAGGTTGTCTTCGTCCTCTAGCTCTAGGACGGCCCCTCTAGCAAGCTCTTGGAAAAGCTTGAACTCTCTCTCTTTGTGCAACTTCACTTTCCTGCAAGATAGAGTGCCATCTAGTGTATACACGGGTGTGATGAGGTAGGTGGTGAGTCTTACCACTTGTATTAATCCAAGTTGGATGGATACATAGCAAGCTGTAAAGTCGTCAATATAGCCTTGATTCACAAGCAACACCCCTTGAAGGTGGAGGGTCTTGTCTTTCCGCCAAGAAAAACCTGTGTCAAAGACCTTGTCGATGACAAGCTCCGCCACTTCACTCGGTAGACGATGTAGAATCCATGCTGCTGTTTCTAGTTCGTGGCTCATGAGATGAGAGTGAGGTATGAAAGACTTTGGAGGATTTACCCTTTTGTTTTGGAGACGGGGTGATTGTCGGAGCTGGAAAACCCTTGAATCTTTTGGTGCAAGGGAGAGGGAGGGACCACGCGTTCGTAGTAGCTTCCTCAAGTTGTGAAGACTTGTTGTGGATGTAGGTGGAATAGGTGGCAAAGATGGGGACGTAGATGTAGAGAAGCCTGGTGTTACTTGAAAGCCTACCGTTGTGAGAACGCCTGTGCGGATGTCGAGGGAGAAAATGATGGCCTTTTCTTCACTTTGGGTTGCATTTATGTCGAAGGTGCGGTTTTTGGCTACAATGTGAGCATGATGCAGCTTGTGCCTTGCTTTTTACGCTTGCGAGGATGATGAGAAATGTAAACAATCTGAGTAGGGAAAGAGGGTCTTACCACTTCTTCTATGCTAGCAATACAACACCCTGACAAGAGTGTCTTGATGACTTGTGTCAAACCTGCTTGAAGCTCCTCCTCTTCAGTGGTCCAATTAGAGAATTCAAGAAGCCACTTGTCCATGAAGGGAAGTAAACATGTCAGCCTTGTAAACTGAAGGTTTCAAGAGCCCTCCTCCGTGGGGGCACAAAATGAGAGGCGGAAGTGAATAATAAACCCGGTGGCCTCTACACCAAGACTATGCACAATGGCCTCATCATGGGGGATACACAATAGGGGCACCACCTAGCAAGATATGCGGCTAGGACGCATACATATACACAATGAAGCATGCCATGGAAAACAATTTCAAGATCCACGCCCAAATGTGGAATGGGGTGCTCGGAGAATAAGGTGAGAGGAGTGGTGAATGAGTGAGAATGGGCTTGCTACTCGTGCATGTTAGTAAGGAAGATAATGAGGTAGGGGAAACTTGTGAATATGCTCACTTATCATACAAGAGGTGGTGAATCCGCACACCTCAAGATGGAAGTAGCAAGATGATAGGAATATGAGAGGGAGAGAGAGAGTGTGTGTGTGTATGGTGGCGAATCCGCACACCTTTACATAAGCAAAAAAAAAAGGCAAGGAACAAGCATATACCATACTCACAATGAGATGTATCCAAAGCGACACAAAGTATGGCACCAAGAGGGAGTGTGTTGATTGCTTGCTACAATAGGTAGCGTATGGCAGGAAAATGAGAAGGGGACAAGATCGTAGGAGGCATAATGGAGAGATGGGAGTTGATGGCGAGGAATATCATGAGTGTGTCCACCCTTCTTCTTCTTGAAATTGTGCCTTCAACCCTTAATTACAAGTGGTGTGGAGGTGTGGTGTTCATCTTTTGTGCATGGTGATGGTGATGATGATGGTGTTGTGATTATGTGATTAGGGTTCATGCTACAAGCATGTAGCACAAGAGTGTGTATGGATAGGTCTGTGTGTGTGTGTGTGTGTGTCCTTCTTAAGTGAACTCTCATGGCCTCCTTATATAGGGAAGGAGGGGAGGATTTAGCAATATTTCTATTTGAAGTGATTGTCCCACTTTGGTGACTAGGAAAATGGGGTGCATGTGACTGTGGCTCCCATCTTGTCTCCTCATTATTTAAAATACTAGAGTCAATAGAGAGAGAAGATGAGAGAATGTGGGTAGGATGTAGAGGATAGGAGATATTTACAATAGTCTAGCTTTGGCTAGACATAAGCTTATTGGGGAGAGAAGAGAGAGGTAAGAAATTCACAAGAGCGATTGTCAAAGGTGGATAGTTGTTGATGAAGATGGATCCTCCAAAAATGGTGATAGAATCACTCTAGACTTGCCAAGACCTCATTAAAAGAGCCTTGTCTCTTGTAATCATGCTTGAAGACTTGTAGAACCATAGCCATTCTAGAGGGAAGAAAATTGGGGATGGCATGTGTCACCATTACACGAGAAAACTGGGGTCCACTTCAAAAATCATATCTCCGTGTTTATAACTCCAAAAATTTTGAAAAAAAATTGAGCTAAAAGTTGAGATCACGAGCTACATCTTTCATGTTGAATGCTCCTTCAGATTCGGGGTTCTTCTCTACTTAAAAAATTCAGCCAAATAATGTATTATTTGTGGCTGCAAAGGTCTTTTGGTGGTCCCCTTTGAGTGGACTTCTCTCTTGCCTTCAAGTGTAAGCTCCTTTATGTGTATGAAAACATGATCTAGAGTTTTGAAAAGATTGGCAATCATCTAGATGGAGGTATTATTGAAATTTGAAAGTGGGGTTGAGGTTTGAAAATGAAAACTAGTGAATAAAATATTTGGTAGAGTGGAATAATATATATACATGAAAAATATATTAGAAAATACTAAACTATATAATGTAATTTAGAATATATATATTTAATATTTAAGGTCAAAAGAGATATCAACAAAGAAAGCTTACTTATTTATGCTACATCGTGATTGATTAGCATAAGTCTTATTTATTTAATAAAGGCTAAAACTTTTGTGAAAAAGGGAAGAAAAATCAAAAGTAACTTATATAATAGAAAATATTTTGGTAAAAGGGCAAAGATATATGGGGGGGTTCCCATGCATGGAAAAGCTTGCCTCATTGCTTGTCATCGGATATGTAGAAGTGTAGCGTCTTCTGTGTACCACCTGCTGCATTTCTTAAATAAGTGATGTGCACAAGTATTGTGACTTGGGTAGACCACCAATGCATTGACTGAATTTCATTTTGAACTTTAAAGGAATAATTGTCCGCAAAGTCAATAACAGATACTACAACGTTGCTTGGAAAATTTTGCAAACAATCCTTGAATTGTTGGGCTTGCCAGCGGAAGACAAAGTTGTGCCTGATGAAGCCTATCAGATGGGCTGAAAATAGGCTAACAAAAGTCCCACTTTTCATCTGTTGCACAATCAAGTAATTTCTCTTCTTCTCACTCCCACCTTCGTGAACCTGTCCTGTTCCAACCTCCATGAAAACCTTCACAGACACCTCCTTGCTATCCTCTACTATCTCATCGGGACAAAATGTCAACCTCCATACTCCACATTGTGAGCAGTCCCCCATCAAGCATTTCTTTGCATGGTATTCACAATTTGGAGGCTTTGGGCACATGATGGATTCCCACATAATGGTGATGTGCTGACACACTGCTTGGTTTGCAAAACACGTTCCTCTCTCATCACCTCTGCAACAAACGGAGCAAGTGCAAAGGTGACCTTTCCCGTGGTGCCTGAACTTGTTCTGCCGCATTTGATTAAGGGCCTCTTTGAAATAGAGCATCTGCACATGAACCACACAGCAGCAAGTATTTCTGTCCTTCAACTTCCGTACGAATTATGGCTTCAATGCCTCGAAGCATCTAAGAGACACTACCACTGTTGGGTGAGCCTTCTTGAATCTTTGGTACAACTCAACCTATGGCACAAAAACAAAACCATTTAGAAAAAAACCAACATCATGGTACTGGTAAAATTTCACTACTGCAGTAGTGCCAAAACTGGCTTTTGATAGTTCCAAATATGGTACTATAATAGTGGCAGACGTGCACCCAAGTTCAACAGTACCCAAAAGTACCAAATTTGGTACTGTAATAGTGGACAGACGTGCACCCAAGTTCAACAGTACCAAAAAGTTCCAAGTATGGTACCGTAGATTTGGTACTGTCGGTAGGCTTTGGTACTCTATAGATATTATTTGGTACTCTACATATAGGCTTTGGTACTATCAGAAGTGTGGGGTACCCTATAAATATACTTTGGTCCTATAGTGGTAGGCTTTGGTACTCTATAGATAGGATCTGGTACTCTACAGATAGTCTTTCGTGGTATCCGATGAGTTTGGTACTCTACATATAGGCTTTGGTACTATCAGAAGTGTGGGGTACCCTGTAAATAGACTTTGGTCCTATAGTGGTAGGCTTTGGTACTCTACAGATAGGATCTGGTACTCTTCAGAGCGGATTTGGTACTCTACAGATAGTCTTTGGTGGTATCCGATGAGTTTGGTACTCTATAAATAGACTTTGGTTCTCTATACATAGGCATTGGTACTGGATAAATAGGTTTTGGTACTCTGTCGAGAGGATTTGAAACTCTATGGATAGGCTTTGGCACTCGATCACTAGGATTTTGTACTCGATATACCGGATTTGGTACTCTACAGATCTGAGTTGGTACTCCATAGATAGGCTTTGGTACTCAATATACCGGATTTGGTACCCTACATATGTGCTTTGGTACTTTATAGATAGCCTTTGGTACTCGATAGACAGTATTTGGTACTCTACATATAGGCTTTGGTACTATCAGAAGTGTGGGGTACCCTATAAATAGACTTTGGTCCTATAGTGATAGGCTTTGGTACTCTACAGATAGGATTTGGTACTCTACAGAGAATATTTGGTACTCTACAGATAGTCTTTGGTGGTATCTGATAAGTTTGGTACTCTGTAAATAGTTTTTGGTTCTCTATACATAGGCATTGGTACTGGATAAATAGGTATTGGTACTCTATCGAGAGGGTTTGAAACTCTATGGATAGGCTTTAGCACTCGATAGCTAGGATTTTGTACTCAATATACCGGATTTGGTACTCTACAGATCTGCTTTGGTACTAGATACACCGGATTTGGTACTCTACAGATGTGATTTGGTACTCCATAGATAGACTTTGGTACTCGATAGACATGATTTGGTGCTCTACATATAGTCTTTCGTACTATCAGAAGTGTGGGGTACCGTGTAAATAGATCCCAGTCCTATAGTGATAGGATTTGGTACTCTACAGAGAGGTTTTGGTGGTATCCGTTGAGTTTGGTACTCTGAAAATAGACTTTTGATTCTCTATACATAGGCATTGGTACTGGATAATTAGGTTTTGGTATCTATAGAGAGGGTTTTAAACTCTATGGATAGGCTTTGGCAGTCGATAGCTAGGATTTGGTACTTTATAGATATTCTTTGGTACTGTAAACACCCTCTGCCGTACAGCAAACTACCAAATTTGGTACTGTCTGGACCAAATAATCCTTAAGTAGCACCAAACGAGATGAACAATTACTAGAAGTTCTTGGTACGTGAGATTCGTCTAGTAGATATATAGGATGTTTGCCGACACTTTTCCTTCCAATTCTCATCTTGCATATGTCTTTCTTGTTGGGTGAAACTTTGCTCTCTGATGTCCAAAAGGCATATACTAAATCTCTTGTTTCATTGGTAATAACGGTTCCTCGTGGCAATTGTCTCTCACAAGCACTCAATGGCAACACTTCATCTTATTCTCTAGCCGTGAGCTTGCTGCAGCTATATTCCTTCGATGGATCCCCAAGATACTAGCCATTCTGGATTGGTTTACTGATTGTGAGTTTGTACTATTGTTCAGAATCATTTCCAAAGAGCTTCTCTTTACAAAAAGTTCACTTGTTGAATGAGGGACCTTGATTTGAGTCAAAGTGTTGCGCAAACCCGATACAACAGTGTCTTCGACTTTGATGAATTTGATGGTTGCAGCAAGGAAAATGTTTGGTTGTCCAGGATTTGCCGGAATATTTCCTTCTGCTCATTCTTTGCAATCCCTACTGTTTGCTTGCACCAACATCGAGCCACCGTTGCACAAATGTTCTTTCTTGACCTGGCTTCCCGTAATCCAAGAGCAAACGTAGGATTTCTTTCCTTACTTCTCTGTGCGCGTTTCTTTGCAGCCCAATAATCACGAAGAAAAGCCTAATTACGGGCTGGAATACTAGTGCTAATGGAATTGATGTACATCTGTTGAACATTGCTTGGGCCACCTTGTACCTCGTCAAAAGAGAGGAACTGTGCGTCACCTTCCATCTCGTCGATAGAGAGGAGCTATGCATCACCTTCTACCTCGTTGAAAGAGAGGTCATGAGCATCACCTTCTATGTCATCAAAAGAAAGGTCCTGAGCATCACCAAGACAGTAATCTCCTGCGCTACTATCCATTTGTAGAGAGAGAGAGAGAGAGAGAGAGAGAGCTCAAACACAGCATCTCGGTGGCTATGGAGGCGGCAAGGAAGGCAAGAAGGTTCAAAACTGAGAGAGACACACAGGGAGAGGGACGTGCGAGGGAGGGAGGGAGAGAGAGAGAGAGAGAGAGGTGTTGGAGTGAAAGCTCCCAACCGTAACCCCACCCCCCGGCCCCGCTGTCACCCCCACCTCTTCTTAGGATTGCATACTTCTAAAGTTAAAAAAACGTCCACTTAAAAAAGAAGTTTATTTGCCCTCCCCAATTCCAAAAAAATGCCCATGGTTTTTACACACAAGAATCACCAAGCATATGTTGTGTCAAGGACACTACTTTTTGTACCACCAAACCATGCTTTGACCCATATAGCTTGGATGAAAGAACAGTATTGTTCATAGCTAACGGAGGCATGAGTGGGCAGAGGTTTGCACACCAACAAAGAGGAGATCAAGGAGTACCTCAATAGCCTAAGGGACCATGCTACAAGTGTGGTGGTGACCATTGGCTGAGGGACTGTCCTCATGATGAAATCATTAGGGTCAACGCATATT
Source organism: Adiantum capillus-veneris (assembly GCF_014529385.1). NCBI lineage: Eukaryota > Viridiplantae > Streptophyta > Polypodiopsida > Polypodiales > Pteridaceae > Adiantum > Adiantum capillus-veneris. The sequence continues at coordinate 69,293,191 of NC_140938.1, read as the reverse complement.
GCACCGAGTGTGGAATTACTTACTTGATCCCTGATTGCCCTAAGGACCTAAGCAAAGGAGCAAAAACTACTTTGAATATATTAGGAGCACTGCCTTCCAGTGGAGGGTCAGAAAACAAAACTCCAATTCCTGTTAAGGTCTTGACGAGAGCCCAAACAAGGAAAAATGACAATCAACCCAAGAGTAATGATGAAAATCAAGAAGAAATCAAGACTGACAAGTCTAGCGTCAGTCGTGATAATCCTTGGAAAGAACGAAGAGCGAAAATGAAAGCTAGACGTGAGCGAAAACAGAAAGCTGTAGAAGCTGAGCTAACAATGTCTCGAGAGCAACTTAAACAGCAAAGAGAGTCGGATTCTCTAAAATCAATGGAGGGACCAAGAAGCGCAAGCTCAGGAGGGTCTGTATTGGTAGATAAGGTCAATGAACCCTTAGATGAAATCTTGCAAGCATATGAAGCAAGATTGAAGAACAGACAGACTCTAGAGCAAAGGTGGATGACATATCCATATCCAGAGATAGAAAAACAGAGACTAGAGATGTGCAAGCAGCTGATTGAAACTGTACAAGCTTTACTAGAGCCTCCACCTATGGAAGTGGGAGATAGAATAATCAAACCTCCAAACAATGAAACACCTCTCAAAACTGAACAAAGGGTACCTGACAAGATAGAAAACGTTAAATCCTTGCCTGATGTAGAGGACGCAAGAATCGTGCCTAATAGCACTGATGAATCACTGAAAGATTTTCCACCGTATACACCTATTGTGGAAGAAAATTGGTCTGAAGAGCTATGGGAATTGGTGAGAAAAGCTCAAGAAAAATATGAGACAAAAACAGTCGAGTCAGCGCCTTTCTTGGAGTTGAACTTGAATAAGCCTCCATGGGATTTAGATGCTAAATCATTTCAAGGAGATAATGGTTCAGTTGCATCTGAAGATAGCAGACCAACATCACTCAGAACTTTGCTGCCATACATAGGAGACTACGAGGCAAGGTCAGAAATTCGAAGAGTACCTTCTCAAAGGATAGGAGGGTCAAATCAATTGGACACTAAAATCTTGACAGACTTGTTGACCACTCTGGTCAAGTGTACAATCACATTGGCAGAATTGTTAGAAATTAGGCCAAGCATGTGGACGGAAGTGGAAAAATGTCTTGAAAATTTTGGTATAAGGACGCCCTTAGACCAGTGCCACTCAACAAGGTCCGAGAGTATTGTGAGGGTGAAGATGGCAACACTACTCTATCAGTTGAGTATAACGGCATAGAGACTAAGGCCATACTTGATATTGGAGTTGGCATTGCCATTGCGACCAAAATGCTATGGGAAAAATGGGGAAAACCAGCAATACGAACAACTAGAATGAAATTGCAACTAGCGGATGGGCACATAGAAAGGCCTATAGGATTTCTTGAGGCAATTGTGGTATCTTCATGTGGCATAGAGTACGAACATACATTTACTATAGTAGATTTCGGCAAGAAGAACAATTATGAAATTATCCTTGGTAGGCCGTTCATGACGCAACTCAAGATGGTGCAGGATTGGGGGTATGATTATTTGTATCTAAGACATGCTGAAACCACTACACATGTAAACATGAAAAATCATAGCTACCATGATGTCACGAGAACACCTGTGGAAGAATTTGACTCGACCACCATTAGTGGATCAGAAGTCCCAGCGTGGCTCTGTAAGAAAAAGGAGATATGGATGTGCGGAGCATCTCAATGTAGTGAATTTGACCACAATGAAAGGACACTAGAGAGGGTCTTGGAAGACGATGCCTATATACGAGAACCCTTTCCTGAAGAGAAGCTCGAACCCCTAGAATGGTCTAAAATTTTTTCTACATTGGATGTATGCGTCAATGAAGTCACTCCCACCAAATTTTGTGATGAGAATGGCTACGATATCATACCATACTACATGTTGAGCAAAATTGTGGAGGAAGACGAGAACAATGGAGATACTGAGAATATGAGGATCAATAAAACGGAAATGAAACTTGAGATGAAGATAGTGGGCTATGTGGACATCCCCACTAAAGAAATCGAGTAGGAGGGAGAAGAATTTTATGATTCTTCTGATCAATGTGAAAACAAAGATAATGTGGATGACGAGAAGTCGGAAAATACGGAGGGAGACAACCATCAAGATCAAGACAATGACGTCTTCTACAATTTCCCAAACCAAAGTGAGAGACGCCAAAAAAGATACAAGAGTAGGCGACACCAAAACAGTCTACCAACTAGGCTTAGACCTATGCCGGAGTTCGGGGATAAGACAAAGTGTTAGGAATATTTCTTAAGGTTGCAGAAGACTCAGGTTTTAAGTCTAGACTGTTGAAACCTAAGAAAATCAGCAAAGCAAAAAAAAGAGTTGCAACGGAAAAATTGGATGTCTCTGGCGATCCAATTATAACAAAAGTTGAACGGAAAAAGAGATACAATGATTTGAAACAAAAACTGAAAAATGTATGGACAACTGAAATGGAAAGTAGCGATGGAACGAACGCTAGTGATGGGAGTAAAAAGATAGATGTACCTCCTCACTATTGTAAGTACACCATTCAGGAAAGAAAATTGGTGGTTCAACAACCAATGAGAGAGCCTAAATCAAACGAGTTCTACGATGGGCCAGAGAACGCCAAGAAAATAGACTTAGCAGAGCCAGGAGGAAGTCCTCGACCTACTTACATTGCCACAGATCTAAGCCGGGAAGAAGAGGACTTACTGATCAAAACGCTTAAGGAATTTCGTGATGTATTTGCCTGGTCGTACAAAGATCTGAAGGGGGTGGATCCTAACATTTGTGAACATTCAATCCCTCTGAAGTCTGATGCAAAGCCAAGCAAACAACGTCCATACACGTACAATGAGACATTCGCCAAAAGGATAAAGGAAGAGATAGACAAACTTATGGAGGCTGAATTTATTTATGAGATAGAGCACATGGACTGGGTGTCGCCGATAGTGGTGATACCTAAGAAAAACGGGAAATTACGAGTGTGTGTGAATCTCAAGAAGGTAAACGCGGCAACAATAAGGGACAACTATCCTCTTCCTATCACTGAACACGCCCTGGAACGAGTAGCAGACAAGCAAGCCTATAGCGTTATGGACGGATTTTCTGGTTATAACCAATTGGGGGTCAAACTAGAAGATGAATACAAAACAGCGTTTGCAACAAAATGGGGCATATATGCATTTAGGGTAATGCCATTTGGCTTGACCAATGTTCTAGCCACATTTTAGAGATTAATGACTCATGCTTTTAAAGAATACTTGCGAATATTCTTGGATATTTACATGGATGACTTGTGTGTCTATTCTCTATTGAGAGAAGACCATATAGATCATCTTAGAAAGGTATTCGAAAAATGCAGAACGTATAGGATTTGCCTCAACCTAGAAAATTGTGTATTCATGGTACGACAAGGTAAAATCTTAGGCCACATAGTATCGGCTAATGGAATTACCACTGATAAAGACAAGGTAAAGGTGATCATAGAATTTCCAAGACCAAACACGGTACGAGAGGTACAATCATTTATGGGACATTGTGGATACTACCGACGTTTTATCTACATGTACGTTGTAATAGCAAAACCCTTGTATAGTCTAATCACGATCTTCATATGGACCAATGAATGTGAGGAGTCATTCCAGAAACTAAAAGATGCACTGGTATCTGCACCAATTCTAAAAGCACCAGATTGGTCAAAGATCTTCCATGTACATGTAGATGCTTCGGCATTTGCAATAGGCTGTATATTAGCACAACCAGGAGAGGGTAATACAGATTTTCCGATAAATTATGCTAGTAGACAACTCAACAATGCAGAAAAGAATTATACCACCACTGAAAGAGAAGGATTGGGTATGATATATGCGGTAAAGAAATTTCGGCATTACTTACTTGCAAAAAAATTCACATTTTTGTGGATCATCAGGCACTCTTGTACTTAGTAAACAAACCTTGTAACACGGGAGGAATTGTAAGATGGTTCATTGTGTTGCTGGAGTTTGATTTTCCGGTAGTAGTTAAGAAAGGAAAAACTCATCAAAGAGCAGACCACATTTCTCGATTACTACATGGTGAAAAAGCTACTGGGGTAGATGATGATCTCCCCAATGCATACCTGTTTAATATAGAGATGGTACCAAAATGGTCAGAGAAAATTATTCCGTTGCTGACATATGGAATGAATCTTGATGACAAACACATGGTGGAAGACGTTAGACAAGCACAAAATTATACAATGCTTGCGGGAAGAATGTACCATCATGGAAACGATGGGATTCTAAGGTTGTGTATAGGCCCAGAGGAGTACGAAGCGTATCTAGAGGAGGCCCATACACAAAGAGGGGGATTCCATCGAAGAAATCAAATGACCTATGAACAATTAAGAAGACTTGGAGTGTATTGGCCAGGAATGGCAGGTGATGTAGCTAACTACATCAAAAAATGCAACTAAATTGCACATCCAATACCACTGTGGATTATGCCACATTATACCAAGTGACAGTAGAACCCGCCTGGAGTCATACTATTGTGGAATATTTGACTAATAAGGTGTTTCCAAGAGATTGGTCTAAAGCCAGACAAAAGGCTTTACAAATCGAAGCGAATAGGTATACCCTCATTAGTGACCAATTGTATAAAAGAGGAACTGATGACCAGCTGAGGTTAGTTCCTCATGAAAATGACTACTTTCCATTATTGGAACAAGCTCATGCAGGCATAGCAGGAGGTTATTTTTCAGTGGAGAGAACCGTAAAAATCATTATGGTTGCAGGCATATGGCGGCCGACCATGATTCAAGATGCAACAGAATTCGTGAAAAGGTGTGATGAATGTCAACGCACTAAGGTACCCGTTAAAAGAGACGAAATGCCTTTAAGAACAATGATGAGTGCTCGAGCATTCGCTAAATGGGGATTGGACTTTGTTGGTCCTATTACTCCACCAACGTATCGTTTACAAGCACAATATATCATAGTGGCCACGGATTACATGACCAAATGGGTGGAAGCAAAAGCCACAACGAAAGTAGACGCTAGAACCACGACACAATTCTTATACGAATATGTGTTTACACGTTATGGCCTTCCAATCGAGCTGGTGAGTGATAGAGGGACACACTTTGTAAATGAAGTTATCCAACATCTCTTAAATGAGTTTATTGTAATTCATCGCAATCTGCACCCTACCATCCACAAGCCAATGGTCAAGCAGAATCGACCAACAAAATATTGTGCACAGTTCTTACAAAACTGGTTAGTGAAACAAGAACGGACTGGGATCAAATGCTATATTCGGCATTGTGGGCTTATCGAGTTGCATATAAAACAACACTCAATGCTACACCATTTAATATGGTATATGGGTTCGATGCAATATTGCCTATTGAATTTTTGATTCCCACACTAAGGGTAGCCACACAATTGGATTGGACGGGGCATGAGCTTTCAGAACGGCTAGCGGACCTTGAAAAATTAGATGAGTTATGACTCAATGCTATAGCAGCCATATACGCAAAAAAAAAACAATAGAAAGAGTTTTTTGACAAACATGTCAAGAACAAGGACTTTAAAACGGGCGACTATGTCTTAGTATACACCCTTAAACAGCATGCCAAGAAGCTAAAGAAAAGGGGAATGGGGCCTTATTTGGTCCAAGAAATATCATCCAACGGAGCAGTAAAACTGTCGACTCTAGATGGAAAAGAAATGCCGAACTGGATTAGTGGGTGTCGTTTGAAAAAATATCATCTACCTTTAACACCGGAAATGTTGTTTCAATTGCATTATGGCAAAGCCTATAGATAGGAACAACAAAGAATTCAGGACCAGGCACAACAAAAAGCCAAGGAACGCATTGCTAAGCGGAAGCAGTTTCTCAGGACAATAAACATGGTCACACCAATGATGACTGATGAATATCCTCTTTCGACATTCCGAACAATCGAAGCGGATATACAAAGCGAAGAATTAGCAAAGACAATAACAGACTTTATGGCTCAGGACGAAAGCACCATTGACAACTTGGAAGATACGTGGTGTAATCCTTACATAAAAGCTTATGCAGGCACATAACAAGTTGAAATCTATGCATTGCTTGACACTGGAGCAAAAATGAGTGTCATCAGCTTTGAGCTCTTTCAGAAACTTGGACCAATGAGGAAGATCCTAGAGACACACAGGTTGAAAGTAGCATCGGGTGATGAGGTGACCACGTTGTGGTGTATTATATTACCAATCACAGTGTAGGCACACCCGTACACTACCAAGTTCCATGTGCTGCCACCAAGTAGATCAGCAATGTCGTGTATCTTAGCAGTGTCATGGATGAAAGCTAACATGGTATTCATTGATTTGGATACGAATGAAGCATTGTTCAAAAATTAAACTTTTCAGGACCCTTCTTATCGTATGACCAATACATGTCAAGGTGGAGACAGGAGTCAATACATCCGCAAGGCATTGACCAACAACAAACAAAGTTTACATGTCAAGAAACGTATTATCAAAAATCAACAATCATGCAGGGAACAAGGCAAGTTTGGGTACGACGTACAGATCTAGCCGAGGCACAATTTCATCAAGGGCGGAAATATAAAGTTTGGATCAATCAAGACAGCCTAATTCCTTTAAAAAAGTGGACAGAAGAATAGGCAAAACACCCAAAGCCAGCAAAGCTTCAAAGAACAATTGTCAACCAGCCGAATACGCAACGGACTATATTGGTATGGCGGCCACAATTACCAATTCAGAACGTGCCAACAACACAAGTATGGATGCCAAAGAAGACCACCGAACAATTGTCTACACCTATCAATGCCAAGCCAAATCATACAACCAGCACAAGGAAACAAACAGAATCCACAATAATAACTAGAAGGATCTGTACGACCAAAGTCCTCCAATGGAAAAGAAAGAATGTTCCACAAGAACATGCAACAAAATATACAACAATATCGACTTCAATGGAGCCACATACGCCAATTTAAAAACCGTGGAAAACAATCAAACAAAGAGCGACAGATTTACAACTTCTTCTGGCAAAGAAAATATGCCAACCAACTCAGGCTACCACAGGAAACCTCAACGACAAATTCCAATAAGCGAATCGCTTATACCTTCCTCTTACACCACATAAATTATTTCTACATGCATTGACTGTACATGCATATGGGGCTACATTACAAGGCCTGCATTAGCACATGTTCAGGCCCATGCACAACACATACCCGTGACGATACCCTGTCGTCCGGGAGGACTCCAACTAGGAGGGGGGGGAGGCCTTCCAAATGCGGACTCACGTCATATATTAGAGGGCAATGTTTGGGATTAATTTTTCAACCATTTTTGCGTTTTATTGTGTGATTTTTGGGAAAAGAATATGCCCTTGTAATTAATCACAATTGGGGACCAAATGATCATATATGAGCCCCTAGGGATGTGTATATACTATAAAGAGAGTCAAAACTGGCCAAAAACCGTTGAAAAACAACAAAAAATAGGCCAAGGTTGACGATTAAGAGTGAGAATGTACATAGACGAGAGAAAAGTGAGCTACAAAGTGTTTTGCTTTTCATTGGTATTTTTTATAGGTTAGAATTGCTATTTTCGGGTTATTTTGGGATTTATTTGCTTTTTTTAAGCCATTTTCTAGCAAAAAATATAGAAAAAAATCCATAATCCAGATGGAAACACAACAGAAGAGACACCTGATCAGAGCAAGATAAAGAAGATACAAAAAAAATAGGGACTGCAAAGGTGACAGGGCAAAAATGACACCGTCATGACAAGACCTCCAATAGGAGAAATCTGCAAAATTGTAGAATTGGAGCAACCGAGGTCCAAATCAGGAAATTTGCGTGCCTAAACCGCATCTCGCAAAAAGTTATGGCCACAGGTAAAAGATGGGAAAATTTTGTGTCGGAGTCTCGATTACATATAGAGAGGCTAGGCTAGAAATCTCTCATTTGAGTCATTTTCCATTGTGAGAGAGAGAGAGCTCCCTACAGCAGTTGAGACTTCCAGGAGCTCATCCATCGCGCACAGTCACCACATCGTCATCAGATATGAGAGGTATGCTCGTCAACACTGACTCTAAGTGTTGTTTACTTCAGTTAGTCGCAAAACCTCGCCAGCACCACCGTCACAACCTGTGCACACATACTGTAGACCGGTTGTTAGGAAGACCTAGAGGCCACCAAATGGAACCAAAATTGAAAGGCACAATGCCTATAGCTTAGGGATCAAGCCTATGACCTCGGAAAGCGGGAAGGAAGCCGCCCAGAAAACCCTAATTTCACAGGACTTGCAGAAGGACAGTTGAACCAAAGTGATCGGAAATGAGCCAAAACTCATAGGCAGCAAGCCAATAACCTCGACAAACCAACTAAATGGTTAGACCATGAAAAAGTTTGTCAAAACGGAGCCTAAAGTCCCTATCTGACGGAAACTGCGCAAAGCGTCACGATACTCTAACGGGCCGACCAAGTGACCAAATGACACCAAATTTGACAGGGTACATCCAAAAGAGGTCAACTACGAGTTGGAATGTGTCCACTCAAGAAAAAGCTCTTCCACTAGGAAAAATGCCAACAAACATGCCAAAAAGATGTCAAATGGTAGTTCTTGGTGATGTAAACACCAAAACAACAACCGACTGCTTTGACAGAAGGTCAAAAGGAAATGAAAGACAGCCGGAGTCATACAATGACCAAAAGGAACGGCGACCATCACCTAAGTGGTCTACTCCGACTCCAAAACCAACTAAGTGTTGCAAACAGGGAGTACACTCTTCTAAATTGATTAAAACTTGATGTGTGTGTCTAGGAGAGCCTACTAACACTATTGTGGTCAACTAACATCAAAAAACTTGTGAAAATGACTAGATGCTCAGTCTATCGCGATAGACTTGATATTACACTTAGACAAGTAAAGTTTTGATTTTGACGTCATGAGGGGTACTAACAAGGATTAATGACCACAAATATCAAATCAAAGTGCAAAATTGCTTTCTCTTGGCCAAGTAACTGAGTCTATCGCTATAGACTTGCTATTTTTATCTTTGGGGGGAAGGCTTTTTAAAATTTTCACAAGATAGACTTGGGGAGGCATATGGAGGCAGTACACCAAATTTGGTGACAAGATGGACTCATATGGCAAGCCAAGATAGACTTGACAGCAACTCAAGGTCAGAACAGGGCATCTCAAGGGCAGACAATTAAAATTCACATGTGAGAGGTCAAGCAACCTTACATCAACTAGGAGAAGGCAGACAGATGATACCAGAGCCAAAATATGACAAAATGACACTAAGTCCCAGTCTATCGCGATAGACTCAGCAAAGTGATACAGGGCCATCTTATAAAAAATTGGAATCAACAGTTGGCTTCAACATGATGCAAGAGGACTACCCACTAAGTTTGAGCCCAAAACAACACAAAATGAAGGAGATAGACCAACATCTCCTTGGAAGTAATCTGGAAAAATGGAATTTGATCCAAAAAGGGGTCACTTGACATTCATTTGAGGTGGAAATGGGATCAGATCATGTGCAAGACATGAGAAACCAACTGGTGGAGTCACAAGTGGAAAATATGTCCCTTGTCAAAAGATAGCCAGTCTATCGCGATAGACTGGGCAGAAATTGAAAATGAACTGATTTTCAGTTTGTGACTATAGGGTGACCTTACATGTCCTATCCACATACACCACACAAAATTTCAAGACATTTGGACTTGTTCTCCTTCATCAACAACATTAATTTGAAGCCATCAGAGTCGGACAATGAAAGAGCTTGTCTATCTGCTAACATTTTACCTTTAACTCATCTTGGGATTAAGAAGGCTCATCTAGATGCATGATTAAGTGGTAATCAATTTAGAAGATAAGTACTATGTTTGAACATTAACCGCTATTTGTGAATACAGGATCCATGGATGCTTCTCCGGGAAAAAGAAAAGGCAAGAACCTGGCAACGGAAGGTGCAATACCCTATGCACTTCTACCCAATTCACTAAAGCCAGCGGCCACCTGGATACCTGCAGACGTGCAACAGGCAGCAACCTTTCAAATCTATCAAGGTTCATATGTGGACGACAAAGGAAATTTAGTGGATACAGTGATGATCCCCAAGGAGGCAGAAAATTACCTGAAAAGATCACCGCAAAGGTCATGGCTAAAAAAAGTTGGCTTGTGGAACTTTGTCTCACTACCACCATTGGGGATAGATTTCAAGAGGGTACAACACCTAATTGAAACTATCCAAGAAGATGGAACTTGCAGGGTGGCAGGCATGGATAATGAGGTGATGGAGATTCAGATCACCAAAGAAATCATCAAAGAGGCATTGAAATTGTCTGATCTGGGAACCAACATGAGAGAAAGAAGGAAGAACCTCACAGTCTACCTGCAAAGGTCCAAATTGCCTTCTTTCGAACTCATAGAAAACCCGGAAGTAAGAGAACTGACACAGATATACAGTCAGTGTTTGTTGAGCTATAGCAAGAGATCGCCTAGATACACTACACCACACGCGAGCATCTCAACAACACTGACCAGGGCTATGGGAATGAGACATGAGTTCTATATAGATCACGCATCATATCTGTTTGAAGAAGTGACAAAGCTACGGCAAGACAAACCAAATTACATTGTAGGAGGAGAAGTCCTCACCAGAATAATATACCAGGCCATAGGCACGGCAGATCAGCTGCCACCTGCCCCTCATCAGAACGATTGGTTGGTGTTAAGAGAGAATATCAAAGACAGATCACAAAGGCGAGTACCGGCCTCTACTAACACCATTGGAGGATGCATGCTGGAAAGAGTAACCAGAAGTACACAGGAAAAGATGGAAGAAGAAAGAAAAACTGAAGAAGAAGATGTGCGACTAAAGAAGCGGAAAGCGGAAATGGAGAACAACACCAGATTGCAGAAGGTAGCAAAAATGGAAAGAATGCTAGACGGCTTTGTTCTCGAGAGATCTCTACGAGGTGATGTAGGCGCCACTTGGAAACCTTCTAGTAGCACTTACACATTGAGAACAAAGAATAAACACAACCCAGCTTTTGAGCTGGACTGGTTCGAGAGGTACATCCAAGAAGGGAATGCTATGGATGAACCATAATTGCTACTACAAGAGGAGGATCTCCAAACCTTGAGAGATCAGTTAAGGCCAACTTCACGAGATCAGGAAACACCACCTCCATCTCCAAGGCCAGAGGCAAGTGAGAGGCAATCAACCCCACCTGCTGACTCTCCTTCGCATTCAGAGACCTCACATCGTGATGAGAGGGTTCATACACCACCCAATGAAGAAGAAGAAGAAAGAACAGATGGTCACCCAAACATTGGAACCATATCACACATTGATAAAGGCAAGCAAAAAGAGGTGGATCAGACAAAAGGAAAAGCTTCCTCCTCTCAAGAAATTGAACTGGAAGCTACTATAGATGTGGATTTGCAGTCAATGGAGACCCTACTAAACCGAACAAGACTGCACAGTCAATGGTTAGCCGATCAGAACAGGTCCAACAAAACGAAGTTAGAAAAAACCCATCAAGATGTTCTAAAGCTGCAGGAGCAAAGAGATGATGACACCCTAAAACTGATCAGCATCAGAGATGCTGAGATCTTGGGGCTCAAAAGTAGAGTAAACCTCCTCAAGGAAAATTTACAGGAGTTTGAAAATTTCAATGCCATTTGTGAAGATACAATCAATGTATTTCTTGAAGATGTCAGTGACAGAGATGAACAAATCCAAAGGTTGGAAAAAGAAAAGCAAGATGCTGTGGAGACAGTCAAAAGTTTGCAAGTCATAATCAATGACTTACAAATTGAAGTTAAGGATTTGAGAGCAGTAACAAATATACAAGCAAGGGAAATAGAACGAGCAAAGAAACAAAAAACGTTGCTACCAACAACACCGGTGGTCCAACCGCAAGAAGAAGTGGCTGCACTGAAGAGAGAGCTGGAGTTGGAAAGAAAACAACGCTTAATGATAGCCAAAAGTGCGCTTAGAGCAGAGGATCAATTACAAAGGCAAATTTTGGACTTACAAAGTGAACAGCAACAAGGACCAGCTCATGACAGTGACATAGAAAGCATTGTTTCCAAGTCCCTCAGGGAGGAAAATGAAAATTTGCACATCAGGGTAAAAGAGTTAGAGGAGTCTGTAGCTCAAAAAGACATGGAATTTCAAGCTCTCCAAATCAATAATAGAACAATGGCTGCGCAAATTGCAAGTCTTCAAACTGCAAGGAAACACCAAGGACAGGTACGAGTGCACCTTGAGCAAGCAGCCATGGATTTGGTTGGACTGGCAGAAATATATGGGGGTGAAGATGACTACGAGGAAGAATCAGATGATCATGAGGCCCCAGATACACAGACTGATCAACCTGGCTCCAAAGACCAAGAAATAGACGAAGATTTAGTCACGAAATTGGAAGAGCAGAAGCTGGCGGCACAAATGGAAAAGCAATCAGAGATGATGTGGTACAAGGCCATGCAACTAGAGAAGGAGACTCCAAGGGCTCCCCATATTAGGCAAGACAGCAGCAGAGCTACGAAAAGAATGGAATGCCCCTATGTTACCCTATGCTCTGCTGAAATACGAAACTCTGACACATCAACGGCAACTCGCAAAGGAAGAACAAGTGCCACTGTTTGAAGGAGAATTACAGGATTGGTAACAGAAAAACAGGATAGTAGATAGCCAGCCAAAGTGGAGGCGTCAATGGCTTTTGGATCACCCTAATAACCTGATCCACTTAGTCAACGCACCTCCTGAGCTGAGGAATGATAGGACTTTTTGCCGAATGCCCCGAACTTACACTTACAGCCAACATAAAGCACTACAAAGCAGAAATCCTACATGGCTGAATTATCTAGTATTGCTAGGGCCTGCGGAGGGAGAGAGAATATCCGGTTCTTACATGGTGAAAACCCTTCAGGGCGCCATCGCAGAATTCGGAGGCTCTCCCGACCTATCCTACAAGATGCTATGTAAAATAGCTCAAACCTTTTTGGCCTGTCTCATAGTGTTCTCAGAAAGCTGGATTTCAGAGTACATGAATACAGAATGAACCATCTCAGAGCTTTCATATGATCTAAGTGGGCCACCTACAGAGCCAGTGTTGTATGCCTACTTCAGACGGCTAATGTTTCTGCCAAGCTACCATCTCCAAACATTTGGAGAAGAATTTTACACAGGCTTCTTCATGTACAAGTCCAAAATTTTTGGCCCATTAATGGCAAGCAAGTCTATGCGATATGATATGTTTCTACATCAAATCAACCAAGAAGGAAGACATCGACACTGAAGACAAAGACGATCATGTCGTGGTAGACATGAATTAGGAGGGGGGGAGTGTTGGAGCCCAACTTGTCCAACTGTTGTAATGAGCCCACCTTGTAAAGCCTATCAAATTCCCATTTTTATGTCAAAGACGTCTTATCATTTTGATCCACTTGTTTGGGTTATGTAAAGATTAATCAGTCAGTCAGGACCAAGATTTGTTCCCACTTTGTAATTATGAGGAAGAGAATCCCATGTACATTTTTGAGCTAAGGTGACTAAAGTATAAAAGTTACCTTAGAGCCATTTTTTGAATAATATTAATCCTGTGGCGTACGAGTCTGAGAGAGCGAGAGCGAGAGAGAGAGAGAGAGAGAGAGAGTCTTATCCTCTTTGTTACGCGCTACTCCCTCACCGGATTCATGACGTGACTACACCATCGCGGTAGCCTCTCCGAGAGCTACTCACCCACGCCACGCATTCACATTTTTGAGCTGTTCGCAATCGATCCTTCCTCGAGCTTGTTTCTCTTGTAAGTAGCACAAACAGTGTCTGTTTTCAACAATCAAGTGCTTTATGGAATGAGAAAGAGATTAGCTACACATAGATACTCATAAACTTAGGTTTCGCCCACTTTTGGATTATGACCTATGAGTCTATCGCGACTGTAATCGAGATAACTAGGGTTCAAATCTGGTGAGATTAGACTTATAGGTAAGTATATCCTATTGAGAGGATGGTGCCTAGTAATTTTGATGCGATTTCGAGTTCATTTAAGGTGTAAACGGTGTTGTGATCGTTTAGGGATAGAGTGGGTTGCATTCTACAAGGGTTAGTGATTGATGCATCATAGAAGTGCGTATGTGTAGATTGGTCTCAGCCTGACAAGCTAACGAGATTGCCTCTGTGCACCTACGGGTTAGTCGTGTCATCGGATGATAAGTCTGTTGTCTGTGTCGTGCTTGTGAGCATGAACAGGGGAGTAGTTTCGCCCTAAAACAGCGTATCTTAAAGTGGACTTTGGAGCTTCAAGAGTATGATTTGAGTTTAAAGTGGATCATTCTGTTAAAGCTCACTTGGCGTACATAGTGGTGTACAAGGGAAGGGAGCTTCCATCTTACCCAAGGGTTGACAAGGATGATCATGAAGAGGAAGTAGATATTACGGATGCGTATACAATGGTGTTTGATGGTGCATACAGAAAAGTTCTTCAAAAGACAAGTGGTCGGGTAGTCATTAAGAACCCAAAAGGCGATGTTATCTTTACTAGAGCTTACAATCTTGATGAAGATTAAAGTAACAATGAGGCTGAGTATCTCACGCTTTTTATTGGGTTGAAGCAGTGTGTTGAGTTTGGATTGAAGAGAGTCATTGCAAAAGGGGATGTGTTGCTAGTCATGAATCAATTCCTTGTTTTGTGGAATGTTAAGAAAGACAATTTGAAGAAGTGGTTCTATGGCATCAAGAAGCTTTTGCATGAGTTTGGGAAGATATAGTTTAAGTATTTTCCTCATGAGTAGAATAAAGAAGCTGATGAGTTGGCTACGGACAAGTTGGATGCCTTGGTATCTACTTTAAAGGTCAAGGAAGCCTTGTATGCAGGAAGGGAATCATTGCAAGATGTAGAATTATTTCTTGGTCAAGGGAAATGTCCAGAGGGCATGTCAAAGGTTCAGCTTAAAAGAGAATAGTTGAAAAAGCAAGAAACCACACATTGTTATGTGAGGATCTCATGCTTTATGGCAAGGATAGCGTTTTGAGAAAAGTGTTATACAAAGAAGAGATAGGCTTGATTTTGGAGCACTGCCACGAAGAAACAGGCCATCAAGGGAAGGATCAGGTTGTCTTTTGTATTTTGAGAGCAGGTTATTGTTGGCCCTCCATGATGAGAAATGCTTATTTTTTGTGCAAGTCATGCCATGCATGCCAAGTGTTTGCAAATTGAAAGCTTTTGGCTAAGCCTCAAAAAGATATAATGTCTTTTGATGCATTTGCAAAATGGGGTGTGGATGTTGTATGTCCAATGCCAAGAACCAACAATGGCAAAAGGTATATCCTTGTGGCTATGGACTATTTAGCAAAATGGGTGGAGGCAAGAGCGGTAAAAGATGTAACAACAGGAAGAGTGGCGTCTATTTTGTATAAATAGGTGTGTGGCAGGTTTGGAGCTCCTAGGTTATCATTTATGATCATGGACCAGGGTTTCGGGGAAAACTTGTTGCTGCTCTCATGAGGAAATTGAAAATTTAGCATATGCATTCTTCTCCTTTACTACCCACAATGCAATGTGCTGGTTGAAATGGTCAAATTGTGAAGATGCTATCAAAGTATGCTAGAGAGCATCCTAAAGAGTGGGACTTGGACTTGGAAAAGTGTTTGTGGGATTATAGTACTGCGTATAGAGTGTCGACACAGTTTACACCATATGAGCTTGTTTATGGAAAGGAAGCTCTTATGACCATACAGGTGCAGTTGTTGTGCAGAATGCAAGGTTCGCATAATGACAAGCTGCAGGAAAGAATTCTTTCTCTAGAGTTGTTGCAAATGAATGGAGAGAAAGACAGTGATTATTATTTTCAACAAGCAGAGACAAGGATGGAGAAAATGAATAAGAGGCTGCCAGAGAAAGAGATTAAAGAGGAAAATATGCTTATGAAGTATGACTCTCGCTTGGATTTTACTTTTCAAAGAAGTTGAGGGACAAATGGTTGGGTCCATACAGAATGAAGCATGTATTTCCTAATGGCACATATGAGTTGACAAAACATTTCAACAAAACATTTGTGCTATAGAATAAATGGTTATAGATTGAAGAAATATTTTGAGAGGGATGTGGTTCCAGATGCAAATAGTCTCTTGGTTGAGCATAAATGTTCTACCTAGAGGGTGGGCAATAATGATAGACCTCTTTTGTCCTGTATAAAGTAGCATGTAAATGCATGGACATATGTATAAGGGATGTAAATACATGAATTTTGGAGCTTTGCAAAGTGGTTTCAAGTTTTAAAAAAGATGCGACGTGTACAAATTATAAATAGTCATGCTTGCCTGACGACAATCAAACACACGTACATGCATGGACAGGGTGTTGGCACCTTATATATGGTTCCAAGTGGCTTCTTTTGGTTCTAGGAAATATGTTTGATCTTTATAGAATGTAAATAATTCAAGTGGGAGGTGTGGACACCCTTGACCTGCCCGAGAAGTTTGGCACATGCAATAACTATCTATTTACGTTGTCTGATCTGCAGTGATGCGTGCACCGCCTTGGAAGTGGTAAAAAATAGAATATGGGGATGTGGAAAAGTTATTTGGGTATCGAGAATTATGCGTACAAAATTTGGTGAATTTTAAAGTCCGTTTGGGGTTTTTCTCGCAAAAAATGCCCGCTAAGGGTCAAAACTGGCCAAAACTGGGGCTAAAAAGGTCAAAAAATGACAACAAATGGTGTGAAAAAGCTTCAAATTGACACATCACTCACGGTTCCATGAATGTTGAGGCTAAGGGAGAACTTTTGATGTGCAATACCAGCACTTTCACCTCTTTGTGTGTGAGAAAGGCCTTTTGTGGCTAGAGTTTTTGAGTTTTTGATGGTTTTTCTTGTATATTTTGGTCACCATCAAGTGTGATTTCAAGTATTGATCAACTCGGCTCACCTTGGAGTGTCTGCGGGAAGGCAAGGGCTTGTAGGTTGAGGTGTTTGGAGTTTGAAATGTTTTTGTGGGTAGTATTTTTATTGAGCTCTTGAGTGGTGGTGTGTGTGGGTTGGAATTTAAGTAAATTCCTTGTGTTGTGTTGAGTTTTCTGGGTGTGTGAATGTGCGTATGGCATCTTTTTCTCCATCACAGTGAGCTTCATCCTTATGCTACGCCCAACTCGCTCATCTCATTGGAGATCAATTGCACCATTGTTGTAGGCTTGAGGAGAGCTACGCGACAATGCCAAGCATTCCACAAGAGATGAAGGACATGTGTTGATGCACCTACAAGCTATTTGTGGTCATAAGTGTATCAAACGATATCTGTTTTATGCGTGCAAGCAGTCATTAGAATCATGGTGACATAAGCTACGCATAGATACTCATAGATTTTAGCTTTGAGAATTTCAAAATTTTGCTCTGTCTTTATACGTGTTTTTTGCAGATGGGTTTAGAGCAAGGGTTGTGAGTGTAGAGGCTTAGGGACAGGTGTATCCTAGTGAGGGAATGGTGTTCCTTGAGTTTCGTACGATTATGACACGATTTGATGGGTTTCCTTTTTTTGTGTGTATGTGCGTAAGTGGTTTAGTTGAGAGCAGTGAGATTCTAGATTGTGGTTTAGTTGGCCTTCCAGAGTGTTGTCGTTGTAGGATGGTCTCAGTCTAACAAGCTAAAGAGATTCCCTCTGTGTGCCTATCATGTCATTTGTGTACTCGATTGACATTATTTTGATCTAGGTTGTGTTGCATGCACTTTATGGGTGGTGTGATTAGCTCGCGCAACACTCTCCAATAGTCAAAGAAGAGTTGCCAACTACATCAACCACAAAGTCCAAGCCACAAAGCCTAAAGCATTTGGTGGAAGCAAGTGGGCCTATGCTCTCTCTAAGCCTAGAGAGTTCAATTGAAGTACAACAACCCAAGTGTCACCGCCGCATGAAAAATAAAAGGCGATTGAACTAGACTCTTCTTGTCCAGTCTATTTTGAACCCAGTATGGAGGATCTTGTGGGATTTAACAAGAGGTAGAGGCCTGTGGTGAAGGTGTCAGCTCATCCACCGTTAAGATATGCAACTATAGTGGTCAAAGCCTTGTCCTAAATCCAACATGGATAATAAAAATAGGCCAAAAGTCTTTCCTTTTTGTTTCTTACAACACATGCATGTAAACGTGTACATTGATAGGAAGATATTCTACCAGCAAAAGATTGTTTTTCTGTTCAGAGTAGATATGCTTGATGAAATACTTAGATCCCCATGTCTCATCATCTTGCCCATTCTTAATTACTACCACTCTTTTGATGTAAGCATCTTTATTCTATTCTAGCTCGTGCTCTTCTTAGCTCCAGCTCCAGCTTTTGAGCCTTGCATAAAACTTTATGAATCACTAAGTCATTCAAAAAAAAGAAAAAGAGTTTGTGATTGTCTACTCATTGATTTACTACCATGGCAAGTGTCTCTTTTCCCACATTAAGTGGCAATAAGGGAGAAGACATCACCACCAATTTTTTGGGTAACTTTGACATTGCATGTGTGGTTCCAACAAGGATTACAACACCTCACGGCTACAAATTTTTCCTCTACTGATGAAAGTAGAGGTCAAGTCTTGGTACAATGATTTTCCCCAAGATACCAAGGATGCATGGGACTTACTATGTACTGCATTCATGAAGAGATTTGGTGGAGGAACAACCTCAAAAAAGTTATGGCAGCTACCAATAGAGTTAAAGCAGGGAAGTCTGCTAGAGTATGCCACTTACAAATCCAAGTTTGTGGATTTGTGGGAATGATGGGTTGCCTCACTAGAAAAAGGTGAAGGAGAACCTATTTCCTGAATAAGAAACCGTTTCATTGCTAGCCTATGGTCGCCGCTTAAAGAGAATGTGAAGGGGAGATTTCTTGCAATGTATGAGTTGGCAGTGGAAGTAGTCTGCCTTAAAGATAAGAAGCTGCATGTACAAGCAAGAGTCAATGAGTCAAAGGAATCAAGATCAATCCAACTAACCCTAGTTATTGCAACGATTGCTAAAGGTCACTCAAAGGACCCAACCACAATAGGCATTAGAAGTTCAACAAGACCTATTGAGCCGCATCACTACTCAGCTAGAGAATCTATCTGTGCATTTGGTGCAGTAAGGGCATGCACACAACCGCAATCAAGAGCAAGGTAATGGACAACAAAGGCAGAACCAAGAATACCATTGCTACAATTGTGGGGAAGAAGGCCATGGCATATATTATTGCCCACACCCAAGGAGGCAAAATTTCAAAAGAGGAGCAAGACAAAACCAAATCTCACCACCAAGGGCACCACAACAATCACCACATATGCAAATCCTACAAACATCCGTTCAACCACATCCACACCACCACCACAACGTCTCATTCCACCCTTACCCCCACTACCAGTCGGCAACCAGGCAGTAAGTGTCATCAGTCTTGAAGGTATAAGGGAAAGGCGAAAGTGGAGGAGGATATCAAGAGAGTGAAAAAAGGTAAGACCAAGGTTGAAGGGGCAGATGCCATGGGGATAAAGCATGTTAGGCATGGTGAATCTTCCCATAAGGAAGAAAAGATGAAAACTAAAGGGGAATCCAGCAAAAATCCATCCAAGTCACAACGTAAAATTGACATTGTAGATTTATCTTTGGTTTGAATGTTCCAAACCATATGATTTGGTTCAAGATGTTTCTATGCAAGGCCCAAAAATCACGTAGCCCCAATTACTCCACCTAGTACCTAGGGTGAGGAGACAAAGTACCCTAAGAAGATGGAGCAACCTGATTCATCATCATCAAACCAAGGGGAGCCACCAAGTATACAACCTCGGGTAGAAGCAAGTAAGCTACATTGAATGCTCTCTAGTGAGCTGTGTGGGAAGGAGCGCGAAAATTATATTTTGATGCTGAGTAATTTTTCCACATTTTTCATTGATAAATATGATAAAATCATTGGCATCACATTAGTTTAGCATCACATTAAGCTCAAGGAGGTAAGTAAACCTATAGTGAAAAAGCTCAAGCGGCTAGGAGTAATTCAACAAGAGGCCTTGCTCAAAGAGGCAAGGAAACTGCTAGAAGCAGGTTTCATCTATCCTATTGAAGAATCAAAGTGGGTTTCCCCAGTGGTAGTCACACCAAAGAAGAATGGTAAGTGGAGGGTTTTTTGTTGATTACAAGCCCCTTAATGTAGCCACAAAGAGGGACCATTTTCCTCTTCCTTTACAAGATGAAATTCTCAAGGTGGTAGCAAGACATGAGTGCTACATGGTATGTGATGGCTACTCAGGCTACTTCTAAATTAGCATCATCAAAGAAGATCAAAATAAGATAACATTCATCACACCACGGGGAGGTTTTGCTTACAGAGTCATGCCTTTTGGTCTCACTAATGCTCCGGCCACTTTTCAGCGCTATGTGACATTTGTCTTTTAGCCATTCTTTGGAAAATCAATCCGTGTTTTTATTGATGAATTTTGTATCTATATCTCCCACTCTTTTCATTTGAAAAAAGTGTATGAAGGTCTAGCTAGGCTGCAAGCTTTGGGTGGGAAACTCAATGTGGAGAAATGCCACATTGGTGAAAGCAATGTTACTCTTTTTGGCCATGTGATCTTTTCCAAGGGCATTGAAGCTTACCGAATCAAGGTTCAAGCCCTAGTGGCTTTTCCCTCTCCCACCACAACAATTCAATTGGTCTCTTTTTTGCAAAAGGTGAGGTATTTGAGTAGGTTCATTCACCTTGTCTCTCAAGTGGTTCTCCCTTTACAATAAGTTACCCATCAAGAGATCTTCACTTGGAGTGAAGAAAATGAACAACAGTTCAATGAAGTAAAACAAATTCTAGCCTCACTCCCCACAATTGCACCTTCAAAGTGGAAAAATACATTTTATGTAAACCCTAGTGTGGGCAATGACAAACTTGGGGCAGTATTGATGCAAAAGGATCCTCAAACTTCTTTCATACGTCCTATCTACTTCTCTAGTCACATGCTGACTCCATCAAAAAAGGGATACATGGCAGTGGAGCACATGTTTCTTGCATTAATTTTTGCCCCTACTAAATTTTGATCTTATTTACTATCTAGACCATTCATAATTTTAACCATGGAAGAAGAATTTCCTTATGTAATGCAGCACATGGATGTTTCTTCTAAGATTTCCAAATGGCTCACAAGGTTTGCAAGAGTTTGACTACACAATGCAAGTGGAGAACTCCACAAGAGCCAGTCTAGGAGGCATTCTCACTCATTGCCACTATGAAAAGAAGATGAAAATCAAGAAAGTGACAAGGAAGTAACACTTGTGTTGGAAGTCCCTAAGATAGAGAGGGCTCACTCTCTTTTCTTTGATGGAGCCTATAAGAGGACAGTGGGAAAAGTTGCAGCGGGAATTCTTGTCTTCAATGAGCAAGGGGAAAAGTTATTCTCCATAGGGAATATCTTGGACTCCCACTCCAGCCAATGAAGCAAAATATGCAGCCTTAACTCTTGGGCTAGAGTGGTGTATGACACAAGGTATTCAACAGTTAAATGTATTTGGTGATGCCATGTTTTTAATAAAACAAATACAAGGAACTTGGGCTTGTAAAAATCATAGCTTTCTGGTCCATTTGCACCAAGTTAAGAAACTTGTAGGGAAGTTTCAAGATGTACAATTACATCATGTCCCTCGAGAAAAAAATCAAGAGGCAGATGCTCTAGCTAGAGAGAAACTACAAGATGTTCTAGCGGGTGCTATCAAGTTGAAGCTGCCTCTCTTCCAAGGTAGCGATGCTATGCCTAAAATCATGAGTTTCTTGGACACATGAGAGCATCCTAAATATCTTACTAAGGTCCAAAAGCAGTGTCTTGTGGGTAAGGCAACAAAATACCACCTTATCAATGACGACCTTTATTGTAAGGGTAAGGATTAAATCCTTAGGCGAGTACCTCTCTCTAGAGAGATCATCAAAATCATTTCAAGTTTACATGATGGAGTTTGTGGAGGGCACTTTACACTTGACATCACCAGTAGGAAGGTTCTACAATCTGGGTTTGTGTGGTCTAGTTGATACAGAGATGTGCATCACTGGTGCAAAACATGCAAAGAGTGTCAGAAAGCTGGTGATAGGAGACTCACATATGAGCCACAAATTTCTATTATCTCTTATGGACCATTTTCAAAATGGGGAATTGATGCCGTTGGGCCTTTGCCAAGGACCTAATCAAGAAAATTGTATAGCATCATGGGTGTGGACTACATGACGAGGAGGGTTGAAGCACACAAATTATAGCCAAGTTTGTATTTGAAAACATTTGTTGCTATTTTGGCACTCCTCTTGAAATAATTTCTGACAGGGACCAGATTTTAGAGGAGACCTAGTAGGGGAGCTAATGGAGAAACTGGGCATCTCATGACAACACTCAGCTCCCTACTACCCACAATGCAATGGTTTGGTGGAGAAGGTAAATGGTATGATATGCAAGATCATCACTAAAAAAATCAACATTCACAAAGGTGAGTGGGATAAGCACCTTACGGCTGCACTTTGGGCTTACCGCACTTCATTCGTACACCTCTTGGATTCACCCCATATTACTTGGTGTATGGTAAAGAGTACATTTTACCTATCAAAGTTTAGTTAGCTACCCTCAAAGTGCTAGCTAGGCAGATGGAACTCCCTAGTGCTCATCTTCACAACCACATTCTTGATCTAGAGAGGCTTCAACTAGACAAAGAAGATGTTGTCAACTATTATGCAGCACAGGTAGAGCAACGTCGACTTATATTCAACAAGGGACTTAAGGCAAAAGGTCTCAAGAAAGGTACGTTGGTCCTAAGGTATGATAACAGGTTTGACTAGGAAGGATAACAAGTTTTCACTTATATGGGAGGGGCCATTCCTCATTAGAAAGTGCTACAACAATGGTAGTTACTAGTTGATGGATGCAGATGGTAGGCTCCACAAAATACGTGTCAATGGATGGAGGCTAAAGCAGTACTTTTTGAGGTTTGATCAAGCAATTATGATGGATATTCGTGAGGAGGGAGACTCCTCCACCTCAATTGAAGAAGAATCAAGTATAGAGTCAGAGACATAAATGCCTCTAGCTTCAAGGGCAGGGCTAATGAGGGCCGCTTTCAAATTTTGGATCACCTCTCTCTTACTATGTACTTGATGGCAAGGCTTCAAGGCTTCGTGGAGGAGGAAGGACCTGATGCATGAAAATCACAAAAAAATATGTATGTATTTATTTTGTACATAGCTATGGTTTCCACAAGTTTAAATCTTGGAAATAAGGAGAGGTAGGAACAAACCCTATGAAAATGAAAAATTCACTGGATGTTGATTCTACCTGACTGTCACTACCTACGGTCACTATGGGTAAATAATAAGAGTCAACAGTGAAAGGGAGAATAATCTTATTCATTATGGAGTTGGAGTCCACAAAATATTATCAAATTCAAGCATAATTCACTTGTGGACACAAGGCTTGTACATGGAGTCAAGAGGGGACCAACTGGAAGACTTTTGGAAGGGAAAAGACAAACACTTTTTTTTTCCTAAACATAGTATTGAAACCATAATAAAATTTAGCAGTAATTACCCAATATGTAGAGTAGGTATCACCTTCCATGTAGAGTAGGTATCACCTTCCACACAAGTTGCGATATCAATCCACATGGAGTATTGTACCATGGTGCAGCACCATGGTAATACTGTGCCTCAACAGTCATCTCCACTCTATCCCATTCTCTCATATCGGGTGTCATTTTTGAAGGATAGAATCTTTATTTTCCATGCCAAATCTTTGAAACATATACACTTCATGAGTGATGTTTGGCATGACATGTGCCCTAGAAATGTTGCAGCAAAATATAAAACAAAGAGTTGAACACAAGCATTGTTTGCAAAAAAAAAGAGTCAACATGCAATTAACAAACTTACACATTGGAAGTGTCAAGTGCAAGAAGAAACTCTGCTTCTTTTTTTCTAGACAACTCAAGGAATTGGCAATAGACACTAACATGGTATTGACCATTGTACGAATACTCTATCACAAAAACAATAATCATCATCTATAAAAACAAAGCTTTGTAACAAAAGAGTGAAAAAGGTTAAAGATATTACTTTCTTTGATTCTTTTCCACCATGTTTTAATCCTATGGTTGCCATCCCATACCAGAAATTTATTTCCTTTGAGCTCTTGCCACTCTCTACCAAGTGCTCTCTGAAACTCAACATTTCTTTCCTGCCAAAGTGGTCCCCATTCCTCCAAAGTCACTGTGGTCACGAGAATGGTATCTCATCTAGAATCCCCAATGGACACAAGAAAATGCCCCATAGTTTCTAAATATTTAGCAGAATCAAAAGAGGAAATGAGCCATTCCACATCATCTCTAACAAACCTAACAGCCTCATGCACCATAAGTCGACAAAGTGGAACATGAGGAGGCAATGTATTCTTCTTGACATAAACCTGAGTTAGAATGTCTTTCATCAAGCCAAGCAAAATTTGCTTGCCTAGGTGTTTGGAATGCTTATTCTCATCATCCTCTTCATGATCACTATCTTCTTCATTGTCGTGAGGATGTTCAATGTGAACATTGGTCTCTGCATAGAGAAAACACACAAACATTTAATTGTCCAAAAACAAAAAATTTGCCAGAGTCTCCTTTGTACAGAGACAACTTTTTCAAAAAAAAACTGCACACTCTATATATAGGGCTCTCAAATGAGATTTAAGGACCTTTTCTCAAACAAAAACAAAAAAAATACTTAATATTTTCTCAACAACTATCAATGGTATGTATATAAAAAATGATACACCCTTTCTTAATCTTCCACATAGTTGAGTACAACCAAACTTTCTCAACAAAAATCAAACGTCCATAGAATTTAACCATCTACCATTGTAGAATTTATAATACAAACTACGTTTCAACATAAAATTATAACATACACTCACAATTTGCCTATGATATCTACATCATCTTTGACATTGTTGGAGTCTTCATCAACCTGAGACTCGTCATTTATAAAAACACACCTTTTGAGAATCCTATTCTTTTTATTGGGTGGAGTCTAAATGTCAGACTCATGTGATGCCTCCTGATCGACAGCTCCCTTTGGTATAGAACTGGATCTTAGCTTCATGCTCACTTGACGATTGCTAAAAGGCGAAACTGGATTTATTTTCTTGCAATGCCTCTTTAGTGCCATTATCTACAAAACATATATTATGTATTTTTTAGTTTATATAAGACCAATAATTTGTAGCTAGGTACGTATTACATAAAGTAGACTATCTACTACTTGGAAAATATACTTTAGAGTGTAGATTATAGTATATAACACTATATGTGGTATACTATATAGTATGTATTAAATAGTATATAAAATTATATGTAGGTATAAAATATATATAGATACATCCTATATATAGTCCATTTTTAAACATATATTCTATACTATGTATTATACATATTAAATTATATAGTATATACTATACATTACATATACAATATCAACACTAATGTAGTACTATATTACATAAAACGTACTTTGTGTTATATATATAATATCTAGTGTACAAAGTACTATGTTACATACATAGTACTATAACGTAGTAATAAACTTCTTTATCATAGAACTATATTAGATATATATACTTTATATATATTATCTACTGTACACTCTATATATTATATACTCTTTATACTACATATTTACAATATACTATGTATTCTATATAATTTATATTATATATATAGTATATTTAGCATATACACTATACACTATATACTATATAATCTATTATTAATATACTATATTATGTATTTTATTGAATATATACAATATTTGCCTTGAAACCAATTTTGTTGCTACTTAACATAATAATTAAGAAGCCAAAAAGGTAAATCATTTTGGGGATAGTAGATACAAAACTCTCAATCATTTTGTCATTGAAAAATCATATGAGTAAAAAGAAGTTGTGGAAATAACACTATACTAATGCATAAATGTTTGATTTCACTTAGTATTAATATTTTTTGGTGTCCTGGACTGCATACAAGGCAAGAAAAGGCCAAAAGTGTCCACAAGAACATGTAGATGGGCCAAACAAGACTCTTGTTTGGCCCATCCATGTGCCCTTATGGCCACCCCCTTTTTGGCTTTTTCTGGCCACCCCCATCTATGTGCCCTTGTGGCCACCCCCTTTTTGGCTTTTTCTGGCCTTGTATGCACTCCAAGACACCAAAAAATGTTAATATTTAGTTTAAATTTAAATTTTCATGCATAGAATTACTTAACTTAAACACATTAAGAAGCCAAAAAGGCAAATGAATTTGGAGACAGTAGATACAAAACTCTTGAGCATTTTTTCATTGCAATTTCATCTCAGCACAAAAGAAGGGTGGGTAATACAAAAGGTAGCTGTAACTTCAGCTAATACTCAAAGTCCCTTTGCAATCGGCATGCAAGCTGCATGCTCTTTTGTTGTATCATCACTCTCTTTGCATGTATGGCACATAGGTTGGTATCTTCCAACACAACGATGTGCGGGCCTCTGTAGATTCTTGAAAAGCCTCCAACACCATTGCTTGCATTCTATATTGATTACCATAACTTTGGAGCACCTCCTTCACCATGCCAGCAAGGGGTGACTTGTCAAATTAAAAGCTCGGTAGTTTTCTGGTAGTGTAGGATTTTTGCAAATCCCTTGCTATTTTGCAATGCCGCTGAGGTTGTCTATGTGGCACTTGCACGTTTTCTGGTGGATGGCATTTGGGATTCTTGAAAGTTTTGATTTGCACCTATTTACATGCTTTGGTTCTAGATCTACTCCCTCTTTTGACTCATCCTCTCCCCTTGCCTCTTGATCTTATGATATGGGGAGATCTCCCTGGCCACGGGGCACAATCTTCCCTCCCACAGGTACCCTGTGTGTGCACAGTATCTGAGCACGTTGCCATGGTAGATTTGTCTCTGACTCGGTATCTATATGGACCACCCAAGCTCTAAATGTTCTTTCTTGTGATTGGTGGCACAACAATTACTCCCTGTCAGACTCCAATGTTTGACGGCCCTCCTCTTCTCACCAACACTTGGAGCATTGCTTAACTCTACGTCGTGGTGTTTGCTATTATGTATGTGTCAAATCTTCTGTCTGCGATGACTCTTGGGCCCAACTACCATGCCCACTTCTTGAAGAGTGCCTAGATAATGGCCAAGTGTTCGCAGCCATTTCCTTGTGTCTCTAAGACACATCGGCTTCTCACATCCTTGGAGAGTGTATTTGTTGGCAAGCGGATGCTCTTTGACGGTTTGTTTGGTGTGTGCCATTGGGTATGGTAAGAGCTCACATGTGCTGAATAAATAAGTGGTTTATGAGTAGATCTAATATTTATTAAGGGCCCATTTTAAAAGAGCCTGATTTAAAAGGACCTGTTCACACTAATTTTTACAAAACGCTATTAGTTTTTCAAAAGGTGCAACTTTATTTTAAAAAAAATGTAACCTGCGTTCACGTGTAGTCACTCGCACAAAATCCACGTTGACCCTTGTCGCACTCTGCATTGGTGCCATGCAGCATGCTTTTCAGGGCCTTGTGACATTCACCACTTGTTGTTATGCTCTTGAGGACTCAATTTGTGCACTCCCCTAGCAATCTTGGATTATCACGCACGCTCCATTTTGAGATTACGAGAAAATGTCATGCAAAAAAACCAGTTGAACATCTCCTCCAGATAATTAGACTGCACCATACCACCACCATGTTGAGTATTTTTAAAGTACACCCCCCTTGCTCGATAATGGGACTTCTTCATGCCTTGAGTGCTAAAAATCTCAAGCAAACCATATTTGTTCATAAAAAATACACCATGCGCAACGAAGATATGTTGTTCACATGAGAAAACGATGCACATTATTTAAAACAATCTCTTGTAATGAGTTCACTACGTTACATGGATTACCATGTAGTGTGTGATGTTATTTTCACCCCAAGAAAGGGTGAAAATTGCCAAGGCTTCTTGAAATGATTGGCATTGTTCTTTTGTTGTGCTAGTAAGGCCCATAAGCTTGACCATTTTATCAAAAGTTGCCCAAACTTGCTTGCGCTTGCTTGCAAGCTTGTCATTTGAATCATTGTTAGTAGTAGCTTTGCATAATTCCTTCCATAAGTCCCAAAGGTTACCTGCCTTGTGGTTGGAACTGTTTTGAGCATCATATCGACCTGGCTTTCCTTGGGTTACTTTCTTCAAAAAGTGTTTGGCTTTTTGTCCACTCATTGACACTTGTTGGGAAATTTCATGGGCCTCCCCTGTGTTCCTCGCAGCAACAATTGACACATTTTCACTGTGACAGCCAATGGAATTCAAGAGTGCGTCCACCCTTTTGATCGCTTCTTGGGACTTTTTCAATGTCTTCATTGTGAAAACATAGTCAATCTGGAGCTTCAATAGACTATCAAAAATTCACATGAATGCGAGTAATGCACACTGCCCAAGCCGAGCATTCACCATTTCCATCAAACCCATGAGCAGAGAAAACCTCACTTGCCCACCTTCTAGCGCCCCTTATTATCTCCATGCAACCATGTCTCTCTACTTGACTATCCACTACCATAACAAAATTTTCAACATACAAGGTCCTTTTTAACTTTGCTAACCTCGAGGCAACTCTACTATCTTTTGCTAGTAATTAACCTACCCTCACGGCCTTGCACCCCACCTTACAATTGTACATGTTGTTTATTAATCTCCACATGCATTCGGTGCAGATGTAGCCCTTCTAAGCAATTTATCACTTTACCCTCATCTAAAAGGCACCAATCTTATAGCTATTTGTGGATTGTATCCCCCTTCTACATGCGTTTTATCCCTTCATCTTGTACATCCGCACCATGATAAAATTGATAGCTTTATGTGCCTTGACCCCACCTTCCTTGTATGTTATAACCTACAACTTTAATCATCCTTGACCTTACCTTGAAAGTTAATTCCATTTTTCCACCTTGTACATTCCTCGGTCTTTGCCTCGCCTAGTTGGTGACCTAGAACCAAGTTGAACCCGACCTCATAAAACTCTAATGCTAAACCATACTAAACCTTGCCCCTTTCTTTTGGTTGTCTTAAAACCTGGCATACCTTAACTTAATAATGCCTCTACCAGCTTTTTATTGGATACAATGTTATTATCATAACCAACCTCTGTTTACTTTACTATCCACTCGCTGGACACCATTAATAACCTACTGACATAGACTTGCACCCCACCTTACAATTGTACTAAATTGTAATTTGTAAGTCTCCGCATACATCCGATGGAGATACAACCCTTCCAAGTCCCCATACATCCGATGGAGATGCAACCCTTCCAAGTTCATTTATCAGTTTAGCCTATGGTAAATTGCACCATTTTTATAGTTTGTCATTGCTTTTTGCCTCGCCAAGTTGGGGACTGGTACTAAGATAGCCTTGCCCTCATAAAAACTTTAATCCTAAGCAAATTTAACCTTGCCCCCATAACCCCAAGCTTCTTTTAAGCTAAACGTTTGCCTCCACCAGACTCTTTGCCCAAAACTCAACCTAACCTTCCACCACACTCTAGCCCCAGGCCCAAACCTCAACCTAACCTTCCACCACACTCTAGCCCCAAACCTAAACCTAAGCTAGCCATGTACATCAAATTCATCGTTGCACAGCTCAAGACTTCAATCTTGTATAATGAAGGAGAGGTTGCGACAAAATCTCTTGGAGAAATCTAACGGTTTGACCCTTATCAAGGATTCTAGTGCTTCATGAAACCCCCTAGCCATTGGTACCACTTTTATGAAATCTCTCTAAAGATCACAAAAAATTAACACCTTAAAAAATTCCACTCCCAAGGAATTACACTGACTTTCAACTAAGCCAATCTATTTCTTGGTATTCATCCATCACCATGAAGTTGTACACAAGCCCATTTAATGCTTAACTAGAGAAAGCCAATCTTTTTCTTGGTATACACCCATCACCATCTTAAACTCTTAAAGTTGTACACAAGCCCAATGAATGCCCAACAAAGCCAATCTATTTCTTGGTCTACATCCATCACCACTGAAACTCTTAAAGTTGTACTCAAGCCCAATGAATGCCCCACCTACCCACATTTCCCTCCAAAAATTCTTAAATTTTTTCCCTCCAAAAGTGCTTATAAAACCAATAGCCTAAAGAGAGAATTTTTTGTATTCATGGAATTCCCTGATGAGACTCAATAAGTCGAAACGCGTTGGCAAATGCCATGATGCCATGTTTGAGTAAAATCTCTCTTTTTTCCTTGGTGGGATCCCTTCTCTCCCTTTAAGCTTATGTGAAGTACTCGCATGCTTGGCTTTTAGAATTACTCAAATAGACGCTTTCCATTCTCTGCCTTCATCTCTGACATCAAGATTGTCTAACCCTTCGTCTCCATCCCCTTGCCATGGAAGCATTGAACCGCCCTTTGTAGAGTTTTTGTACCCTCGAGTGCAAAATGGACAAGGGAAGAGAGAAGAAGCCCCTTGTTTGCAGCCAAGCAAACACTTTATGGTCTTCAAGTCCCCACCTAGGTGTCACTCCACATCAAACCTACCGAAACCCTCAACCTTTAACTTCTCGCCTACAAGTTGCGAGTGTATTACTTCTATGATCCATAGAATTATCTCAAAAATCCATAAAAGTAGTCCATTGGTCTCTTTGGGCACCTCAATAGCACCCAACTACCAAATGTCTTTCTCTGATTTCACACTAAAAGACAGGGTGGGAGATCGCTTGACAGAATCCCTTTGCTTGGTTTGTAAAAGGGCCTCATTCACTAGAGTGACACTTAGCCTCTCTAACCTTCAGCCTTTCACTATTTGATACTTATCGAGAGATTTAGCACAAAATCAAACTTTGTGCCAATCACAAGATCTTAGACTTCAAAGTCTATGATAAGAAGAACAAAACCAAAAGAAAGAAGTATAGTGTGTCACCTTCTTCAGGTAACTCGTAAAATCTACGCATGGCTTGTTAAAGCCTTCTAAGGTCCACAATAATATTGTTCCACATTGTGTAAGGAAAGCCTGTTTTTGAAGGTCTTATGGAGTGTTTCCTACCTTTTTCCCTTGCCTTTGGTGTGCACAAAGCATAAAACAAAGTTGGCATTGTTGGAATTATGGTTGCAGAGAAACACACACAGCTTGGAGAAGACGAAGGAAGCTCAAGGCACACAATGGAGAGTGTGTTACTTAGTGTGCAATGGAAAGATAGATAGCCCTAGAGTGATGGGCGTATATACAATGCACGGGGGAAAAAAACTCTTAAAGAGGGAAAAAATGCCCCAGCGATCCTAGTGTGTTCACACACATCACTACCACATGTATATGGTAACAAATCCCCCCTGGAGTGATGCGGTGAACGAGAGCTGGCACATGAGTAAAGGGAAGTGCCATGCCCTGAGGACAGGATCAGTCCACAAAGGGGAGTAAGCCCAAAGCTTTGAGGAAAGCTTCAAGCTTCTCATGAGACAATGCCTTTGTGAAAAGATCTGCAAGGTTGTTCTGTGTTGGCACATAAGCCAAGCTGATCTCTCCTGCTGAGAGCCTCTCCCTGACATAGTGGTAATGCACCTCAATGTGCTTTGTGCGAGCATGAAAAACTAGGTTCCTCGCAACTGCCAATGCGCTCTGACTGTCAGTGTAGATAGTGTTGGCAGTGTCCTGTCCAACACCCAAATCAGCCATAAGGCGTCTGATCCATACACACTCAACTGTAGCTGTGAAGACTGCCCTGTACTCAACCTCACAACTCGAAGTGGCCACAGTAGGTTGCTTCTTGCTCAACCATGATATACATGAACTGCCAAGCATGAAACAAAAACCACTTGTGGACACTCTTGGGTCAAAACAACCAGCCCAATCTGAGTCCGAAAAAGCATGTAAGTCTGGTGGCAATGATCCCCCCTTGGGATAAAACAAGCCAAGATGTAAAGTGCCACTAAGGTAGTGGAAAATCCTCTTGACAGCCTGCCAATGCGTAGACCCTGGGCTATGCATAAATCTGCTGTCCTGTGAGACTGCAAACTGAATATCCGGCCTCGTGTTGCATACATAAATGAGGCAGCCAACAACAGTTTGGTAAAGAGTGACATCAGCAGGATTGCCAGCATCATGTAGACTCAACTTCAAACCTGTTTCCATGGGAGTGGCAATAGGTTTGCAATCCTCAAGTCCAAACTTACATAGCAATGTCTCTATGTAACTTTTCTGACACAAGGCAATACCACCATCACACTGCTTAAACTATATGCCCAAATAATGATGCAACAACCCCAAATCTTTCATCTTGAAAGTAGTATTCAAATCAGCCTTAAATTCAACAATATGTCTCTCATTTGGTCCAGTGATCAGCAAATCATCAACATAAAGAACCACGATGAGAAATACATCACCCTCACGCTTTACATACAATGTGCTTTCTGTTGGGCTGTTACGAAAGCCTTGTTTGACCAAATGAGTGTCAGCTTTCTCATACCAAGCACGAGGAGATTGCTTCAAACCATACAAAGCCTTGTTACATTTGCACACTTTGTCCTCTTGTCCTTTTATGACAAAACCGCGAGGTTGCGTTACATAAACTTCCTCAAATATGTCACCATTCAAGAAAGCAGTAACAATGTCTGATTGATGTACATCCCAACCAAAATGAGCTGCCAATGCACATAGAAAACGCACAGTAGTCATACGACAAGTGGGAGCAAAAGTCTCTTCATAATCTATGCCTTTTTGTTGTGCATAACCCTTTGCAAAAAGTCGAGCCTTATGGTGATCAATCTCACCATCCGGCTTGCGTTTCAATTTGTAAACCCACTTTGTACCAATGGCCTTTTTTCCAGAAGGAAAATCACATAAAGTCCATGTGTCATTTTCTATAAGTGCATCATATTCTGATTGCATGGCATCCATCCAATTTTCTGAATTTTGTGCTTCATCAAAAGTCAGAGGCTCCTCAACATCATGTAAGCTAGACACAGCCAAAGCATAACAATCTGATGCATAAGATGCATGGCGAGAGCCTGAACGAGTACGACTAGACAAAGGTGCATCCAATTTACTATCACGCAAAGTGTGCACCAACCATTTTGGCATACCTCTAGCCTGCTCATTTTCAGCCCTTTCCTCATCAAGTACATCATGTACATCTGCATCAGTAATAGGCTGATCTAAAACATTTTCAGAAACCCCCATAGGCTGTACATTTGCCTCATTGGAACTTACATTCGTATTTCCACCACTGAAAAGAGGCAACAAAGTGTCATAAATGTCCTGTGAGCTTACATTACTGTCTCTGGTACATGATAGCAAGGGCTGAACAGAATCTTCCACAAACACTACATCCCGTGAGACCAGAATACGTTTTGTTTGCGGATGATACAACCTGTAACCTTTGCTTTCAGCACTATAACCAACAAAAATACATTTGACAGCCTTATGTACATAAGTGGCACACATGATGGCCTCAAGCCAAAAAGAATGCGGTAAAGCTTGACTTTTTACCATACATCATGCCATTTCCGTCAGTGACCTGTTTTTCCTCTCAGCAACACCATTTTTCTGAGGTGTATAAGGCACTGTACATTGGTGTTTTATCCCACGACTAGCCAGAAATGCATTAAATTCATGAGACATATACTCCCCCCCTCGATAGGAACGGAGGGTGCCCATAGTACATTTTGAGACATTTTCAGCCATAGCCAGAAATTGTTTGAAGCACATAAAAACTTCGGACTTCGCTTTAAGCGGAAATACCCATGCATGCCTGGAGTAATCATCAATGAAAGTCACGAAGTACAGGTAATTGCCCAAGGACGGAGTTTGCATGGGCCCACAAACATCACTATGCACAAGATGCAACTTGCATGTGGCCCGAACTGAACCATCCTTTGGAAACTTAGAACGCTGCATCTTACCCAAAATACAGCCTTCACAAACATGTTTGACAGGTGCTTCAAGAGGCGGCAAAGAAGCAACCATATCAGATTTCTGCAAACATAGCAAACTGGCAAAATTCAGATGACCAAAACGTGCATGCCAAAGTTTTGCATCTGAAATAGCCCTTGAATCTACAACAGCATTTGCAAAATTTTGTCCACACTTGTCATACAAAGTGAGCTTATACAGCCCACGACACAAAAGGCCAGATGCAACAATTTCATCACCAAAACTGAGATCATGAACTGTACATCTGTCATCCACAAATTTGACTACAAGTCCAAGTCTAGCAAGTGCGGATAGAAACAAGAGATTCTTGTTGATCCCAGGTACATAAAGTGCATCAACAAGTGTGAAGGAACTGCCATTAGCAGCAGTGAGCACAATCTTTCCAACTCCTTGAACTGGATAAGAGGCGTTGTTGGCACAAGTGACTGAATTCCCATTAGGGAAGACTCGAGAGAGGTAAACAATTCACGATGTGAGGTAATGTGCTTTGGAGCACCACTGTCAAAATACCACACATGTGAATTTGCAGCAACTGACAAGCATGCATCATGGATAGCAGGATTGTAAGTGCACTCTGCGCTAAAAGCCCATTCTGCATCAACATCAGCATTACAGTCTCCTTTCACAGAAGACTCAACAATGGCTGCATTTGTAGTGGAACCAGCATTTGTAGTGGAACCACCCTCTTTCTTCTTAGCCTCTTTGGCCTTCAACTTAGGACACGACTTGATCAAGTAATCATTGGCTTTACAATAATGGCAACGCATCTTCTTTTTTTCCTTATCACCAGAATTTCCAGACGAACTGCTGCCAGCAAAAGCATTAGGAACATAATTTTTGCCACTCGTAGCAGAACCATAAGAAGTGGCTACATTACTGTTACCACCCTTTCTTTGAGAAGCAATAAAAGCCTGTTCAAGTGCACACTGTCTAGTCGTGTTTTTTCTGGACAGTGACTCTTGCAACACTAATGTACATAATGCATCAAACTTGAAAACTTCTAGATTTCCTTGGGTCATCAGTCTCCAAGTACTAGCAAAAGTCTGGTAGGAATCTGGTAAGGCATCAAGAACAGTCTGCACAAGGGAACTGTCTGAAATGACTTCACCTGCAGAAATAAGCTGCTCATTGATATCCTTGACACTAGCAAGGAAAGTGTCCATATCATCTTCCTCATGCATAATCTTCGACTCCAGCTCTTTACGCAGCAAAGAAATTTTAGCCTCATTGCGGCTTGCATAAAGACCTGCTAAAATATCCCAAGCCTGTTTTGCAGATTTTGCTGAACGCGCTTCACAGACAACGCAATCAATGCATGAGCCTGTGCATCCTTAACATCCCAACGAGCTTGTTCTGCCGTAGGCAAAACAACTCTAACAGCTGCAATCCTTGCAGCAAGACCTGCAACATCCTCAACATCGCCTACATCCTCAGAACCAGGACGTACATCAATGCCCTGCACAATGTTCCAGACACTCTTTGACACAAGAACATGTTGCATCATATAAGCCCACATAGGGTAGTTTTCCCCATCCAACCTATCCTCAACAGCAAACATCTTGAACACATCTGTGTTGTTGTTAGCCATGGTAAATGCTGAACCTGATGTGAAAACTGCCCGAAAATAGGAGAAACGGAGCGGGAACAACCTGTACTATATAGCACAAATTGTAGAAGACTATAAGGAACCTGTTATGCAGAAAACGATACTGAAAGAAATTCTGCACAAAATGACGAAATAGCCTGTGCAGTACTGCCTGTAGTGGAAACGCAGGACGAAATGAGCCCAAATCAAAATTCTGAAATGAGCTCTCCCAAAAATTTTGTCGACCTACGATCGCTCGCCAAAGCTCACTGAAATTGGAGAAAGTGAGCAGGCGTGTGCTGGAGCAGCTGGCGACTCTAAGCCCGGGAGGGCGTGACCTGCTCTGATACCAATTGTTGGAATTAGGGTTGCAAAGAAACACACACAGCTTGGAGAAGACGAAGGAAGCTCAAGGCACACAATGGAGAGTGTGTTACTTAGTGTGCAATGGAAAGATAGATAGCCCTAGAGTGATGGGCGTATATACAATGCACGGGGGAAAAAACCTCCTAAAGAGGGAAAAAATGCCCTGGCAGTCCTAGTGTGTTCACACACATCACTACCACATGTATATGGTAACAGGCATTTTGTCCTCAATGTGTAGGTACGACCCAATGCGAGACAACACATCTTCATTTGTGGCCTTCTTTGCAAGGTTGACCTTGTGCGGAGTGGGAAATAGTTTTTCCACAATCCACGCTCTTTGAGGGAATCCTTTAGGGGTTGAAAAATAGTAAGGTAGGTGGTAATCCTAGACTCATCACAAGCTTGTTGCACGTCATCTTCAGTAGCCACATTTCTCAATTTGTGCATAAGTTCTTTGGTGACTGCATCCCTGATGTGCTTTCCCCCAGGTGATTGTAAGATAGAAATCACATCATGGATATTGAGACAACTAGTGAGAAGGTTGACTTGATCATCTTGTCTTATTTCACTACATGCCTCCTGGATGAATTTTCTAGCAACCAATAAAATAAATGTTAGCAAATAGTGTGAAGTAAAAATGTATCTTACAAAAGAAGAAAAAATCACTTTGTGGCTGTCACTCATTGTTTGCGTGCTCCACCCAAATGTGCAAGGGTTTAAATGGATGAAAATGTGCATTTGCGCTCCCTTGCACCAAGGGGTGTTTCTTTCAAATATGTGATGGTGTTGGCAAGTTTCGTAATGTGGAAATCATTTTCCTGCATTTGTTGCTGGAGAGTTTCAACCTCCCTCTCCAAAGACGCAATACTTTCTTGTAATGCCACTGTCTTGACCTGAAGAGCTTGACATTTGTGTATCCACAAATGCAAAGAATCCCTTGCACCCATACACAAATGCTTGCAATAGCCTAACTAGCTTGCTTTTCCCCTACCAAGATATTGAAGAAATATCAAAAGGCTATTAAAGGATGGATGAAATCGGCTTATAGGATTGTAAGGGTACAAATGGCCATCCACCAAAATGTCAACATTCGTTTCACCAACAATACAACGTTCTTGTGATGACCTTTGATCACCCTCACATGTGAATTTCGGTGAAGACGCTGTGGGCAAGCGAATATGTACGCTTTTGGTGTGCAAAGTACGTGGTGGTGGAGGCACACGATTTGTGATGTTTGTAATCACCATGACAGATGTCGCGTGAGGAAGCAAAGGATCAAAAGAGAGGAGAGGGAGGAAGATGGGAGGAGAGAAGGGGACGGGGGGCCGAGGGAGAGAGAGGGGAGGAGGAGGAGAAGAGAAGGGGCCAAAGAGGGAGAGAGGAGGGAGGAGGAGGCGAAAACAAAGTTCTTTTTTTGGGAAAAAGATTTTGAAAAAATGGACTTTTAGTGTATGTAGGTTAAACAAAAGGTCAAAAAATAATATTTGGATATGTATATATGTTCGGGAGAAGTTTTTTTAGTCAGAAGTATATATATTAGTCAGAAGTAAGTAAAAATGAGTTTTCTTTACAAAAAGTCAAATTTTGGCTCTTAGTGACCCACTTCTTTTATGATGTGGCCACACATCTTTACTCCCTTCATTTTTCAAAAAGCTAGAGAGAGAAAATAACCTCTTAGGTCCACATCCTACATGTGTCTAAAAAAAAGGCTAGAAAAGCCTACTCAAAACTATCGTCTTGAATGCCCCTTGTTCCTTTAACCCTACACAACATTAGCCTTAATCCCTAAAAAATAGGATTCCCTACAAGGCCCATGCAAAGTACATATTTCTCGTAACATTTCAATATTGGGAAATCTCATGATTCTCAACAAGGTGCATGATTCGACAAGGCTAATTCTCTATGAAACTTTATTTTTCTTTGATATTTGTTTGTGAAAAAGAGCATCTGTTAGCTATAAGCACTCATGATCAGTTCCGTCTCATCTTTTTTATGGACTGCTATGAAGCACAACTTCACTTTATGACATATTGCATAGAAATTTTCAAAGCTAAGACATATTTAGAAAATTTGGGAAAGACAATTGCTTGTAAACTATGTTCTTGAGTGGTGGTTGCATTGTGCTAGGTTGGGCCATTGATGTCGACTTTATTAGGTTGCATTGTTGCCAATGGTTCGGTGTCCGATTCTACTAACTTGAAGAAGTTGCATATAGGAATCCGTATACAGACAACTTAGAAAATTTTGATGTTAGATGGGTATCAAGAGGATGTAAAGGAATGGAAAATGTTGGTTTATTAATTGTAAAGTTAACATAAATTTTTCTTGTTCTAGAAGTAGAGGTAGAATTTGAAGAAACTTGGAGTACCTTAGATGGTTAAATGTGGGGCTTGACATGTTCAATGTCACTTCTTTAAAAGCTTGGTCTAGTTGTCTTGTAAAACTCAATTCTAGAATGTGCTCGTTTGTGATAGAGAAAGCATTTCTATTTTATGTTGCACAATGAAAGAATAGGAGCTTTTTTTTGTTAAAAGGTATGTCCCAATGAGTCCCTATTCTACATGAAAAAATGCTAAAACTTGAATTCTACTATTATTGGCCAGTTTATTAACACGAATCTTTTGAGATTTGATTGCTCTCTGCTTTCCCCTCTTCAATCGCATCGTGTATTGCATGGTCCACCCTACCTCTCTCTTGCACTTCACTGCATCTCTTATCGTGGACACCTTGTCTGCGCTACCAAGATCCTCCACACCTCTTGGCCTCCCCACATTCTCTATGCTCTCCATTCTAAAGTGCTTAGTGTAGAATTTCCCTATCGCAAGCACGCACGTGCACACACACACACACACACACACACACACACACAGAGCAAGGCCAATCTCTTGGAAAATCTGGAACTTGGATTCAAAAGTGAAAAGAATGCCACCATCATTCACCTTGGACGCGCACCCCTCTTCCCCCCTGATTCCATCGATATGGCAAGCCGATGCTAAAAAATGGTTGCTTGTACTCGGCTACCTCTTGAGCTCCTTACTTGCAACCTCATGATATGAAATTTCTACGGTAACACAAGCTATTCATAGTCTCCATCTGTTGACCAGTCATTGTCCAACCCTCCCAACACTAGCTGGGAGCACTCATTGCTCACCCTTCCCTTGACTCCCATCTCTGTGAGGACATTCAACATAGCATGAGAGAGAGAAGGGGGTACCGAGATGTAGGAGGGTTTCACTAAGAAAAATAGGTCAGATTGGCACTCAACTCTGTCTCATCTAAAGCGGGCTCACATTGAGGTGTTGTAGAAGGTCGCCATACTAGAGGCACAAGGGGGTGGGTGTGTAGAAGTTGGGGATGCATGTAGAGGGAGTGCGACAAAGGGTAAAATCTTGTAGACTGAGCTAAGTCTACTCAACAACTATTGATCAAGCCATAACTAATCAGGGAGGCCAATTGAAATGAAGGTCAAACCTAGAGGGAAGTCGAAGGCAAGCTATGAGAGTGCTACAAGAGATAGCGCAGAAGAAGCTACAAGAAGAATAGGCCAAGGAGGTCTAGTTCGTCGAGAGATACATATTACAAGGGGCACATTCAATCGGAATATTCTTTTTCATTAGCGTTGAGAAGTATCCCGGATGCAGGTCATGTTGTGGCTATGTTAATAGTGAGCGAGAGAAATCGCAAGGCACACACACAACCATGGCTAGAGAAGCACAACAAAAAACTTCATATATCTATCTTCTCAAAGCTTGTATTGATCCATCAAACTTAGGATAAAAAAATTCTGTCTTGCTCATCCCTTGTATGCACGGAACCTACCTCTCTCTCTCTCTCTCTCTCTCTCTCTCTCTCTCTCTCTCTCTCTCTCTCTCTCTCTCTCTCTCTCTCTCTCTCTCTCTCTCTCTCTCTCTCTCTCTCTATCCATGTGCCACCTTGCCCCCTTTTTCCCTTGAAGCCAGTAAAAGCACCTTTGAAGATTCGGATCAAACAAATGAACCACAAATCATGACTACATAGTAGTCAAGTTGAAACATTGAAACTTGAGTTAGATAGAACACTCATTACAAATTCAAACAACCCAAAACCCAAAAGCTCATTACCTAGATAGATTATGCTTAGCGCGATCGACCTCAATACCTCTGAATGCCCACAGAGGTTTTTGCGTTAAGCCAATCCACTGTTAAGGATCACGTGCAAAAAAAACCATGAGCAATGTTCTTTATTAAAAAAGAGAAGCTTCTTGGTTTTGCTTGCGTCTCTCCCAGGTATTCATTGCACGAGAGCTTGCAATCATCCTGGTTAGCTCCGCTCCTCATAATCTCCTTTACTACACATGCCCACTGCTTTCTCCTCCTCGTGTCATTGTGTGCCTTTGCCTTTGCAACATCTTGACAAGATTCAATTTATTTGCGCTATTTTTTTTAAAATGTCTAGGACATACTAGCCTCACAGGCAGCAAGGTGTC
Organism: Adiantum capillus-veneris; assembly: GCF_014529385.1. Taxonomy (NCBI): domain Eukaryota; kingdom Viridiplantae; phylum Streptophyta; class Polypodiopsida; order Polypodiales; family Pteridaceae; genus Adiantum; species Adiantum capillus-veneris. The sequence continues at coordinate 69,252,766 of NC_140938.1, read as the reverse complement.
AAAGGCAACACGGCTCAAGCTACAGTTCCAGCAAGCTTGAGGAACCACAAAGGAAACACTAACTAATTTCGTCAAAGTTGACGCAAACGCCGGTCAAATTTGAAATCAAACGTTAGTTTTAAATTTTGAAAATGACAATGAAGACCTATGATGTGTCTTGCTGCTATGCCGCCATGAACTATGGAGTGATACAGATCTTCTAAGCTCGCCATGAACCTGTGATGCCATGAAAATGAGCCCATCAGAGATTGGAAGCTTGTCGCTCCACGTTAAAGAGTTGCAAACATGTAAGCCAGGGTTTCTTAGAGGCAAAAGAACAAAAGTGCATGCCTATGGCTGCAGGGTGGAAGCATGATATGCAAGTCTCGAATGACAGTACCTACACCCCAAGTCAGAGTGGACCCTTGAGGCAAAGTTTGGAGAGTCAAGCGATGAAGGCAATGATGGAGGTCTCACAATGAAGTGTGACCTGATCTTCAGCACGCCAATGACTATCCTGACTCCATCAACATTGTCGACTTTGTGCAAGGCGCAACTGGTAACCAATTTCCCCACGTATAGGTCTCTCTCTTTCTCTCTCTACCAAATTCTCCTTGCACTATCTTTGCTCAGTCCATAGAATGATAGCTGCTTATGTAATGAGAACCAGAATTAGAAAGAGAGGATAATAACTTCAAAAGCAAAAAGAGAGAGCCCTCCATGAGCTTCAGCATGAAGTGAACTTCGTCGCCTTGAGGAGCCATGGATTTCCACCTCTATCATGAGTGCAATTTTGCTTCTTCTAACTGTGTCATGCGCTTCACTTCTTTTCCTCTTTCATGAATGTTGTAGTCAAAAACATGTGTTGTTTTTGGTGCCTACAAGCACCCTCCATGAGCTAGAGCATGGACTCAGCGTTGCCTTGAGAAGCCATGAATTGTTGCCTCTCTGTCATGAAGCTTTGCTTATTTGCCTCTTTCATGAACTTTGTAGCCAGAAACCTCGGCTATTGTTGATGCCTGCACTAAAGTAACTTGTTATGTTGGAGCTATTTTGTGAACCTTGCCTTTGCATAGAGCCTTTCACTAACTCTTTTGTGAGTCTCTCATATTCAATACCAATTGCACCCCATGTGCTGTATACACCTACTCAAAGATCCCAGAAAAGATTACCAAAGAGCCCTACAAGCTTTGCTACCTACTACGACCGTGCATTATCAATTGGTGTGGGTTCTTGCTTCATCAAGATTGCATTTAGTTCTTGTTGTGGGAAGAATTAGCTCAAGGTATAATGTTTCTCTTGGTCATAAGCCATGGTTAAATGAAGGTGTTGGAAAACATGAGCCATGTTGTTGCTAAGTTTTATGTAAACATCTTATTTCAAAATCCCTTCATAATAAGCTCTCTCTCTCTCTCTCTCTCTCTCTCTCTCTCTCTCTCTCTCTCTCTCTCTCTCTCTCTCTCTCTCTCTCTCTCTCTCTCTCTCTCTCTCTCCATCCATGTGTCTCTATCTCATCAGAGGCTTGAAGCCTCATAAGCCAAAATCTCTACTCCTAGAGTCTCTAGCTCATGAGGCTCAAATTTGAGTTTGAGCCGCATGACCTAGAGACTCAATTTTCAAGCCTCCTAGAAACCATTTGAAAAGGTCTCTAGCACATGAGGTGGCTTGAGATTAAGCTCAAGATTTTCTTGAGAAAAAGACACTTGCAATACTCTTTCTAGTTGAGCATTCAGTGTAGAGCTCCTGAGTCTCCAATTTGAGTTTGAGCCTCATGACCTAGGGACTCAATGTTCAAGCCTCCTAAGCTAGCAATTTTAGGAAAATTCATTCTAGCTAGAAACCATTTGTCTCTAGCACATGAGGCAACTTGAAATTAAGCTCAAGAGATTCTTGAGACAAGGACACTTGCAATACTCTTTCTAGTTGAGCTTTTGGGTCTCTAGCTCTTAAGTTTGAGACTCATGACTTGGACACTCAATTTCCAATGCTTATGAGCACTCTAGTAGAGCTCTTTCTACCTAGAAACTATCTGGAAGAGTTTGTATCCCAAGAGGTTTGAACTGAGTCTCTACCTCATGTGGCTTGAGATTAAGCTCAAGAGATTCTTGAGACAAATACACTTGCAATAATCCTTCTAGTTGAGCAATCAATCTATAGCTCATGAGGCTCAAACTTAAGTTTGAGCCTCATGACCTAGAAAAATAGTTTTCAAGACTCATGAGCACTCTAGTATGACTCCTCTAGTTAAGCATTTAGTCTCTATCTCTGGAGCCTCATGACCTAGACAGATAGTTTTCAAAACTCGTGAGCACTCTAGTATGACTCCTCTAGCTAAGCATTTAGTCTCTATCTCTGGGGCTCGAAGTTAAGTTCTAGTCTTCTGACTTTCACACTCAATTTTCAATATTCTTAAGCACTCTAGTAGAGCTCTTTCTACCTAGAAACTATCTAGAAGAGTTTGTTTCTCACGAGGCTTTGATTGAGTCTTTACCTTCTGCGGCTTGACATTAATCACAAGAGCTTCTTGAGACAAACACACTCACAATACTCTTTCTAGTTGAGCATTTAGTCTATAGTTTATGAGGCTCGAACTTAAGTTTAAGCCCATGACTTGGACACTCAATTTTCAATGCTCATTAGCACACTAGTAGAGCTCTTCTACATATAAACTACCTGAAAGAGTTTGTATCCCTGGAGGCTTAAATTGACTCTCTACCTCATGTGGCTTCAGATTCAGCTCAAGAGATTCTTGACACAAAGACACTTGCATTACTCTTTCTAGTTGAGCATTCAGTCTATAGTCTTGAGGCTCGAACTTAAGTTCAAGACTCATGACCACCACGCTTGGTTTTCAAGCCTCATGAGCACTTGACTATGACTCGTTTTAGTTAAGCATTGAGTCTCTAGCTCTTAAGTTCGAGCCTCATGACTTGGACACTCAATTTTCAATGCTCATGAGCACTCTAGTAGAGCTCTTTCTACATAGAAACTATCTGAAAGAATTTGTATCCCAGGAAGTTTAATTGAGTCTCTACCTCATAGGGTTTGAGATTCAGCTCAAGATATTCTTGAGAAAAAGACACTTGCAATACTCTTTCTAGTTGAGCATTTAGTCTATAGCTCATGATGCTGGAATTTAAGTTCACATCTTATGACCTAGATGGTTAGTTTTAAAGCCTCGTAAGCACTCTAATAAAGCACTCTAATATGACTCACTCTAGTTAAGCATTTAGTCTAGCTCCGGGGTTCGAACTTAAGTTCCGGCCTCATGACTTGCACACTCAATTTTCAATCCTCCTAAGCACTCTAGTAGAGCTCTTTCTACCTAGAAACTATATGGAAGAGTTTGTATCTCACGAGGCTTGGATTGAGTCTCTACCTTATGTGGCTTGACATTAAGCACAAGATATTCTTGAGACAAACACACTTGCAATACTCTTTCTAGTTGAGCATTCCCTCTATAGCTCTTCAGGGTTGAACTTAAGTTTGAGCCTCATGACCACGATGCTTAGTTTTCAAGCCTCATGAGCACTCGACTATGACTCGTTCTAGTTGAGTATTGAGTCTCTAGCTCTTAAGTTTGAGACTCATGACTTGGACACTCAATTTTTAATGCTCATGAGCACTCTAGTAGAGCTCTTTCTACCTAGAAACTATCTGGAATAGTTTGTACCCCAGGAGGTTTGCATTGAGTATCTACCTCATGTGGCTCAAGATTAAGCTCAAGAGATTCTTGAGACAAAGACACTTGCTATACTCTTTCTAGTTGAGCATTCAATCTATAGCTTATGAGGCTCGAGCTAAAGTTCGAGCCTTATGACCTAGACGGTTAGTTTTCAAGCCTCATGAGCACTCTAGTATGACTCGCTCTAGGTTTAGCATTTAGTCTCTAGCTCCGGGGCTCAAGCTTAAGTTCTAGCCTCATGACTTGCACACTCGATTTTCAATCCTACTAAGCACTCTAGTAGAGATATTTCTACCTAGAAACTATCTGGAAGATTTTGTATCTCACAAGGCTTGGATTGAGTCTTTACCTTATGTGGCTTGAGATTAAGCACAAGGGATTCTTGAGACAAACACACTTGCAATACTCTTTCTAGTTGAGCTCTTGACGGTTGAACTTAAGTTCGAGCCTCATGACCTAGATGCTTATTTTTCAAGACTTATGAGCACTCTAATATGACTCGTTCTAGTTGAGAATTTAGTCTCTAGCTCTGAGGCTCGAGCCTCATGATGTGGACACTCAATTTTCTATCCTAAGGAACACTCTAGTAGAGCTCTTTTCACCTAGAAAACTATCTGGAAGAGTTTGTATCTCACAAGGCTTGAATTGAGTCTTTACCTCATGTGGCCCAAACTTATGTTTGAGTGTCATGACCTAACGACTCTATTTTTAAGCATTGTGAACACTCTAGTATGACTCTTCCAAGCTGGAACCCATCTACAAGAATCCTATCTCAATCTCTAGCTCATGAGGGTCGAACTTAAGTTTGAACCTCATGATTAGGAGACACACTTTTCAAGCCACATGAGCACTCTAGTCATCTTCAAGAGTATTGATCATGGTAAGTTCAAAAGCCTCATGATCTAGAGATTTTTGCAAAACTCTTTCAAGTTGAAATCCATCTTGAAAATTCTCTGGGTCATGAGCCTCTTGACCCTCATGACCTAAAGACTCAATTATTAATCCTCATGAGAGGAATATTTCTATTTCGAGACTATTTGGAAGACTATCTATAGCACTAAGCGTGAGAGCCTCATTAACTAGAGGCTCTTGGAGAAGTATTTCTAATTAAATTCAATTTTCTAAAGTCTTGACATGATAAGGGCTCTTGAATCTTAAGCCTCATGACCTAGAGACTTAATATTCAAGGCTCATGAGCACTCTAGTAGCCGCTTGACTCTTGAGCCTCATGACCCATAGATTCAAGCCTCCTAAGAACTCTAGTAGCAATCTTTCTAGCTTCAAATCATCTACAAAAGTCTCTTATATTTCATTGAGTATTGAACATAAGTTCAAGCCTCATAAGTTAGACTCTAGAAAAACTCTTTCTAATTGATGGCAATTTTTATGAGTTTCTAGCTCATCAGTTTGGGCCTCATGAATTGGAGACTCAATTTCAATCCTCATGAGTGGTCTAGCAAGACTCTTTCTAGATAGGAACCATTATCAAAAGTATCTACCTCACCATGCTAATATTTATGTGATCATCCTTACCTAGAGACTCCTGAATCTAGCTCCAAATTACTTGGTAATTTTTGCTTCATCTTGGTCTGTGGGTTGACAAGTTTGGTATATGACGATATGGTGAAGTTAAAAAATGTTTTCTATGTGTTGAAAAGTTTATACTATTTGAAGTTACATTTTTCATGTCTCCTCCAAATTTTTGATATCTCTCTTTGAAGGGACTCAATTTATGTTTTGAGGAGCACTATACACTAGCATTTGGAGGAGATTTTTTGGAATCACAATATGTGAAATATGCTAGAATCAAGTTTTTGTCTAGGAAATCAAGGTGATGTTAGAACACAAAACACATTATTTAAAACTGACAATTCAAGAAAGCCAAAAAATAGAGATAACTTCACACTATGGCTACATATGTATTGGGTTAGCCCCTTGATTATGAATTGACTACATAACTAAGGCTACTTGTTAATATATTTTTGTTCTTTGTTTGTTATCTCGGTGTTTCTAAACACCATTCTTATTTGAGATCCTCTTAACATGAAAATTGCTTTAGTAGGGCTTGTAAACAAGTCCAGTTTTTTTTCTCATTTGTTATCGGAGTTTCTTAATATAGTAGTCTTTGATGGTTCTTTTGACTCCATTGCCCTCTCCGGTTAAAATGTCTTGAATTTGCAAACTATATATTGTTTTGAGTGGTGCAATTTTTTATGGAAGTGTTGTTCCTTCAAGCATTGCTCTTACATATCAACAATGTTAAAGTCATAGTTTCAATTTTGTCATTGAATATACACAAAGCAATCTAGCTAGGTGTTGAGGCTATGGAAATATGTTAACTAGAAATTTATGATGCCAACCTCTAGTCACATATAATAGCCTCATGCGCACATGCTAGTTTAGGTGAGGAATGTGAAGATTGAACTTAAGCTCAATCCTCATCTTAGTATGCTACAATGCAACAAGAAGTGAGGTTTGAAGTTCTGTTTGAGCCTCACATCCTTGTGCTAGTGCCTTGAACTACGTTTGAGTATGTCCACTTGCTAGTTTAGGCAAGGCATCTAAGGTGCAAACTTAACTTCAAATATATTCTTAATATCCCACACAAACAAAAGAAGTAAAGCTTGAACTTAAGTTTGAGTTCCATTTTTATGTGCTAGTGCCTCATTTTCATATGGCACAAAGGGTCCCCACAAATAACCAAGCGGTCAAATATAACAAAACATACTTGAGTTTTACGTATCATTTAAAATTGGACATGAATAATTCCCAAATTTCTTAAATATGTGTTAGTTTGAAATACACTCTCAGTATACAAACTTGGGAAAACTTTGAAACATGTCTGCTTGATTTTTCACTTAGGTCGGTGTGAACCAAGCCACGAGGGAATGTATGTAGGGTACATTCAATAGCTCCAAAATTTATCAGTTTACATTGCTATGAGTCAGATTCAAGCGAGGGAAGCTGGTCTAAGAGGGGTGATAATGTTAGACAATTTCAAGTTCTTCTTGTTTTGTTGTGCTTAAGTGTCTACTTTAGACAAAATCTCTTGTTTTGCAAAACAAGGTGCTTTGGTGATTATCATGAGAAGTAAGGTTTATTTTCCCATGTGGGGGTAGTGCTTATTGTCTTGGGATCCAAAGCAGTGGTACACAAGAATGGAGTATTGGCAATAAGTGGCTATAAGAGCAGAGTTTGCGTTTCGGAATGACAAAGTGTGATATATCCATGCAAGTACATCTTATGCAAGGCACGTACAACAACAACTCACACCGTTGACACTATCATTGAATCCAAGGGCTTATCACACTTCTTTTTTTCTATGCATGCATGGCATGCCAATATGGTGGGATTTTTTCCAATAAATCATTGTTTAGCTTTTACTAAAGCATTAGTCACTCTATTCAAGAATTGAGGCTATTAGATTGATTTGTGATCATTGTATATTTTTATAGTGGCCATCTCTTTATATCATTGGTTCTATGCACAAGGTGTAGCTAGTACAGATACTTTGTGCTTTGGCAACTCAAAACTTTAGTTGCTACTCTTCTTTACTTTTGAAAATTAGCTCTCAAGAAGCTTGCATTCCGTAGCCAAGAGATGTTAGTGTAGGCTCTCAACTTGTCAAGCTTGGAGAAGGAGATGAAGCTCTTGCTCAACACAATGAGAGAGTGTGTGAGTGTCGGAGTATGCACAAAAATGAGTCCCCTCGTTGCCTCTCTCTCTCTCTCTACTCATCCTCGATCCCTATTGGCCCTTGCCAAGCTTGGCCAATCACATGCCATGGTCATTTCAAGCAATAGGGGTAGCATTTGGACAAGTGTCCTCCTTTCCCCTTTGAGAGAGAGAGCTTGAATAATTCTTCAATAATGAGTCAATTAATCTAAATTCTCATTGGACCTCTCTCAAGTCCATCCAATAGGCTTTAGGAAAACTATGACGGCAACCTTGCAAGGGGCTTGACATGTGTCCTATATGCCTCTTGTGCAAAGGTCTTGCCTTGTGTGTGTGTGTGTGTGTGTGTATTCTCTCTCATGCCCCTACCCTTAGGGCTCGTACCCTCCTTTTTTGGGATCATGGTTGACTTCCACACCACAAGCACCTTGGCTCAGGGCCGCCGGGGGGGGGGAGGGGGGGGGGATCACTTTATAATTATGTGACTATCGTGTAAGTGCACCAGGAGGGGTTTTTAAATTTAATTTTTTTCCACATGTTCACATACAGAAGGGTACGTACGATAAAATGGAATTGAGAAAAAAATTTACAGATTGAATAGAAAAAGGGTGTATTTTATTTTTCAAAAATTTACAGATAAGGAGTATTAAAAATAGTCCTTGAATGCACACGATATACAAAATTTATACATAGTGACCCCCTCGGGCACCTTGGCCTTCAAGCATGACAAGAACCTCAAGCACCTTGGTCATCAAGCATGACAAGCACCTCAAGCAACTTAGTCAACTCAATCACGACAAGCACCTCAAACACCTTAGTCAACTCAAACACAAAAAGCACCTCAAGCACATGCCTAGATTACCCTAAGGTCTAAGTAACACTAGCCTTTCGAGGTCTTTAATGAAGCTAACCCTAAGGTCTAAGTAACACTAGCCTTTGGAGGTCTTTAATGAAGCTAACCCTAAGGTCTTTTGAGCTTCATGATTTACACATTGTTCTTCAATAGACCATCTCCTTTTGAGCCCTTTTCAAGATGTAGCCATCTCTCATTTTGGCCCGGTGCTGAGCTATATCTAGCCACACATATCTATGTTCTAGCTCTTTTTTCCCTTTTACCTTCCCATATTAAATGATCAGTTTAACATGAGAAAATCATTTGGGTAAAGCTAGATACTAGATTTTACGACACATCCACTCCGGACTCTCCGCATTGAGTCCGTCTTCTCTAGCTTCAACTCGGATTATTGACATTTGGCATTTGAATCAGCACTTTGCATCGGTTTTGACATCGGCTTTACTGACTACAACATCGATGACTGCTTTCATTCGGTGGTGGAAGGCGACATCTACTTCGTCGAAGAACTACTGACAACATTGCTTATTACGCGATGGATTTTTGACATCCAATCTCGATACTAACATTCTCGTGGACGAGTGTTTTTCCATGTATGGTTGTGCTTGTAACATGCGTACGGGTGAGGTACCTCTATCATAGAGGAGTGACACCCAACATCGACACCGAACGCACCAATTACGCTCTACAACACAATTTTCAGCTTCGACTTCTTTGGTGGCTACTGAGTCTTACCATACACCGAGAAAACTTTACCGAGCAAATAGAAAAATCAAGCGAAACTTTGTGTGTGTGTGTGTGTTTTTGCTGCAAACGTGTTAACAGATAAATCTCTAACACCTTTGTAGCATCCATTTTTGTTAGTGGTGTACGTTTCTTTGATGACTACTTGCCAAGCCATAGTTCTACGATTCCCATCCCAAAGGAACATCTTTTGAGAAAGGATATCCAACTAAGGGTGTGCAACAAGCTCTGCTTGATACTCATGGTAAAACCCACTTCTCCATAATGGCGTTTTAATATAAAAAAAGAATAAGCTACTCTTGTATTGAGCAAAGAGAGCAGTGATATCGAAAGACTATTTAGGGTACCTGTCACTTGTGCTTTCTCCTTTGACATGTGCTCAAAGAAACAATGAATGCTCCCTACCCTTTGATATATCCTTCACTAGCAAATGTAGACTTTTTAAAGCATTGACTACATCATATCTCAAGCCCCAAACTCTCGCATGTGTAATGAGCCTTCATAGTGGCACATGATGATACTTGAGACAACTAAAAACTCTAGTTTTGGACTAACATGCTCACACCACATAGCCAAAGAATTTGATGCATTCTCACCACATCTTCTTGAATAACCTTTAGATACATATAGCTTGATACGTAAAATGTAATATATAATTAAGTTGTGCAATTATTTTTCATGAGATAGACACACGTCAATGTTATCAAATTGAGTGATTGTAATGATGCAGTTACAAAAAGACAATTAAATATGATCTCTAGATGCTATCTTGTTTTAGGCTTGAAATACACCGCATAAGCACACACCGTGTTTATGCAGTATGCATATTAGCATACGGGATGAGAGCGCAAAGGATTCCTAATGAGGATCATGATAGGAGTGCATCCCCCTCATCTCCCATTTGGTGCCCAAAACCTTACTACACAAATGTGACATGCTTTCGAACATTGTATGAGCAAAGAACACATGATAAGAGGAGGTGTGGAATGAAGCCCTCTCGTTTGGCGCTCGATTTACCGTATCCCACCAATGCGGGATGCATAAAGGAACTTGACACAACCAGATACTGAAAGCTAGCACCATAGAAAATTTTCATGCTTAATGACGGTGGTGCTTGAAACCTTATCGCACCAATGCGACAAGCATAATGGGACATTGGTTGGAACAATCAAATATTGATGTAGCTACCATTGTTGGGTTTCTCGTCGCACTTAGGGCTGGCCAGTAGAGCGAGCATTTGCAGTGAGCTACACACATGTTGACTAGCAAGGTGGAGAAGACAAGTGCCATTATCATCATCATCACGATCACCATTAGACCTCTCTCTCTCTCTCTCTCTCTCTCTCTCTCTCTCTCTCTCTCTCTCTCTCTCTCTCTCTCTCTCTCTCTCTCTCTCTCTCTCTCTCTCTCTCTCTCCGAGTTTGTGTGTGCTAGCTAGCTTGTTTCTCTCAACAGATGAGGCTAGATTGGTGAATGTAAGCTTCACTTGCTTGACTTACGTTATCTATAAAAGAGTCATGCCATTGCAACAAATTATGCAAATTTTGTCACTCAGTAGGTCTCTTGGGATTGATCCTACGATGTTAAAAAACCTCCTCCCTCTCTCTCTCTCTTTCTCTCGACACACAGTGACACGCACACACATATGAGAGCTTTATTTACGCTGACAATATGGGGATCGATTCGAGGAATAATCAAAATTATGCAAAGCACCCTGGTGAACAAAGGATCATGAGGCATCGAGGTGGCTCAGAGGCTGAGCTTCGTACAACTCCTCGCTATAGTTTCTCCCATTCGCTCTTAGAGTAAGTCTCTAGGCCTCCTTCCGAGCATTCGAAAACTACAGACGAACCAGGAAACGAGAAGAAAAGAGTAGCAACAGAGCTAGTATAACAGTTTATGAAACCTCTCCACTTGCTTGCTCGCTCTCTAGGCCTGGTATTTGTCAACCATTCAAGGGCTAAGGCAAAGCGAGAAACTTGAAGGGGCCAAAATTAGAGAGTATGAGTGTTGAAGTAGAGGGAGGAGCCATCACCAGTACTGCTACTATTGAAGCTTATTCGACATGGCCCCGAAAAGCCCTATCTTCACCTGGTCAGGCCTGGTTTCACTCTCTCTTCACACCCCCCCCCCCCCCCCCCCCACCCCCCTTCATCCCAATCTCTCCCACCATGCTCTCGTGAAGAGGTTCGAAGGATCACTCTCTGCTCTCCAACCCTTGCGTAGTGGTCCTGAGCCGACGGTGATCAAGAGTTGCAACCACTATTGATGAAGAACGGCAGATGGTGATCAGAAATTGCAGCTATCGACAAGCAGTTTGAGGCGCAGGGGTTTGATGTGTGAAGCAGTGCACACGGCCCGATATGCTTGGGACAAGAGTTGAGGCAAGTTCAACGTAGAAAACGTCAGAGATGGCAAGGCTGAGATCACTCAAAGACATGGAAAAGTAGAGGGATTGTACTTGCACCGCAACCTGCTCATCTACTTTCATACTAAGTTCTTTGGAGGAGTTCTGAGATGCCTGCATGAATGGTCCCACGCCGGCGCCGAGCTAAGATGAACTCTCTCTCTCTCTCTCTCTCTCTCTCTCTCTCTCTCTCTCTCTCTCTCTCTCTCTCTCTCTCTCTCTCTCTCTCTCTCTCTCTCTCTCTCTCTCTCTCTCTCTCTCTCTCTCCAAAAATGATCATGTATTGTATTAAACCTGTTGTTTCTGATGCACAATTGTTCACATCGGACTTGTTGATTCTGACAAATCATACTCTGCCAGATCTGCTTCTGATGCACATCATTACACCAAAGCAGCTATCAAAAATCAGGAGAAAAGATGCCTGACAGCTAGGTAACCTGAAGAGTTTCATGAGGAGAGAGGAGCTAAGTAGATCGAGAGTCATAGATCTTGCCAACGGCATGGAGGAGTGGCACAAACTCAACGAAGCAGACACTCATGCCAATGACAAAGGTGGGATTCATCTTGAAGCTGGGGCATCATCGGTGTAGAATCGCAGCATGTTGGCGCCGCTGGCGTTGCCATTTCCAACTGCTCCGCTACCTCCATCGCTTTCTCCCACCCTTCTCCTGCGTGCCCCGATGGTTCCTTGTGGTCTTGGTGTTGACATGGCGGGCTTCTGAAGAGAATAGAACGAAGTTGCCTTCCTCTCTCTCTCTCTCTCTCTCTCTCTCTCTCTCTCTCTCTCTCTCTCTCTCTCTCTCTCTCTCTCTCTCTCTCTCTCTCTCTCTCTCTCTCTCTCTCTCTCTCTCTCTAAGTCTCAGAAAGAGCGCGTGCCGGCGCGCGCTCCTTCAGAGACGTTATTTTTGGAGACTCCCTCCCAGTCTTCGGGAAAAATCAGTTTCACAAACATACAAAAATCCCTCCTGGTGTCGACATGGCGGGCTTCTGAAGAGAATGGAATGAGACTTCCTTCTCCTCTCTCTCTCTCTCTCTCTCTCTCTCTCTCTCTCTCTCTCTCTCTCTCTCTCTAAGTCTCAAAAAGAGTGCGCGCCGGCGCGCGCTCCTTCAGAGACATTATTTTTGGAGACTCCCTCCCAATGTTCGGGAAAAATCATTTTCACAAACATACAAAAATCCCTCCAAGACAAATCTGAACCGAAAATTTTACAATACTAGCTAGTATTTTTGTAAAATAACACTATTTTCCATGTATTTTAAGCGGAATTTTCTCCTTTATGCCCTCCCCTCAACCGGCACATTTGATTTTGCAACCCGGCTCAAGGCTAAGCTGAGGTACACTTTTCCCAAACACTACTCCCTCCCCCCCTCTCCCTCTCTCTCTACCGACATGGCAAGGACTTGATATACACTAAAACAAAAAAAGGTACCCATACACATTGACTCTTCTACTTGTTTGAAGCCAAGTAAGCTACGTCAGCTTATTTTGTGCATGACTTATGTGACTTGCGTGGTACATTTTTGCATCCATCAACGCGTCTAGAGCAGACGGTTGGCCTCGTTGGTGCTATCGGCTTTGTCAAGCACCCAATTATTCCAATAATCACTGTAATGTTTCACACGGGGTCCCCGTCCATGCACACCCACACCAAAGGTAAATACATGCCTCTTTTCATATCCCCGCGTTTCCTTCTTGCTCAATACCAAATAACCTCTATGAAGGGCATCAGCGGGCACTTTTTGAGAGACCTCTTTGAGAGAGAGAGAGAGAGAGAGAGAGAGAGAGAGAGAGAGAGAGAGAGAGAGAGAGAGAGAGAGAGAGAGAGAGAGAGCTAGACCTTTGAGGGCTATGAAAACTCAAAATCAAATTGAGGACTTCAAATTCTCTGAAAGAGGCCTTTGAGAGAGAGAGAGAGAGAGAGAGAGAGAGAGAGAGAGAGAGAGAGCTCATGACAGACAATGCCAAGCCAAGAGAGATAATAGAGAGACTACATTGATGAAGAGGCGTGTGGGTAAGTGGTAGGCAGTAGGTAGTACTCGTCCATCGAAAAAAATCATCCTATGATCCTCCACCCAGTGTCAGGGTTTGAACTTTGAGCGCCTCCCCATTCACTCAAAAGAAGTCTCAGAGCCATTTCTCTCTCTCTCTCTCTCTGTATATATATATATATATATATATATATATATATATAAATAACCTCTCTGATAGAGCGTATGCTGGTGCAGACTCTTTTGACAGTTTTGAGAGAGAGAGAGAGAGAGAGAGAGAGAGAGAGAGAGAGAGAGAGAGAGAGAGAGAGAGAGAGAGAGAGAGAGAGAGAGAGACTTCATCTCTGTTCTAGCCGAGTCCCTTCTTCCATTCAGCGCTTTTGCAATTAGCTTGGCACCATCTTTACCTTTCATGTCAACTGCAGTATCGTCATGATCTTCATCACCTCCCCCTCCCTTGCCCACAAGCCTTCGTTGAGAAGGGTCTTCTCTTTGCAGCTCGCCCTGGAAACTAACTCCAAAAGCTCTCAGAAAGAGTATGCGCTAACATAGCCTCATTTGGAGCGCTATTCGAACACTAGATGCGCTTTTTTTAATATGTGCTAGCTCGTCCAAGGTTATTTTTATGCACGCGATGCTCTGTCTCCTACAACCTGCAGACATGCTCTAAAGGTTTCTCTTTATATTTGGTGAAAATGATTAAGAGGGTTGACCTTCTTGCCTCAGCTAGTGTGCCTCAACCATCCAGAAGGCTTCTATGAATAGGGAGTCCTAATGTTTGGAATCAATTTTACGAACGTACAAAATTCCCTTTAGGATGAATTGAAAGAAGATTTTTTTCTAAAATAATCGGCATTTTTAACAATTTAACTCTATTTTTTAACATTTCTAAAGTAGATTTTCTCCTTCTTCACTTCCCTTCAATCCTCTGTTGTTTTGAGTTTTCAACCGATTTAAGGCAAAGCTTAGGCACACTTTTTCCTAACACTAATAGGGACCCTCATATTTGCCTTTCCTAGCCAACACCGTCGTGTCAAAGTTGTTGGTTGTAGTCGCCAACAATCCATCCATTAGGCTTTGGAGGGAGGTACCCTATGGGGTGCTCAAGTAGGTGCACAATGGGATTTCAATTTGTTCAAAATTTGCAAAACAGAGCACCGCCTAATAGGGGTGGGACAAGTCCACAAGGTAGTGCCGGAGATGCTCCAGCATGAGGACAACATACAAGTTAAAGGAAGCCAGAGGAGCGGATTCAAGTTGTTGCTTATACTGGGGTCATGATCTTGTAAGAGTCTCATCTAGAGATGGCAGATTATCCTATGGTCAAGAATGTAGAGATGTTAACGATGGTGAATTAGTTGATCGAATTACCGCCGATGTTGTGGCATCGAGCTCATTGAACCTATTGATTGCACACATTGGGTTTGTGTCGCTGTTGGTGGAGGGCCTCTTCATTCTCTTTTGCAGTTTATCAAAACCTTCTTGTGGAATTCACATTAAATGTGGCTCTCTTCCATTTCTTCAGGTAGGGCCATTGACAACCAGTTGCATTGGTAGATGGAATGATGCAATAGACACCTTACATAAGGGTAATTTATTTTTAAATCAATCAAAGCTTCATTGAGAGAGAGAGAGAGAGAGAGAGAGAGAGAGATAAGGGTAGAAGATGTCTTTACCATGGAGAATAAGTTTGCACAAATAGAGTTTTGGAATATGCTCAGCAAGATGGTTCAGAAGCAAGGATATGACTGTGTATCAATGTGTGTGTGAACACATTAAAGGAAGAGTATGGCTCTTTTGTTTCAGACTATTTTAATGTGTGTGAACACATTAAAGGAAGAGTATGGCTTTTTTGTTTGAGACTATTTGAGATGCAACATGGTTACTTTGCTACACTATACTCTATAGAGTAACTATTGAGATCTTGATCTAATCTTTTTCACTGCTTATGCTCGCTCGGTTTCTTGTTCGCTCGGAAGTACTCGCTCGAGGATTGGGATTCCTCGTGGCTACTCAACTAGCACATTTTTGTTTGGCGGAAAAAATCGGCACCAACATTCACATTCTACACCAACACGCAAGTACACAGAGGGTTTTTCGAGAGCACCTACACCAGTTTCTCTAGGTTTCCAGACACTTACATGCATAGCACCTTTCAGGCAATTTTTGGTAGTCATTTTGACAACAGTTTCTCTACAGACAAATGTGTTGACAAATGCATATGTCCGTAGAGACACTTACATCTACACGAGTTTCTCTAGATTTCTAGACACTTACATGAATAGCACCTTTCAGGAGATTTTGGCTAGTCATTTTGGCAATAGTTTCTCTACGGGCAGATGCATTGACAAATGCATGTTTGTTTGAGCACACATAGTGCTATTGAGATCTTTTGATCCCTGCAAGGATCTTTTTTACTGCACGCAGTAGGTCTTGGTGCATGTTCGCATGCGTAGTCACTCATGTACATTGAGTTGCGGTTACTGTTATTGTACTTTTTGTGGAGCTATTTTTTGTCTACTTTGATAGTTTTCCCAAAAGTTTTTGAAACTCGGACTAGAAGAGCCCTCTTTGAGACTATGGCTAGTTGTTTTGTGTCTGCTTTAGCCTTTGGAGGGTCCTTGCGTGATGTTTTCTTTGAACTGGGGTATTCTTGAATGTTGAGATACTTTTGGGGGTGATACATGTAGCTAGAATTTCCCTCTTATGACACCCTCGTTCTAGGATATGTATCTGGACAATTTCTTGTGCTTTTGACATCGAGTTGGCGATTACATAGCAGTGGTTTTGAGAAATCTATGCCAAGTGGTTGTTTTGAGCAGTTTATGCGTTTACTTTTGTCTTGTCAGGTTTGAGAGGTTTCTCTCCGTATAGAGGAGACTCTGCTAAATTTTTCCCGAGAGTCCATTTTATGCATTCTTAGACGTTTGGTTGTTCTTACACAGTAATTTCACTACATTTGGTTTGAGTTTCTGCTCCGGTTATAGAGGAAACTCTACCAAAATTATTCCAAGAAATTTTTCATAAAGTTTTTGGCCACATTCTCTTAATTCATGGCTACAAGTAGTGCTTCCGAAAAAGAAGAGTACTACATCAAAAGTTTGATGGCACAAACTTTGTTATTTGGTGGCAATGTATGCACTTGATAGCACCCTTGTGTGTAAGAAGAGAGAATGAGTACACTGATGAACAGTGGAAGACTTGAATGAGCGTGCTATGTTGACCATTCATCTGCACCTTGGTGAATTCATTGACTTTACCATAATGGATAAGAACAATGCCAAAGATTTATGGGACGCTCTATGTGTAGCATGGGATGGCAGCAATGCCCTGGACAAGGTCTTATTGATGAGGAAGCTTATACACATGAACATGAAAAAGGGCACTAATGTTAGCTCTCACTTGAACAAGTTCAACAACATCTTTTCACATATTACTTCAAAAGGTCTCAATTTTGGTGATGATATGAAGGCCATTTTCTTGCTATGTTTACTACCATTGTCATAGGATACCTTCAACACAGTCATAAGCAATTATGCACCTAATGACAAGCTAGTTTTTGGTGATGTTTCTAGTGTGTTGCTCACTAAGGAGTTTTGGTGTCAATCTCTTGATGGAGTGGGCATGGTGATGCGTAGGTGGCTAGTGGCAATCATGACAAGCAAAGGTAGCGTAGTCATAGTTGCGGTCATTCTCAAGATCGCAGGCAAGATCACAGCAAGGATCACAACAAAGACATGAAAAATGTTGAGTATTACTAATGTCATAAACAGAGACACTTGAAGAAAGATTGCCACACATTGCAGCGTGATAAGGGCAAGGAGAGTGAAGTCTGAAGAAACCTAAAAGTAGTGTGAAATTAGAAGAGATTAATGTGGTTGAGCCTTCAGCAAATGAGACAGTTTTTGATGTGCCAAATGATGATTTTACATCAAATTTGAGTCTTGATACATTATAGCTCTTGATGAGTGTTATGCGCAGAATTGGATTGTGGACTCAGGTGCTAGCTTTCACGTGACTCCTCACAAGGAGTGGTTTTCTACATACACTACCAAACATGGCACGGTGAAGCTAAGGAAACTCTTATGAGCTTGATATATGCGGTGCGGGTAGCATCAAGTTTTCTATGTGTAATGGCAGTGAGTTTATGGTGCACAATGTCAGACATGTACCCAAATTGACGGAGATTTTGGACAGCTTGATGATTTGGTTACAGTACTAATTTTCTCATGGTTCTTAGATTATCAAGAAGGGGAATATGGTCATGCTTGAAGGCCAGAAGTTTGGCTCATTGTACTCACTTTATGTCTCTTCTCCGTGAAAGAGAATTTTATTTGTGTAGCTGAGCTGCCATCTCTACAGAGTTATGGCATAGCTGGCTAGGTCATATGAGTCACAAGAATGGAAGTCTTGAAGTGTTCTCGTTATATACATGTGTTAGATTACTCTTACTTCTCTTTATGTGAGCATTGTATTTATGGCAAACAGACTAGGCTGACATCAGTGCCTTTGGACAAAGAGTTAGGGAGTCATCTAGATCTCGTTCATAGTAACTTGTGTGGACCTATGCTAGTCAAGTCTCTAGGGGGAGCATTATAATTCCTAGAATTCATAGATGACTCTACTCAAAAGGTGTGGGTTTATCTTATGAAGCAGAAGAGCAGCATCTTTAGTGTCTTTCAGAATCTCTTACCATTGGTCGAGAACCAATCGGGCAGAAAGCTTAAAGCTTTGCGAAGTGACAATGGAGGCGAGTACATCTCCTCCGAGTTCAAGGACTTTTGCGGTAGACGAGGCATTAGAAGATAGTTTACCACGCCTTACACACCTGCCCAAAATGGTATGGTTGAGAGGATGAATAGAACAATTCAGGGTTGGGTCACTTCTATGTTTTCTACGGCCAACTTACCTCAAGAATTTTGGGGAGAAACTATTACAACAGCTGCTTATTTGATCAATCGGTCATCTAGTACACCACTAAAGTACAATTTTTCGTAGAATATGTGGACAGGCAAACAACCCAATTATGACAAATTACGTGTATTTGGGAGGCATTCTCACATGTGTCAAGAGAGCTTAGACAAAAGTTGGCTCCCAAATCACACAAGTGCACCTTCATTGGATATGGTGTGGGACAGGATGTGATATTATCTCTGGCACTCAAAATCTAAGAATGTTATAAGAAGCTCATGGATGATATTCAATGAGTCTAAGATGCATAAAAAGACAGTGAAAGACATTGAGTATTGTAGAGTACAACTTGAGGATGTTGCCTCACCACTAGTTACAAAGAATGTTGGACGTGCTAGTGATGCACCTTCCACTAGTACACACACATGTTGCTCTAGAGAGATCTAAATCCAATAGTCAGGAACTTCGGAGATCTACTTGTACAACTCGTGCACCTGAGAATTTTGAGCCAGGTTTGGAATATTTGCTAGTCACTGACTACGGTGAGCCCACTTGCTACAAAGAGGCCATTCAAAAGGACAATAGCGTGGTGGGAAGAGGCTATGCAATTTGAGTATAACTCGATCTTAGTAAATGGACAGAGTTACCTGCTAGTAAATAGGCATTGTCATGCAAATGGATGTACAAGAAGAAGTACATGATAGATGATCATGAGCCTAGGTATAAGGCTAGATGATTGTTAAAGGGTTTCAAGAAAACGAAAGGCGTGGATTTTGATGAAATCTTTCTCCCATGGTCAAGATGACTACATTGCATCTTGTGCTTGTTCTAGTAGCCATCAAGGACATCGAATTGGTCCAAATGGATGTGAAGACAATGTTTCTTCATGGGGGTCTTGAAGAGGATGTCTACATGAGATAGCCAAAAGGTTTTGCGATAAAGCCTAAGAAGAAAACAAGGGCAAAACTGGTGTGTAGACTCCAGAAGGCTTTGTATGGGTTAAATCAAGGCTCAAGGAAATCGTACATCAAGTTTGATAAGTACATTCAATCTCAGGGTTACGTACGAAGCCACACTCAAAACCCCCACCGCCCACTAATGAGGTAGAGCACATTGATTGCCAGCTTCCTTGCTGCAAAATGTCTCGCTTCCCAGTCCATAGAGATTTGGTAGTAATTGTAGACTTCAACAATGTGCTTGCTTGTGTGCATGATAATCGCAAAGGATTGGTTCCAGATTTAAACACAATGTACTTTGACAAAGTAAAGGGGGATGATACCATTACCTACTATTTATAGAATGATGCAAAATTATTCTTGCTTGGACTCAGTCAGATAGCAGAGACTTTCCTGTGGTCGTCGCGTGCCTGCCACAATCTTAAGAAGGGTATGGACAAGTGCCTATCTCAGGCCAAGCATTGTTTGAGGGGTGGATGGCACATAACTGCTGCCATGTTAGCAGGTGGGAATTTGGAAACCCCCAAAGCAAAAAACTTGAAACCTTTTGGCACCTCTTTCCTAAGTTCAATAAGTCTAACACTTTACTGCTGGATGATTCTCTTTATAAGATGTACTTCAATGATCCGAGTAACTTTGTCATTTTGTCTGGGATAGATAAACAAAATGAGAGGCAGTGGGAAAATTTCCCCAAAGAAGATGTTGCCTCGTTTATAATACAGTGAGCTGAGACTCCTGACAGAGCCAAGACAGTTAGGGAATGTCCATTTGATGAACTTGAACAAATGAAGTGGAATCTGGCACATGGAAAAGTGTGGGCACAACTGGAAATTCTTGCACCAAAAATGCCAGGTCCAGCAACCAATTATAAGCGTCCATGTCGGCAAGAATGGCGAGAGCAGTCTACTATCTGACTTTACTCCTTGAAAAGCTAACTCCCTATAGAGCAAACTGTTCTTGTATCTAAACCTGAATATACTATGAAGAATTTTGAAAGTCAATTGTTACTGCTGCTGTCAACTAGATTTTGTGTTAAGTGTTGGTTAAGTGGTCAAGTGATTTAAAGTGGGTGGTGGTGAAGTGGTCAATAGTGCTTGTGAAGTAGTATAAAGTGCTTGAAAGTGCTGGTCAGGTGGTCCTAAGTGGTCCAAAGTGTTGTCAACTGGAATTTGTGTTAAGTGTTGGTTAGGTGGTCGAGTAATTTAAAGTGGGTGGTGGTCAAGTGGTCAATAGTGCTTGTGAAGTAGTATAAAGTGCTTCAAAGTGCTGGTCAGGTGGTCCTAAGTGGTCCAAAGAGCTGGTCAAGTGCTACATAGTGCTTGTCAAGTAGTATAAAGTGCTGGTCAGGTGGTCCAAAGTGGTGGAAAGAGCTCGTCAAGTGGTTCAAGTGGTTGTTAAGTGGTTGTCAAGTAGTACAAAGTGTTATCCAAGTGGTTTAGGGGTTTGATCAAGTGGTTCAAAGTGCTGGTCAGGTGGTTCAGAGTGCTTGTCAAGTGGTATAAAGTGCTTAAAAGTGCTGGTCCGGAGGTCCTAAGTGGTCCAAAGAGCTGGTCAAGTTTTTCAGGGGTTTGGTAAATTGTGGTTAAGTGGAACAAAGTGATGTCCGAGTGGTTCAGGGGGTTGGTCAAGTGGTTCAAAGTGTTGGTCAGGTGGTTCAAAGTGCTTTTCAAGTGGTATAAAGTGATGGCCAAGTGGTTTAGGGTGTGGTAAAGTGGTTCATAGTGCATGTCAAGTAGTATAAAGTGCTTAAAAGTGTTGGGTCAGGTGGTCCTAAGTGGTCCAAAGAGCTGGTAAAGTGCTCAGAAGTGCTTTTAAGTGTTCTTGGGGGCTGGTAAAGTGGTTCAGGGGGGCTAGTAAAGTGCTCATGAACTGGCCAGGTTCATTGTATCCATTTTATTTATATATATAAAAAATATAGTTCACTGCCTCCTTTTTTTTATTTTAAAAAAAGTGCTAGCTACTGTTAAAAGTGGCCAAAGTCAAATTTATAGAGATAAATCTTACCAGTTCTCCTCTGGGGGCATGTTGTTATAGATTTGCTTGAATATGTCATTTGACATATCATATGCATTATGCTCACCTTCCCTCGGGGACATGGAAAACCTGATGCATCGCACCAGATGGGACTAGATTAGAGCAATGGGCTTGTTGTCCAAAAGGACATAAGTATCATCTCGGCCATTTACCTTGTCATAGAATAGGCCCTCAAACACATACGAATTTTCCTTACTGATGTTGTGCCATTGATCCTTTTCCTGTGTTTTGGCCAGGCGCTTTGTGTTGGTGCATTTTAGGACGTAGAAGTCTGCACCTAACTCCTCTGCAGTTACTGCAAAGTTCTAGCCAACCATCAAGGCAGCGCTCAGGTCATCATGATGGCTAGCATACATGGGGGTGTATTCATCCTCATCCTCTCTCGATGCTTCTCCATCACTTTCATCAGTAACTGTGGGTTGTATTTGCAAGTATACCCACCCGTGCACATGATCTTTGTTGGCACATCTCCTCCATTGACCTTTGATGCACGCACAAAGAAATCAAGAGAGTAGTCTGTGCCTTAGTCCGTGCATATCCATTTGACTGTAGCCATTGACATAGTGCTAGGATCAAGACCCTGTCATGCACTTGCAATCCCACTCTATAACTCTATCGACATCACCAAGCTTGACCTCCTAGAAAGCACGATCGAATTTCTTGCCTGTCCGTGAGCATTGATTTTTCAGAGTCGCATTGAGGAATGCAACAACGCTTGAAGAGTTATGCAGCTCCCACCCGTCAGATTTCAACTGCTCCTGTGTGACGGATCTTTTGACCACTGCACCAGCCCCATCATGTTCACCCTTTCCATGGCCTAAAGCAAAGAAATTGTGAGTAATTTTGACACCTGTCATATTGAAGAATTGTGAAACAAAATAGAATGGCCGCCTTGCTTTGAATTGTGACGCAGCACCAACCGGCCACACCCAATGTTACTTGATACTATAACCGTGTCTTTTCAGCCAATTATTGAGCAAAAGAAAACAGTGCTGCACAAACAAAGTGCCATGTGTCTTGTTGTCAGAGATATAGAAGTGAGTCGTCTTTTGTATAACACCAAGCGCATCACGTAAGTATGAAATGTGAACAAAGATTGTGACCTGAGATGAATACCAATGCATTGACTGGATCTCGTTCTACACCTTGAAGGAGTAAATCTCCACAAAATCCACTATAGACACCACTACATCGTCAAGAAAATTGGCCAAACACTCCTTTAACTGTTGAGCTTGCCACCTCTACAAGTAGTTGTGTTTGATGAACTTCCTAGTTTCCCTTGGAGCACAAAAATGAAACTCATCAAACTGAGCTACTGAACCATGAGGTCTTTTTGACATTTATCTAGACCTTCTTCATCCTTTTCTTGTGTAGGAACCTTGTCAAAAAGCTTGACAGTCATTCTAGAGATACCATCACTCTCTTCAACGGGACACAACAAGAGCCTTTCAATCCCGCAATCAGTGCATGTTCCCAAAAGACATTTTCTACGGTGAAAAGATCTCTCAGTTGGCTTTCAGCACAATAGAGACTCCCATAGTTCTGTCAAGGATGAAAATTTTGTTTTTGATGCTATGCATTGCGCTATTCCACCACTTGGGCTGCACACAAGACACCTGCAAAAGCATGACGTTCCATGTAGCCCGTATCTTCCATGACGCGTTGATTTAAGCCTTCCTTCAAGTAAACAAGCTCAACATGGTATTCACAATAACAGTGTTGTGGTCCTTCAACTTGCAAACGAAGTATGGCTTCAGACCCTCAAAGCATCTAAGGGACATCCTAATGTTAGGATTAGCCTCCTGTAACCACATGTACAAATCCCTCTACCACACAAAAGACATTTAAAAATACTATAAGCACTGAAATCTAGTTGCAACACTTACACACTCTTAAGCACTTTAAGGCACTTTTAAGTACTTTGCATCACTTTAAATCACTCTTGGGAACTTGATAGTACTGTGAAGCACCACGTGGAACTTTCAAGCAACATGTCATGCACTTTGATGCCCTTTGAAGCACTCTGCAGCACTGTAAAGCACTTTGGGGCACTTGAAAGCACTCTTAAGCACTTTAGTTGGGCACTTGATAGCACACTGAAGCACTTTACGAGCACTTTGATGTACTTTGAACTACATTGGTGCACTTTGGAAGCACTCTAAACTACTTGGTGGCACTTTAAAAGCACTTTCAAGCACCTTGTGGCACTTTAAGCACTCTAAGGCACTTTCAAGCACTCTGAATCACTCTAAAGTAATTTGAAACACTTTAAAGCACTTTTCGGCACTTGAAAGAAATCTAAAGTGCACTTGGAGAACACTCTGAAGCACTTTGGGGCACTTTTAAGCACTTTGCAGTACTTTAAAGCACTTTAGGACACTTGAAAGTACTCTGAATCACTTTGTGGCACTTTCAAGAAAACTGTCATGCACTTTGGTGCCCTTTGAAGCACTCTACAGCACTACAAATCACTTTGGGGCACTTGAAAGCACTCTAAAGCACTTCAGTGCACTGTAAGAGCACTCTGAGGCACTTGATAGCACACGGAAGCACTTTACCAGCACTTTGGTGCACTTTGAACTACATTGGTGCACTTTGGAAGCACTGTAAACTACCTGGTGGCACTTAAAAAGCACTTTCCAGCTCTATGTGGCACTTTAAAGCGTTTTGAGGGACTTCAAAGCACTCTAAAGTCCTTTGAAGCACTTTGAAACACTTTGAAGCACTATGCAACACTTTAAAGCACTTTTGGGAACTTGAAAGCACGTTTTTTGAAAGCACTTCGGTGCTATTTAAGAGCATTCTGAGACACATTATGGCACTCTGCAGCACTCCAAAGCACTTCAGAGTTTAGAAAGCACTCTAAAGTACTTTGTGGCAGTTTCAAGCACCATGAAGCACTTTAGTGCACTTTGGAAGCGCTCTGAAATACTATTAAGCACTTTTTAGCGCTTTCATGCACACAAAGATGCACTTTTCTGGTGCTTTCAAGCATTTGTAGGCTCTAAGTGATGCACTTTGAGACACTTATAAAGCATTTCAAAGCTTTTGCAAGTAGCCGAAATTACTAAGTAAAGCATTGTGACACACTTTCAAGATGTTCTGGTTGATATACTTGAGGTAAATCGAGGAGATGCACCACATGTGCTCTCTTGCCGATTCTCTTTCGAACGACATCTTTCTTGTTTGGGGAGATGTGCGTTTCCATTGACCAGAATTGAAACACAATTTCTCTGATTCTTATTGTTAAGGTATTGGTCCTATGCTATTCACGTTGACACGTGTCTAAGGGAAGTGACCCCTCCTCCATAACAGTTTGCAGCCAGAAACTGGCTCCTGTGACATTTCTTCGATGAAGTCCTAATGCCTTCGCAACATCATTATTGCTCATTACATTGTCAGGCCCATTGACTCCATTGAGGCATCCCATGACAGTAGCCCGTTTCAAAAATAGCTCATTGTTTGAACGAAGAGCCTTCACCTCAGACAATGTATGACAAATGTTAGAGAAAATCAGCCTCCCAACTGTCTCCAATGTGGGTTGCAACATTGAGAATGTTGGATGACTAAGAAGTTGTTGTAGAATGCTCCATTGAAGACCCTCGAAAAGCCCGTTTTTTTAATTACGTCAACACTTAGAAATTGCCCTACAGATTTTCTTTGCCTCCTGCTCATCAATGTCACCATTCTCTCGCGCTCGTACCATCCTTTTTTGCATGTTTCTTTGCTCCCTCTTCTTTGTAGCCTAGTAGTTTTGTAGACTCGGCAGAAGATTCCTTGGGATATGCTGTGTATCAGATAATGGAGGAAGGTAAAGGGGGTTTGTACTGCCATTATGAGTACTATGTGATTCCATGTGGAGCGTGCAAGGATGCTATTGACACAACAATGCAGACAGTCAAAATAGTGCCATAGTACCCATAGAGAGAGAGAGAGAGAGGTTTTTCTGAAGCTGAATATGGTTGGCAATGAGGAGCTGGTTGATATGGCTTCGTATTGCACCCTACAAGCACCTGCAAAGCAGGCGGCTATGGAGGGGGGAGAGAGAGAGAGAGAGAGAGAGAGAGAGAGAGAGAGAGAGAGAGAGAGAGAGAGAGAGAGAGAGAGAGAGAGAGAGAGAGAGAGAGAGAGAGAGAGAGCACTGAGCCCGCAAGCCCACAAGCTTGCAGATGTTGCATGAGCCCGACAATGGAGCCTATGGAAAGAGAGAGGGGGGGGGGGGGGGGGAGAGAGAGAGAGAGAGAGAGAGAGAGAGAGAGAGAGAGAGAGAGAGAGAGAATGGGCACAAGAGGTGGAGGGACCCATTGAGGCAGCACTACAGAGAGCCCAAAGGAGTGGCGACGAGAGGGAATTTAAATGCGCATGCAATTTGCTACTTTAAGATTTAGTATTCAAGTGAAATGGAATTTCTAGCTCGCCTAAATTCCAATCTCTCAGTCAAAAAGATTTTTTCTTTCCTTTATATGAAATGAAAATGAATAGCCCACCACCCATTTCCTCTCCTCGCAAAGAAGTGTCCAAGACACTCCTTTTTGGTACCACCTAAACATGCTATCACTCGATTGCACTTTTCAAGGATGCCTTAAGCAAGCAGTTTTCTATGAAAGATTTGGGCGATGCAAATCAGTTTCTTGGTATGCATATTAAAAGAGATCGTAAATGTGGTATACTTGAAACTCTCACAAGAAGAGCATATTCACAAGGTCTGGCAATGTTTTTAAGTGGGAAAAGCATTGAGTACCCCAATGATAGCATACAAAAGACTTAGCAAGCATGATTGTCCCAAATCAAATGTTCAAAAGGCAAAGATGGCAAAGGTGTCGTATTTTTTAATAGTTGGCAGTCTCATGTTTGCCATGGTTAGCACATGGTCAGACACTTCATATGCAGTGGGAGTGGTTAGCAGGTTTATGGAAATTCCAGGCAAAAAGCATTAGGAAGTAGTGAAACATATCTTGAGATACATAAAGGGATCAACTAGCAAGTGCTTACGCTTTGGTAATAATGATGCATCCATGGTGGATACACTGATTCAAATTATGCTAGTTGTGTGGACGCTAGGGGATCCACATTAGACTATGTTTTCTTATTTGTTGGAGTGGCAATCTCTTGGAGATCATGTCTCCAGAATTGCACTTCGTCTTCCACCACTGAGGTAGAGTATGTTGCAGTTTCCATTTCTAGTAAGAAAGTTGTGCAGTTATCTAGTCTGGTGGGAGACCTTGGTATACACCTGACTCCAGTGCTACATTCCATTAGTCAGAGTGCGATTTTGTTAGCAAAGAACCCCGTGTTTCACTTCAAGACAAAACACATAGAGTTCAAGTACCATGTGGTACGAGATATTTTGGCTAGCAAACACATTGAGTTAGTCGAAGTTCACATGGATGAAAACCCAGCAGATGCTCTAACAAAGAGCTTAGCCTCAGAGAGGTTTGCACATTGCATAGAGATGATGGACGTAGGGTGAAGCTATGGTCATGCTTCCCGTTTGTACAGTTGTACATAATAGCCCCTACATTCTTTAGCCACTTGGGCCACATTGGTCTTCAAGTGGGAGATTCTTAGGTTTCAAGCCAGTGGCTTGTGGCTAATTTGGGTGGGCACCCACCCATTAACATAATTTATTGGTTATAATGCAAACAATAAGGAGTGAGATTCAATTGTTCTTCTCTAAGCTTCAACAAGATATTGGGTACTGTGTCTTCTCCTTCCCTCTCTTACACTCACCGCACGACTTCCCTACACTTGGAAAAAGAAAATTTACATAATTTTAGAGGAGAATCATGAGGGTTCTTGTGGTGTTCAATTTGCTTCATCACTTTGCATAAAATCTTGCAAGAGGGGTACATGTGGACAAGCATTCAACGTGATGTTCATCATTGGTGCAAGTCCTGTAAAGAGTGCCAAAGCATCGCAAATAGGGTTATCAATTTAGAAATTAGAGGCACAATTGTGGCTTATGATGTGTTTGAGAAGTGGGATATTGATGCAATATGTCCTCTACCTATGACAGCTAGAGGCAAATATTACGTACTTACTACTATTGACTATCTATCCAGGTGGACCGAAGCCAAAGCTATTAAGCAACTCACGAGTAAAGATATCTCCCAATTTGTATATGAAGATATTTGCTGCAAATTAGGCATTCTATTGGAGTTACTTTCTCACAAGGGTCCAGGTTTCAGGGGAGAGATGATGGATTATCTATGTTAGAAACTTCACGTGCACTCCATATGATCCCCAATGCAATGGAATCAATGAGAGTTTTAATAAAAAAACTCATAAGGATGCTTACAAAGATGACAAAAAATAATGTGAAGACTTGGGATTTAGAGCTACCTTGTGCTCTATGGGCTTACAGGACTGCCAACAAATCAGGTACCTGTTTCTCTCCCTTCCATATAGTTTTTGGAAAAGAGGCTCTACTTCCAATCGAGGTGGAGATACCAGCTTTGAATCTGATGCTAAAGCATGAATACGAGCCTAGTGATGGAATCAATAAGAGGCTTCTATATTTGTAATGTGTACAATTAGTTGCTAGCTTTTGAGCATTATGAAGAGATCTTGAAGAGAAATCGAGCGAAGGCAAATGAGAAGGTGAAAGACAAAGACATCAAGAAGGGTGACATGGTGCTTTTTTACAATAGTAATCTTGATAGCAATTTTCAAAATAAGTTTCAAAAGAAGTGGCAAGGTCCTTTCTTGGCCTTAAACAGGTTTCCAAATGGCACATATCCGCTTGTTGACTTGGATGGTACCCCACATAAAGCATGAGTGAATGGCTATAGGTTGAAGAATTATATTGCAAGGTTGATGATTGTAATTGAGGATGAGCATTATTTTGAGGAATTTTTTGATCATGTGTCTGATTATGAAGTTGAAATGAAGACTCCCTCATTTGGTTTACAGGATCTCTTGTTTGATGTTGATCGTGAATGATCTAGCATCGTTGTGGTGTGACAAACTATATTGGGCGTATTTTTGACACCCAGTTTTTTGTAAATTTTTACATATGGACATGACGCCCAATGTCAAAAGGTTGTGTGGGTTTTTAAGAGCAAGCACATGTACATGTAGGGCAAGTCACTAGTGTAACATCAACTATCGGTTTACTATAAGTGCCCATTAGTGAGTTTTTTGAAGTGAGACTTGTATATAACTAAAACTCATGTAAAAAATAAAAAAAACTTCAACCAAGGTTCTAAAATTTGCAGGTTTTAAATTTTTGTGTCTCCTTGATGCTTTTGGATGTAGTTTTTTGTCCTCGCCTTGCCTTCTCTACATTATCGTACCGGGACAGCTCTCTGTTCATGTCAATTTTGCACATAGCGGTGTGTAGAATCAATTTTGATCATCTTCAGCTTTCTCGCCAATCATTTTTCAAGATTTCTTCCAAGATTTAAAATGCCCCAATTGGAGTTGTGCTCTTCAAGTTACGATTAGTTCTTGCAAGGTTATGGCTATGGTAACCTTGTGGCAAATTGTGTGTAGACAAATTGGAAGGGCATGTATCTATGAATTGTGGAGTTGATATTGAAACTACGGGCTTGTGATGTTCAATTGTAAAAGGGGAGGCCCTTGTCTTCATATGCATTTGTCGGTGTGTGCTATAAATTGGTGCTTTGATAGGGGTTTTTCTCATATGTTCTATGGTACTGTTACCATATACATGTGGTAGTGATGTGTGTGAGCACACTTAGGACCTCCAGGGCATTTTTTTCCTCTTTAGGAGGTCTTTCCCCCCATGCATTGCATATACGCCATCACTCTAGGGCTATCTATCTTTCCATTGCACACTAAGTAATACACTCTCTATTGTGTGCCTTGAGCTTCCTTCGTCTTCTCGAAGTTGTGCATGTTTTCTTGCAACACTAATTCCAACAATTGGTATCAGAGCAGGTTGCATCCTCCCGGGCTTAGTCGCAAGCAGCTCTAGTACAGGCCTGCTCACTTTCTCCGATTTCAGTGAGCTTTGGCGAGCTTTCGTAGGTCGATAAATTTTTTGGGATTACTCGGCCTTCGTTTCTGGTTCGGGCTCATTTTGGCCTCCGTTTCCACTACAAGAAGTACTGCATAGGTATTTTGTCATTTTGTGCAACAAAAAAAAATCAGTGCCGTTTTTTGCATAATAGGTCCCTTCTACGGTTTGTGCTATATATCACGTGTTGTTCTCGCTTTAATTATCCTCTTTTTGGGCAATTTTCACATAAGGTGCAACATTTACCATGGCTAACAACAACACATATGTGTTCAAGATGTTTGTTGCTAAGGACAGATTGGATGGGGACAATTACCCTGTGTAGGCTTACGTGATGAAACCTGTTCTTGTGTCAAAGGGCATTTGGAATATTGTGCAGGGCATTGATGTTTGTCCTGGTTCTGAGGATGTAGGCGATGTTGAGGATGCTGCAAGGATTGCTGCTGTTAGAGCTGTTTTGCCTACGGTAGAACAAGCTAGTTGTTGGGATGTAAAGGATGTGCAAGCGCATGCGTTGATTGCGTTGTCTGCAAATCACACCATTTTCTCCTCACATTCGTTCAGCGAAATATGCAAAACAGGCTTGGGATATTTTGGTTGGTCTTTATGCAAGCCGCAATAAGGCAAAAATTGCATTGATGTGTAAAGAGTTGGAGTCGAAGATTATGCATGAGGAAGATGATATGGACACTTTCCTTGCTGGTGTCAAGTATATCAATGAGCAACTTATTTCTGTAGGTGAAGTCATTTCAGACAGTTCCCTTGTGCGGACTATTCTTGATGCCTTGCCAGCCTTTTACGAGACTTTTGCTAGTACTTGAAGACTTATGACTCAAGGAAATACTAAAGTTGTCAAGTTTGATGCATTATGGACATTGCTGTTTGCAAGAGTCACTTTCTAGGAAAAATAGGACTAGATAGCGTGCAGCTGAACAGGCTTTTATTGCTTATCAAAGAAAGGGTGGTAATAGCAATGCAACCACTTCTTATGGTTCTTCTACGAGTGGAAAATCACATGTTCCTAATGCTTCTACTGGCAACAATTCATCTGGAAATTATGGTGATAAAGGAAGAAAGAAGATGCGTTGCAATTATGGGTGGATGCATGAATAGGTGGCCCGGTTTTAACCGGTTGAAAGTTTCTTTTGGAGGCTTAAAATTTAGGGGGTATGAAACTGGTGTTATGGGCAAGAATTGTTTGAATTAAATATTCGTGTGGAGGATGCAAAATCTTAAAAATCATGTGGAGGATTCAAAAACACGTGTGGAGCCCACGTCATAACGAATGTTCAGCCGAATGTTTTCATGACTGTCACTTCTCTGTATCTTTGTGCCTTTCTCCTTCTGCACCTTTCTCAGCTCTCTATACAGCCCCCTGTGCACGCTGCTTATCCTTCGCTATGGATAGCAACCTAAGAAAGAGCCCAAGGAATGCAGCCCGACAGGTCTCCCCCACAAAGACCCGACATTCTCCCACGAAGGTATGTCACCTCTCTCTGTCCCTCTTTGTCTTGTGTACAACGGACCTATGTGTAGTAGAGTACTGAGGTGTGGATACATTGAGTAATGAGTATGGATTTATTCCTTTTAGAGACAGAAGTTACAGCCTCCTCCCAAAATTAGCCGCTTTGTTCACCCCAAGGATGTGGAGGTGCCATTAAAGTCATTCTGCACGACAAAGGAGGATTTTCACAGGGAATATGGGTTAAGTCTTGAGGGGAAAGATGTTAGGAAGTTGACAGATGCAAATGTGCCCATATCCGACTGGATGAAAGTTTTCACGTGTCTTCCAGTGAAGGAGAAAAAAGTGCCGATAAAAACAGCAAGGCCGGGTCACTACAAGGCACTCTACCAGCTCTACAAGCAGGTGTACCAATCCAAACCACCAAACTATCTGCTGGGAGTCAAGTTTGCACGCGGATATGTTTATTTCGTATGCACAGGTCCGGTAAAGTGGGCTGAGTTTGCATCTGAGGTGGTGAAGAATGTGAACAATGAAGGTCACTTAGATTGGAAAAGAGAACAATGGAAGTTAGAGACTTCCCAAGTATCCACAGGTACCCCAAGTGGTTCTGCCATCTTCTTAGTAAATACCCCATCCGGAAGTACACCAGTCGGAAGTGGACTTTTTGCGACCACTCAGTTTGCCTTTAGTGTTGAAGTATCCACTTCCTTGCAAGAAATTCTTGTTGAGGTAAGAAAATCTCATGACAATGTATCAGCCAAGTGTCAGAAGGCTAAGGATTCAGTGGTCAAATCTATTGCTGATGTGCACCGTTGCGAGGGAGCCCTTGACACCATCCGAATGCACTTCTCTGATGATGCCAATGTACCAACAGGCTTGCTTGACAGTCTCCAAGAAAAATTTGACCAAGAAAAAGCCACCCTACAGCAGGCACAGGTATGCTTTTAACTCCATCTGATTGTAGTATAATACATGCAAAGTACCATACGGTATGATTTTTCATACCGGTAGGATTATATCATATTTGGTAAGGGTAGATGACAATACCGATAGGATGTTATCATACCGGTAGGATTATATATAATCCTACCGATATGATTACATCCTACTGGTATGATTATATCCTACCGGTAGGATGTTATCTTACCGGTAGGATTTAGGAGATAATCCCACCAGTATGATAACATCCTACTGGTATGGTTACATTCGACCGGTATGGTTAGATCCAACCGGTATGATAAAATCCAACCGGTTTGATGTTATGCTTCCGGTATACTATTATCCTACCGGTATGATGTTACCGGATGTTATCCTACCGGTATGATGTTATACTATCCAGTATAATAACATTATACCAGTGGGATAACATCATACCAGGAGGATGTAATCATACCGGTATGATAACATCATTATACCGATTTTCAAGCATTCATACCGATTTTATACCTGTTTGACATTGTCTGATAACAGAGGTCTCTTGCCTATAGGAAGAATTATCCAAATGCTTGGACCGTGAGGAAACCTTTGGTCTCTATGTCACGTTTGTGACAGGCATGATTAGTCAACCAATGCTACCTGAAACCATAGTCTTGCCTGCACGAGTAATAGCTCCTGGACATAGTGTTGTTCTCATTGATGTGTGCAATGCTTGTGGTGTAAAAATTCATGATCACAATCTCTCAAGCCATGTTGTTCTATTGCCTTGTTCACATGCATACCATGCATTCTGCTATGCTCACTTGGATGAGAAAGGAAAGTACATGCTTAAGTATTGCCTCAGAGTTATTTCTGCAGAAGACCAATCCCTTCTAAAGAAGAAGCCAGTTGAACCATGGCCAAAAATAGGTGAGAAAATTGTTTCAATGGGTAATCAGGTGGTTGATTTTTGTCTTCTCTGATGTTTTTTCAGAGTCAAGCTGCTTCAGAACTACTGCCGGTAAAGACACAGGGAACGATGTAGTGATGCCTGCATACAAGACACCTGTGGAGGTATTGCTTGATGAAAATGTCCCTGGTAATGTTGAGAAACCTGTTTCGGAAACAACAGAAGAAGAACAAAACTTTGAGGTAAAGGAGCAGAGTACGACTGGTGCTGAAGAGAAAACCCAGAATGAGGAAGACGATGTGTTGCTAGACAGCGTGCGGGTGACAAGATCAAAGACCCCGAGAAAACGAGGCCAACGTGGCAAGAGTAAGTTTTTTCATTGATTATGGCTCTAATAAGTGATCTCTTGCTGCACAGCTTTCTAAAGCTGATGGTCGTGTAGATGTCAGGCTGGAGGGAAGTCCCGAGGAGACCCTTGCTCAGCATATAAGAAAGGCAAAAAGAAAAAAAATCGAGAAGACTGGAGAGGAGAAGCCTAAAATGGAGCAAAAAAGCAAGGAAGAGGAAGAGACCCAGGGGCAGCCAGAAGAGGAGATGGACATAGAAGACACTAAGGAGATGCAGAATACCGGCACAAGTTCTGACCCTAAACCCAGAGCCTGCAAAAGATTATAGTTTGCCCCCCCATGTTTCTTTTTATGTAACCACTTCTAAAATTAATATAACTTTCTTTCCCATTCGACGTCTCTTTCATCTTGTGCCTAATTTTTGAACATTGTGTGTTTTTATTGTATGATTTCAATCTATAGATATGTCCTAATTGCATATTTAAATTTGAGTCTTGTGTAATTTTGCATCTGCAGATATGTTTTCAGTTGAAGAATGGCACCTTACAGATAGGTTCAGGGCTGACAAGCAGAATGGCAGGGCTGACATTCGTGCAATATGGAATTGCGTGTTGTCTCCTGCAGTGCTCGTGTTTCTTCTATGGTATAGACTAATTAAAAAAATCCCACTGATATGGCCAAGGCCACCACCTCCGTTGAGCGTCCAACGTAGGGTTCTCATTTTGGACCTTAATGGATTACTGCTCAAGAAATTTGATGGAAAATATGGTGAAGAAATTCCCCACTGGCTAGAAATGCGGTATTTTGTTGAAGGGGATACACAGTTTTGGGTAAGGCCCGATGCAGAAGTGTTTCTGAATTTTTGTTTCAGATGGTTCGAAGTGTGGATATGGAGCTGCTGCGAGTTTGAGAAGCTCAAACGCACGCTAGCGACAGTGTTCCCTGACCACCACAAAAGATTCAATAGAGTGGTAAGTCAGGCACAGTGCACAAGGGCCCCTTTTAAATTGGGCGCGACAGATAAACCGGTGTTCCACAAGAATCTCAAAAATTTTCTTGACCTACCACCTGACACACTTATCTTTGATGATTCTAGATATAAGCTAATGTTTATTCCATTGGGGTCATTTCTTGTTTTTCCCAAGCTAGAAAAGCAGTCTAAAGAAGTGCGCGCCTGTTTTCTGTCAGCCACTGTCATAAACTGGCTGGCACACTGGTTGTACTCTAAGGACAGAATTGAGTATACAAAGAGGTGCAGACGGACAACCTGACGACACCTATGTGCGTCGTTTTTATTGGAAATGACGGATTGACTTTTTCAAGAAGAAAGGAACATATTTTTTATATAAAAAGAAAGCTTCATAAAGTCTGTGAAGTGGGCGACTTTTGTCGATGTATTTTTTTGTCGATGGATGTAAATGGAGAATTACTCAGCCAAAAGGCTCAATCAATGTAACAGAATTCATGTATAATACATTTACAAGCAAGTTGCACGGAAATACGTTGTATTCTATATTTGAAGTATATTACAAATAAAAGGAGAGAGTGAGAGAGAGTGTCTGATAACGGTATTATACTGGGCATGACTGGTATGATACTGAGAAGTGAGTGAGTGAGAGAGAGAGAGAGAGAGAGAGAGAGAGAGAGAGAGAGAGAGAGAGAGAGAGAGAAAGAGAGAGAGTCGGATACAAAGAAGTGACATGTATGATACCGGTATGATTCTTTCAAGTGACTGGTATGATACAGGTATGATATTGAGAAGTGACACAAGAGAGAGAGAGAGAGAGAGAGAGAGAGAGTCTTATACTGAGAAGTGACTGGTATGATACTATGAAGTGACTAATATGATACCGGTATGATACTGAGGAGTGACCAATATGATACTTAGCAGTGACAGAGAGAGGGAGAGGGACTGGTATGATACCGGTATGATACTGTGGAGTGACCGGTATGATACTGAGACGTTACACACACACACACACACACACACACACACACACATAGAGAGAGAGAGAGAGGGACAAGTATGATACCGGTATGATACTGAGGAGTTACTGGTATGATACCGGTATGATACTGAGAAGTGACTGGTATGATACTGAGAAATGACAAAGAGAGAGAGAGAGAGAGAGAGAGAGAGAGAGAGAGAGAGAGAGAGAGAGAGAGAGAGAAAGACAGAGGAACTTGTATAATACCGGTATCATACCAGTCACTCCTCAGTATCATACCGGTATGATACTGAGAAATGACTGGTATGATGTTTAGAAATGACAGAGAGAGAGAGAGAGAGAGAGAGAGAGAGAGAGAGAGACAAGGAATGTATGCTATGGGTATGATACTTGGAAATGACTGGTATGATACTATATCATACCAGTATGATACTGGGAATTGACTGGTATGATACCGGTATGATACTGAGAAATGACTGGTATGATACAGAAATGATACTGAGAAGTGACAAAGAGAGAGAGAGAGAGAGAGAGAGAGAGAGAGAGAGAGAGAGAGAGAGAGAGAGAGAGAGAGAGAGGGAGACAGTTTAGTTTACAGTAATAGGCAGATATACACAAAATTATGCATTATGCATTTCTTAAGATGGTTACAGCTCAAAAGGCATACTATTGTAGATAGACTCACTGACATCAAGTGATATTGTATATAGTTTTGAGTTGCTGGGATGGGGTATCATGGGGATTTTGATTGCCCGAACAAGATGTAAATATATGAACACCTCTGGCTTTTTGTCGAAAAGCTCGTAGGTCTGCTCATTTATCATACGATAGTAAAGCCCTTTGATAGCATAGGATCCTCGCCCAATGATATTGCCCCTGTCATCTTCAACGTCTGAATGAAACTCTTGAATAGTTGCAGTGCATTTCACTATATAGAAATCCACTTTTTCTTCATTGTCATTTGGTGCGGGAATAACAAAATTATCACCAACAATAAGAGCTTGACTGAGGGTGTCATAGTGTCCTTCATATGTTGCATCCTCATTTATTTCGTCGTCATCGTCTTCCGCTTCTTTTGTAGGCTCCAAAATAAGGTATGTCCAGAAAGAAACGTGTGACTTGCTCACACATCTCCTCCACTTTTCTTGTTTACATGCACTACAGAAACAAGACAGTGAACGTGTTCTCAAAGCAGTTGTATCATGCTCTGAATATGCAGAAACAGAGTGCATTGAGCGGGTATTTTTAACAGCCTTCACATCCCAATTTTTTCCCCTTTCGACATCTCCCAATTCAATCACCCAAAAAATCCTGCTTACATAACAAGCCTGGGATGCATAGGTGGCTGTAGCACCATCTGACAAGGTTCGTCTCAATAATGCCACAACATCTGTAGCACAGTCTATCTTTGGGAAGTTTGGCTGCAATTTGTATTGAGTTAAAGACCTTTTTATCACTCCTCCCGCACCGTCGTGTTCTCCCTTACCATGTTCGGATCCAAAAAAGTCCAAGACATTTTCCATCCCGTAAAAACACTGTATCTGCAATTTATTCAATGGATAGAAGAAGATTAATATACTCTTGGCACGATAAAATTACCAAAAAAAACACGTATTATAATATTACTGATGTTAGACAAGCATTTTATTACAACTTTAATGCCACTATTATAGGTCTCTATATTAAAACCACCTTTCGATAATGTTTGTTAGAACATGGTATACGTGGCAAGGAAATAGAATGGTCTTCTTGCTTTGAATTGTGAAGCTGCTCCATCAGACCATACCCAATGATGTTTTATATTTAGACCAAATTGCTTTAGCCATTCTGCATGTTTCAGAAAACAATGTTGAACAAAATGTGTGTCATGTTGCTTGTCATCTGAAATGAAGAAGTGAATTGTCTTGTGGATGTCACCTGCATAATATAAAAATCAGAAATTATTGAAGGCTTAATACAAAAGAAATAATACTGATCTAGGGTGATGTCGTTACCTGCAATTCGGAAATATGTTATGTGCACAAAAATAGTTACTTGATTTGAATACCAGTGCATGGACTGAATCTCATTTTGTTCTTTGAAACTATAATTTTCAGCAAAGTCAACAACTGACACAACAACATCTTCTGGAAAGCTTTGTATACATTCCTTATATTGTTCTGCTTGCCATCTATACACAAAATTATGCATTATGTATTTCTTAAGATGGTCTTTGAACATGACTGAGAGATCCTGGCATGATATTTCCTTATGCGACAAGACTTTCCTTTTCTTCTTCAGACCGTCACGCGCAGTTCCTACTTCTAGGTCCTCAAAAATCTTCACTACAATCTTTTTAGCAATAAATGCAGCCTCTGCAGCACAAAAGTCTAACTTATCCGGGCCACACCTTTTACATTGACCACTCAAGCAGGCAAGGGCATGGAAGGTGGACGTATCTGATTTAGGACACAGTATAGAGTCCAATAAGGCTGTTACACTCTTGATAGGGTTTTTTGGTGCCTTGCATCCACCATTGTCTTTGCATATGTTGCATTGACAATGGCAAGCTTTTCCATGCAGACCGAATACAGAACTTCGCATGTGATTTATGGCATCTTTTAGGAAGGACATTTGAACATGTGAAATGCAGCAGCAAGTATATCGGTCTCTCAATTTCCGCACAAAATATGGCTTCATGTACTCAAACGCCTGCTGCCTTATTACAATTTCACGGTATTTTTCTTTGAAGTTGAGAAAGAGCTCCACCTACAATGAAAGACATATATGGTTAAAGAACATTGAAGAAAACTACAGGTTTTGAGGAAAACTGTTACATTACTATAAACCAGTATTTTTATTTCAAACCACTATGTTTTTTCACTTAATTGGTTAGGTAAACTAGTATATATGAACACATGTCCTTGGTACGTACCAATGGTATATAAGTGTCAACCAGTGCAAATGTTCTCACTGCTGATGTAAACCAGTCTTTTCATTTATAACCGGTATGTTATTTACCTAACCAGTAGAAGTGAGCACTTAACCACGATGTATACCAGTGATAAATAAGTGCTAAAAAGAATGAACACATGCCCTTGGTACGTACCAGTGGTATATAAGTGTCAACCAGTTCAAATGTTCTTATTGCTGGTGTAAACCAGTTTTTTCATTTAAAACCGGTATGTTATTTACCTAACCAGTACATGTGAGCACTTACCCATGATGTGTACCAGTGAAAAATAAGGGTTAAAAAAATGAACACATGTCCTTGGTACGTACCTGTGGTATATAAGTGTCAACCAGTTCAAATGTTCTGACTGCTGATGTAAACCAGTTTTTTCATTTAAAACCGGTATGTTATTTACCTAACCAGTACATGTGAGCACTTAACCACGATGTATACCAGTGAGAAATAAGTGTTAAAGAAAATGAACACGTGTCATTGGTATGTACCAGTGGTATATAAGTGTCAACTAGTGCAAATGTTCTTACTGCTGATGTAACCCAGTCTTTTCATTTAAAACTGGTATGTTATTTACCTAACCAGTACATGTGAGCACTTACCCATGATGTGTACCAGTGAAAAATAAGGGTTAAAAAAATGAACACATGTCCTTGGTACGTTCCAATGGTATATAAGTGTCAACCAATGCAAATGTTCTTACTGCTGATGTAAACCAGTCTTTTCATTTAAAACTGGTATGTTATTTACCTAACCAGTACATGTGAGCACTTAACCACGATGTATACCAGTGAGAAATTAGTGTTAAAAGAAATTAACACATGTCCTTGGTACATACCAGTGGTATATAAGTGTCAACTTGTTCAAATATTCTTACTGCTGATGTAAATGAGTCTTTTCATTTAAAACCGCTATGTTATTTACTAACCAGTACATGTAAGCACTTAACCACGATGTATACCAGTGAGAAAAATGTGTTAAAAAAAATGAACACATGTCCTTGGTACGTTCCAGTGGTATATAAGTGTCAACCAGTTCAAATGTTCTGACTGCTAATGTACACCAGTCTTTTCATTTAAAACCGGTATGTTATTTACCTAACCAGTACATGTGAGGACTTAATCACGATGTATACTAGTGAGAAATAAGTGTACAAAAAAATTTAATGGATATGTAAACCACTATTTTCCTTTCAAACAGATATGTTTTTTACCTATCTGACATGACAAACAGTACATGTGAACACTTGACAAGTACATGTGAACACTTAACCACTATGTATACCAGTGAGAAATAGGTGTTAAAAGATTTTTACTGGTTATGTAAATCAGTTTTTTACCTAACCAGTTTATACATATCATACGCGTGTGAAAGTATGCGTCTGCAAACGTATGTTTCAACAAACATACGCGTATGATAAAAACTATGTTTCCATTTATATACTCCTTCACATCCAATATTTATCTACTCTTAGTCTAGGACCAAATACAGATTCCCCTTATTTCCATTTATAGAGAATATAGGTCATGAATGCAAATATTAGAAAACAAAAATGGATATAGTGAAGCAAGTTATTACCTGAGATTGTTCAAGAAGATGCACAGGATGTTTGACATATGAATTTCTTCCAATACGCTTTCTGCACACATCCTTCTTATTGGGTGAAACACGAGTGTTAGACACCCAAAAAGAGAAGATCAACTCTTTCTCATCAGGTGTTATGAAGCCACGATCCATGGGCTATCGAGCACACAAAGAGATTGGCAAATTGCCATCACCTGCTGCCCTCAACCGATTCTTTGCAGCTATGAAGTTCCTCTTGTGCAAATTTAGCAACTTAGATGCAGCTGAAACATTCACTTTTGAGGTAGATGTACACTCAACATTCATAAGCATTGTGGTGATGAACCTTTTAAGAAAGAGCTCCTGTCCGCTCTTGGGTAATTTGATTGCATCTATTGTGTTGCGTATGGCTTCAACGAAGGTTGTTTGTGCCCTGGGCATTTCAAGGTCTCCAAGAGAAGGATGATTGACAAACTTGCACAAAATATCTGAGCGTGATGCAACATCGAGGGCCTTTGTACGCCGATTGAAGAGCATAACAAGGTCATTGCAAAGTCTTTGACACTTTGCATCATCAGCACCATTTTGATCATTATCTTCCTCACGTGCTACCTGCTCAAGCTTGTTCTTAGCACGCTGCTCCCTCTTTCTCCTAGCATGATATTCCTTGACCGCATCAACAGCATACCTAGCACACAGTTCAGAGTGAGGCTGAGAGCAGTCACATACAGTGTGAGATTCTTGCTCCATGCTAGAGAGGGAGAGATTGAGCAAGGTGATAGGCCTACAGAGAGCAAGAGCAGTATATGATAGCAATAGATGTGTGATAGGCCTACAAAGTAAAACAGCAATATGTGCTCCTACACAGAGAGTTAGAGAGAGATAGGAAAACGAGAGAGCGGGAAGACAAAGAGCTGGCTGACGTGCATAGTTAAGAGCTACAGAGCCGTCTTCTATATTTGAAAAAGAGACGTGGAAATAGTAATGGTGTAAAGAGCTGGCTGACGTGCATAGTTAAGAGGTACAGAGCCGTCTTCTATATTTAACAAAAAGCTGTGGAAATTCTATATTTAATTACAAATCTGTTCAAAAGAATATATCAAATTGAACTAATAGAGATGGTTTTATGTACCGGTTATAAAACCTCTGTCCGGGACAAGGTTTTTGGTCCACCTATTCATGCATCCACCCTTATTGTAAAGCTAATGATCACTTGATCAAAAAGTGTCCTAAGTTGTGGTCCTAACCACCATTACAACAATTCAAAGAAGTTGCATAAAGGTGGTTCTAACTGCCCTAGAAATGCACCTTATGGTCAAGTTTAATGCCACAACTGCAAGAAGTTCGGACACATTTCCGAGGACTACAGGTCCAAAACCAAGCATCATGGTAGTAATCATGGAGGTTTCAACAGACACTGAAGCAAATGGAGGCTATCATCACAAAGCTCATGCTCATTTCACCAATATTTCAAGCTATGATGGTAATACACACCTTACTTCTAAACATCTTTTTGCTGCAAGCTTCAGCTCCTCTAAGCCAAATCACAACTCTTTTATCTAGTATCTAGACACTGGAGCTACACATCACATGACATATCATTTTGATTGGCTTGCACACTACACTCCTCTACAACACCCACTTGAAGTCCTCATGGGGGATAGTAACATTCAATATGCTCAAGGATATGGCACTATTTCCATTACCCTACCAAATGGCACTACAGCTCACTTAGACAAGGTATACTATGTACCTGGTCTAAAATAGAATCTCATCTCAGTAGGATAACTCACCTCCAAGGGCATTACAGTTTCTTTCACGCATGATAAGTGCATCCTACATACTATTGATATAAATCACAAGCCTTTCTCTATATCTTGCCCCAAGGAAGGACGCTTGTATCCTCACGGCTCTAGCAAAGTCCAAGCCAAATCACTTTCAACAGTCGTCAATTCTCCTAAGCAAGAGGAGACACTTACTTGGCACTACAGGCTAGGTCATGTCTCGCAACAAGTGCTCAAATATATGCAGCAGAAGGAGCTAGTGGTAGGTTTGCCAACCACAATTTCACCAATTACATTTTGTGAAGCATGCGTATGGGGCAAAGCTAAGCATTTCAAGTTTCCAAGGTCAAAGTCCCATACATCTCAACCTCTTGAGCTAATCCACTCGGATTTGTGAGGCTCAATGCAGACACAATCACTCACTGGCAACAAATACTTCCTAGTCTTCATCGATGACTATACAAGGTACACTCATGTCTACTTCTTGGCAAATAAAGCTGCAACATTTATCAAATTTCGAACTTTCAAAGCTACGGTGGAGACACAGCTGGATTGCAAAATTAAGGCACTAAGGAGAGACAATGGTGGGGAGTACAAAAGCAATGAATTTCAACAATATTGTGTATCAAATGGTATTCAACGGGAATTTACAATTCCGGATCACCCTCAACAAAATAGATTCGCTGAGCGCAAGAATCACACTTTAGTTGAAGTTGCCCGCTCAATGCTGGACCTCACTCAACTTCCTATTACATTCTGGGAAGAAGCCATAGCTACCACAACCTACATTCATAATCAAGTCCTCTCATCCGCCAATCCACACAAAACTACTTACCAACTATGGTTCAACCACCCGCCCAACATAACCCATCTCAAAATCTTTGGTTCCCCGGCATATCCTCTGCTCACCAGTCCTCAACCCAAATTTTCTCCTTAGAGCATCCACACTATCTTCTGCGGGCGGATACGGCGACACTCATGCCGTTAAGGCATGTCGCCTTTACAATTCGACAACCCATAAATTTTTATTCTCAAGGTCAGTGATATTTTGCGAATTTCTTCTCTTCAATCATCCTGGTGAATCTCCGACCTCATCGACCCACTGAGCCTCTTCTGCCTACCCCATATACACTATCCGGTAAATATCCTACGGCTACTACATTTACCAACTCAGTGCTCCATGCTGTGAATAAACCCTTAACCACTTTAATTCAAACTCGAAACCTCACAAGCTTAAAATCGCAAGCTGCCAACTGCTCACAGCTTGCGCATAATCAAAAACGTCACCCACACACTCAGCACGTAGCGCTCCTCAAGGCTCCCCATCCACATGGGCCACATCATGGCATGCACACACAGTATCTTCCACTCTCAAACACACTACAAGAAGGCTACACACACACACACACACACACCATTTCAGCCCTATGTATCATGCCATTCATCTCCTCATGAGCACCACTTGTCAAGCTCCATTGCACCATCTCCTGCTCCAAGCAAAATCAGCCCCCTACCTCATTCAAAAACGTCCCTAAATAGCCCTCATTTCATCTCCTTAGCTTCTCCTTCCTCGCGTCTAAGCATGGCACACACACCCATTGTAGTATCATCCTCATACTCAACCCCACCTACTTCTACTACTCGTAGAAACACCATCACTCCCATCACCATTTCCTCTTCTTCCTCAGCCCTCAAGGCATCCAATCATCATTCTATTCAACCCTCCGGATCAACCCCAATGGATGGTGAAGGGATCTTGCCTCCCCTTCGCCCTTGACACCGCTCTCTCGAAGCCATCTACGAAGCAACTT
The DNA here is from genome assembly GCF_014529385.1 of Adiantum capillus-veneris. Taxonomy (NCBI): domain Eukaryota; kingdom Viridiplantae; phylum Streptophyta; class Polypodiopsida; order Polypodiales; family Pteridaceae; genus Adiantum; species Adiantum capillus-veneris. Next base: position 69,209,864 of record NC_140938.1, on the reverse strand, counting down.
CCTTCGCCTCATTCTTCAAGAAGAAGAAGACCTCTCCATCAACATCACCGACCCGCTCGAAGAGAACACACTCTCAGTCGAAGACGCCATTACCTCTCCCGAAGGCGAACAATGGATTGAAGCCATGAAGGAAGAGCTTCAAGCACATGAAGAAGCTCAAACTTGGACTATCACGCCAAGGACTGACGAAGCCAATGTCATCGGGTACCAATGGATTCTCAAGAAGAAGCATTGTCCCAACGGTTTTGTCAAACGCTACAAATCCAGGCTTTTCGCGAAGGGCTATACGCAACAGGATGGTACAGATTTCACTGATACTTACTCTCTCGTCATGGGTATCACATCATTTCGCATACTTGTTGCATTAGCCGCTTTCTTTAACATTCATCTTCATCACATTGACATTCACACTGCCTTTCTACATGGATGGCTAGATGAAGTCATTTATATGGCTCAACCACCCTACTTCTATTGTGATGATCCCACTATCTATGTATGCAAGCTACATAAGCCTATATACGGTCTTAAGCAGTCTGCACGACAATGGTTCAAGCACTTGCATGCTTTTCTTATCAAATGGGGATGGGTTCAATGCACTTATGACCCAAACTTATTCTATCATACTCTCTTTGATGGATGGGCAATCATTGGTGTCTATGTCGATGATATTCCTATCATTGCTAGTGATGAGACATATGTGTCACATGTTGTGGAAATGTTCAAGGAAGAATTCGCAGTCCGTGACAACGGCCCTATGACCTACTTATTGGGCACAGAGGTCAACAGGGATCCAAATCGCAGATTCATCAAGATTTCACAACGGAAATACACTGAAGACATATTGGGTGAGTATGGTCTTCTCTCTTCTAATGCACAACTCTCTACTCCACTACTTGTCAAGCATAAACTATTCACATCTCTGCCACCATCTGATGATGATACTTATTCTATGTCAAGGCTCTTTCCCTACGCTCGCTTAATCGGCCAGCAAAGGTACCTCATATCATGCACAAGGCTTGACATTAGATTTACAAGTCATGTATTATCTCGCCATATGAAGGCACCTCACAAATGCCATTGTCTCGCTACCAAGAGATCACTGCGCTACTTACACCACACTCGCCATCATTCTCTCACCTATTATAGTCAACACCATTCATCACCACTACAACTCAAAGGTTTTGTTGATGCCGATTGGGCCGAGCAAGACCCGAATATGCATAGCATCTTTGGGCATATATTTCTTCTTGCAAGTGGTGATATTTCTTGGCAATGCAAGCGCCAGACTTCACTTGCTCTATCATCTGCCAAGGCAGAGTATATAGCAGCATCCCTCGCTGCTCGTGAAGCATTGTGGCTTCACCAACTCTTAGAATAATTTCCGATTCCATGTGCCACTTCGCCAATTGTTCTACATTGCGACAATCAGTCAGCAATTGCAATGGCGAAGAGTCCTCAGCTTACCGAGCGCACAAAGCACATAAAGCTCGTATATCACTTTATCAAGGAGCTAGTAGAAGACAACTTCATCCACCTCAAATACATCTCTACCACAGAGAATGTCGCCGATTTCCTTACCAAGGCAGTTCCTCGTGAGAAACACATTCTTTGCTCAGCAAGAGCCGGTTTGGAAGCTCCCTAGCTTCATCTTCAATGCTCAACATTCATTGTATTTCAGCATAGTTTTATTTTGTACTCGCATTTGAGGGGGGATCTCCTCACAAATGCTCTATGCTTTCTGTTATGGTTTTAGTTTGAGGGGATATGTGGAAAGTGCAATGCACTTTACACCTAAGCGGAGTTAAAACCTCACCACATACACCTTATCCCTACAACAGCTAGATTGCTTATCCAATCCTATAAAAGGAACTCCTCTCTGTATTGTTCTAGAGCAGTTTGAGTGTGCAGTTCAAATTTGAATTTCCCCCTCTACTTGGTGTCAATTCCCCCTTCCCTTCTTTCTCTCACCTCTCTCTCTTCTCTACCTCCATCTCTCTCTCTATTCTCTCCTTCTCTACTCTCTCACTCTATCTTCTATATATCGCTCAAGTTCACAGAGAGGGCTGATAGATGCAGTGCATTGAAACCGCATGAGTGGAGTGAGACTTCAAAAGTATGAATATTATTGCTGCTCGGCAAGAGCTGCAAATCAAGCAAAACCTCCAGGTGGTTATGGTAGGCAGCCAAAAGCAGAGGAACCTGATGTGGTTGATTATGAACATAGAAGAGACGATTAATGTCTTGCAAGGACTGCGCCGTCTCCTTGCTAAGTAAGATTCGTAGGATGGGAGCGTGCCGCCATCTAACCGCCCACTGTAAGGTTTCCAGTTTCTGAAACTTTAAAGGTTGTATAAAGCTTAATCAAACTGATATGATTATTGAAAAAGCAATGTAGAATTGTCCAACCATGGCAAATATTGGTATTTTTGGAATCTTAAGCACAGCAAATTCCGAGCTAGAATTTTTCAGAATTGAATTCCGATAAAAACTAGCATAGTTATGACCCCTGGAAGTTTACACTGTGAATTAAGTAAAATAGGTAAAATTAAAGGGTTGCAGTAATCATTTGAGCATAGACTTTATTAAAGGCCTCCTAGATATTTACAAGATATTTACCAATTAAGCAAAAATAGGTCAAAATATAGCAGAATTGATATTTTAAAAGCTGGCAGGTAATGGGAGGGTCATCACTGACCTACCAGGGACTCATTTAGCAGCAAAGGGCATTTTTTGACATGTAGGGGACTGCTTGAACTGCAAGCAACTGCCTTTTTCAGCCGGTGAGAGCTTATGAGTGCCAGAAAACTATAAATAGGACCCCTAGCTTCACACTTTACACAGACTCGGAGCCTTGATACTCTCTCTCTCTCATCTAGAGAGAACACTACGCAGAAATCATTAGATATTAATCTCTAATTGATTAACCTAAATGGTAATTAGCTTAATCCTTCTTAATTAGCAAGGTTAGATTAAGCTATTTTGTTAATAAATCAAAGATTAGGCCTATGTATACTCATAAAACCTCTCTTAATTAATTAATCTCTGCTGATTATTGTAATTAAGCTAATTAATTATCCTATCATATTAGGGCTAAAATTAGCCAAATTAACCATGAATTAATGGTTAATATATTAATGAAGCTTAGATTAAGTTGAGGTAATTATCAGAGTTGCGTTAGATAGTCATTAAGCTAGGACAATTATCCTATAATTTTTTGAGTAATTTTCCTGATTAATTAGGCTGAATTACTCTATTTTTTGAGAAAATTAAATAGGGAAAATTAGTAAATTGATTTCAAATGTTGTGATATATTTATCAATGGTTAATAAGATATTAAGGAACCCGTGATAATTAGGATAATCTCAGATAACTAATCGAGCTAATTACTTTAGCAGAGATACTCTGTTTTTTGAGCAATTTAAATAGGGGAAATTAGTAAACTCATTTAAAATTATGTGATATATTTATCAGTGGTTAATTAGGTGTTAAGGAATCCTTGATAATTAGGATAAGCTCCGATAATTAATCTAGCTAATTACTTTAGCAGAAATACACTATTTTTTAAGAAATTTAAATAGGGAAAATTAGTAAATTTATTTCAAATTTTGTGATATATTTATCAATGGTTAATTAAGTGTTAAAAACCTGTGATAATTAGTAAAATCTCAGATAATTAATCTAGATAATTACTTTAGCAAAAATACTCTGTTTTTAGAGAAAATTAAATAGGTAAAATTAGTAAATTGATTTCAAATGCTGTGAGATATTTATCAGTGGTTAATTAAGTGTTAAGAAACACGTGATAATTAGGAGAAGCTAAATAATTAATCTAGCTAATTACTGTAATAGAAATACTCTATTTCTTGGACAATTTAAATAGGGGAAATTAGCAAATAGGTTCAAATTGAATTGAGTTATTTATTAGAGGTAAACTAGATGTTAAGAAACCTGTGATAATTATGCTAATCTCAGATAATTAGTTTAACTAATTATCTTAGTGGAATTACGCTGTTTTTAGGGATAAATTAAAGGGGGAAATTCGTAAATCATGTGCTATAATTACATGCTATTTATCAAAGCTTTATTATAGGGTAAAAAGACTGAGATAATTATGCCAAGGTTAGAAAAGTATTATAGATATTTATCTAAGTACATTACACTATTTTTAGCTAAAAACTAAAGAGGGAAATTAGTAAATCATGCTATATGATTACATGCTATCTATCACAGCCATATTATAGGGTAAAAAGGCCGTGATAATTATTCCAAGGTTAGAAAAGTAGTATAGATATTTATCTAAGTCAAATTATACTATTTCTAACTAAAAACTAAAGAGTGAGATTAGTAAATCATGCTATATGATTACATGCTATTTATGAGAGCTATATTATAGGTTAGAAAAGTAGTATAGATATTTATCTAAGTCAAATTATCCTAATTTTAGCTGAAAATTGAAGATGGAAACTATATAATTAAGTTATAAAATAATAAGATAATTACCAGAGGTCAAAAGTATCCTTATCTACTTTTGGTAATTATACCATAGTTAATTGGTGAGGTTAGAAAATTATAATTGACCAAAAGTCCTATTTTTTAATTAAAATAAATAGACTTTGTGGTCAAAAGTTTTTAGGAAAATTATAGTAAGTGTAAACCTATTATATCAAGTCGAGGAAATGAAATATTTAAGAGAAATTAAATACAATAAATATTAAGCCCAGAATAAGTAGATTATTAGCTTAAAATTCAATGGGAAAATTAGGAAAAAAGATATAGAAAATTATAATAAAATTAGGAGAGCTTAGAAAACCCTTAGGGAAGCGGTGGAAAAAGTTATCATACCTATATAGACAAATAAGAAATTACTAGGTCAAGCATTTACCAATTAAGACTATATATTTAACCTTGGATGGGTTACGGTTGAATACAAAGGTTAAGTCTAGATTTTGAACTATTTACCTAATTATTACACATCCTTTTTATAAGGATAATAAGTTATGATACCAAAAAGGACCCGAGCAAATCCTACATCTGATGATGAGGACGTAGCTCCAAAATCAACTAGAGTGTCGCACGACGACGAAGCCGGGCCTAGTAGTAGGCCTACGGAGGAGAGTCTTCAGGTGCCAGCGCAACAACAAATGGCCAATCAATCCCAGGTGGGTTTCCCATTATTCAATTAAGTCTTTAATTAGTTTAAGTTCTTTTATAAGTTAGCATTGCATACGTAAGAAGGATAAACTGGCTGAAAACGGAAGGTAACTTCCAACGTGCATTTGTTTATAATATAGGAAAGAATTGTTTGGGTTAAAACTGGTTGAAATAGGAAATAAATGTTTGACCATCCTTAAGACAGCTTGTTTCAAGACACCTCCAACTCCTTAGTATAAATTGATGATAATGATTGGCGTTCTAGCCACGGATAAGTCGGTTACCCCCATGAACGTTGAGTTTCTACTCTGTGTCATGTCTTGATGTTTCTACATAAGTTAGGATACCGTTTTTTATCCTAGGGGAGCCGCCCGGTTGTATGGGCACCTGGTTTGGTGTATGGGCACCCGGAACCTTGGGTGGGGGTTTATCCACTCCGGATTTGAATAAGGAATGGGTGCCATTTTTCACCCTTAGGTGGTCTTGAGACAAGAAGAGTACTAGTCGTGGTTATTATGGACAATGTTTTGATTGACAGTACCCTGTCTTAATTTTAAAGATGTCTGTTTTCTAAAGGAATGCTTTCAATGCTGTCTTCAAGGAATTACTATGATGGAACGTTAAAAGAAACCATTATTTTAAATGTTTAAAACAATGTGATAGTAAGATAGATGAATCATGTGTGAGTGCGGGGTGGTAAGTGGAGATTGACTAAGGTTGTCAATCATGGACGGGTGGACCTGATTAGTCAGGTAACTATCCATCCCTACGCACTAAAACGTTTAGAAAACTTTTTCACTTGGAGAGGAGTCCACCAACGGCTGTGCCCTCACATCTGTTAGAGGGAAAAAAGCGTTGGTTGAGGATACCTTAGCCCAATATGTGGAAGTTATAGGGCCGAAAGACTTTTGGGATTGTTAATATGTTATCCCATTTCCGCTACGAGACAGGACTAGGTCTTCTTCTAAGGCTATAGACCCAAGCCATTGTCAATGGCAAAGGTTTATTCCTTGGATTTTTCTTGTCTACAGACTCTGATTTTTATAAGGCCTAGAGACCTGTCAAGGATCCCATCCCGATCTTGGTATAGGTGGGTTGGGGATCTACAACCACAAGGCCCGCGAACCAGCTGCCTAATATCAATCCCTGACTAGGCTGACTGTCAATTATGCCTTTCAAGAAAGATCTGAAATCTGTGTTATTTTTAAAGAAGCTCAAGATTTCCTCCACCACGCTCTAACTGCCCTTCTCTCACAGCAAGGTGGAGTGGCGATGAAAAGACTCTGCTCGGAGTGCCATCAAAGTACCACTTAAACGTCTCGGCCGCGTGATCTGACAAATCTGTCGACGTCTGTAATGCGTGATAGCACGCTACTCGAAAGCGGCTACCCTCAGGACTAAGGGTCATCGAGGGCTCGGGCCTGACGTTAAGCTGCCCAATAAGGTTATTGAGCTTCTGCACGTTGACACCCGAGGTTGTAGCCTCCACAAACAGCTCCTCTTCTAGGGTTCCACTGTAGAAGAACGGGTTAGCATCTCCCTCCTGCATCATATGGATGCTGAGAGATCACATGAGAGAAGAGGCGGAGAGCAGGCACATCTCGTAAACGTCAGCACAGGGGATTCTCTCTCTCTCTCTCTCTCTCTCTCTCTCTCTCTCTCTCTCTCTCTCTCTCTCTCTCTCTCTCTCTCTCTCTCTCTCTCTCTCTCTCTCTCTCTCTCTCTCTCTCTCTCTCTCCGTCCGTGCTGTGAGTAGTGATGCTGCGAAGGAGTCCACAAAAAACCTAGGTTTAGTGTAACCCCACTTTACAAATTTTGAGATTTACCTCTAAATTTTTTAGTTGAAGGTGAAAAAAGCTACAAAATTTGAAAAGAAATAGTGTAATTTGGTGTGAAAACCTTCAAATTTAGTCAGTTTACCTCTATTGTTTCTCATATGTAGGTTTGCCAAGTTTTTGGAAAAAGTTTTTTTCGAGCAGTGGTTCAAGCCCCCTTCGTAAAATCTGTGTATGCGAGGCCGTGTCTCGAATGCCTGCCATGCTATCACGCATTACAGTCTGCAGCAGAGATGCCGTCTCTCTCTCTCTCTCTCTCTCTCTCTCTCTCTCTCTCTCTCTCTCTCACACACACACACACACACACACACACACATTGCAGTTATGCATGCACTGCTCTTTCTCTCTCTTGCTCTCAATGTGTAAGTAAGGGGTTGCAAGGCCGTGTCTTGGGGGGTGTTTGTGGAGCAGAAAAGACAGACGCAACAGAGCGCATACATTGGCTGCAACCTAGCCTAATCTTCAAAGTTAAAGTGTTAAAGGAATCTTGGATGAAAATAATGTAGAACGAATAAGAGGGAGATTGGATTGAAATATGTCATTACAATTTTAGAACCGTTTCTTTGGATGGAATCTAGCAAGGTGCTTGGTGAACAGAGAAAACCTACCTTGGTATCCACGTATAGTATCCACTTTTTTAATATCCACATTGAGTATCACCATTTTGAGTTCAAATCTTATCTCCTCTCAAGCTTTGAGGTATCTTTGGATTGATCTTTTGACATTAAAAATTTTCTCTCTTCTTCTTTTTTCTCTTAATTGTTGTATGGAATCTCTCTCTCTCTCTCTCTCTCTCTCTCTCTCCACTTACCCATATATGCTTAAACATATCCCCTTATTTGTAATCCACATCCTAGAAACAATCGGTCTTATCTCCCGCACTCTTTGGTGTGAGGTGGGGCATTAGTGCAATGAGCCCCTTAGTTTATGCACAATATGTCCTTGCAAGTTTGAGAGTCTTTGATCAACTCAAAACTGTATGTGACATGTTTCATTTGGCTCCATAGATATTTGAAGAGACAATATTCTCTCTCTCTCTCTCTCTCTCTCTCTCTCTCTCTCTCAACTAAGTGCAATAGATTGTTTCTCTTAATTTTCTTTTGAGTTACATGTCTTGACTTGAGGATTTGTTGTTGATAGACCTATAGGGTCTCTTGATTGTTTTTACAAAAGAAAAGAACTCTCTTCTTTCTTTGTCTCTCCCTCCTTTTGTGGTTTGGCCATGCAATAGAACTGTGTGTCTACTTGTGCAAAAGTTAGGATGCTAATCTGATTAAAAAAGAGGACGCAAAAGGCCTAAGATTCTTGAACAATGGAGTGTCATCATCTTTGGCCTTTATTTATTTTGGGTGGCTTTAATTTTTAGATCCTAAGAGGTGATCATCTCTACAGTGATCTACTCTAGATAGCAGATTCTGTAGTAGAACATCAAGTTGAAGTTGAGGTATGAATAGGGATTTTTTAAATTTATAATAGTATTGGAAAATTCATGGTATTGTTGTTGTAGGTATAGTACAAGAGTCTTTAGCAGGTTCCATGGGTGGTGTGAAGAGTTCAATACAGAAGGAGGTGTAGCACGAAGGTTCGAGAATGGTGTTTCCAACTCTTCACAACCCTTAATACATTGGTTCCACATACACCTCCCAAAGCTTTTGATGAAACAAAGCTTCAACCTTCTTTGTCTCTCTAATCTCTCTCTAGTGGTGTCCATGGACTTATATTTAGCCTCTCCAAGGCTCTTTCTTCTTTGCTTCAATTTTGGTGTTTGGTGAAATATATATCTTTTGTAAGTAAAGTTTGTCCATGGTGTTATTATGCCACTCCAACCCCTCTCACTCTAGCCTTCACTCTTTGATTTTTTGGTGTTCTAGTGAGTGTGGGCATCCTACTTGGCTTTAATGACATTCTGGGCATGTATATAAGGGTCTCTCAATAGCATATCCCTAACTCTTTGGTGTGCCAGAGGAGACATTGCCCAAATGAGATGGGAGACAGGAGAGGTGTGAAGTATGTAAGCACCTTCAAAACTCAAGAAAAACCACTACAAAATAGTTGAAATTGGTATGAATCCATAGAAATAATAACTCAAATTGATTGGTAGTAGCTGAAAGGTACAATTTCTTGAGGGGCTCTTGGGGAAAAAGATGAGTGTTGTGCACACTTATGGTGACGCTAGTGATTGCTTCCTTGAAGACTTATTGCAACAGGTTGAAGGCGTACCTCTGTACTTATTACTATTGACTACTTGCCTTTTCTTGATGTTGTTGCTACATCAAGTACTCACAATGCTTGCCGAAAATATGTTTAAAATAAGAACACCCTTGAAATTCTTTCAATTTTTTGGTCCAAATTTGAAGCATTTGCCGATGTTCATAATAAAACTTTGTCAAAATTTTGTCGTTTTTCTTGATTGCAAGCTCAAAATCTAGCCAAAATTTTCTTGAAAAAAAAGGTAGAAAATGCACACACAATTAACCTCTCTTGCAGAATATGTCACGCATCTCCATCTCTGGAAATGGCAAAGAAGTGAAGCGCATGGACACACCTAGCTTCCTCTCTCTCTCTCTCTCTCTCTCTCTCTCTCTCTCTCTCTCTCTCTCTCTCTCTCTCTCTCTCTCTCTCTCTCTCTCTACACATACACACACAACCCCTCACACCCACACATGTTAATGAAATTCTCTCTCTATCTCCCTCTCTCTCTCTCTCTCTCTCTCTCTCATCACACACACACACACACACACCCACACACACATCAATAAAGCTCTCTCTCTCTCTCTACACATACACACATAACCCCTCACACCCACACACATGTTAATGAAGTTCTCTCTCTATCTCTCTCTCTCTCTCTTTGTCTCTCATCACACACACACCCACACACACATCAATAAAACTCTATCTCTCTCTCTCTCTCTCTCTCTCTCTCTCTCTCTCTCTCTCTCTTTGCCCCTCCATGTTTTGATTGGCGTGTGTTTCCATGTTTGCAACCCACGCCGTGAGTAGCTCTCTCTCTCTCTCTCTCTCTCTCTCTCTCTCTCTCTCTCTCTCTCACACACACACACACACACACACACACACACACACACACACACACACGCACGCATGCACGCAGGTGTTCGGATTCAGGCCAACTGGCTGGACATCTCACTTACTACTAACCCATCTAGTAACTTAACCTATATACATTTATTCTTTAATACAAAAGAATAAGGAGTTGCAACAAGATAACATTGTTGTGCGCTCCACCCAACAATAGGTCTCTCTCTCTGCTCTCGCACTTGCACTCGCACACGCTTCCCGCGGCACCTTCAAGTGGTATGTTGGGGTAAAGGCGATGTGCCTTACCCCGAGTTGGGCGCCCAGTGCTGCTCAGCCGCCACTGACACTGACCACTCACACTAACCCTCATCTTATTCTTATGTATATATAGAGAATAAGGGGCTAGAGGGTATTGCCTCTAAGAGCTCCACCACATATTCTCTCCCTTGCACCTCACCCTCTCATGCTTGCACTCACCTCTCTCGCACGCACGCTTCGTGCATCGCACGTGCACTCTTTAGTAGGCACGTACACCCTTCCATTTTGAGGCTATTCGAGATCGGTATTCAATTAAAATTAGGGTTTAGTGTATTAATTGCAAAATCCTAGCTAGATTCCAAGTTTGTGTTGAAGTAAACTGACAAAATTTTGCTAGTGTACATATGAGCAATTTCTTAAATTTTGAACTTTTATGGCCATTGGGTTTCCAAAAGCAAAACTAGGCCACCCTTCAATTGGCTTTCTAAAGGAAAAGTAAAGTCTAGAAAAGTAGAGTCAAACCTTCTTTTTATTTTTACTTGATAGGCTGAGGATAGCGTTAGAATACCTGCTCCTTGAGGCCCTAGTGGGTCTTGCTAAATAGGGCACTCATCCATCGAGAGCAGAAGACCTTTGGTTTTGTGCACACTAGTCCACTCTCCTTGTTTGTGAAGCTATCGCATCCACTCTCCTCGACTGGCGACTTGGAATGCCTAGGAAGTGGGAAAATCTTGGCCATTGGTAAATAGAAGATCTCTGAAGAACATGATAATTCACCTTGTGTATCAAGGATAAGGGGGCGGGTCGTTATGGGTGGCTGCCTAGATAGCCAACATAATTATGGTCCCTAAATGATGTCATGGCTGAGCACGAGCATGGAAAGACCTTGTAATGTTTTGGGATGATCAATATAATTCACTCACAATTGTGAGTTTTGCAAAAAGAAATAAAAAAAATTTAAAAGGTTCACAGATTCCGAGCTTCATAAGAGTGGGACATCACAGATTCCAAGCTTCATAAGAATGAGACGTTTTGTAAGATTTTCTTTCAAGTGAAGCAGTGACTGACACGTGGATGCCTTTTCCTTCCTCCAAAAATTTAAGCTGCTTCATATATAGTATAGATGGAATCTAACAAGGTGCTCGGTGAACTTTGAAGGGAAACTTAAGGAAAGCTAAAGGCAGGAGATTTTAGCTTGAACACGGAACCGTCACATGTGCTTTTTTTCTTTGTAGGGTGTGGGGGGGGGGGGGGAGGGGAGGGGACCTAGAGATGCACATGTGGTGATGAATTGAGAAGGTATTGCATTGTCAAAAAGTGTGAATGGGGCAGGCACATGTCGAGTGTGTAGGGAAAAGCGGGGAGAGGAGAGGGAGAGAGATTTCTGTAGGGTTGAACCAAAATTAGAAGAGGGGTTGTCACAGACAGGAGGGTTATCTCTCTCTAGCACCTAGCTGTCGCATCCGTGTGTCAGGAGTGGGAGAGAGATAACTTGTGAATATGTCACAGATGCCATTTCGAAAGGGTTTTTTGTGTCCACCTTGTGTTGCGATAGAGTAGAGTTGTCCTTTCTCTCTATGTGTGTGTCATCTGTGAGGAAGATGGTGTCAATGCGATCGTGTCGAATCTAAAGCGGGCTACCTAGGTCTCTTGCTCTCTCTCTCTCTCTCTCCTGCTAGTTTGCTAGGGGGATGGCCAACTTAGTGCTTGGACCTAAACGGTTTGCAACCAAACTAGGGAAGGGGGGAAATGTGCATGTTCGTTACTCTCCAGGTCTCTCTCTGCTTCTATGTGCCAGCTCCAGGTTGATATTAGCATCAACATAAGCCACTGAGTATTGATTGCTTGCTTACTAAGGTAGCAAAGAAATCCTAGGTGGCAATGCAGTGAAGAGAGACACAGATACACACAAGCATGTGAAGGACGAGGCAATGGCAAGGTGGCAATGTGAGGGAAAAAGGTAATCAAATGGTACATGCTACAACTGAGACAGAGAGGGGGAGAGAAAAAATGAGAGGCGATGTGTGATCGGGAGGGCAGAGAGACAGTGGGAGATTCATTCTCCTTTGCCCTATGAGAGTGAAGCTGAGCCCGATGAGGCCTATGTTCAGGGCAATTTTGCACCCAATAGAAGCAAGGTTCATGACGAAGGCAGTACGTGGGAGCGGGGGACTTTTTCTTCTGCAAATGGGAGGGTGCAAAATCTTGGCACTAAATTAATTAATGATTTGTAGAATAGACCCAGTACATGTGCATATGTTCAATTCCCAAAAGATGCTTTTTGGCCTGCTAAAGGCCTTAGTGCACTATGGACAAAGGTCGTTCAATTTTGTTTGCATGACAAGTGCCCCAAGGAGGCTCAGCAGTCTTGTGAATGAAAAGGAATCACTGTCTATTAAAAGCTATTTTCTAAAGTATTCCTAGGAGTTTGATACCATCATGTAAAGTCTTGATAAAGAGCATTTTGATGTAAGATTTCATACAGACTTACTTCACTAATTTGTTTTATCATCTTTTATGCTCATTAAATTTACATTTTCTTATGGAAAAAGCACTTAAATATTTTTTTCTTTAATTTTTAATTTATTGTTTTTACTTTACTTCTTTCCATTTTATTTTATTGATGTGCAATGTGCATCTTTCATATTATTTAAGTGAGGCCTTTCATAATTTGAAAATCATATGTGATTATATATGAATAATAGATCATCTTTGCAACTAATGGCTCCTACAAAATAAAATTCATTACCTTTAAGATTCATTTTCTATTCAAGCTCCTTCCCTCATCACCTTGCCTCTGTGCGTGCATGCCCCTGTCCTGACACATGTCCTCTCTCCCACTGAGACCTCTTGCAACAGTCGTGACAAGCAATCTCTATGTGAATTTCATGGCCCTCACAGGTTCCCTTGCACGCGATAGACCAGCTTGGATGAAACCTTGGATCTCATAGGTTTTTGAATCACATGCGCCTTGTGTTGCCACCCTCCCCAATCACTTGCGCCTAACTTGCAGCTGCTGCTAACTCTACCCAACTCGCGAGCTTGCATTCACCATTTTGCAGATGCAGAGATTTCAAGCCATGCACACGCTTTGAGGCATGACATGATGAGAGAGAGGGGGGCTGAAACAACGAAACAATGGAGAATAAGGGGCGACGAAAAAGAAAGAGAAGAGAGATGGATACACGTGCTATCTGCACGCTGGTACATACACGAGAGAGAGAGAGAGAGAGAGAGAGAGAGAGATGAGATAACTGCAGTCATCATCGATAACCCTAACAATAAAAAAGTCTTAACTAGAGAATCTTGTAACATAATTAAGGGAAATGATCATTTTTAAATAGTTGGTACCCCCTAATAGATAATATATTTTAATAGTAAAACAACACAATAAAAATTCCATGTAATTGTAGGCACATATTTAAACTTACTATCCCTCATCTCCCCTTACCGTAGTAGCAGGCCTTCGTACCTCCTCACCTTGTTTCCTTTGTGAGGGGAATAAGGGTAACATGCAAGTGGAAGAGAGAGGGAAAGAGAGAGAAGGTGCCATGCATCATTGGACTAGACTCACAGTGTGGTCAAGGCATTGCTGCAGACTGGTGCAACGTGTGGTGTGACAGGCAGAGAAAGAGACCCAAAGCTAGGGTTGTTTGCATCACGGGAGGTTGGTGGGTGGCAAAGGTGCACCAATGCTCGCCATTGCAAAATGAAGGAAGAGTATGGCACAAGAGCTCCGCAACATCGGTATGCCCGCCCTGTGTGAAGCAGACATCGAGGATGCAGTACCCTCTTTTGTCTTCATTGTGGATCTGTTGAAAGGGCGGTGGTAATGCGTGTGCTAGTATCCACCCAACCGTGCTATCTTATAGCCTCCCCCTAGCGTACACACTGTCCGATCATGCCATTTGGATTGCCAGTAGGACCCATGTCATTACATTACCCCCCTTGCAGAATCGTTTTTGTCCTCAAAAATGAACGTAGGAAAATGTTTCTTAAGTGCGGAGACATTCTCCCATGTAGAACCTTCTTCAGGTCTATCTAGCCATTTTACCAACACCTGTCGTCTGACATGATGTCTGGTGTGAAGCTCATGAGAATCCAAAATCGTTTCAGGCTCATGAGAAATGCTTGGTGGTTCGATAAGGTCAACTAGCACACCTGTGGTGTCAATGACATTATCATTCTGTCCTATCTGTTTTCGTAAATGGCTAACATGAAAAACCAGATGAAGTCGTGAGTGCTCTGGAAGAGCTGACTTATAGGCCACTTGACCTATACATTTGAGAATGGTAAATGGTCCACAATAGCGTGGTGAAAGTTTAGCAACTTTCCCATCTTCAAAATTTTGGAATGCTCCACAACTTTGAGGAAAACCTTGTCCCCTTCTTTGAAAGTAGCAAGACGACAATGCTCATCTACGTACTTCTTATATCGATCTTCAGCTTGCTTCACATTCTATCAAGCAATGCAAAGTATGTCAAAATGGTCTTGGAGAAAATATTTCGCTTGTTGTATCTTCTCCTTAGTCAACCCCACCATAACGGGTGATCTAGGTTGAAATCCATATAAAAGCATAAATGGACTAAACTCTGTAGTCACATGCTTTGAACTATTATAAGCAAATTCCAATATAGGTAAGTAGTCTTGCCAATTGGTTTGCTTCTTGCTAACGTACGCTCGTACCATATCCTCTAGCACTTGATTAACTCTTTCTGTTTGACCATCCGTTTCTGGATAATCAACCGTAAGTTTAGTTTCCAACTTTTGGAACGCAGCTCTCCAGAAGTGACTATTGAACTTTCGATCTCTATCACTAATGATACTAGCTAGAAGACCGTAGAACTCATATATATGCTCTACAAATAGCCGTGCTAATTTTGATGTCTTAACCGTAGTCTTAGTGGGAATGAATCAATCCATCTTTGTGAAACGGTCTACAATTACCCATATGGCATCATGGCCACGATTTGTAGTAGGTAGTCCTACTACAAAATCCATAGAGATAATCTCCCACTTACCTTGTGGAATCTTTAAAGAATGTAAAAGGCCACCTACCTTGAGGCGCTCTGCCTTATTAACTTGGTACTTTTGGCACTTTGGTACGTACTCTGAACATCATGATGTAAGCCCATCCAATAAAATTGCCATCGAATCAAGGCATACATCTTACGAATACCTGGATGACCAGCACTTGGACTATCGTGACACTAAAATAAGATTTGGTGCCTAGTGTCTGAGTCCTTTGGCACACACACTCTACCTTTGTGGAGTAAGTAACCATCATCAATGGAAAAATTCTTCCATCGCTTAAGCTCTTCCTGAGTAGGGGTGGAGCTCTGTGTGTTGGAGTTTTTATCTGCGCGTGCAGAGACATGTTGATCTGGCTGTACATAGACATGTGAGTGTGAGGGATCCCTTTTTACAACTGCACTCCACACTTTATCATATGATTGATCTTTTGCACACTTACCACGTAATGACTCCAAAAACCCACTCTTTATTTTCGTGAAAGCAAGTGAACTAATCTGAGGCATCCGACTTCGTTCATCTGCTACTACATTATATCACCCCTTGCGATATCATAGCTTACAATCATAATCTTGAAGGATTTCTGCCCATATAGCTTTACGGCCCTTCAAGTCCGTTTGAGTAGTAAACCATTTGATACTCTCATGGTCAAAAACTACTTCAAACTTGGCACTATATAAATGGTGTCACCACTTTTGTAAAGCGTGAATTATGGCGTAGAGCTCTCTCTCATAGACATAATAATTCTGTTGAGCTCTATCTAAATTTTTACTTTCAAAGGCTATAGGTCTTCCCTCCTGGAGAAGTACCACACCAATTGCTTTATCACTAGCATCAGTTTCTACCACAAACGGCTTAAGTGGGTCAATGATTGCTAGGATGGGAGTAGTGGCTATAGCTAGCTAGCTACCTGAGTTGTCAAAACTGCGTTTTTGGGCTTCTTCCCAAGAAAAGGTCTTACCTTTTTCTTTAAGTTGATCCATCGTAGGAACAATGATTTTGGCATGATCACGGATATACTCGAAGCCATGCCTAAAAATACTTGAAGCTCCTCACAGTGTTTGGATGTGGCCATCAAAGAATGGCAACGACCTTGTCAGTGTCCATTTTGATACCAGAATAAGAGATCACATGACCGAGGTAATGTATCTCTGTTTTAAAGAAATCGCACTTGCTTTGCTTAGCATACAACACGTGAGCTCGTAGCTATCCAAACACTAATCGTAAGTGTTCTATGTGTTCATCTTCAGTCTTACTGTAAATGAAAATGTCATCAAGGAAAACCACAAAAAATTTTCCAAGATAGGGATATAAGACACTATCCATGAGTGTCATAAATGTAGCTGGAGCATTGGTTAAACCAAAAGGCATAACCAAAAATTCAAAATGCCCGAACCATGTTCTAAAGGCAGTTTTGGAGATATCTTACAAAAGGATACGCACCTGGTGGTATCCTGAACAAAGATTTATCTTTGTATAGTATCTTGCTCCATGGAGTTGATCAAACAACTCATCCACTCTTGGCAGAGGACACTTCTTCTAGATGGTTATGGCGTTTAATCTACACACGTGCGCATAGTACCATCTTTCTTTTTCACCAATAGAATTGGTGATTCCCAAGGCGAAGTGCTAGGTCTAATGAAACCACAGGCGAGGTAGTCATCCAGATGACTCTCAACCTCCTTGGCTTCTTTAGCACTCATACGATAAGGTGGTTTACTCACCGGTTTAGTGCCTGGCAAGACATCTATGCCATGCTGCACATCACGTGTAGGTTTAAATTCGACGGCAAATCACTTGAAAATACATCACTATACTCTGTGAGTAAGTGAGTCAGCTTTTTCCGTGCAAAAGGAGAAAGTAAACTAGAGTTATGCTAGGATGGAGAATCTTGTAATTCCTGTAATGTTTGTTTTACAACAGCTGCACGTTGCTCTATATAATTAAAATTGAGAGCACTTTGCTTGTTAGATTTGTTAACACTTTTTCTTATCATTAGAATTCATTGCACTTTGCATACCATGATTAGAATTCAATGCACTTTGCTCTTGAGAATTCACAAGACTTGGAGACAAGCAGTAGCAAAAAAAGACTTCATCTATTAAATCTGCTTTCTGCAAAATAGAAAGCCCGACTGTACATATAAGAGATGCAGATGGTATATTTTTCTCACCAAGCAAAAGCACATGTTTACCATTGGCCATAAAGGATAAGGAGTTGTGTTCATAACTAGTGTGCAATGTGTTTCCTAAACCATGCAGCCACTCCCGTCCTAAAACTCATCGGCATGGTCCATGTTTATAACTTGAAAGTCAAGGGTCATCGTATGATCTTAAACAATAAGCTCAACCCCTTGAACTACCGTGTCCCATACTTCTTTATCATTGCCAAACATATTCTCCATCACATAGTTGTGGGAGTAGGGAGTCTCTGTAAGCTTCAATTTCTTGACTAGCTTATAGTTCAAGAAATTATGAGTTGCACCATCATCCACTAAAATACAAACACATTGTCCGTTAACAGTGCCATGCATGGGAATCAAATCATGGGGGCCAAAGGTGGGCTACCACATTGAAGGAGGCACACAACGTACACTTGTGCTTTTCTTGCATATGAAGAACCTCTACAACACAATATTTGGAAGATGAATCTAATGTGAGGCGTTGCACCGTGTGTATGGCCTTTTCTTTGCCTTCCAAAAGAGGACAATCTTTCTTGTTATGTTGGTCCGAAAGACATCTAAAACACAAATTGTGTTTCTTTGCACGCTCAAAATCAGCAGTGCTGAAAGACCCACGTGGAGTATCTCCTAATTGCTTAGGCTTATTAGTCTCTTGTAAGCGTGGAGAGGTAGATTGTCTCTTATTCCTCTTGGAACATGTGGGAGATCTACCTGGCCATTGGCTCTTAGACACATTTCTCTTAGCAAAATTATTCTTAGAGTAGGAAACATTTCCTTTCCTCTCTTGGTCATCATCATATCTTTGGGCATGACTGATAGCTTCTTCCAAAGTTTTTGGATGTTGGGTCTTGACATGAAGATGATAGTCTTTGTCAAGACCCCTATTAAAACCCAGTATCTTTTGGAATTCATCTAGACCTTCTAGTTTTAATATGATATCTCGATAATTCAAAAGGTAAACACACACTAACACACACTAATGTAAAGAGAGAAAAAAAAATGTCAACTTGTACCTTGTGAAATTGAAGTCTTTGTGTTTTGTATGCTCCACGATTTGCATTTCATGCGAACCTCGCCTTACGGGAATTGTAGCACTTCACATGTCGTTCGTCGTAAGAACACTTTTGTTGATTCTTCACAAAAACCTCGTCATTTTTGTGAAGGCTTTTTTCACGTTGAAGCTACCTCCTTGAGGAAAAAAGAATTTTAGGAGGAAAACTTGCCTTCCTCCGAGAAGTGAAAAGGAAGCATGAAACCACTTCCTTGAAGTTTGAGCTTTCCCTTTCCTTCTAGTTTTCTTTTCAAAACAAGTATGCTATCTTTCCTTGTTATACACAAAAAGGTTCAATAGCTTGATGGTGAAGTGTTGGACTCTTACCCTCATGGGGTGGGATCAACCCTCCTTCATGCAAGGGTTAAGTGGGCCTTCCTACGCCTGCAGCCAATGGCTCCAACGGAAGCCTTCGGAGCCATAGACTTGTTGATTGAGTTTGCATTGGTCGTGCGTTGTGGGTGGGGCATGCCTTCGCGCGTTGCGCGAAGGGAACTGTGCCTGTCTTCTTTTTGCTGCACAACGGAGACATCGCTGTCTGCGGACCGTCTGAGAGAAGCAACGTATCGCATGCACATGCAACCCGCTTTTTCCCTTCTCCAAAAATTAGCTTGGATACCAGTGAAAGGGTGGTGGTAATGCATGTGCTAGTCTCCACCCAATTGTACACACTGTCCGGCCGTACCGGTGACCTTGCCCATAGAACCCATGTCCTTACATCTGCAATGTTGAAGGGTTGCAGAGAGGATGATGAATGATGATGGTCCATGCTATGGAGGAGAATATAGGTAGCTCAACATGGTTCTCTCTCAACAAGCTGCGAGGGGGAAGAGCGGGGTCTCTCATCCATGAAACCAATGGGACATGCCAACACTGCTCAAAGTGGCACAGAGAGAAATAGAGAGAGGGCTGGTTTGTGTGGTGAAGATGTAGAGGCTATGGGGAGCGGACAAGGAAAGGGCAAGATGACGGGGACTTTCCCTGTGATGATAATTTAAAACGACGAAAACCTAAACAAATTCCAATTAAACATCGTTGTCTCCGGACCGTGTGAGAGAATGTCGCTGTCTGCAGACCGTGTGAGAGAAGCAGCGCATCGCATGCACATGCACCTTGCCTTTTCCCTTCCCCAAAAATTAGCTCGGATACCAATGAAAGGGTGGTGGTAATGCGTGTGCTAGTCTCCACCCACCAATCGTGCTATCTTATAGCCTCCCCCTAGCGTACACACTGTCTGACCGTGCCGATGGCCTTGCACGTAGGACCCATGTCCTTACATCTACGATGTCGAAGGGTTGAAGAGAGGAGATGAATGATGGCGGTCCATGCTACGGAGGAGAATACGGGTAGCTTAGCATGTCGCTCTCTCAATAGATTGCGAGGGGGAGGAGTGGGGTCTCCCATCCATGAAACCAACGGGACATGCCAGAATCGCTCAAAGTGGCACAGAGAGAGATAGAGAGAGGACTGGTTTGTGCGGTGAAGATGTAGAGGCTATGGCGAGCGGGCAGGGAAAGGGCAAGATGACGAGGATTTTTCCTTTGATGATAATTTAAAAGGACGGAAATCTAAATAGATTCTGATTAATGTAAATTGAAAAGAGCCGGTTGTAAGTGGGCAAAAACGTTTTCTGTCATAAAAATCTACAATCTAACCAACCCAAATGACTATCTTATATTAAACTAATCATTTAATGTGGGAGAATCGACAAGAACAAGGGTTCGAATATAGACATGTTCTTTCGGGTCTATCTCGACACGGGCCCAATGATAAAGGGACCCAAATGAGGGATGATCTATCAAAGAGTAAGCTTAGCTAATGGAGCTTAAAGACCTTAGGGTTAGCTTCATTAAAGACCTCCAAAGGTTAGTGTTAAAATTCCTTTGACCTTAGGTAAAAGCTAGCGTTGAGCTCTTGGTGGGAACCCGACCCACGCTTAAGGTGCTTTTCGTGCTTGCTGACTAAGGTGCTTGAGGTGCTTGTCATGCTTGATGACTAAGGTGCTTGAGATGCTTGTCATTCTTGCTGACTAAGGTGCTTGAGGTGCTTGTCGTGCTTTTGCCGACTAGGGAGCTTGAGATGCTTGTGGGAACATTACCCAAGCTTAAGGTGTTTGGTCATGCTTGCTAACTAAGGTGCTTGAGGGTAAGGTGTTCCACAAAGTCAACAACTATCCCTACAAGGAGGGGGCAAGCCCTACAAGAGGGGGCGAGAGAGAGAACACACACACCTTCACACAAGGCAAGCTTGGTACAAAGAAAGCATATAGGACACTTGTCAAGTTCCTCCTCATGTTGCCCTCATGGTGTGCCTAAAGCCTATTGGTTATCCTCCCAAGGGGTCCAATGATAATTTAGTAGATTTACTTAATTGTTTTTTCATTTATCAAGTCCTCTCTCTCAAAGGGGAAAGGGCGACACTTGTCCCAAGACTACCTTTCTTGCTTGTAATGAATCCTGCATGTGATTGGATAGTCTTGCAGGGGTCCAGTGAGCTTCAAGCTTGAGCTACAAGGGGGGGGTCGACCAAAGCAAGAGGGGGGGCTAGCTTGAGGGATGTACTCTACCACACATACTCACACACACTCTCATTGTGTGAAGTGAAAAGTGCAAGATCTCCATCTCCTTCTCCAAGCTAGTAGAGAAGTTGAGATCCTACACCAACAATCTTGGCTATGGAATGCAAATTCAACCAAGAGCCATGCTTCAATGCTTAAGCTTGCCATCTTCTCCACCTTCATTACTATGCTATTATGTATGCTAGCAAGAAGAGTGATGATAAGTGAGGAACTACTTCTTTCTCCTATGGAATGTTTCTTCTTCCTCTTCCCTACCCTCATTCCCCACTAGCTCTCTCCACCTTCGAAGGTGTTTGAGGCCTTGGGACTGAGGCTTGGGATAAATAATTATTTTTGCAAATTTCATGTTATGCTCGTGGTGCTTGAAGCTTTCCATCTTCATAGCATCACCACCTAGGTAACAAGGAACACAAAGATTGTATTGTACCAAGTCTCTCTTGATGGGAGAAACTATAATACAAATGCCTATTGGAGGGAGGACCGACTCCACATAAATACGGTCCTCAATTTTTGTCATGTTCTCTAAACTCTCTCTCTTGCAAAAGTATTGTTCATGCCAAGCTAACTAAATACTATGTTTATGTTGTTACCATCAATCAAGTTTACCCTCTATGCTCACAAAGTATTCTCACAAAAGTGCTTTCTGTAATTTCCTAATTCCGCTACTCTCAAAGTTCATAGGCCATTTCCATTACATTTTCTTTATTTGTTTTGATGGGAATCACAAGAGATGCTCATGCTCGGTTTATGTGAAACTTAATGGAATTTGAGAAGTTGAGATTAACTTTTCCCTCAACTTTTCCTTACAGTTGGGGGCTAATACACATGGAAAAAGGGAAGGGTGAGGAGACTCGAGAACGTGATATCTCATTCACCATCTGTCAGCACGAGATTTTGCATGATTTTAGATGGAGACAAAGGCTCGCATTGGAGCACCAGTGGTGGATTTTTTTTTTTGTGCACGCAATATAGAGGTTGGCACTCAAGGATGAATGGTACTTATTCTTTGGTAACTACTACCCTTCCTAACCTCCATGTGCATTGAGATCTAAAGTTGGATGAAACTTCTTCTTCCATAAGATGGCTTCTTGCTTCATTAGAGGCATCTCCAACATGTTGTGGCCAAATTTCTTTGTTATTTCATTTGGTTGGATCATTAGAAGTATTTGTACTCCAAAACTTTGAGTTTATATTCCTTGACTACCCCATCTGGCATGCCTGCTATCCATTGTTTGAGCTCATCTCGAGCATTCACTTCTTGTTGGTGTTCTTCAAATTCATGAATGCCTCCCATGGTTAAACTACCTGGTAGATCTATTTATTAAGAGAGGTTGATCAACACTTTCAAACTATATGTGCATGGTTTGGGTGATTGGTAGATGTTTAGGTGCTTCTGAGGTGATGCCCAATCTATAGCTTTGGACTTTATCTCCCAATCATGCATTTTTTACGCACAATCAAGTCTAAGGCTTTGCTTTAGCCAACTATTCCTATAGATCTTTGATTTGTTGCTCCTTCTGTGCATTCATTGTAAGCATACTAGCCATCAAGAGTTCTCTTTGTAGATTTTGTTGTTCTAGCTTAGCCTTTGGTGGTTTGACTTCCTCTGAATTGTTTTGTTGAATATTGAGAAGTCAAGGGTGGTGGCGTCACATCTTGATTGGAAAGGAGGGTAGTGAGAGTGTGCTTGATAGAATCAAATGAATCATAGAGTTTTTAGTACTTCTTCTTCTCCCTTTCTAGATCCTCTTCCCCAATGCTTGTTGCTCCACTTGTAATTGGCTATTTACTTTGGTTTCTTTTTCTAGATCCTTGTAAGTATTTTTTTGCATCCGTCTTCACCTTGTTTATCATATTTTGTAACTTCTTTTTGTCCTTTTTCAGTATGTACACTAGCTATTTAAGATATGCTATCTCTTGATTTGGTTGAGCCGTGAGTCCGTGACAGTTTTTGCCTCTTCTACTTCTTTGATCCGAACTGTAGTCACCATTTTATGGTGGTTAAACGAAAGTTCTAACATATCCTTCCTCAGACACAATTGCAGGTGGTGGAGAAGGTTGTATTTGGAAAGGTGGTCTCCCTAGTTTCCTCTACTACATTTGCAGTAGTTGCTATGATATTAGGGAAAATATGAACCCCAAAAGGGCCCTTAAGGGTCAAAGATTCTTCGAAATATACTCTCTACACCAATGAGAATGGGCGTGTGGCCACAATCCCACCAAGTTTTGCATTTTTATAAATGGCCATAACTTGAGCATTTTAACTTCAAAGTTTTCAGACATTTGGATTACATTGTCGAGATCTTTCCATAGATATGTTACAAGACATAGTTTTGAGGTATGTAGATATGGGCTATCCATGTCCCCTCTTTTATGTCCTATTATTGACTGAAATATGATTGGTTGCTCTTAGAAGGCCCTTTGGGGTGCATATGCTTTTTGTTTGGCTTTAGAAATGTATCCTCATGTTATGTAAGTGGATTGAGAGTGGAATCAAAGATTGAATCTAACTTTGTAGTATGTTATCTCTTGTATTCCTTGTCTTTGTTCAATTTTGCACTTTAATACCTAATGTATTCTTTGTTGTTCAACATTATCCAGCTATTTTGAGGTTGTCTTTTGCCATCTTCTTTATTTATTCCTTGAGTCATTTGATTTTTGCATCTAATTCCAAATCATTAGAG
This sequence comes from Adiantum capillus-veneris, assembly GCF_014529385.1. Classification (NCBI taxonomy): domain Eukaryota; kingdom Viridiplantae; phylum Streptophyta; class Polypodiopsida; order Polypodiales; family Pteridaceae; genus Adiantum; species Adiantum capillus-veneris. The sequence continues at coordinate 69,186,055 of NC_140938.1, read as the reverse complement.
TCAAAGGAGAATGAAACTTGCGGTGCTGGCTTTCTTTTGCTTTGTATATATAAATATTATGCATGCATATGTAAATTATGGAGAATGTTCTCATGCATCTAAATACACATATCATGATGATCATTATGTATGTGCTATTGCATGACATCCACCCCTCTAAACATGCACATCCTCTGATATGTGCCAACCAATATCCCATAATTGCAAGCAGAAAGATGTAAACATATAACCACTAGCCCGTTGTATGCATACCATCTACAATCTCCCACTGCAGCTTCATGCGAGCATACCCTCCTCCAAGATCCTAGGGGAAACACAAAAAATTCTCATTAGTGGAACATAAGCATTTATTAACACATAATCCATCGTGAACACCACCTTGATCATATGGCAAATAAATCACCCACCCAAAACCATTCATTTTTCCATTGCCTCCTGGATCAAATGGCTTATAGAATCACTGGCATAGATCATAAGCATAATGGTATCCTCACGAATCAAAACATAGAACCACTTACTGTACAATATTGGGTATCTTCAAATCCCTACATCATTAGGTAACATTGCATATTGTCATATCCCTTATGCAAGTTTCTCTGATAAATGTTGCTAATCATCTATCACTGTAAGGAACATTGGTAGTGTAGTTTTGTCCCCTCTAGCAGTGAAATTATGGTCATGCATCAATTCCTTCACAAAGCCCTCCTCATTTGGCTCCCAAGAAGCATTAGGAAAATTTTTCCTAGTTTACACATGCTCAAAATCTAGTAGAGCCTCATACAACAATTGCACTAGGTTGGTAACCTAAGAGGACATAAAAGCTTCCTTTTAGGGTTTTGAGAAAAAACTTCCAAAATTGTAGTAGATCCACTCATTTTGGAAAATTATTTGACATGCTTAGTTCATGGATTACTACATATCACAAACACTTAGAAACTTGTAAAATTTCTCATCTCTTGGTCACAACAAGCCTCCAAAGTTAATGGACCAATCTGTTTTGCCTAAAAAAACCATTTCTTCTAGATGATTGTGTATAATTGACACTAGGGATTTTTGTAGAACATGAGATAAAATTCCCCGTTAGCTTCAACGGGCTGGTGATCAAAACATATGGTTGCTTTTGCCTCACTTATTTTTTGGCAAAAAAATTAGGTGCCACAAAGTTGCATTTTTTTCATTCTGCCAACCTATCATCAAAGTTTCTATAGTCATGCTCAATATAGATACTATATACATGTTTTTTTAGTTCCCTTTGGGTCTTTGATATCAAAAGTATCCATGTAGCATGTCAAAAGAATAATAGATCTCTTACCAAGTGGAACCATGGGGACAATGGTGAAGTGCTAAATACAACAAACATGTGTGTGTGTGTGTGTGTGTGTGTGTGTGTGTATATGAGAGAGAGAGAGAGAGGTGAATCATGGAAGGCCATTTGACACACACACACTAGCATTTTGACAAGTTTCCTCCTTTCTGCTTGAGCAAGAGAGCTTGAATAATTAGTTAATTAAACTAAATTCTCATTGGACCTCTCTCAAGGCCATCCAATATACTTTAGGCACACTATGAGGGCAATCTTGCTAGAGGCTTGACATGTTTCCTATATGCCTCTTGTGGAAAAGGATTGCCTTGAGAGCGTGCATGTGTGTGTGTGTGTGTGTGTGTGTGTGTGTGTGTGTGTTCTCTCTCATGCCCTTAGGCTCTCCCCCTCCTTTGTAGAAATCATGGTTGAATTGCACACCACAAGCACCTTGGTCTTCAAGCATGACAAATACCTCAAGCACCTTGGCCTGTAAGCACGACAAGCACCTCAAGCATCTTAGTCAGCTCAAGAACCTCAAGCACACCTTAGTCAGCTCAAATATGACAAGCACCTCAAGCACATGCCTAGTTTACCCTAAGGTCTAAGGACTTTTAACCCTAATATTTGGAGGTCTTTAATGAAGCTAACCCTACGGTCTTTTAAGCTCCATTATTAACACATTGTTCTTCAGTAGACCATCTCCTTTTAAGCCCTTGTCAAGATGTATCCATCCCTCATTTTGGTCCCGTGCTGAGCTAGGTCTAACAATACATATCTATGTTCTAGCTCTTGTTTTCCTTTTGACCTCCCATATTAAATTATCAGTTCAGTTTAACATGAGAAAATCATTAGGATAAATCTAGATATTAGATTTTATGACATTACCTCTCCCTTGAAATCATAGTCTTCCTCGAGAAGGTAAAATTCTTAGTCATTAGTCTATGTTTCTTAGCGGGTAGAGGATCCCTTTTTACCCTATGACATCATTCCAAAATGGATGACTAGTCCATTTGGTGCTTGGGAGACTTGGCTGCCACAAGCATGTTTGCTCTTTAGTCCCTAACAAAGTTCCAAAGTAGAGTGACAAATTCTACTAGGTGTTTGAGAGACGTAGTCATCACAAACATGATCCTAAGCATGCATACTAATTAAATTTGTGCACAATAAAAAGAAAAGTAGTCTTATAAGACAAAAACATTGTTCATTTATAAAGCATTTACATTTGCTTACTCTAGTGTAGAATTGTAAGCATTAACAAGGTCCATATTATCCTTAAGTTGTGTTCCTTGCATCCACCTAGCATCTTCAAAAGGATAATTTTTTAATTTAATAAGATATTGGCGGATAATCTTATTGTCGTAGCACCTTGTCTTCATGTCAAAGAATATCTTTGGGTTGTAGCACCTCTTCTTGATCTTCGAGCTCTGGAGGGTCTTCAATAATTGGCTCTCTTGGTGGCTCTCCTTTGTAAGGCTTAAGTAGGCTCACATGAAAAGCATTGTGTATGAGCCAATGGTTGGATAACTTTAACTGATAGGCCATCTCATTGATTAGTTTTAGGATTTGAAAAGGACCATAGTATCTTTTGGTTAGTTTAGCATAATACTTTTGGTGGCCCGTAGGATTTTTGCCATGAGTTTGCCTCAATCAAGCCTTGGGAAACTTCAGTAAGACCCAATCATTTTACTTGAATGCTAAGGCCCTTCTATGCTTATTAGCACTAGCTTTTTGCCTTTGTTGAGAGATAGATATAGCCTCCTTAATCTTTTGGAAAGATTCTTGTAGGTTTCAATTATACTCATTGGTAGTGACTCGTCTTCTCATGTGCCTTAAGTAGCAAGGGACTTTTAGGTCTTCCTTCAATGATCTCGAAAGGTGGCTTTCTTGTAGTAGTATGGACAATGTTGTTTTACGCATACTCTACAATAGGTAGGAACTTCTCCCATTGTGAGCAATGATCTACTTCCATGACATAGGTCTTGAGTAGATCTAGAATCTTAAGGTTAGCTATCTCACTTTGGTCATCCGTTTGTGGGTGATAGACCAAAGAGAAATTTAGCCTTGTACCTAGATTCTCAAAGAGACCCTTCCAAAATTTATTGGTCATTCTAGGATCTCTATCTGACACTATGGATGTTGGCAAGCCATGGTGCTTGAAAATTTGTGATATGAAGAGGGTTGTCATTTGATGTACCTTAATAGTCTTTTTGATAGGTATAAAATGTGCTTGTTTACTAAACCTATCAACAACTATTGTCCATATTCCCATGGGTGTACTTTGGTAATCTAAAGATAAAATACATGGATATACTCTCCCATGGTGAATTAGAAATTAGCAATGGCTGGAGTAATCCATGTTGATTCCCTCTATCATACTTGGTCTTTTGGCATACCACGCATTTTGAAACATACTCTTGTATGTCTACTTTCATGGTAGGCCAATAGAAATACGTCTCTACTCAAAGAGTAGGTTGAATCCCTCTATGCCCCACATAGAGAGGAGCATGGGGTTTATACATTACTTTCTCACGGAGAGAGTTAGGAACACATAGTCTATTTCCATGGAGAAGATAACCATCCTGCAAGGTGACCGGTTCTTCTTTCTTTCCTAAGGCAATGGCTGGCATAATATCCTTGAAATCAGAGTCATTAGCATACTCATCTACCATAGAAGATAGATCATTGTGAGTTGCTACAGACACTGCATTTACTTTTGGTCATTGAGATAGTGCATCGGCCACTTGATTGTGCTTGCCAATAATATGAGCAATATGAAAATTAAATTACGAAAGAAAATTTTTCCACCTCTTTTGTTTGTTGGAAAGTTTGATTTGCATCATGAAGCACTTTAAACTTTGGTGATCCATTCATTGGATGAATGGAGTCCTCAAAAGATAATGCTTCCATGTGTCAAGGGAATGTAGAACAGCTAATAGCTCCTTTTCGTATATGCCCAACACTCGCTCATTGGAATTGAGTCTTCCACTCTCTTATGCTATGGCATGCCCTTCTTGAAGCAAAATTGCTCCAAGGAAATCTCCACAAGCATCACATTGGACCTCAAATGGTTCTGAGAGATCCGGTAGCGTAAGTACAAGTTGAGAGGTAAGATTCTCTTTGAGATTCTCAAAAGAATTTTTCTCTTTTGTAGTCTATGAATACTTAACATTCTTCTTTGTTAAGCCATGTAATGGTCTTGCTATTTGTGAGAATTTTTCTATAAATCGTGTATAGTATGCACACATACCAATAAAGCTTCTTAGCTCATGTAGATTCCTTGGGTTAGGCCATGGTTTTATTATCCCTAAATTTGATGGATCCATATGGATACCATCTTGAGAGATAATATGACCTAAGTATTGAATCTCTTGAAGGAAAAATTCACTCTTCTTTGGATTAATGAAAAGTATATTCTCCCTCAAAGCTTGAAATATTACCTGGAGATGTTGCTTATGCTCCTCGAGAGAATTGGAGTAGATGATGTTATCATCAAAGAATAATCCAATGAACTTGCACTAGGATTGTTCGTGCATATGGAAGATGATATTGTGATTGGATTGATGTGTTATGTTTCTCATGGCAGCATCGCGACAAGACTTGGATCACCTACATTGCTTAGAGGGCGGCCACATATGCCCAATAAATTGGATGGGCGTTGGGTGCGTTTTAATTTTTGGAAGGCCGTCGAAACCATTGGGGCAGCCACATAAGCCAGACAAATATTGATATTGTCGATGATTTGAATCTTGCTCTAATCCTCTCTCGCCACAATTAGTAGCAACGCATTCTCCTCTCTCTCTCTCTCTCTCTCTCTCTCTCTCTCTCTCTCTCTCTCTCTCTTTTAAGAATGCAAGCGCAGGATCATAAAGGTGGTATCATGCCGGAAGACTACATGCTCGTCGAGGCTCTCTTGGTTGCAGCCATGGCAGTCAATGTTGCAATTTAGCATACCTTGCTTCTTTTCGAGATGGCCATGCCCAACCTTTCTTGCTCGTAGATAGGGGAGCTTGACGACTTGAAGGATTCAATTACATATGCTACAGTCCATGCAATGCTTTTCATATGCACGTGTGTGCGGCATGTGTGTCAGAGGAAGGAGGCAGCAATTGGCGTGTGGTATGTGAAGCCTCAAAGCCGTCACTTTTGGAAAACATTTCTTCAATATACAGCAAGTGACGGCCTCTAATTCGAGGAGAATGTTGCATTCCACGAGATTGCTTTGAATTTGCTTGTAGTTTGGTGTCTGGGAATTTGCAACAACGGTCCATTCCAACGCAAATGTTGGAGGCTATTCTGAGCCAAAGCCTCCGCATCGAGAAGAAAGTGGCGATGTCATTATACCTACTAGGGGTTGGAGGGCCATTGCATTTAGTATCTAGCATGTTTCGGGTTGGCCGGTCTACTGTTACCAAGGTGTTCCATCAATTTGTGCATGCCATGTTGAAGCATAGGAGCACCTTCATCAAATGGCCTCAAAGAGATGAGGAATGGCATCTCTTGAAGGATGGATTTTCTCGTAAGCACAGCTTTCCTAATTGCTGTGGTGCCATTGATGTGACTCACATCGACATGGAACTACCTGGTGGTGAGGCTCATACACATTGGTATGATTGAAACAAGAATTACTCTATGTGTTTGCAAGCTATTGTCGATAGTGAAATGCGCTTTCTTGATGTGATGTGTGGCATGCCAGGCATGTGCAATGATATACATGTTCTAAGTAATTCTTCTCTTTACCATACAGCCTAAACCGGGATTATGTTCAATGGCCCACCTATAGTTCCTGGTCGACATGGAATCCGTGAATACATTCTAGCCGATGGTGGTTACCTCAACATGCCTTGAATAGTCATTCCATTTGCACCGGTGGAAGATGATGAAGATATGCAACACTTCAATTATAGGCTCTCAAGCACGCGGATTGTCGTGGAGCGCACATTTGGTTGCTTGAAGAAAATGTGGCCTTATTTGCACCAACAATCTTGTAATCCTGACCCGGAGTTTTTGCAAAAGGTCATTGCAACTTGTTGCATCTTGCATAACATATGGCTCGACTTTGGCATCGACTTTCTCGAGGAGGAGGGTGGGGGGATACCAAGCCAAACCGTACCACCCCTACGAGCTACTGTGGGCACGCATAACACCAGAGATGCACTCTTCGCATCCATGAACTTAGGAGGGCTTACGGATTGACTTTTGAATTGGCTATGCTTTGATATTATTGGGCATTACCTAAGGAAGTTGTAAAGTAGTATGTTTTTGTCTCCTTGTACAAACATTTCATGAAATTAGTATGTTATGATGTTTTTGGGCATTACCTATGATGTTGTAAAGATGTGGTGTTTCTGTCTCCTTGTACTTTCATGGCTATACATTTTTTCTATCAACTTGTGTGTTTGACAATCTGCTTGTGACAAGAGTGAAATTCTAAGGCCAAGAAAAATGTATACACATTCCAGAGTCTTACCACGCACCGAGCGAGTTTTTTCGAGCAAAGACAAACCCGAACAAATGTTTGTATGTATCTATAAACATTTAGTTGAACTCTAGCTTTCTAATTATGTTAATTTTTCATGTCATGATGTGTTGCTTTTTGTATGGTGATGTTCCATTGTCAAGTACATTGGCTTTAATTTTTCCTTTGCACCTATCTCTAACCATGCCTATTATATATGTATATATACATATGTATGCACACACACACACACACACACACACACGTCTTGATACACACACACATGTGTGTGTGTGTGTTTCAAGAGAGAGAGAGAGAGAGAGAGAGAGAGAGAGAGAGAGAGAGAGAGAGAAGGAAAGTGAAGCTCTCATGTGGTACAAACAATCCCAAGTGAAAGATTTATCCAATGAGTATTGACCTCAAGGCATGCTATTCAAAACAAGTAGATTAAGAGCAATAAAGGGTAGCTGGGTTGAAGGCCAATCTCTCTTTAGCCATTGGAGATGGCCCGGTTTGCTAGAGAGAGAGAGAGGGGTCCAAATGGCTATGCATGCATAAATTTAGGGGGGTCCGGACTACCTAGAACTTCATACCCTCAATCAAGGTGGCAAGCCTCCATTGGTTAAAAAAAAGGCACTCAGTTTTGAGACACACTAGAGGGACGCCTTTCCCTCATAATAGAGGCAAGTTTGGTACTTTTTGGTGCAAAATAAAGACAAGGGTTTGATCTCTAACCCTCACCTATAGTTGCGAATCACATAACCACTAGCTCGTATCTCATTTATCGCTTCAAAAGCTGACGCTTTCTTTTATATCTAGACGTTACAACAACAGGCTATTGTAAAAAGGAATGTCTATGTTGGGAGGTTGTGGCATGTACAATATGAATGCACCCGCTGGGTCATATATACCTAGATGAATCCAGGATAAGCCCAAATTCACCCTTGAAGGAAAGTGCAAGGTATAGACCCATGGTAGTCACCCGCAAGACAATATAACCATCATCTCCATCATGCATAGTATTGACTAAATACCACAACATCCCCACTAACGTCGCTAGTGCCCAATAGTGGGTGTAGAACTAGGTACTAACATATGCTCCCCATCACAACACACACCACACACACACACACACACACATGAGCATACATCAACACAAAGTTCAGCGTACTGAGTTTCTGTCGTGACTCCGGAGATCAAGGGCAGGCCCAGCCATAATGAAGCCTATCACTAAAAGAAGCATAAAATAAAATAAAAAGCACAAAAATGAGGTAGTTGATAGGGCATATGTACCACAAAAGATAGAAAGAATTAGCACAATATCAACTGGTCGGACAAAAACTTCACAATTTGAAGTCTGCATGTTCGCTATACGACTAAAAAATATACCTAGATGTATCCAGGATAATAAGCCCAGATTCACCCTTGAATGAAAGTGCAAGGTATAGACCCATGGTAGTCACCCACAAGACAATACAACCATCAGCTCCATCATGCATAGTGTTGACTAAATACCACGACATCCCCACTAACGTCGTCAATGCCCAATAGTGGGTGCCCATATTTTTTTTCTAGGTGCGACTAGTGATCATTTCCCCACTACTGCCAATCCCCCTAGGTAGGAGTCAACTCTTAATAAAGTCCTAACTCCCACACCGGCGCGTATGGCTAGAGAGAGTTTTTTTTTAGTTCATATTGCATTTTAAAAGGTGGGAAAAGCTGGACGATGATATTTCTATGTGTGACCAAGGCAGCTCCACAGGGTGCAATACATCTCCCTCTAGTGATCCGCGCCTGCGCGGATGGCTAGAGAAAGCTTCATGATACATTCTGGAGGGTAGGCAGAACTGCATGATGACGATATTGCTATGGGCAACCTCGCAGGGTAAAATACATGCTTGTGTCTTTGCTTTTGCTACAGGACACTCTGTGTGTGTGTGTGTGTGTGTGTGTGTGTGTGTGTGTGTGTGTGTGTGTGTGTGTGTGTGTGTGTGTGTGTGTGTGTGTGTGTGTGTGTGTGTGTGTGTGTGTGTGTGTGTGTGTGAGAGAGAGAGAGAGAGAGAGAGAGGCGCAAGGGCCCTGCTCGATTTAGATCTCTAGACTACTCAGAAAGTAATGGGTACATTAAGGGTGTCGTCTCCGACATTGTTCACGATTCTGGCAGAGGAGCACCTCTTTGCAAGGTGACCTTCCGCCACCCCTTCCGCTTTAAACACCAGAATGAGTGCTTCATTGCTGCAGAGGGTATGGACTCTGGCCATTTTGTTTACTATGGAAAGAAGGCAACCCTTTCCATTGGCAATGTTCTTCCTCTCAAGTCGGTGCCGAAGGGGCGCTGTGGGTTTGTAATGTTGAACAGCGAGTGGGGGATCGTGGCTCTTTTGCTAGAGCTTCTGGTGACTATGTAATCGTTGTCAGCCATAAACGGATAACAACACCACATGTATCAAGCTTCCCTCTAGAGCCAAGAAGATTGTGCCAAGTGGTTGTTGTGCAATGATTGGCCAAGTCGGAGGTGGAGGGAGAACTCAGAAACCTATGCTTAAGGCTGGTAATGCGTATCATAAATACAAGGTGAAATGTAACTGCTGGCCTAAAGTACGTGGTGTGGCAATGAACCCTGTTGAGCATCCCCATGGTGGTGGTAACCATCAACACATTCGGCATGCCAGTACAGTCAGACGTGATGCTCCACCTGGGCAGAAGGTTGGTCTTATTGCTGCTAGGAGAACGGGTAGGTTGCGTGGACAGGCTGCTACTGCTGCTGCAAAGACAGATAAGAGTGCTTGAGGGCCAGTTTGTAGGCTACTTGGCGTAAGCAGCTGTTTTCTGGTGGATATCTGTTGTCTAGCCTCTAGTTGTGAACATTTGAGTTTTTGGAAGATTACCACAAGTTTTGGACACACATTTCATGATTGAGAACGTTAATTTAAAGCTACTTTATTTTTTTATTTTTATTTTTAAGAGAGACAGAGATTGGTTGGGGGAATTTCTCTAGGGTATGGAGTGTGAGAGTGATAAACAAACTATATTAAAGTCATGCACATACTTGATTTCTTTGTGACGAAGAGCGATTAGGTTAGGTTTTGTATTGCTTAGGTGTATGTGCTCGAAATTGTGTCATCCAAGGATTCCGTTAGCAAGGAGCGACTAAATATTGTCACTCATGACTCATGATTGATAACGAGCTACAGGATGCACTACAGCCTCAATACCTCATTCATTTTGGCCTATAGGAATCACGTGCTCTCATGAGTTGCATATTTGCTCAGCTCTAAGTTCTCTCTCTTACTCTCTCTCTCTCTCTCTCTCTCTCTCTCTCTCTCTCTCTCTCACACACACACACATACACACACAAACACACACACATTATCACATAAGCATGCATGCATATCCTAATAAACGTGGCTCTCAAATTCTAGAAAATGAGAAAGGTGCTATAGTATGAGTGGCTTGTGCACTCCATCAGCGCGTACATTCATGGGAGATGAGCTATAGCAAAATCGCTCGAGATGCTAGTAACAATGCCGTTAGCGAGTAGTAGAGAGGGCTACACAGTGAGAATGGAGAACCAGGACTCTGAGAGATGTGATCAGTAGCTTAGCCTATTGAACAAGGTCAATCTTTGCATGAAGAAAATGGGTTGAGGCTATGGAAGATAGCTCTATAGATTCTATACTCGTGTTCAAAATAAACAACACTAAGAGGTACATTGAATATATATCAATATATCAAGGGTTTCACACCAAGTTTCTCTAAAACTAGTAGGTTTTTCAACACTATCAAGAATCTACACAAGTGTCCAAGAAGGGGATAGGTTGTAACCATGATTAGTAAACGCACAAGTAGGTGAAAGGGAGAGGCCATGGGGGAGCACAAAGTTTTCCTTAGTACATTGATCATGACTATCAACCTTGGTGACTCTTCTATCAAATTACTGCAATTAGCCCCCCTTGATGGCTGGCTATATATGATGGGTTGATGCAAACCTCAATATATACCATGATGTGGATTTTCTTAAAAAGATGTCCCCATTGTAGTAGAATTCTTACAAAGTTTCCACCATGATCTATACATCAAATCACAACAGCTTGAGTTAGAGAGAGCGAGAGTGAGCGAGACAGAAGAGAAGAAGAAGAAGAAGAAGAGATACAGAGGGGAATTAAGAAGAAGAAGAAGAGAAGAGAAGGATATCATCCTCTCTACTTAGTCTTGAGATTTGTACTAGTGGCAAGAGCCTTACTTTTTTAGCATAAGGCTCGTGGTTTAACCCTTGGGTAGAGGTCTAGGATTGAGTAACATTTTTCTTTCTATGCAAGCAATGAAATTGGGATACATTGCAGCCATGCATGCATTACTATGTCATACTTGGTGCTAATTAATCTATAAACACGTAGACCTGCATACATGACCTGCTTGATAGGCTGGGGAGATTTAGGCACTTTACCTCTCTTGACCTTGCCTCTAGCTACTCGTATTGTTTCTTTGAACTCAACACATGCCCAATAGACAGCTTTCCGTCTTAAGTGAGTTTTTGACCACATCTTTCAAGATCTCATACTCATATGACCACACAACCACATGGACTTGGCATTAGCATGTGTTTGGAAGAGGTGGCTACAACCTTACAGCCTTCAACTCCATCTCAAAAAGTGAAAATAGGACAGCACCAAGCTTAAGTTTCTTGGGTGTGCACCAAGCCTTGCCTAAGTCTTTGCAATCAAGAACTATCTTCCTCTTATATCAGTCAAAACTCTCCAATCTTCTTAGGAATGGTCAAATTTTCCCTTCAGTTTGTACCTAGCATGGCTGTAATTACTTTCCCCATCCACCAATTGCTTGAGAAGGGCACCAAGTATGTATGTGAATAAATACAACATGTATCCATCTTGGCCCACCCAAACTTTCAGATCAAACTGATGCCTCAAACCAAGGTCTGCAGTATGGCTGCTACAGGATGATGGGTCACAATCGGCTAATACCTGAGCATCGCAATTTGCAAAATTAACCCCTCTGCCCACAGATCTACTTGTTCAATTAGAGCAGATGGCTGCTTTTCAACATCGATCGAGACATTCAGCTAACTATTCAATAACTTCGATCCCAAGAGCTTACAGATCCCCAACGCCAGTTTTCCATTTGATAAGTACGTGTCTATGTCTCACCCTAGAATGACCTGCTCTACAACAACATTATCTGCAATATGGAACCCTTTGTCGAGACACTTGGGGTTTCACAATATTTTAGAAAAGCTGAGGTTACAATTATTATTGAAAACGGATCACATCTCTTCATCACTACTATAAAACACACCTTTACTAGATTTAGTGTATAAAAGTACACCATGTAAAAGACATCATTGTATGACGGGTTCCCATCTTAAACCAACCAAAACTGTAAAGGATTTTTGCGTTTAACTTTCCCTCCACAACTTCTGTTTAGGTTGAAGGGCTTGAATCACCTCTAAATCACACCGCTCCAGAACTTCTTCCTCCTTCGCCTTCATCTCTTGCTTGTGGATCTTCTTTTCGATTAAAGGAATTGTTGCTTTAATTAGATACAGATACTAAACTGCATCAAACTTTTTCCGATTTGATTGGCCAGAAAGATATTTCAGCACCTCCAATCCCTTTCTTGTAAGATCCAAGTCTCCACCTACAAATGCAAATGGGTGACTATGCAGATGCCTGTCATAGCGAAGCTAATGCAATGCAAAAAAAAGCTTGAAGGGGAATAATCTCTTCTTCTTCATGACAATTCTTTGCCCACTGTAAAGCATCAATATGCAGATACTCATCTGCTAAACTCTTGAGAACTTCCCAGAAGAGTTGCATTCTGCTTCTTGCTATTGCATCATAGGCTTTTCCTCCTCCTTTATAGTCGACAAACACCGCATGAGCATATCTACACAAAGAAACTTTGCCTTCGTAGGGTCCGATGCTTGCTAGAATGATATGAGCATCATCATAATACTCTTGCATTGAGGACAATGAATCAAAAATTACATCTTATTCTTCTTCCAGCAACTCCAGACCTTCAGACACGAGCACTGTGTCAGCCATGCCAATAGTTGCAAGTGCCAAATTGCAATCATCTTCATCACGATTGCACACATGTGTTATAAAAATATCTCCTGCGTCCACCTCTTCTTGTTGTGAGAGCTTTCTTGCTTTCCACACTGAAGTTCCTTCTCGTGCTGCCAAGTCAAATATCCACTTCGGTGTGCAAATCTTCATAGGAGTATGTTTGTGACGCTTGACAAAGCGGCAGACGATGAGAAGATGGCTCTCTTTGTGTATGATCAGCGTATAGAAAGGCTATGTAGAAAATCTACGAGGCTTGACAAAGGAAGTAGGTTAACAAAGGCTATGTAGAAAGTCTGTGAGGCTTGATGAAAAAGCAGCAGGCGATGGGAAGATGTCTCTCTATCTCTATGTGTGGGGTATGGAAGTGTCGCGATCGTGAGAGAAAAGTTATTATAGGTTCCTAGCTTTTCCAGCACGAATCGACGAGATCCATGGCTAAATTTGGCTGATGCTAAATCATCAAAATCAATCCTTCAAGCTTCAGCCTTTTCCTAGAATGCAAATAGAAAGAAGAAATAACTATTTACATTATATGAATAGAGCAGCAACTACACACACACACACACACACACACACACACACACACACACACACACACAGAGGATATGACCCCATACTCAAATACTACGCTTTGTAGGATTGCTTCAATTATTTACACACAAGCAAGAATTAACAATACGAAGGTGTACCATTTTTTAGAAAGAAACTACATGGGCTCATGCGCCCCGCACACAGTCACTCATTCGATATGCAATGGAGATTTGAAACCCATTACCTCCTGCAAGCCACTGGTATGAAGCCCTTAAGCTACAATAGGGAAGCCCTTCAAATTGTTGGGTTGTTGAGATGCGAGTACTCCTGCATGGTGATGGCTTTAAATAGGCTGGCTTTGTGGAAAGACCACCACATAAATTCTTCTTGCAAATTATTGGTATGGAGAGCCGCCACAGATGATTAGTTTTGGCATGAAGGTGGCCCACTATGGGAGCTAGCAACCATGCAGAACCCCAACCGGATATTGGCTACAACAAGTGCAGGAGGCGCTTCCTCTCTCTGGAGGGTGGTCCAACCACCCCCTACATTAGAGGCACTGATGCAGTTGCTCACAAGCTCAATCATAGTGGCTTTATGTGAACGTGGCCACCCTCTTAAAACACCCTTGGAAGCGGTTTTAGAGGGTCTATGTGACAACTGTATAAGATGGGAGAGTACTCTGTATGAGTTTTTTTATCATTCAATTTCATTTATGCAACAAGCACATCTACTTTTGTAATTGCCCCTCCTTTGTTTTTGAGAATCAACATTGCTTTTTTGAAGAAGTTTCAAGTCTACTCATGTTTATTAACACAACTGCATTGCAGTTTAAGATTAAGCTACACTATTGTCTTTTCATGACAGTTTTGCGCTTTGATACGGATTTGAATGACGATTGGACAACAAATATGGATGAGGTTGTGCCTGATTCCCAACCGTCGTCGACTCGCATGTTCGTGGAAGCTACTTCGCAAGTGCCTAATGTTTATGGAGACCTTCTTTGCCGAAGGCGTTTAATCAAACCATACCTTTCTCTACCACCTCACCTGTCATCAATCCTCTACATCTTAATGTGCCCCCCCTCACTCGTTCAAACGCAATCGGTGTTGCCCATGAAGGACCTAGAAGCCATATACCCATTCGCCCAACTCCAAACACTATAGCCCGTCCATCCGCTATGGGTGTGTCGGCTAGTGCCGGATTTCCATGATTTGGTCCTCCCCCTCTACCTCGAGGTCATGTGTTGCAAGGAATTCCGGCTTTGGGTAGCCATGAGGCACCTATAGACTTGTCAAGTGATGCCTCCACATCCATGAATGGTAGCTCCATCAACACTACGATGTCCATGCCATCCTCAATGGATCAAGAGCCACCTTCACTTCCTCGCGCTAGTCAAGGCTATAGTGCTGGAGAAAGCCGAGTGAAATTGGCGCTTCCAAGAAATTATTGTGTTAGTGGAGGCAAAGAAATAGGTGGACTTGAAGATGCTTGAGGGTGGAATCAACGTGGGTGGAATCTCCGAGATGTGCAAAGTCTTCCGACCTAAATCTCAATGTAAAAGCAAATGGGAGAAAATCTCTAGCACATTCAACAGCACTCATGATTTTGAAGGCAACCCACTTTCCGGGAGCAATAGCTATTGGCAAATGAACACTGCCGAGCGTCGTGCAAGAGGCCTTCCTTCGGATGAGTTCCCAATGGAACTCTATGAGAAAATGGCAAATTTATTTGGAGGAGAGAGAAACGTAGATGTAAAGGGATTCTTTTTGACTCTCAAATGGAAAATGAAGTCACAAATGGTAGAATCGCATTGGCATACATTTGATTTCAGTTTTCATTAATTGCTATGTTTTTTATTTGGCTTATATGGTGATAGATGTGGAGGGTGGAAATGGTGTGGCACCCCCTCCCTCCGACGAGGCTAGTGCCGACGAGCATGGGACAACCCCGGCCACTCCTAACAATAGACGGTCCACCCCAGCTGAGGATGATGCTTCCTTTGGAGGTGTTCGACGCAAGAGAAGAGCTCACGTCACTGGTGGAAACATTTGCGAACTAGTAGAAACCTCACGACAATTGGCCAACGTTTTTGAGGAGACCGAGAATGCAAGAGTGGTGAGGTTTGTGGAGCCACAAGAGAGAAAAGATGCTCGTGAAGAACAACGTGAACGACGTACAATGCAACTTCAGAAGTCTCGCCTTGCAACAATGATAACCAACACGGCGTCCATATGCTCTTCGCTCAACAAAATTGCGGATTCAATTCTCTCCTTGGCCGATTTTCGTAGTGGTAGTAATATTTAAACTCCTGAAAGAGCTTTCTCTTCTTTTGTTTGATCCATAACCAAGCCCTCATTGGAGCTATGTTGCTATATTCTTGTTTATGAGCATCACCTCTTTGGTAATGTATGTGTATTTTGATAGGGATAATTAATTTGGTGATGCCTCTGTCTACCCCTTTGGGTCTCTCTCTCTCTCTCTCTCTATAACCCCCCCCCCCCCCCCCCCCCCCCCTAAAAAAAAAAACCAAAAACAAAAAAGGAAAATCCTTTAAGTCTTCAAGGTCAAACAAAAGTTATTGCCTTATTGTACATTCATGAATTGATAGTATCGGAGGTTGTCTCTACTACTATACTACTATTGGCTCCACTTTCAGTTTCCATTACATAGAATCTTTCAAGATGCTTTAGCATCTCCAATTAGCATCTCCATTCAACTCACAATTTAAAACCAATCCTAATGGCTAGAATTTGACCTCAGCACGTAGAGAGTATAAAGTTGAAGCTTGACCACTAGGCTATTCACCTATGCTGCCCTTAGGGTTCCCTTAAGCACTAAAAACAAGGTGAGATTTCACGATGGCTTTCCAAAAAGAAAATCAAGATATGAGAGAAATAAAAATACAATATATATATATATATATATATATATATATATATATATATATATAGAGAGAGAGAGAGAGAGAGAGAGAGAGAGAGAGAAAGAGAGAGAGAGAGAGAGAGAGAGAATCACAATGGCTTGTTCTTGTGAAAAAAGCTCTTTACTTTTTAAAGCTTTAAAAATAGAAAGGGACACAAAATAAAAGCAAAGTAGTCTCATCCTAAGAAAAAACAACAACTATAAATTGTGTGTTCATGTTGAAAATGATATAAGATGAGCATCGACAAAAAAAAAAATAAACAAGGCAAAGTCTTAGAAGGCTATGAAATGAAAGGGACTCATTTGACAAACTCCATCAACGTTTAAGATGAGTCTCCATGGTTGACACTAAAACACATTGGAAGGATGCCTAACTCGACCCAACACTAAGGCTTCTTTTAGAAAGCCAAAAAACAATACTCCCCCCCCCCCTTTTTTTTCCCCACCCTTCCCTTTACAGAGTCATGAATAGAGCCAGCCCACCCTACATCATAGTCTCATATGGCACAATCTGTAGCAACTATACATTGTAGAAGTTGTCGACATGATTTTCTTTGGGGGCGATGATTGGAATATGGGATCCATCGACAACACCCACAATAAATGGGATAACGCATATTTTTTCAAACTCTTCAGCTTGTTGAACCATTCTTGACTCTGAAGGCCACCTTAGGTACATATCATGCAGACCACATGTCCTAATTACATGACAAAACTCCAGCAGACTGTGCTCTTGGCACAAGAGTATAAATCTGCTAGAACTTCTAGATTTGTACCAGAGGAGGATAGTCAATGAAGAGCCAGACACACTCGATCTTCCAAAGTGATTGCACGTCGCAATGTTGCATTTGTTGCATTAAGGGTGCAACTCTAACACACAAGTGTAGAAATGTTTTTTTGCTTACCCTCAATCGAGACTTGAACATTTTTGTTGAGTATGAACCCATCAAGCATTTCTCACAAAATTGTAGAGGCCTTGGAACTGCCCAACATGCTCTCTTACGATGACCCTCGATTCGATTAATAGTGGGTTGCACTGAGGCAATTTGAATGGTTGTCTTGACAAGATGAAGCCATGCTTGCACTATTTCCTCATCATTATCAACATCCACATTCATTACTTCCATCAAAAGGGATTGATACATCGTCGCACATAGCACGGTGGAGGGGCTGTACGACATTTGGGCCTATCCAAAGACAAAAGATTTTGCAGTGAGGGAACAAGAGAGAAATAACACATTATTGGAGCATGGGAATGTGCAACTCATACTATTACAACTGACACTTGACATTGGTAGCATACATGGTAAAAAGACTATCTCATATAGAGTACCCAAAGAGAGGAATAGGCTACAATAAATATAATCACACATTCTTCTCACGATGCATCCACCCTGACATATTTTCAGCCATAGCTTTGAAGACAGCCAATCGTTCCTCCTGTAATGCTTCCTTCTTCACTGCAGAGATCTTCAAATGTGCCAACATCTGTGTGCCTATGTCAACCAGCTTTGTGAGAGCTTCATCTAGTGCCGTCTTTCCTCGAGGGGCTGGGGTCATATTGAGCGTTGATACTACAGAGGAATGATTTTGATTTCCTTCCTCACCTTGTCCATTTATTGAAATAGAGTCATTTTGAGAATCTTTGTGATCATTGACACTCAACGTGGACGAACTCGCATGGCTAATGCAAACTATGTGAGCTCTATTATGCATGTAATCATCGACGACATCAAACCATTTACAAGTGTACTTTCTATCATTGCCTAAAATTGCATTGTATGCTTTATCCTCCTTGTATTGAGTGTACACTCTTTGCCACTTTTTGCAGCAACTTTCTCCATCTTTATCAAAGTCACTGTACAAGGACGCTAACCGAGAAGCCACCTTACTCCATAGATCTAGACCTTGTTTTTGGGGCTTATTAAATTCATCATTCATACTTCCCCTAACATGCACTAGCTGATCAACCCAATAATCGTTCCAAAAGGATTTTCCCTTGCACTTATCATCTTCCAAGTCCACCTTGCTGGCTCTGGTTTTGGACACCTTGGAGGGTCAGCTAGACGATGATAAATTTCGAGCGCTGCCTATGTGGCAGCAGCCATTGCCATTAAAAAGCTCAGCATTTTTTAGATCAACGGTGATGGCTAGTGCCACGTAGAGAGAGAGAGAGAGAGAGAGAGAGAGAGAGAGAGAGAGAGAGAGAGAGAGAGAGAGAGAGAGGAGAACTTTTTAATGTTATAGAAACCTCGAAGATCTATCCACGAGTCTTGAACTCAAGACCTAGTAATCAAGAGGGAACTCGGATAGCCTCAACACCTTTTTTTTTTGTGGAAGTAGAATATATTAAAAGAAAAATATAAGAATTAGTTACAACAATCCCTCAGGAAAGGGGAGGGACAGCCCATAGCAAAATTATCAAAGGAGATCTCTCATCCACAATGTAATAGGAGAATAGACTTTTGGGATGAACACAAGAAGTTTTAGACAAATTCTCACAATAATTCCCACATTGTGACTTAGCTCAACATCCTGAGCTTTGGTGAGGGAGGCACTGCATACCTAGCTAGGTATGCAGTGCCTCTCGAGCAGAAGCTCATGGTGTTGTGCATTGTATGAAAAACATTGTAATAGACTCCATTTTCCTACATGAGAAAAATTCTAAATTTTCTTGTGGAAAGAGCTCCATGACTGCCATCTGACTAAATTTTGCCCACAGGCATTTGAATCTGTAAGTCCATGGGTTTCTACTCCAGTTCACTTTCCATCTCATGGTCAACCTCTTCTTTAGTTCTTCTGAGACTTTTCCTTTCTGACCACATTGATTGTAGATTATAGATCCAACAGTACTGAGCAAGTTCGTAGAATGGTTGAGATGAATGGGGATGCCTTTTTTTATCATCAGCAACCTATCTAGCCACCAATTTCCCTCTCTATAGGAGAGATTGAAGTCTCTTTCAAATCTTTCAACAGTTTTAGGTTGAACTCCTACCATCAGGTCCTTCCATATGGTTAATCCAGCTTTATAGCATCTGTGTGCTTTCTTGAATAGTCCTCCTTTTATCTTGGCTGCATGATGACCAAACCAGATAGATTCTTCCAAGAAAAAATTTAGGCTAGATAGGTATGCTTTTGAAGGAACCCACTTTAACTTAATAGATAGCCAAGCTCTTCACATGTTGATCACTAATTTTGAACCTACAAGCATGATGGCAGTGGGGGAAATCAAAATGTCCCTCAGATCAAGATTGGTCTAGGCTTGTAGTCTTGAAGTTTGAACTTCTGAATGTTCTTCTTAAGCAAAATTGCCCAGTAGTCTTCTAAAGAGGTGGCTTTGAGAATCAATTTACCTACCATCTTTGCAGCAATGAGCTCTAGATTAAAAGACCCAATCTTCCTTGGGGAGGCAGCAAGTCTCCCAAGACACCTTGGGTATTTTGATATGAGATTCATCACTGCCCCATAGGAACTTTCTAGCCAGTGAAAACACCTATTTAAGTTGATATTTAGCAGGAGACCAACATGACAAAAGGTATATTATGGAAGAAAGGATGTAGTGATTGAGGACAAAATCTCTAAAAGATAGGGACGTCTGATATGTTTGCCATTTGATAACCTTCTGCTTGAATTTGTTCATTACCCAATCCCATATTTGGGAGAAAGTGACCTTGAATCCCATAGGAATGCCGAGGATTTTCCATCCTTTAGGATCTCACAACTAGCATCCACCACAATTTGGGGGGTGGGACCACTTGAGACCTTGCATCCTGTTTTGAAGTGATTGATAATAGATCCACTGGCCAAGCAGAAGGTATTAAGACAGTCCTAGAAGTTGTCCACTCATTGGGAACTGGTAGAAAGCAAAGCATTTTTGTCATCCGCAAGCTGTTGCAAAACCAGATCTTTTGCTTTTGCTGTATAGCAGGGATTTACATGCCTCTGATTAGTCCTTTGTTTACAGCATCCTGTACTATCCAACCGAGAGCATCATATGAAATTTCATACAAGAGAGGGGCAATTGGATACCCTTGTCTTATAGATCTTCTTAAAGGGAAAGAATCTGACAATTCCCCATTACTGGCACCCTGGCAAATGCATTCCCAAACAGAATGTGAACAAATCTTATAAAATATCTTCCGGAACCAATGTCATATAGACATTGAAAAAAAATAAAATTCCACTCCATTATTCTATCATATGCTTTGTCAAAGTCAATTTTTAAGAAGACAAAGTCCTGCTCACTGTCTTGGGCATAGTCCATAGCTTCCCACATAGAAATTACTGCATCAAGAATAAATATACCTTTTATGAAACCTTTTTGTTTTGTCAGGATTATCATATGCATGATGGGGCTGATTCTCTTTGACAGAGCAAGGGCAAAAATTGTATAAACAAAAGTCAGAATGGAGATGGGTCTCCAGTTCCCTAGGTCCTCCTTACATCCCCTTTTGTGGATAAGTTTAATGACCCCAGTATTTACGAAGGTTGGGAGAGCTCCTATTGCAATAGCCTCTTTCCATACGACCAAGAGAATTGGGGCAAAAAATTCATTAAATTCTTGAAAAAAGTCAATTCCATTTCTTTGAAGGTTGGATTTAAGAGTATGTCTTGAGGCTTTGATTTCTTGCAAGCTAATAAAATTAGATTTGAGATTAGACTCCAAAATCTTGTTTTTAATGATCTAGGGCCTGATGCGATCAGTTAAGACTTTGCAGTTGTAGGTGATTCCTTTAACAGAGGGGCATTTTATGATAAATAGTACATGTACACTCTTTGTTAGTAGAATAACTTCAGCTTGAAGGTGAACAGCAGATATAACAATTGACTTACATATCCTAAACATGAGATTGTGTTTGGTCCCCCCTTTTGTCAAGATTTTACACCTCATTTTTTGTTGGTTTTAAGTGGCTTTGATAGGGAAACAGAAGCCCTATTTGGGTCCTTAGAGGGTTCCTTTTTCCGCTTGGGTTTTTTTGAGAAGGGAAGGGGAAGAGCCTCCTCTTCAGCTGGTGACATATAAATGTCCTTTGCTAGAATCTTCTTTTGAGAGTTTGATGTCTCTTGGTAAGAGGGGATATGATGTAAACTCTGGTCTATCCCCTGGGAAATATCTTCCATCATCTGAGTTTTGGTATGTTGATCGTGCTTTGCCAGTTGCTCAACAAAGAGCATGTCTTGAGTTTCTTGACACAAGAAGTTTTGGACAAATTCTCACAATATTTCCCACATTGTGACTTACCTCAACATCATGAGCTTCTGTGAGGGAGGCACCGCATACCCAGCTAGGTACGATTGGGGGCAAGGGATCGCTAGCCCGGTGAGGGGCCGGTGGTCCCTTGCCCCCAATTTTTACCTAGCTAGGTATGCAATGCCTCTGAAGCAGAAGATCATGATGTTATGCATGGTATGAAAAACATTGAGAAAGACTCTGTTTTCCTACATGAGAAAATTTCTAAATCTTCTTGTGTGAGGGAAGGGGGTTTGAGTCTTTGGGATGGTCACTGTCACTGTCAGAGGAACAAGAGTGACTTTCTCTATCACTACACTGAATTGGGCTATTGGGAGGATATTGCATGGCCTCTTTCCCTTGAGATTTATAGGAATCATAGTAGAAAGAGTCATAGTACACTTCATCCAGAAGTGGGCTAAAGCTATTTTTGTTTTTGAGGTTAGTGTTTTTTGCTACTCTGCTATTTTTGGCAATGTTCTTTCTTTGGACATGTTGAAAGCTGTCAGTGTTCTGAGGAGGTATCTCTAGGTTCTCTAGTGATTTGAGCTCAGGGAAATCATTTATGAAGTGTCCCTGTTGCATTGAGCCCATGTTTTAAATGAGTGGTGATTTTAGTAGCTTTATGGAGAGGGGGCCAACACGTGAGGGCGACAAAGAAAAAAAAAACTTGTTGAAAATTTGAGTGACCCAAATGAGAGAGAGGCACTTTACCTCTCTTGACCATGCCCAACACCAGTTTACCATATTTGATAAGGTACTTGTCTATGTCTCACCATGGAATGACCATGTGGCCAAAGCTATGGAGGCTATTGGGATTGAAGTATGTCTATGACGCTTGACAAAATGGTAGCAATGAGAAGATGGCTAAGAGTATGGCTCTCTGTGTGTATGATCAGGGTATAGAAAGCATGGTTGGATTCTGTATGTGAAAAATTTAACAAAGGCTATATGTAAAAATTCTGCGAGGCTTGACAATAATTAGAGGTGAAGAGAAGAGGATGGGAAGATTTCCATGCATCGTGGTTTAGCTCCTCCATGACCGAGAAGCCCACTTCATCGAGTCTCCATTTGTATAGCCATGATTAGCTCACTAATTGGTGAGTATTTCCATGCCCTATCCGGGTAGCTCATCCCTCTGTGGATTGATAATTATTGTTGGTCATTGGAGCTATGCTACGATGATACTCCCAACAATGCATATGTAGGAGGACAGTACCATGATGCTTCCAACTTTTACATCACAATAGACATCTCTAGCATTACTATTCTAGGTGTACGAGATAGTCTTGCATTGGTTTGTGGTTGCATAATTGTAGGTATTTATATTAAACTTCTCTAATTCTTGTAGTCTTCTCACCTTCAAGTCTATGTATTAGAGGTATATCAAAAATGTTATATGTGTAATTACACTAAACCTAGTTTTATTTTGCCAACAACTCCTACATATGGAGAATATAAATTTCTTATTGACTATATTTGAAGGCTTTTAGATGAAGTCTTCTAGCCCTCTAATTTAAACTAAAAGATAAATCTATAATATCCTAGGTTTCTCTTGAGTAATAGGTCTTGAGAGTTCAAGGCTCATCATTTTCTCTCTCTCTCTCTCTCTCTCTCTCTCTCTCTCTCTCTCTCTCTCTCTCTCTCTCTCTCTCTCTCTCTCTCTCTCTCTCTCTCTCTCTCTCTCTCTCTCTCTCTCTCTCTCTCTATGAAGTGTGGCAAATAATCTAGCACCCAAGGTCCCTCTTTGTCCACAAAAAATTGGCCATATCACAATTGAAAAGAACTAGCAATTTATCTACTCAATCTAGCACTACGATGAAGTATAGTAAATAAGACGTTAGAATGGCACAATTGAGATTGCATCTTCTTCGTTGTGCAGCATCTTGACAATTAGGTGATGCTTGTTTGATACTATTGACTTAACAAGAGATTGTTTTGAGAAATTCCTCTTAATATGTGTTGTGTTCAAAGGAATGCAAATGCTTTGAAGGAGATTGCAGAGTTGAACATATTGCTTGGAGTTACATACGTATTTCAAGTTCATTAGATCTAGCTTGCAAAGATTGGTGGATTTTACTGTTATTACTAGTATCTACATGTATATAACTAGTGTCCCTTTAAGTCTTAGAAATTATTTCTCAAGGATTAATTTTCAACGCTTTTAGTGGATAGCACAAGGTACCATAGGTCCAATGGAATTGCATCTTCTCTATTGTGTGCTTTGAGACAATTAGGTGAGTTTTTTGTGACTTTTAATTAGGTTTTAAAATAGATTCTTTGAACTTTTTCACTAATTGTGTTTATTGTGTTTGCAGGCATGTATCTTGAGCTATTTGTGGATTGTGTTTGTAGGCATTCACCTTGTGATGTCTACAAGCATGATTCTTTTAAGATCTACTGAATAGTACATTATGGCTTTGTGGATCGACATTGGCTTGTTCAATTGAATTTTCTATTCTGTACTTGAGTCATGTTACTTTGTGGATTGACATTGGCTTGTTCAATTTCACTTGCTTTTCTATACTTGTATTGCTTAAACAAACTCTTTTGAGCTGATAGACAAGAATGTGGAATCTCAACAAGAACGTGAATTTATAGAATCTTGTGAAATTCTTTGTGCAATCATTTTTTTATGTACTCAAATGCTCTATTGCAAGCTATATGAGTACAGGAGAGCTAGTAATATTCCTTCACATAATCTATTTGCATATGCTTGTAGATGAAGAGAGTCTATGTTAATGTGTTTAAGTGCAACAGAAATATAAATTCATCAGAACAATCAATGAGATTATGATTATACTATCTTCTAGATTTGAAAATATCAATAAGGCACTTAATTCCTTCCATGCCATATGTACCAACAATATTTTAGTCAGTAGGGACAACCCCACCATAACTGGATATCAAGGGGGGAAACCTAATATAAGCATGAAGGGACTAAGCCTTGTCATAACATGCTTTGCATTCTGAAAACTCCAAACTAGAGAGGTAATCTTTCCAATTAGATTAGTTCTTGCTAGCATATGCCCTTATTAATCATCTTGCACTAGATTAACACTTGTAAGCTACCCATCCATCTTTGGATGATTGACAGTAGTGATATTGACTTGTATTCTCAACCATTGATAGACAGTCCGCCACAATTAACAATAATCCATGATACGAGATAAGGGGCCAAAGCCCTCTGTGATAAGAAATCAAAATGCTCGTAGATCTCATAGTATGATGTGTATTGGCATATATATTGCTCCTCTATCTCTGGATCTCTTTGGAAAACCTGGAATAATCCCTCCTCTTGGGTTGTACCTTTGTATCAACTAGTCTCTATCTCCAACTGGTGAGATGATGTGCGTAGCTGACTAATAACACATCTAATGCCATGAGATAGGTGGGTGTCCATCTACTTGGGATGCTAGGTAAGCCCATATACTTAGGGCATGAGATAAAACCACACATATGCTATGCATAGGCATATATACTGCTCCTCTATCTTTGGATCTCTCTAGAAAACCTGGTAAAATCTCTCCTCTTGGGGTGTACCTTTGTATCAGCTATTCTATGCCTCCAACTAGTGAGATAAGTTGTAAAGATGCCTAATAACACATCTTATGCCATGAGATACATGTTGGGGTGTGGGATAAACCCATAATTTGTCATCCAAAGAAGACGGTCTTGATAAAAATCCATCTTTTGTCCCCAACTCATGTGATAGAGACAACCAAGTTCTCCTACTAATATCCAATTGACCAAGATCATGTCTGATAATCCTGTTAATCTCTTAATGTGTGAGGGTGATGATGGGGAATCCAGGGAATACTGAAAAGGGGGCAGCCTATCCATAATAAACCCAGTTAGCTCAAACCAAGATGATATTTGTGCAAACCAACACAAAGTATTCCCTCCCTGCCAATGGTCGGAATGACTCAGGCGCTAGTCATGCATATCTATTATATGGTAGCTCCCATGTGCTATGAATGAAAGACACTGATCTTGCAAGAGCCTCTACTACAATTAGCCGTATGCTCATTTCAGCTCTAATAATCTCATGTAGCACTGAGGCTTTCACCCGGATCAGCCTTGAGATCATGGACACAAGTGGTCTCTCCATGGATCTCTATCCATCATATGTGCACCCTGATCTACTGCGACGATCCAGGCTAGGCCCCCATATCTGCACTCCATAGAGCATGGTGGAACTATCCAATGTGTTAAATAGCTACATCTTAGTGCATGACTCCTAAAATTGCACATGTGGAGATATCCTTTCTAGTCCTTATGTTGCATATCCCTTCGTCATTCTTGCCTCTACATCACCTGCCATAGAGAAAGTAGGTCCACTAAATACAACACCAAGACATGTATGAGAGTCTACATACTCTAGTATCTCTTGTCTATATGTAGAAATAGGTGTTGATTTATTGACCCACTACATTGTATTATTGGATATCATCACCATGGTTTTGCCAAGGTTGACGAAGATCTCATTGTCTGTGCATAAGCATTCAATACATCTAGATGTCTCTACATACCCTTCAAATAGTCTAAAATAAGCACAATATCATCGGCATAAAGCAATAGAGGTATCCATGTACCTGACAATATGCTCCTTTATCCCTCATAGTCTCAATATAGTCAGCAATCTCATCAATATACAATCCAAACAAAGCCAGAGAAAATGGGAATCACTGCTTCACCCCAATAGTAGAGTGAACAGGGTTTGAAAGACCCTCTACTATCCATACTCTCCCTATGGATATATCATAAAGTGCCATGATACCCCATACAAGCTCCTATGGATTCCCAAGTCATGTAGTTGCTACATCAACTGGCTCGTGGGGTTGTGTTAAAGGTTTTGAAGAATTCCAAAAAGCTACAATAAATCATTCTCTCATGTGTTCTACCCTCCTCAATGATCTCTCTAAGCATGAAGATATGATCAAGTACAAACAATCCCCTCCTAGTTCTAGCCTACCTTGAAGCTTGTACACCCTCTCTCTTTGCCAATCTGCTAAAGTCATGTTCACGTATAGATGCATATAGCTTTGCCAATGAGCGGCCAATCATGATAGTGTAATAGTTAATCGGTAGGGTTGGATCTCAAGACTTGAGTGATGGTACAATCGTAGATGTACTCCAAGTCTCAAGAAACCACTGTTTGTGCGCTGACCTCAAAGAAATCTTCCCTTTCTTGCATTGTTGCATACATGGATTCTTCTTCCACCCCCACAAATCTCCTCCTTAAAATACCTTTCTATCATCTACACATTGACATGAATCCCCATTATACGCCATTGTGTAAGCGAGGCAAAACTAACATCAAAGTGACATCGATCATGATAGAGAGACTCAGAGCAGCGGGAACAAAACACTTAGATATTTGGACAAAAGGCTCACTCTATCCGTTGAATCCCATGACCAATGCTTTCCCTGCATTTTCAAATCCCACTAACTTACTGATCTTTGCATGAAATGGAGAGAATGGATTGCTTGGCTATTGTAAAGCTCTAAACAGCAAATCAAAAACTTATAAAGACACGGTGAAGCACCAAGCAGATGAGATTCAGAGACTTTCTAACTTGCATTATGACCAAAATATTGTAATGCAACGCACACAAGAATCCCTGTTTGAGGACAAACCAAACGGTGGCCCACCTGGCCAGTCGTAGCCGGACACCACATTTGTACTCTATTAATTTTCCAAGCTAGTGTAGTAATACTTTGTGTAATCCTAATTCCAGAGTAGTGAGTCAATTCCTTGAGTTGTAATGTTGTCATGACATTTGTAAAAGTACATGTGAACCGGCCACTGGCCATTTAGAATGCCCTAGGTATAAAGGACAATAACTTTAGTGTGACGAGAAGGCTTATCTTTAGAAGAAGTGGGAGCTCAAAAAACGTACGCTCAAGCTACGAGCTGCTCCAATTTGTAATTGACGCAACTAATGAATAGGTAATCGGATTTCAAATCCAACAATTGCATTGTGTTCCTCTCTCTTTGCTCTTTAATTTAAGTGTAAGCATTGTCAGTTTTGCTGTGGTTTGCAACTACACGTCTGTGAGCTATAATTGCAGATTTGAGTGCTTAAATCACTATTTTTAGTCATTTTGACCATAAGAGACTGTTCTTAGACCATAGGTTGACAGTTCTGAATAGTTCTGTTTCAATTTTCAGGACCTTTTTCATGATGGATCGTGATTTTGGTACCTTGTTGGATTGCGATCAGACTTGCTAGGATAGTGCCCATAGGTGTCCTAGACCTCCTCCTAAAGTTTCATTGCATTTCGAGTCCGTTCGAGTGCCCAAATGGCGTTATGACCTAGAGCTGTGAG
The DNA here is from genome assembly GCF_014529385.1 of Adiantum capillus-veneris. Taxonomy (NCBI): domain Eukaryota; kingdom Viridiplantae; phylum Streptophyta; class Polypodiopsida; order Polypodiales; family Pteridaceae; genus Adiantum; species Adiantum capillus-veneris. The sequence goes on along the minus strand of NC_140938.1, from coordinate 69,158,192 downwards.
AAAGGACATAGGCAGATTTCCCTGATCATTAAGTGTTGGTTTGCTTGTAGAGTTGTTGTGTTTGCTTGTTAAGGTTCACTTCGTGACATTGACGATCTCATAGAGTCTCGGTGCCCCATTCGAGTCACTTTCCCAGAGTATTGACATTATGTTAGTGCCGCAAAGCTACGCTGCATATGTTCGTCGTAGCGACCCGCTAACATTGGCGCCACTGCCGGGGATATGATCCTTAGATGGTGAGTGACCTAGAGCGTATTTAGAGCGTTATTTTTCTAAAGATTTGTCCTTCCATTCCATTTACACTTTAGCAGTGAAGGAGCTAGACACGGGGTTTAGTGCTTGATAGAGTCTAGAAGTCGAGGATTTGCTAGATCTATTCTTGAGAATTAAAGAGGGTTGTGAGTGAGATAGTCAAAAGCATTTCATTCTTCGATTTTCTCTATGCTTTTAGAGTGCTGTACTGTTTTTCATTACGACTTTATTTTGTACCTTTCTGTTTGTTTTTGTTTCATGTTTCATTTCAGTACTTAGGAGTAGGGTAAGTAGAAACTACCACCATCAAATTTGGGCTAAAAGATTGAGGGTAAAAAGGGTGAAAACCATATTTTGGCCAAAATGACCATAACTCTGAAATTCTTAAAATTTGATGGTATAGACCTCAAAAGTGATCCAAATTTAAAAATTTGTGGATTAATGGTATCAACATACTCTCTAGAATCAATGTGGAAAGTTTGGCAAGAATCTGTGGAGGAACATGGATCACGATCCATTTACCCAAAAAAACCATTTTTGGTGAAAAGTGACCAGTTACAGTGAGCATCAGTGGGAAACTGCTCTGATCAAGTTTGCTTGAAACAAGAACTCAAAAATCACTTCAGAATTTGTTGTTAGGGTAATAATAGTAAAATAGCGATTGTAGACTTAAAATTGAGCAAATCTTGAGATTTTGGGATCCAAATTCAAAAAAGGGTGAGATTTGGCTTCTACAGGGCATAAAGAACCAACAGAACAAAATTCATGAAAAAATGCTGTCAAACATGGATCGCGATCCATGTACCTTTTTGGCATTTGGGGCTAATATTTGACAAGTACATTCTTGATATCATTTGGAACAATTTTTCCAAAAGGGGCCATGTCAAAAAATTGAAAAAAGTTGGTTAAAATAGCCAAATACAGAAACTAGTCAAAAACCGCAAGGCAGACATAAAAAGAAACTTTTGATTAGAAAAAATTTGGCCAAATTCAAAGAGATTTGGGGAAGAGTATCACCATAACATGGACTACAAGCTGACCAAGTTTCATGTCAAAATGTGGTCAAACATGGATCGCGATCCATGTACCTCATGAAAAACTTTTGAAATTTTTTTGACTAAGATTTGAGCAGTGGGTAGCTGAGACATAGACAAAAACTTTTTCCAAAAGAACCATATGCAAAAGAGTTGTAAAAAGTGGTCAAAAGAGGCAAAAACAAAACAATTTCTAAATTGTCACAGCAGAGTGTAGAAGTCAATTTTGATTGGGTAAAATTGATCCAAATTCAAAAAGATTTGTGGAGCAAGCTACAAACATCGCAAGCTATTAGCACACCAAACTTTCAGATCCAAAAGTGGTGGAACATGGATCGCGATCCATGTACCCTTGAGAAATTTTTGGACAAACTTTTCCAGCATGTAGCACAAACCATTGTAAACAAAAGTCCCCAAAGAAATTTGGTCAAAAAAGTCCAAAAAACTCATCAAAAGTGCCAAAAACAGCTCAAGGTGAAAACCCCAAAAAACAGACCTATGAATTTACTTTTTCCTGACCTAAAGTGATCCAAATCACATAAAAACCATATAGCAGGAATCAGTGGACCAAGGGGAAGCTATGTGGCAAGCTTCATTACCATTTGACACATAGGTTCATGGATCGCGATCCATGTTCCTTTGTCACAGACTGAAACCATATTTGCACCATAGCTAGAGCACATCACAGGAAATCTAGTGGTCTTTTCAAAAGTGAATTTGGATATCAAAAACCAAACAAAAGCCCAAAACTCTCAAGTGGTCTAAGCAAGGGCCAGAACTGACCTAACTTTCAATCCAAAGGTCCATTTTCAAAAAAATTGATAACATAGGATCTCCTAATCATGTTGAATCTGATGGTACCAATAAAAGTTAATTTGGGCTCCAAACATGGATCGAGATTCATGTTCCCATAGTGACAACTTGAGTTGAAACTTTCCAGATCAGTAGTGCATATACAAGAAAACATATCCCCAAGTCCAATTTTGGAAAAAATTGAGCAAATTTGGGTCAAAAAGGGAGCAAAACAGGTGATAGATAGAAAACCACTGTGCAGACCAAGTTTTGGGCATTTTGCCTGTCAAAACAAGTCCAAATTCACAAAGGTTTGAGATTTAGCTTGTGGACATATTCAGAAACAAACTCCTAGGAGGACAAGTCCAGATGTGGTTGAACATGGATCGCGATCCATGTACCTCAACCTCAGAATTTGCTGAAAATTGGTATATAGCCTGCTTATGACCTTGTCTACACACAGTGAAAATTTGGAAAAAAAAAATTGGCAGGAACATGGATCACGATCCATGTACCTCTCAGCACAGTGGGGGTCTCTGACTTGATGATCTTGTAAACATACTTGAGTGTATCCCAAATCTCAAGTTTGAGCTAAAAATACCTTCTGGAGACCAGGATACAAGCCAAAGTTCCTGTTTTTTGGTCCTGAGACTCTTTTGAGTGTTGTTTCAAGTGCAATTCACCAAAAGTGCTCTAACTTTTGATAGACAACTCCAAATTGAGTCAGGTATAGCTAGGAAGAAAGCTGAATTTTACTAGGTTTCCTAAATTCAAACTTTTAGGGTACCCCAAGACCAGTTTCTAGAGACCAAAAAGTCAAAAATTCCTAACTTCAGAGACCTCATCAAGGGCAAAAAGGAATAAGTTGCACTAAGCCAAGTTGGGCTTCTCAAGTACTATCTTGAGAGATTTGAGTGAGTCTTGACCATGAAAAATCATCCACCACCAAGGTTCTCTACTCCACTCGGAGACATGAAAAACGCAAGAAACGCTGCAATGCCTTCAACAGAGGGATCGAGAGAATACATAGAGGAGGGGCATCCTCTGATCAACAAACCGAACGTGAGATTCATCAAAGCCAATGAATCCATGAGAGTGCTTACAGATTACACTTATGAGGGCGTGTATAGATTCACAAACGGGGATCCATATATCTTCTACAAGTGTGTAGAGCCCTATGCTAGAGAGTTGACCACCCATAAGAACCTCTATGCATTCACAAATACAGATGCCCACGGAGAGCAAGTTTTGATGGTAGATAAGTATGTAAGAGAGTAAAAACTTGTAGATCCAATTGACTTAGAACAATACACGTACAAGGGTACTTTGATCTCTACTTACTACTTTCAGTCAAAAGAGATGCCAGAGTACACATCACAGAGGATTCCACCGGGATTTTCTCCAAGATGAGAGGTGAGCACGAGAGACATCTTTCCAAGAGACCACGAATTGGTTAGATTAGTGACTGAACCACAACGATTAAGACCATATCAAGTGGCTCAATGTGTCAAGAAAAAATACGATGGGTCAGGGGATCCATATGCTCATGTCTCGCTCTTCAAACAAGTGTTGAGAGTTGAACGAATTGCGGAATTTCATACTCCATATGAGGGATTTGGGCTAACATTGGAAGGAACAGTCTCGACTTGGTTCCAGCCACTAAATAGAGATGATTTTCAAAACATAGCACAACTCTTACAAGAGTTTGCAAAGGAAGTCTCAAAAAGGGGAATCAAACATAACACAGTGTCCCAAATCTACGCTTTCAAACAAGGAAGCTTTACTTCACTTCAAACAATACATTGATAGATGTCATGTGAGAGAGTTACCGCAAGATGAGAGATTATCAGCTCTCTTTATAGAGGGCTTGAGGAATGAAACTCTCAAAAAGTACCTACATCGAAAAGGATGCACAACGTTTGAGCAATTCACTAGAGAAGCTCTACATCTAGTTGACAATTGCAAGGCCTACAGAGAGGTGAGTGAAGATACAGACAACGCGACTAGTAGTGCCTCATCTTGAAGAGCAAATCAACAACAAATAGAGATGTTCAAACTCCTTTGGAACCAATCATTGATCAAGTGGTCAAGGGAGTGATTAGAAGAATAAACCAAGGCTACATACAGAACCCGATTGTACGACATCCTCAATTGAGGATATGCAATACTTGCGGAGGGGATCACCCCACTCCATGGTGTAACACTCATCCAAAGCCACAATGTGTGCTAGGGCAACAACCATGTGCGCGTATGTGGCACGTGTCAATTGTGCGCTCCTTGCCGCACTGTCGAAGCAAAGGACTTTCCGATACACCGTGTGCGAGCCACAAATGGCTCCAAGCACACAACAAGCCTAAACTAGCAAGCTCAAGAGAGCAAAGGGTGTGTCACTCACCGCTCTACGCTCGCCTTCGTGGTTGTTTCCTCGCCGCGATGAAGAAGAAGCTGCAGTCGTGCCACGCTCAACTGCTTCGCCGCCGTCGTGCCTTCGTAATGCTCGATCGCACACACACTCTCCCTCTCTCTCTCTCTCTCTCTCTCTCTCTCTCTCTCTCTCTCTCTCTCTCTCTCTCATACACACACACACACACAAGGAGGTGAAGAAGAAGAAGATGGAGATGGAGATGGAGCAAGAGCACTCTTCTATTGCACAAATGAGAGAATGAGTGAATTTTAGGTTTAGTTGGCTTTTATATGAGCTCATCCCATTCACACTTGGGCGCCCATGCTTAGCCAACTAGTCCCTTGAATGTCCCAGTTAGAGTGCGCCTCTCATCGGCGATCACTCTTACCCTTTTCCTATTGGTCCGACAAGCCCGGTACCAGACTCTACCAAATACATAATAAACGTTCGTCGTGGGTGATGGGGTGTCCGTGAGCCGTGAGGGTTAACATGCCCCCCTTCCTGATGTAGATTCCGTCCTCGAAAGCTATTGAGTTGAAGCTCGTTCGTCGAGGTGGAAGAGCATTTGAGATGAATGTCCTTAGCCTTCTTCATTCATTGCAAAATCAAACAACATTGGCACAGTAATTGCATTCTCATAAGTGATTAAAAAGCATATGCAGTTTTAGGTAGACACATTGATTGGTAAAAGAATTTCAAACAATTTGTCCGCAATGAACATTAAATTGCAATGTAATCAAATGTATAAACAGATGTAAAGGTAAAAAATTAAACAAGTCTGGGGTCGCTAATTTGACGGTCAAAAGGCACTAGAGATCGAATATTAATACCATGGGTAAGCTTCTTAATTTTCAGTGGTCAATTAAGTTGTTTAATCACGAGAGCCAAGTATTCATGTTCGAGGGCTGACTAGAGATCTAGAAGACCTTGTAGTTAAGCTACCATAAAAGGAATTTCTCATGAAATGCTCGCCTGACTGATTACTTCTTCTTTGACCCCCCAAAGTCTTTTCACAGTGATTCAATTTGATGTGTGTGCTTATTTTGTATGCCTTGGGTTTTTTGCTTTTCAAGGAAAAGCGTCCACACTGGGAACCTCTAGGGCTCTAGTACCATAGGCAATACATGTGAGTGAAGTACCAAATCAAGCTGAGATTTCTTTTCAAGCTTAAGATTTTACACTGTGGCACTTTGATTTTTTGTTTGTTCATTTTCAGCATTTTAATTTTGTAACTTTGGGGGGTCATATAACACTGATACACCTCCCAGGCTTATCACACCAGTAAACTCCCTTTATAATACTTAAGCTAAAGGTCAATAGGGTCAAGCCCACTAGAAAGCCCTAGTACATTTCACACAATGCTGCCTAGATCGGATTAAGAACCTAAGTAACCATTAATTATTAGGAAGGCATTCCCCATGGTATTAAGAGAAGATTTCTAACACCTAACTTGGTTAAACTAGTTTGTCAGACTGCTTGATTTTTAAACCTAGACAAGTGATTATGACAAAAAATTACATTGAATTAAATGTTTGATACTAAGCAAATGCGGTGAATATAAGGCTACCAATCACAATTAAAGCTGACAATCATAGATGCAAAAAAGATAAGGGGCAATGCTAATGGACAAGAAACACCTGTTTGTGTCGATGGTCGCGCTTGATTTGAAGAGTGAGTCGAGATAAAGATTCCATGAAGGTCCAAATCCTACCAATAGCAACACGCTCCTGTACACACTAGGAAACAAAAGGAATACCTCCAGGAGGCACATCAGTGGAAAAAGGTACCAACACTTATTGAACACAACAAAAAACATAAGGAACCCTAACCTAATTATTTGCACTCCCCCTAGAGAGTCAAGGGAATAGGATATTGTAGAGATTGGGGGGAAACCCTAAGGCTAAACCCCTATCCTCGTCGTCGAGATAAACAAAGTCATGGATGATGGTCTAATCGTAGATGTACTCCAAGTCTCAAGAAACCACTGTTTGTGCGCTGACCTCAAAGAAATCTTCCCTTTCTTGCATTGTTGCATACATGGATTTTCTTCCACCCCCACAAATCTCCTCCTTAAAATACCTTTCTATCATCTACACATTGACATGAATCCCCATTATACGCCATTGTGTAAGCGAGGCAAAACTAACATCAAAGTGACATCGATCATGATAGAGAGACTCAGAGCAGCGGGAGCAAAACACTTAGATATTTGGACAAAAGGCTCACTCTATCCGTTGAATCCCATGACCAATGCTTTCCCTGCATTTTCAAATCCCACTAACTTACTGATCTTTGCATGCAATGGAGAGAATGGATTGCTTGGCTATTGTAAAGCTCTAAACAGCAAATCAAAAACTTATAAAGACACGGTGAAGCACCAAGCAGATGAGATTCAGAGACTTTCTAACTTGCATTATGACCAAAATATTGTAATGCAACGCACACAAGAATCCCTGTTTGAGGACAAACCAAACGGTGGCCCACCTAGACAATCGTAGCCGAACACCACATTTGTACTCTATTAATTTTCCAAGCTAGTGTAGTAGTACTTTGTGTAATCCTGATTCCAGAGTAGTGAGTCAATTCCTTGAGTTGTAATGTTGTCATGACATTTGTAAAAGTACATGTGAACCGGCCACTGGCCATTTAGAATGCGCTAGGTATAAAGGTCAATAACTTTAGTGTGAAGAGAAGGCTTATCTTTAGAAGAAGTGGGAGCTCAAAAAATGTACGCTCAAGCTACGAGCTGCTCCAATTTGTAATTGACGCAACTAATGAATGGGTAATCGGATTTCCAATCCAACAATTGCATTGTGTTCCTCTCTCTTTTCTCTTTAATTTAAGTGTAAGCATTGTCAGTTTTGTTGTGGTTTGCGACTACGCGTCTGTGAGCTATAATTGCAGATTTGAGTGCTTAAATCACTATTTTTAGTCATTTTGACCATAAGAGACTGTTCTTAGACCATAGGACGACAGTTCTGAATAGTTCTGTTGCAATTTTCAGGACCTTTTTCATGATGGATCGTGATTTTGGTACCTTGTTGGATTGCGATCAGACTTGCTAGGATAGTGCCCATAGGTGTCCTAGACCTCCTTCTAAAGTTTCATTGCATTTCGAGTCCGTTCGAGTGCCAAAATGGCGTTATGACCTAGAGCTGTGAGAAAGGACATAGGCAGATTTCCCTGATCATTAAGTGTTGGTTTGCTTGTAGAGTTGTTGTGTTTGCTTGTTAAGGTTCACTTCGTGACATTGACGATCTCATAGAGTCTCGGTGCCCCATTCGAGTCACTTTCCCAGAGTATTAACATTATGTTAGTGCCGCAAAGCTACGCTGCATACGTTCGTCGTAGCGACCCGCTAACATTGGCGCCACTACCGGGGATATGATCCTTAGATGGTGAGTGACCTAGAGCGTATTTAGAGCGTTATTTTTCTAAAGATTTGTCCTTCTATTCCATTTACACTTTAGCCGTGAAGGAGCTAGACACGGGGTTTAGTGCTTGATAGAGTCTAGAAGTCGAGGATTTGCTAGATCTATTCTTCAGAATTAAAGAGGGTTGTGAGTGAGATAGTCAAAAGCATTTCATTCTTCGATTTTCTCTATGCTTTTAGAGTGTTGTACATTTTTTCATTACGACTTTATTTTGTACCTTTCTGTTTGTTTTTGTTTCATGTTTCATTTCAGTACTTAGGAGTAGGGTAAGTAGAAACTACCACCATCAAATTTGGGCTAAAAGATTGAGGGTAAAAAGGGTGAAAACCATATTTTGGCCAAAATGACCATAACTCTGAAATTCTTAAAATTTGATGGTATAGACCTCAAAAGTGATCCAAATTTAAAAATTTGTGGATTAATGGTATCAACATACTCTCTAGAATCAATGTGGAAAGTTTGGCAAGAATCTGTGGAGGAACATGGATCACGATCCATGTACCCAAAAAAACCATTTTTGGTGAAAAGTCACCAGTTACAGTGAGCATCAGTGGGAAACTGCTCTGATCAAGTTTTCTTGAAACAAGAACTCAAAAATCACTTCAGAATTGGCTGTTAGGGTAAAAATAGTAAAATAGCGATTGTAGACACAAAATTGAGCAAATCTTGAGATTTTGGGATCCAAATTCAAAAAAGGGTGAGATTTGGCTTCTATAGGGCATAAAGAACAAACAGAACAAAATTCATGAAAAAATGCTGTCAAACATGGATCGCGATCCATGTACCTTTTTGGCATGTGGGGCTAATATTTGACAAGTACATTCTTGATATCATTTGGAACAATTTTTCCAAAAGGGGCCATGTCAAAAAATTGAAAAAAGTTGGTTAAAATAGCCAAATACAGAAACTAGTCAAAAACCGCAAGGCAGACATAAAAACAAACTTTTGATTAGAAAAAATTTGGCCAAATTCAAAAAGATTTGGGGAAGAGTATCACCATAACATGGACTACAAGCTGACCAAGTTTGATGTCAAAATGTGGTCAAACATGGATCGCGATCCATGTACCTCATGAAAAACTTTTGAAATTTTTTTGACTAAGATTTGAGCAGTGGGTAGCTGAGACATAGACAAACACTTTTCCCAAAAGAACCATATGCAAAAGAGTTGTAAAAAGTGGTCAAAAGAGGCAAAAACAAAACAATTTCTAAATTGTCACAGCAGAGTGTAGAAGTCAATTTTGATTGGGTAAAATTGATCCAAATTCAAAAAGATTTGTGGAGCAAGCTACAAACATCGCAAGCTATTAGCACACCAAACTTTCAGATCCAAAAGTGGTGGAACATGGATCGCGATCCATGTACCCTTGAGAAATTTTTGGACAAACTTTTCCAGCATGTAGCACAAACCATTGTAAACAAAAGTCCCCAAAGAAATTTGGTCAAAAAAGTCCAAAAAACTCATCAAAAGTGCCAAAAACAGCTCAAGGTGAAAACCCCAAAAAACAGACCTATGAATTGACTTTTTCCTGACCTAAAGTGATCCAAATCACATAAAAACCATATAGCAGGGATGAGTGGACCAAGGGAAGCTATGTGGCAAGTTTCATTACCATTTGACACATAGGTTCATGGATCGCGATCCATGTTCCTTTGTCACAGACTGAAACCATATTTGCACCATAGCTAGAGCACATCACAGGAAATCTAGTGGTGTTTTCAAAAGTGAATTTGGATATCAAAAACCAAACAAAAGCCCAAAACTTTCAAGTGGTCTAAGCAAGTGCCAGAACTGACCTAACTTTCAATCCAAAGGTCCATTTTCAAAAAAATTGATAACATAGGATCTCCTAATCATGTTGAATCTGATGGTACCAATAAAAGTTAATTTGGGCTCCAAACATGGATCGAGATTCATGTTCCCATAGTGACAACTTGAGTTGAAACTTTCCAGATCAGTAGTGCATACACAAGAAAACATATTCCCAAGTCCAATTTTGGAAAAAATTGAGCAAATTTGGGTCAAAAGGGAGCAAAACAGGTGATAGATAGAAAACCACTGTGCAGACCAAGTTTTGGGCATTTGGCCTGTCAAAACAAGTCCAAATTCACAAAGGTTTGAGATTTAGCTTGTGGACATATTCAGAAACAAACTGCTAGGAAGACAAGTTCAGATGTGGTAGAACATGGATCACGATCCATGTACCTCAACCTCAGAATTTGTTGAAAATTGGTATATAGCCTGCTTATGACCTTGTCTACACACAGTGAAAATTTGGAAAAAAAAATTGACAGGAACATGGATCACGATCCATGTACCTCTCAGCATAGTGGGGGTCTCTGACTTGATGATCTTGTAAACATACTTGAGTGTATCCCAAATCTCAAGTTTGAGCTAAAAATACCTTCTGGAGACCAAGATACAAGCCAAAGTTCCTGTTTTTTGGTCCTGAGACTGTTTTGAGTGTTGTTTCACGTGCAATTCACCAAAAGTGCTCTAACTTTTGATAGACAACTCCAAATTGAGTCAGGTATAGCTAGGAAGAAAGCTGAATTTTACTAGGTTTCCTAAATTCAAACTTTTAGGGTACCCCAAGACCAGTTTCTAGAGACCAAAAAGTCAAAAATTCCTAACTTCAGAGACCTCATCAAGGGCAAAAAGGAATAAGTTGCACTAAGCCAAGTTGGGCTTCTCAAGTACTATCTTGAGAGATTTGAGTGAGTCTTGACCATGAAAAATCATCCACCACCAAGGTTCTCTACTCCACTCGGAGACATGAAAAACGCAAGAAACGCTGCAATGCCTTCAACAGAGGGATCGAGAGAATACATAGAGGAGGGGCATCCTCTGATCAACAAACCGAACGTGAGATTCATCAAAGCCAATGAATCCATGAGAGTGCTTACAGATTACACTTATGAGGGCGTGTATAGATTCACAAACGGGGATCCATATATCTTCTACAAGTGTGTAGAGCCCTATGCTAGAGAGTTGACCACCCATAAGAACCTCTATGCATTCACAAATACAGATGCCCACGGAGTGCAAGTTTTGATGGTAGATAAGTATGGAAGAGAGTAAAAACTTGTAGATCCAATTGACTTAGAACAATACACGTACAAGGGTACTTTGATCTCTACTTACTACTTTCAGTCAAAAGAGATGCCAGAGTACACTTCACAGAGGATTCCACCGGGATTTTCTCCAAGATGAGAGGTGAGCACGAGAGACATCTTTCCAAGAGACTACGAATTGGTTAGATTAGTGACTGAACCACAACGATTAAGACCATATCAAGTGGCTCAATGTGTCAAGAAAAAATACGATGGGTCAGGGGATCCATATGCTCATGTCTCGCTCTTCAAACAAGTGTTGAGAGTTGAACGAATTGCGGAATTTCATACTCCATATGAGGGATTTGGGCTAACATTGGAAGGAACAGTCTTGACTTGGTTCCACCCACTAAATAGAGATGATTTTCAAAACATAGCACAACTCTTACAAGAGTTTGCAAAGGAATTCTCAAAAAGGGGAATCAAACATAACACAGTGTCCCAAATCTACGCTTTCAAACAAGGAAGCTTTACTTCACTTCAAACAATACATTGATAGATGTCATGTGAGAGAGTTACCGCAAGATGAGAGATTATCAGCTCTCTTTATAGAGGGCTTGAGGAATGAAACTCTCAAAAAGGACCTACATCTAAAAGGATGCACAACGTTTGAGCAAGTCACTAGAGAAGCTCTACATCTAGTTGACAATTGCAAGACCTACAGAGAGGTGAGTGAAGATACAGACAACGCGACTAGTAGTGCCTCATCTTGAAGAGCAAATCAACAACAAATAGAGATGTTCAAACTCCTTTGGAACCAATCATTGATCAAGTGGTCAAGGGAGTGATTAGAAGAATAAACCAAGGCTACATACAGAACCCGATTGTACGACATCCTCAATTGAGGATATGCAATACTTGCGGAGGGGATCACCCCACTCCATGGTGTAACACTCATCCAAAGCCACAATGTGTGCTAGGGCAACAACCTTGTGCGCGTATGTGGCACGTGTCAATTGTGCGCTCCTTGCCGCACTGTCGAAGCAAAGGACTTGCCGATACACAGTGTGCGAGCCACAAATGGCTCCAAGCACACAACAAGCCTAAAATAGCAAGCTCAAGAGAGCAAAGGGTGTGTCACTCACTGCTCTACGTTCGCCTTCGTGCCACGCTCAACCGCTTCGCCGCCGTCATGCCTTCGTCATGCTCGATCGCACAAACACTCTCCCTCTCTCTCTCTCTCTCACATACACACACACACACACACAAAGGAGGTGAAGAAGAAGAAGATGGAGATGGAGATGGAGCAAGAGCACTCTTCTATTGCACAAATGAGAGAATGAGTGAATTTTAGGTTTAGTTGGCTTTTATATGAGCTCACCCCATTCACACTTGGGCGCCCATGCTTAGCCAACTAATCCCTTGAATGTCCCAGTTAGAGTGCGCCTCTCATCGGCGATCACTCTTACCCTTTTCCTATTGGTCCGACAAGCCCGATACCTGACTCTACCAAATACATAATACATGTCCGTCGTAGGTGATGGGGTGTCCGTGAGCCGTGAGGGTTAACATGCCCCCCTTCCTGATGTAGATTCCGTGCTCGGAAGCTATTGAGTTGAAGCTCGTTCGTCGAGGTGGAAGAGAATTTGAGATGAATGTCCTTAGCCTTCTTCAGTCACTGCAAAATCAAACAACATTGGCACAGTAATTGCATTCTCATAAGTGATTAAAAAGCATATGCAGTTTTAGGTAGACACATTGATTGGTAAAAGAGTTTCAAACAATTTGTCCGCAATGAACATTAAATTGCAATGTAATCAAATGTATAAACAGATGTAAAGGTAAAAAATTAAACAAGTCTGGGGTCGCTAATTTGACGGTCGAAAGGCACTAGAGATCGAATATTAATACCATGGGTAAGCTTCTTAATTTTCAGTGGTCAATTAAGTTGTTTAATCGCGAGAGCCATGTATTCATGTTCGAGGGCTGACTAGAGGCTATATCTAGAAGACCTTGTAGTTAAGCTACCATAAAAGGAATTTCTCATGAAATCCTCAAAATTCCTCACATGCTAGCGTACCTATCAAATCCCAGTCACATGCAAGCACTGGAAAGACCATGTGAAATATTTGTGAAAAGTAACGAGGATACCTCTCACCCAAGGCAGGAGTGGATGACTCTAGCATACTAGCCATATCTGTACACGCAAATAGATGATGGTTAGAGTGCAAATATTACAAGGGTCGTGTTCTTGTGCATAATTTGTTTTTAATTTGTGTTATGGCTCTTGCTCTTTACTTTTTTATCTTATTTTTGTGAGTATAAGGCTTTATATATACATTCCCTAAGATCGGAGATTGAGAGGTCAGGGAAGAAGGTTGAGAGGGAAGCAAGTGAATGATGGATGTCCACAAACACTCCCCCCTTCCTTGGGTAGATCATACCGTTTGAAATGAGCTTGTCACCCTTTGAAACCAATTGTTCCAGTTGGTAATAGGTGAGGATTTTTGCCAGTAGTTTTCTATTACCCTAGGTGCCTCATCAAGTTGCAAGGGTGGTAAGGTACTCTCCCACGATCAAAGTTGAAGTGGTTCATCAGGTGATTCTTGAACACTGGGAGGTGTGGAGTCTTTTGTAGCTTCATGGAGGTCCATTACTATAGATGGAGGCTGTGTAGAAGCTTTTACCTCTATGGATGTATTACATGAGGAGCTAGAAGCTTCATGGAATTCCCCCCTTCCTGAGCTAGGTGGAATAAATTGGTTTTGCCTTGGAGCCCAAACTAGCTCTAGACCAGGTGTGTAGCATTCTGTGATCTTTCCCTTCCCACGGTCTGCCATTGGCTTTAGCGTTACACTGTTTGACTCATATGGTTTTGTTGTCGATAGGGAAGGACACATTTTACGTTTAGGTACCCAAATTTGCTCATTTCCATCATAGTAGCCTTGGGCTTCTAATAGTCATTTTGGAATCCATCGTGATTTGGTCTTGACTCTCTTAGGGCGCGCTCTTGGTTTTCCCAGGAATTTTTTCTTGGAATGGATGGGAGGGTTGAGGTAGTTGGAAGTAAGGCCTTGGGGACCCATTGATATGTACTCTTAGGTCGTGCAGGTTGAGTACGTGCAATATTACTGCTTGCTGCAACTACAAGTGTTGAAGTGCTAGATTCATGGGTAGCCGGCAAAGACGAGTTAACCACCTTGGCTTGTGAATGTTGGCTATCCTTCAACTTTGCTAGATTTTGCAACGTAGGTGACTTTGCTTGAATGATAGGGGTAAGAGTCGGTGGTCGCGTCGTGACACTAACAGTATCCCAATCAATAGTGCATTTGGTTGCCAACATCCACGTGCGTCCCAAGTTTATGTGGCCTTCCATAGCTCCTGCGGGCATGACTAGAAACCTCTGCACTATGCTTCCATTTTCATAGACAACAGGGGTCTGAAGGACTCCAAGAATAGCAGTTTAGTTTTTATTAATGCCCTTGACTTGCATTTTACTCGGGGATAGGGTTGGTTTCCCTAATTGACACCAAACTCCATCAGATAACAAATTGTGTTTAGCTCCCGTATCTAATAAGGCATTGTATAGCACTTTCCCATAGGGGCTATTTAGCTCAATTCGGTATCGTAGAGGTGGCTCAGATTCTAATGAGTCGTCATCTGTGTACTCAAAAAATGCTTGCGTGATTCCCAGATTAGCCTCTCGGTGGCGTCTAAGACGTTTTTGTCGTTCGTGAGCCTCAACTCTTGCTTGGATTTTTTTAAGCTCTTCTTGTTCCTTGGCAGCCTTCTTTTGATGGATGGCTTGCAACTCTTCCTGGCTTAGAGGATCATAATATCTTTTGAATTTACTCCCATTAAGGAATCCAATGGTTTCAACTCCATCTAGAGTCTCTACACGAATGGTACCTTGCGGGGTAATTTCACACACTCGATATGGTCCCTTACCAGCGTATTTCAATTTCTTCTTTTCATTATGTACCCCGTACATAAGAACTTTATCACCAACCTTGATGTCTTTATCCTTTAAATGGCTATCAAACAACTTCTTTCTCCTATCCTTCTCCACTAGAGCATTTCGCACAGCTAATTGCCTCTCTTCATCTAGCCTTTCCAGGATATATAATCGCTCCACTAAGGAGTTACCATCCCAACCTTCTTGAGAAGCTACTCGAAGACTAGGAATGACAAACTCCCATGGCATAACTGCTTCTTGGCCATACACCATCTTAAACGGTGTGCAATTAATAACAACTTTATACGCAGTACGATAAGCCCATAAAGCTGATGTAATCTTTAGGTCCCAATCAGTGCGATGAGCCTCGACTGTCTTTGTCAAAATGGAGATGAGAGTTTTGTTGGTACTCTCAGCTTGGCCATTTGCTTGGGGATAATAGGGTGTAGACTTGTGGTGAGATATCATGAAGTTTGATGTGAGTTCTTTTATTACTTCATTTATAAAATGAGTTCCATTGTCACTCACAAGTTCAAAGGGGCATCCAAAACGTGTGATAATGTTCTCAAAGAGGAACTTAGCTGTTGTTTTTGCATCCGCCTTTCGTGTTGCTTTTGCTTCAGCCCATTTGGTTACATAGTCGGTAGCCACAATGATATATCGTGATTGCGTGTTACGTGCAGCCGGACTAATCGGTCCTACAAAGTCTAAGCCCCACTTTTCAAATGGTTGGGTTACCTTGATGGGATGTAGAGGCATCCTATCTCTTCTTTGTGGCTTGTTGAAGCGTTGGCATTCATCACATCCCTTTGCAAAAAGTGATGCATCCTTAAACAGAGTGGGCCACCAATAGCCTTACTGTAAGATCTTTCGGGCAGTCAAGTTTCTTGAAAAGTGACCACCAGCTACACCCATGTGTGCCTCTTGTAGAATATATAAATACTCATCCTCGCGGGCACAACGTCTAAGAAAATCATCTTTTCCTCTCTTATAAAGACTTCCAGCCAGTAAGCAATAGGGTTCGCATTCCTTGATTAATTTTCGAGCTATATCTTTTCGCAGTTCCTTGGGTGGAAAACCATTAACTAAGAAGTTAACAATCTTTTCACTCCATTCAGGCATTGTCTCAACAATGAACAAAGGAGTATCAGGCAATTCATCATCAACCCCCGTAGGAGCTTCGCCATTAGGGATACGAGATAAATGATCCGCCATGACATGTTTCCTCCTAGGCTTCACAACAACGGTGAAGTCAAACTCAAGAAGAATTAACAACCATCGTGTAATTCGACCTGTGGAACACGGTTTGTTTACCAAATATAGCAATGCTTGATGATCAACATAAAACACAAACTTGGTAGCAAGAAGGTAATAGCGAAATTTCTTTACTGCGTAAATCATAGCTAGACCTTCGCGCTCTGTAGTAGTGTAGTTCATCTCGGCATCATTTAATTGGCGACTTGCAAAGCTAATAGGGTAGTCCAATTTATGTTCTCCTGGTTGAGTTAGAACACACCCAATAGCAAAATTTGATGCATCAATATGCACATGAAAAGGTACATTCCAATCGGGTGTTCGCAGGATGGGAGCACTTGTTAGGGCCTTCTTTAATAACTCATAAGATTGATGACATTCTTCCATCCAGTGAAACTCGATAAGAAGCTTGTACAATGGACGCGCTATCTCGGCAAAGTTTAAAATAAATCTTCGATAATAACCAACATGGCCCATAAATCTTTGAACTCCTTTATAGTTCGTAGGTGGTGGAAAATCGGCAATGGCTTTAATCTTACTCTCATCTGTGGATATCCCGTTCTTGGACTCTATATGCCCTAGAATGACTCCATGCTTAACCCAAAATTGGCATTTGAAAGGGTTCAATGAGATGCGATAAAATCTGCACCTTTCAAATATTTTTCGTAGATATAACAAATGCTTGTCCCAAGAAGAATAAACACAAAGGTCGTCTAGGAAAGCTTCACAAAACTCCCTTAGAAATTCTTTAAACGCAGTGTTTATTAATCGTTGGAATGTAGCAGGTGCATTCGTTAAGCCAAAAGCCATAACACGAAATGCAAACACTCCAAACTCTGTGATAAAAGCAGTTTTAGCTTGGTCCTCTAATGCAATTGTGATTTGATTGTAACCAGAGTACCCATCTAAAAAGCTATAAGCTTCCTTGCCCGCAACTCTTTCAAGCACGTGTTCTGAATATGGCAAGGGATAATGATCTCTCCTAGTAGCTGCATTAACTTTCTTAAGGTCCACGCACACTCTTAGTTTCCCATTCTTTTTTGGCACAATGACTATTGGAGAAACCCATTCTGAGTGCTCAATGGGGTATATGAATCCACATTGGATAAGTTTTTCAATCTCCTCTTGTACAATTTTGGCGTACTTAGGATTCATTGGATAGGGTCGTTGCTGGACGGGTTTAGCAGTGTTGATCATGGGAATTGTATGTTGCACCACAGAAGGTGGAACGCCCTTCATGTCATGATATGTCCAAGCAAAGATATCCTTGTATTCCTTGATGAGCTCCTTAAGTACAGCCTCTTCAGTTTCGGTAAGGTCTTGAGCAATAAAGACTGGTTTAGACACCTCACCTGGTTCTGCTAATTCTATCTCTTTAACTACCGCTGGACCATCATAGACTCCACTGCTTCCATTGGTAGGTATTCGTTGGGCTTTGGCATACACAACCTTTCGCTCCCCCATGGTATAAGATTTAAAATGTTCAGGAGCCGTATGTAAGTTAGCAGGCTCTTGTCCTGACGGAGACCTTTCTTTTAGTTCTGCCTCCTTTTGTTGTTGTGCTAACTCTCGGTTTTGATGTCTTCTTATAGTTCGACTCAATTTCGGCTTTGTAACCTCCAATTGAGCGAGGTCAATGGGTCGCGGGCTACACCACATGACACTCTGGAGATGTTCACCCCAATTGTCTACTAGCTTTCGATGAGCATCACATGCCCCTCGATAGCTAAGCCATTCTGCAGTAGATCTTTCCTTGTTTATCCTAGCTCTCACATTCGCTCGATATCATCGTCTCTTATATGACCTTTGTTTCTTGTTAAGGTTTTGATTTTGGTAAATGTTTGAACTCAACTCGCTTGATAGGTCTTCGCTTGTATCTTATTCACTCTCATATAAATTACCATAGATGGTCGTACTAGACCTTGAGTGTTTAGTTTCTATACTTGGCTCACTCGATGTTTCCTTAGGTTCTGAATCCATTTCTCCCTGAGATTCCGTTTCTGATGTGTATTGGCCTGAAGCCTTTGAGGAATCATCGGTTTCACTCTCAAGTAGGTGTGCCTCTTTCTTATCATCGGATGTTACATGCGCTACACCTAACATGTTTACTGGTGCAATGTGTGGTATCTCTTCCCCATCTGGTGTTACCCAGGTTGTTCCTCTAGCTCCCCATGTATCTATAGTTGCCGCTAGGTGTACCCAATCGACATTTTCTGACTCAGCCATTCCGGGTAGGATATCGATATAAGGAGAGTTCTCCCCAATATCCGTGTCTTCGTTACACGTGTAACAATACTGTAATGGAGCTGAGTGAATTGTTGTGTCTGATCGATTATCAATGATGAATTTATTTCCTAGAGGATGCGTTCGACCACTTAAAAGATCAACTCGAATGACAGAGTCTTGGAACTGTAAGTAGACGTGGTTTTTGGACCAGTCATGCACCATTTTTGCTTCCCTCATGAATGGACGCCCTAAGATCATCTCAAATGACATAGGATGCTTGGGAAAATCCATAACAATGAAAGTCTGCCTTACCTTGTGTCCCAAGACCTTGATCCTGAGATCCTTAAGCATTCCAATAGGCGTAGCAATAGATCCATTAGCCATTTTTACCACTACGGTTGTGGCTTCAAGGTGAGGTCGCCCCATAGATTCCCAACAACTCTTTGTCACCATGCTGACTCCCGCACCACCGTCAAGGACTCCCTTTACAGTTAATCCTTTAGTAGTGATTGGTAGAGTAGCATTAGATTCATCACCTTCAAAGTATTGCCCCAACTTGTTAACGGGTACTTCAATTACAGATTCATGTCCCGCTAGGTCATATGGTGGTGCTAAATGTTCCTCATCATTCATTACCGAGTCAGGTTTGTTCATATGTGCAAACTGTGGTAATCCGGCCTATAATTCTCCATTGAGGAAGGCTCGAAGAGCTGAGACTAGCTCGGGGTCTTTATATAGTTTGGACATGATGGTGGTTCTAACTTCTGAAGACATGAAATCCATCAATTTGGAAACATTTAATGGCATCTCCACTTCCTCAAGGGGGTCGGGCATTCCCTCACCAAAAATTCTCTCTAGTAGGAAAGGTGTGTGTCCACTTTCAGATGTCCTACCCTCACTCTCTTCCCGAATGATAATGGGTATAGCTAACGGCCTGTAGTTCTTGTGAGGTTGAACTTGTGTGGAAAACACTGTGTCGGACATCTGGATGTGTTTGGGTTCAGGTTCTAATGTTCGTTGAGTTTCTTCCACCAAACCCCTCAGTTGTTGGACTCGTTCAATTTCCACTGTTGGGTTTGGATAGGTTCCAATCTTTCTCTTGCAATCCTCATTTTTTGTCTCTCGTGGCTTATCTTGGGGGTTCGCAACTGGGTAGTTTAACTTTGAATACTCTTTTGGTGTTCGTCGTAATTCCCTCTCGTGATCCTCCTCACTGGCTTTTTCCTTTGTAGTAACAGTTTTGGTCTCCGTGGTCTCTATCGAATCTGAGTCATCCTCAGGGTCATTCATATACACGGGATCCTCTCCTGTCCCTATGTTAGTCTTTGAACTAGGTTTTGAGCTAGAAGCATTAAGGGATTTCTTTCTTCGTGTTTTCTTCTTTCTCGCTCAGCCAATGGACGCAGCATCTCTCTCTTCGAGGATGTAATTTTGCTTTTGGAGCATCGACCGTGTGAGTGCATTCACTGGTGCTATGTTTATAGTTGGTGGTGTCCCATCAACAATCTCTATTATGTTCAATGGTGTGATTTTCGGTGCGTTTGGATTGTTAGGACACTATGCGATCAAATGATCTATGCCACAACGATTACAAGTGAGTATTGGCATTGCCAATGCACTCCCTTGACTTGTTTGCATTAGTGCGGCATTCTTTTGTATTCTAATGGGGCATTCAGGTACTCGATGTGGTCCACCACATTCGTAGCACTGAAGAGGTGGTCTCCTGGCAAAACTATTAATGTTTTGGCCTCTTGCTGCTAGCGCAGTAGCTTCATATACCGGTTTGATTTGTCCCCAATGGTCTTCCATATAGTACATGGGACACTCCTCAAGCATGTCGACTCCATAGGTGATACTAGAGTCTATGTCCTCTTCGCAATCTACATAAGTACTAGATGACTCGCAACCTATTTGGTTCATAGGTGTAACTCTTGGATGAGGGGGTTGCGGTCCTAGCACTGGAGGTGGCAATGGTGTGGTTTGGACCACATTTTGGGTTCTAGGGACCATGTGCTGTAATGGCAACTGTTGCTCCATGGGTGGGGTAGGCATCAATGCAGGAACTCAAGGTGAGTCTGCCCAAGCTATATGCGGTCTATTTTCCATGATACGTTTAAGCATTAGGCAATCCTTCGCTTGATGGCCATACCTACCACACGCGTTACAAGTCCCGTTAAACTTTACTCTGAAAGTAGGGCATTCACTCGTAGTATGTGGGCCCAAGCAAATTGAGCACCATTGTTGCTCCCTTCTTGGATACATATGAGTGTTTTGTGGAGCACGATTACCCCTAAGGCTTTCTTGGATGGCCTTTGTTAGATCTGCCAAAGTCATCTCAGATATCGTTTGCTCTTTCACAATTGGCTTTATCTTCATTGGCTCATGCCCTGATGCTTGGGAGCTACTTGACTTCGGCTCGGCGGACACTCTTTCTCCTGCAATCATTAAATTATCCTCCAATTGGATTGCATTCATGGTGACTGCTTCCCAAGTAGTGATACCTCTAATGACTAGGCCATTATAGATACTTTCATGTCGTAGTCCCCTAATGAATCTATCAAGCAATTGGTTGTTGTTGAATCGCTCGTTTGGATTGCATCGAGAATTCAAATTCTTTAGGCGACTAATGAAGTCTCTCACGGATTCACCTTCTTCTCGTTGGGCTTTCTGGAGCTGAGAGGCTACACCCCAAAGTACTCCCTCTCGTATGTATTCTTTTAAGAACAGTCTCCTAAGAGTAGAGTAGATCGTTTTTTCTTCTACTCTTAAGGTTCTATACCAATCTCCAGCCTTTCCGCTTAGGGTCAAACTCAAAGCCTTACACTTATGTAGCTCATTGTGCTCTTCCAAGGAATCGCACACATGTTCAAAGACTTCCATATGCTTTCTAGCATCTCCGTCTCCATTGAATTTCTGTGTGAGCTAGCTACTTGAACTGCCTTGCTCCTAGGCTCTCTATCAGGTGCACCACACATGTTTTCCACAATAGAGCGACCGATAGTTTGAGCAAATGCTTCCAAATCTCCTATTTGAGCAAGTATAATGGGTGTATGTGCTCTTGGAACCACATGTGAGATGGGAGTTGGCCTTGGCCTTGGCATACGCGCGGCTCTTGGGTCCCATATTTCGTATGGTGGTGTACCAGACGGTGGTCCAAAGTTTACAGGCGTGGCCCTAGGCATAGGGGGTGCTTGATATGGCATGTTATTATTAAATGGCATGGCTCCACTTGTATAAGAGCTTGGATAATTCCATTGTGGATTGTAAGCTCTTGGAATAATCGGAGGTGTAGGAGCTACATGAGGCTGAGGTACGACAGGTGCACATGATTGATACATACATGTAGGTATAGTTGGGGGCACTGTGCTACTAGGCATCGGCGCAGTGTTAACAAATGAACTCCATGGTGTACTTCTTGTCATGCTCACCATTGGGATATGCATGGTAGCCGTAGTGTCATTAAGAGAAAGATGAGCTAGATCTTGGAAGGTAAAGCTGCCACTTGTGGGCTCAGATTGTATTGAGGCTCCTGGCGAAACAACATATGGAGGATCAATGGGGCTCACTAAGGGGGTCTCCATTTGTGACAGGGTTGGCTGGTTGGCCTTTCCCGTATCCAAGAATCTCATTAGGCCTGTTGAAGGCATGTTGATCCCTGTGTTCTGTCTTTCTAACTCGACAATCCTATGGAGGACATCACAGACTTTCTGTTGTTGCTCATCTATGCTAGGAGCACCCGATGTGGATTATAGAACATCTAACCAACCCACATGATAGGTGTGTCCTGTGTACCGATCAGTTAAAGCTTCTGCTTGTAGGTCATACTCCCAATTTTCGTTTAGGAATATCCCATCTAGGCCTGGTGTGCTGGAGGTTTCCCTTGAAGTGGAAGCATTATTGCTCCCCATTGCTTTCCCCTCCGTGACTGCTACCTTGGGAGCACTCGGTTGCTCGGCTGGTATGATTGTTGTCATAGGAGCCTTTGCTTTCAGGGCTCGACTTTGTTCTAGCCCTCGTAGGTTCTCAATTTCCCTCTCCCTTGTTGCTTGCATATAGCGTTCGATCTCTTGTACTTCGGCAAGACTCCTACCATCGGGTAGTAAAACCTTAGAGGGAGATAGTCCTAAAGGATCAGGAGGTGCAGTGGATGGAACATTCACATGCACACTCTCAAGAAGCATAGAGTCTATTTTAGGCATGAATGACGAATTTACTTCCCCACTCCCTTCATTTATTTCATTAACCGCATGTTCGGAGCGAGTAGCTCTACTAAGGGTCTCTTTTAAGCGGCTAAACACGCTGGACCCAGGCCGTGGGCCCATGGCATGCATGTCTTGACTTGAACTATCAGGGTTTGGTGTAGGATACCCCTCCATGACTTCGTAGTCAAAGGAAGAATCACTAGACGCGATATGAGGATCTTGGGTCGCGCTACCTTGAGTCCCGGCCGAAGATCCAGAACCTAGGGTGGAGGAATAATGGGTGCCCGCGTAAATGGAGGCACTACCAATATGCTCGTGCTCTAACACTCGTCCAGAGCGTAGGTTCATATGACTTATATACATATATATATATATATATATATATATATATATATATATATATATATAAGCGCGTTGGTGAGTGCCCGTGAAGGCCGCTCACTTAGTTTTTTTTTTTTTAGTTGTTTATAACCCAAGTTTTTCATTATTTTTGGTTATTTTTTGTAACCGAGCCACAAAATATGGCGTGTAATACCTCAAGACGAGCGTTTTAGCTAAAGGAACGTGGCGTGCTTTACAGCTCTCTATTTGGCTACGTGAAGCCCTCGAAATCCTAAAAATAGTTTTTAAATATAAAAAGGTGCATAAACTAGTTTTTAAAATTGAGGACTAAGGTCTGGGTTTGGGCTTGAGCTTGGGGAATGATCCCCAGCCCGAAAATAAAATTTTAATTTTTTTTAAAATTTTGTTTGTGCTTTTTTTTTTTTTTTTTTTTAAGTCGCCGCGGCCGCGCGCACACACCCTTAACCTACACCTAACATATCTACTTACATCTAATGGAGATACTGCCACACACACTCTAACACTGTTTACACAGTACTACAGTAGCTAACAGATCTACAAAACTAACTTTACAGAACTAACATTGAACCTTACAGAACTAACATTCCATAGCTAATACCTTAATTCTAACAGTACATTGCAGAAAAATGTAACTCCTTCTTTAACAAAAAACAAAAAAGACAGTACAGTGTAACAAAAAACCTTCTCCACACAACCACACACCTTCCTTCTTCACAAATCCTTCTCCACACAACTACACACACTCATTCCCTACCTTTCCTATGATAGAAATTGCACCACAAGAAAGCGTAAAGTGCTTAATCGAGCTTAGTGTAGGGCATTTCCCCGGCAGCGGCGCCAAAAATGTGCGCTCCTTGCCACACTGTCGAAGCAAAGGACTTGCCGATACACCGTGTGCGAGCCACAAATGGCTCCAAGTACACAACAAGCCTAAACTAGCAATCTCAAGAGAGCAAAGGGTGTGTCACTCACCGCTCTACGCTCGCCTTCGTGGTGGATTCCTCGCCGCGATGAAGAAGAAGCTGCAGTCGTGCCGCACTCAACCGCTTCGTTGCCGTCGTTCCTTCGTAATGCTCGATCGCGCACACACTCTCCCTCTCTCTCTCTCACACACATACACACACACACACACACAAAAGGAGGTGAAGAAGAAGAAGATGGAGATGGAGATGGAGCAAGAGCACTCTTCTATTGCACAAATGAGAGAATGAGTGAATTTTAGGTTTAGTTGGCTTTTATATGAGCTCACCCCATTCACACTTGGGTGCCCATGCTTAGCCAACTAATCCCTTGAATGTCCCAGTTAGAGTGCGCCTCTCATCGGCAATCACTCTTACCCTTTTCCTATTGGTCCGACAAGCCCGGTACCTGACTCTACCAAATACATAATACACGTCCGTCGTAGGTGATGGGGTGTCCGTGAGCCGTAAAGGTTAACATCAATGCAAGGAACTTGCCAATACACCGTGTGCGAGCCACAAATGGCTCCAAGCACACAACAAGCCTAAACTCGTAAGCTCAAAGAAGGCAATGGTGTGTCACTCACCACTCTACGCTTGCTTCATGGAGGATTCCTTGCCGCGAAGAAGAAGGAGCCGCCGCTTCGCCGCGCTCAATCGCTTCGCCACTGCCGTGCCGTTGTCGCAATGCTCGATCTCTCTCTCTCTCTCTCTCTCTCTCTCTCTCTCTCTCTCTCTCTCTCTCTCTCTCTCTCTCTCTCTCTCTCTCTCTCTCTCGCATACACACACACACAAGGAGATGGAGATGGGGCAAGAGCACTCTTCTATTGCACAAATGAGACAACCAGTGAATTTTAGGTTTAGCTGACTTTTATATGAGCTCGCCCCATTCACACTTGGGCGCCCATGCTTAGCCAACTAATCCCTTGAATGTTCCAGTTAGAGTGCGCCTCTCATCGGCAATCACTCTTACCCTTTTCCTATTGGACCAACAAGCCCGGTACCTGACTCTACCAAATAAATAATACAATGTCCGCCGTAGGTTAGAACGTCCGTCGTAGGTGATAGGGTGTCCGTGAGCCGTGAGGGTTAACATGCCCCCCTTCCTGATGTAGATTCCGTCCTCAGAAGCTATTGAGTTGAAGCTCGTTCGTCGAGGTCGAAGAGCATTTGAGATGAATTTCCTTAGTCACTGCAAAATCAAAAAACATTGGCACAGTAATTGCATTCTCATAAGCGATTAAAAATCATATGCAGTTTTAGGCAGACAAATTGATTGGTAACAGAATTTTAAACAATTTGTCAGCAATAAACATTAAATTACAATATAATCAAATGCATAAACAGATGTAAAGGTAAAAAATTAAACAAGTCTGGGGTCGCTAATTTAACGGTCGAAAGGCACTAGAGATCGACTATTAATACCATGGGTAAGCTTCTTAATTTTCTATGGTCAATTAAGTTGTTTAATCGCGAGAGCCAAGTATTTCATGTTCGAGGGCTGACTAGAGGCTATATCTAGAAGACCTTGTAGTTAAGCTACGATAAAAGGAATTTCTCATGAAATCATCGCCTGATTGATTACATTTCCTTTGACCCCCCAAAGTCTTTTCACAGTGATTCAATTTTGATGTGTGTGCTTATTTTGTATGCCTTGGGTTTTTTGCTTTTCAAGGAAAAGCGCCCATACTGGGAACCTCTAGGGCTCTAGTACCATAGGCGATACATGTGAGTGAAGTACCCAATCAAGCTAAGATTTCTCTTCCAGCTTAAGATTTTACAATGTGGCACTTTAGATTTTTTGTTTGTTCGTTTTCAGCATTTTAATTTTGTAACTTTGGGGGGTCATATAACACTGATACACCTCCCCAAGCTCATCACACTAGTAAACTCCCTTTGTAATACTTAAGCTAAAGGTCAATAGGGTCAAGCCCACTAGAAATCCCTAGTACATTTCACACAATGCTACCTAAATCGGATTAAGAACCAAGTAACCACTGATTATTAGGAAGGCATTCCCCATGGTATTAAGAGAATATCTCTAACACCTAACTTGGTCAAACTAGCTTAGTTGAACTTGCTTGATTTTTTAACCTAGAAAAGTGATTATGACAAAAAATTACATTGAATTAAATGTTTGATACTAAGCAAATGTGTTGGATATTATGCTACCAATCACAATCAAAGCAGACAATCATAGATGCAAAAAAGATAAGGGGCAATGCTAATGAACAAGAAACACATGTTTGTGTTGATGGTCGCGCTTGATTTGAAGAGTGAGTCGAGATAAAGATTCCATGAAGGTTCAAATCCTAACAATAGCAACACGCTCCTGTACACACTAGGAAACACAAGGAATACCTCCAAGAGGCACATCAGTGGGAAAAGGTACCAACACTTATTGAACACAACAAAAAACATAAGGAACCCTAACCTAATTATTTGCACTCCCCCTAGAGAGTCAAGGGAATAGGATATTGTAGAGATTGGGGGCAAACCCTAAGGCTAAACCTCTATCCTTGTCGCCGAGATAAACAAAGTCATCATCCATGAGACCATATGTGCCATCCGTGTAGTCATGTAAATCTTTTTCTTCATCATAGGTACCCATGTTTACTAAGAAGGTCACTAGATGCCTATAGTCATCTTGGTCAAAAGGATAGGCTTGTGCAATGGGAGAAACACTCTCTACTAAGTGTGGATTAGTCGTGGTCAAGAGACGTATCAGCCACTCTAACTCCTCAAAATTCCTCTCACATGCTAGCGTACTTACCAAATCCCATTCACATGCAAGCACCGGAAAGACCATGTCAAACATTTGTGAAAAGTAACAAGGGTACCTCTCACCCAAGGCAGGAGTGGATGACTCTAGCATACTAGGCATATCTGTACACGCAAATAGATGATGGTTAGAGTGCAAATATTACAAGGGTTGTGTTCTTGTGCATAATGTGTTTTTATGATTTTGTGTTATGGCTCTTTCTCTTTTACTTTTTTATTTTGTTTTTGTGAGTATAAGGCTTTATATATACATTCGCTAAGATTGGAGATTAAGAGGTCAAGGAGAAAGGTTGAGAGGGAAGCAAGTGAATGATGGATGTCAACAAACACTCCCCCCTTCCTTGGGTAGATCATACCGTTTGAAATGATGTCATCACCCTTTGAAACCACTTGTTCCAAGTTGTTATAGGTGAAGGCTTTAACCAATAGTTTTCGACTGCTCTATGCGTTTCATCTAGTTGCAAGGGTGGTAAACTACTCTCCCATGATTTTATTTGCAACATCTTTGTAGGTGGTGAACTTACAACGGGAGGTGTAAACTCTTTCTTGCTTGTATGGATATGTACAATGGTAGGGGGAGGTTGTGTCGAATCTTCTATTTTCGTATAGGAACTACATGAAGAGCAAGAAGCTTCATTTGATTTCCCTGTTCCTGAGCTAGGTGGAACATGTAAGGTCTCTGACCCGATCACAAGAGCACCCTTGTACCACAAAATGAATACAATGGAATAAGTTACTATTTTTAGCAGTTTTTCAGATTCTGTCAATGCCATGATGTTTAGAATGTTATAAAGCTTCAAAATGTGAATTAAAATAATTTTTGTGAAAAATTTCTAAAAATAGTAAGTTTTTGGTCACCCGAACCGTCCAGTCTCGACCGTCTCGAAAATCTGCACCCGTACCCCGAATTTGAAAAAAAATGCATTTTTGGACCCCGGGGGGGGACTGCTAAATATGGCAGGTACTCAGACCCGTACGTCTTAGTTAGAGCTTAGTATAGCAATTTACGGCATCAAAATCCGACTCGTATGGCCCGTTTTAGCCTAAAACCAATTTTTCACAAAAT
Organism: Adiantum capillus-veneris; assembly: GCF_014529385.1. Classification (NCBI taxonomy): domain Eukaryota; kingdom Viridiplantae; phylum Streptophyta; class Polypodiopsida; order Polypodiales; family Pteridaceae; genus Adiantum; species Adiantum capillus-veneris. The sequence continues at coordinate 69,130,417 of NC_140938.1, read as the reverse complement.
TGTCCGGGAGGCACCGGGGGCCCGAGGCTGTGGGGGAACAGGTCCCAGCCCACTCCAGACCCGCGTTAGCAGCTAGGGGGTGCCCTCTTGCTTTGTGGGAGTCTTGGGGAAGCTGCCAAGCCTGCAACTCAGTGTGAGAGTCAGTTTACTGAGCCAACTGGACACTTGGTGGGTAGGCAACTGGACATGCCATGCAAGGATTGAGTGCTCATCCAGATGCAATTAGCAACACAAATCGATTTTTAGCCTGTAGGAGCCTATTTAAAGGCCTCTACACACACACACACAGAGAGATATATGCTCACACACACTCATTGCATACTCACACACCTACACACTGGTAAGGTGCTGCCGGCACACACACAGCTTTTGAAGGAGAAGCAAGGAGGGAGGTGCTGCCAAAATTCCCATCTCGAGGATTCATTGCATCAGAAATTTAAGAGGATTCTCAGCCCTAATCACGGTAATTATGGTTTAATTACTGCTCTTCTTAATCTCATCATTACCCACTCATAATTCTTGTCTACTATGCCTACTTTTAGCTATAATTCTCTATAGCTTCTCTCTAAGTTTTCATAGCTATACTTCATTACATAATTATCATTCATTTAGTTAATTTATTCAACCATTCATTATCCTTAATCAAGGATTAATGCATGATTAGGAAAGATTCTCTCTCTAGGCGGTATAGTCAATAAATTGTCAGCTAGTAATAGTGTAGATTTGTCAGAATTCAATCTTTCACTACTCAATAGAGTTGTAATTAAATTATACTTAATCTTCTCCCACATTTGGATGCGATTAAGGCTGAAAATTAATCCGTCATTAGTCCAATAAGAAGAAGGTTTTTCCATCACACATGCCTGCGGTCACTCTGCACCTTCATATTGCTCTAGGAAAATGAATGCGCTTGCTTACTTCATATCTTTCGTGAATCAATTAGAAAAACTCTGAATTTCTTAATCATCTAAGCCAAGTAATTAACCTTAGAGTCGTTTCCCATAGGGTGGATACAGAATTACCCTTAAAAATTGCTAGGGTAAAAAGGGAAAAATCTAACCTCGTGCATAAGGAGGAGTCTTTAATAAATCTAATCTGCCGATTGGTTTGTCATGTTACTCTCGGACCTTAGCTCTTTTTTTTCAAGTCTATCATTTAAGTAGTGAGAAAAATGGCCCCGGTTAAGAGAACTCGCTTCGGTGGAGCCCACGACCGCGAGGCGGGAACAAGCAATGTCAACGAAAAAGGAAAGGCTCCCATGGACGAGCAAATACCGGCCATCTCACGGGCTATTTACGAAGAAATGGAAGAGGTAGGTCCCAATTTCTATTCAAGTTGTTTAACTAACATTGCATACGATTAGTTAGGAATGAACATATCCCTGAACATGTTGGAGAAATCCGACAGAAACCTCGGCATTGAATGCATATTACATTTAAGTATAAAGTAGGAAAGAAATGATTCCTAGGGAAAATTTAGCTCAACATGTTCATTTTATTTCCAATGTTGAATCAGTCCTGACCCCCCTACTCATCACAGGGGGCAGAGTTCCTCGTTAGGGCTCTTGAATCCACGACTTGCTTTTTATGCGGTGGATACCCACGACTTGCTTTCTATGCGGTGGGAACCCACGTCTTGCTTTCTATGCGGTGGACATACCTAGTTGTATGGGCAGCTAGGCGTTAACGGGAGGAGTGAACTCTCGCTGGAGGGGGGATGTTGTACCTCCAGAACATTGGAACTTTTATGAATAAGTTTGAGTAGAATTTTTACTAGAATTCTGTCTTGGTGTTGTTTGCAATACTGGTTGAATGGCTGTTTTAACGAACCATGTGATTCGGAATTAAACAAGGAATATCTATGTTGAACAACCTTTGTGGTAGTAATTAGGTCACACGAGGAAGTGTGAGTGTGGGGGTGGAAAGTGGGGGCTTGGCTCGGGTTGCCAATGCCTACGAGATGGGTGGTCCCGATTGGTCGGGAATTCTCTGTCCCCATAGTGCTTACTCGATATGGGTATTGCTTATTGCCCTAGAGCGGCGAATCCTCGAGAGTACGTGCCTCTGAAACATGGGGAAAAAGGCACTCGGGGTTTCTCTCCTCTTGGAAGGTGGGTCTTAGGATCGCTAAATAGTTAAGTACGCTTCCCCTGCGAGGTGGAGCTAGATCTCGTTGCTAGTAGGCTCGAACTCTACTCACTTTGTGATGAGAGATCGTCCGCTAGTTGAACCCTGAACCATTTTGTTTGCTTCCACTATAGATCTAGTGGCCACCAGGTTTACCATCAGATCCGTTGTTTGATACGACGGGGTGGGGACCTCACACCTGGTATCAGAGCCTAGGTTAGGCTGGGGAAATAAAGTCGTATTGTTTGAACATTTAAAAGGAACTGAAAGTATATAGGTAGTTGATCCGAATTCCTTGCATTAGTGTTGCAGGAAGACCCCGTGCTCGAATATCGGAAGTTCCAAGTGTTTGAGCTTATTTATGAGCAAGCTCGAAGATCCCCTGTTTACCAGTTCAGGCGAGATGTCATGGAGATACTGTTGAAGGCTTATACGCCACACTCCACTCGCATTGACAAAGGATGGGAACTTGATTGGACATTTCCAGGAGGGTTTTACTACATCAATGCTCGGAAGCTAGGGTGCCTGGCTATCGACTTGAAGAAGATACGTTGGGGAGAAGAGTTGAGAGTGATAGAGATATTCTACTTGGTGCCCACACGATTGGACCAGACTGTTTCGGGCAACTCCAACCAAACCATCAACGACTGGCTCTTGGAGAAGGTCACCAATGTGATTCCAGCAAACCGAGTCAAAACCTTTGGATTACTGAAAGCGGAACTCCGGCCCGATATCTTAGTTTATTATCCCCTCAAGAATGTGTATAAGAACTATTACACGAATGAAGTAGTGCATCATGTCAATACCATTTCCTAGGCGTATGTTATACGCAACCCATAAAGCCATGTAATAAGCGGTCATCAGTCATTCTAAACCTTGAGGAGTTTCAATTGTAATAAATTTCCACCAATAAAGTGCTTTTTGTCTCTGAATCTCTGTCTCTTGATAAAGTGGAATTTTGAATTTTATTAAAGTCTCGTGTCTATCTTGAAATTCAAGTAATGGTATCAAGAATTCCGTATAACCCATGTAGGTACCGCTTGTTGCTCTGTACTCGGCAGCACAAGAGAAGAAGCTTCTCCTCAAACAAGCCCAACCTTCGATCTTTAAGGGCGAGGGGGCAAATGTGGAGAGAGATGCGGAAGTATGGATGGAAGCCATGGACGATTACTTTGAAGCTGCGGGAACCCAACCCGTAAATCAGACCATGCTTGCGATGTTCCGCTTGACTGGCGATGCCAAGATATGGTGGAAGCAACATTGCAGAGACTTGGACATTAAAGGATCTTCCCAATCTTGGGAAGACATCAAAGCTGCGATAATGGGACTTTATTTACCACTTGCCTATAGGACCTTGAGAATGAATGAATTCTTTTCACTTCGGCAGCTGAATTCAACTGTCGAAGAATACTATGCAAAGTTTGTCACTCTTCGGAGATATGCTCCTAAGATGACCTTGGAACAACAGGTGGCAAGGTTCTGTCAAGGACTAATCGATCCCTTGAACACTCGGCTGGAGGCTCTCAGGCCGTCAACACTACAAGATGCCTTGTTGAGGGCTAAACCTCTAGCTCTCGAAGTACAAAAGGCTAATCAGAATAGGAGGAATCATTCGGAAAAGAGGGCAAGGAACACTGCTTGGGACAACAGACCAGCCAACCAAACCTATAACCAACGCCCTATTGTGGCTACCACCACAACCTTGGAGTTCCCCAATGTTCGATGCTATGGTTGCGGCCAGCATGGAAATTACAGATCCAATTGCCCCAGGAACATTCATGCAACCAACGCCAATGCCGTACCCTTGAATACCCGTGGGCGTGGCCAAGCTAATGGAAGAGGAGGACACGGAAGAATGAACAGAGGGTGAGGGCGTGGAGCTACCGCCAGAGTGAATGTCGCAGTAGTTCAACCAACCGTGGGTGATGAAGCAGTGGAGAGAGCAACCCTACATGCTGCAATTGACAATCCCAATGGTTACGAGGAATACGCAGTCATTCATACGCCAGGATCTCTCAGAGGTGAACAAGTTAACTTCCTTATAGATTGTGGCTGTACTCTTTCATTTCTTTCACCCAGATGCATGAGAAAGCTTAAGCTAGATAAGTATCCGTCAAGCAAGCTAGTTGTCGAGTTAGCAAATGGCAAGGAGGTAGTATCTCAACACTCTGCAGGCAAAATTGACTTTGATTTAGGGGGACACCCAACTTCTGCCCAATTTCGAACCCTACCCTTAGGATTCTTTGATGGGATACTAGGGATGGACTGGTTAAAGCAAAATAAGGCCCATATCCATTGTGCACAAGGAAACTTTACATTTACAGATAACTTGGGTAATGAAGCCTTAATTCAGGGGGGAAATGGGAGACCTAGGGCTATTCTAGTTAAGGCCAGTAGACTCTTGAAGGGACTAAGAAAGGGTCAGCAAATATATGCAGTTAAACTCAATAAGGTGGACCAATCAGATACCTCACTTCGACCAGACTGGCTGAGGGAGTATGATGACGTATTCCCCGAAGACCTTACGAATCTTCCACCACATAGAGAGGTAGATCATGGGATTGAGACTATCCCTGGGTGTGAACCTATCTCAAAAAGACCTTATAAAATGTCACTTCCGGAGGCCATCGAACTCAAAGAACAACTTAGGCAACTCATTGAGCAAGGATTCATTCGACCCAGTACTTCTCCTTGGGGTGCTCCAGTTCTTTTTCAGAAGAAGAAGGATGGGACCTTAAGGCTATGCATAGACTACCGTGGGCTGAATCAGGTAACTGTCAAGAACAAGTATCCAATTCCAAGGATCGACGAACTCTTGGACAGGCTCCACGGCGCCAAAATATTTACAAAGATTGATCTAAGGTCAGGATATTACCAAATCAGGATCAAGGAATCAGATATTCCAAAGACAGCTTTCAACACCAGGTATGGACACTACGAATTCACAGTAATGTCTTTTGGTCTAACAAATGCTCCTACAAGCTTCAATTGACTCATGCAGGATATTTTCAAACCTTACCTGGACGACTTTGTCTTGGTTTTCTTTGATGACATTCTAGTCTATTCTAAGAATGAAACAGATCACAAGGATCATGTTCGCAAAGTACTTGATCTCCTTCGAGAACACCAGCTTTACGCTAAAGAGAGCAAGTGCACTTTTTGCTCACCAAAGGTCAACTATCTTGGATTTGTCATTTCGGCTGAATGGATTTCAGTGGACCCAGACAAAGTCAAGGACATCGTTGACTGGCCTCAACCATCCACTGTCAGCGAAGTAAGGGGATTTCTTGGAATAACAGGATGGTACAGGATTTTTGTCAAGGATTATGCAGGTATTGCTGCACCTTTGACGGAACTCCTGAAGAAAGGAATGAGGATCGATTGGAAGACCGAGCACGAGTCTAGTTTTGCTAAGCTAAAAGAATTCTTGGTCTCAGCTCCTATTTTAAAGCTTCCAGACTTCAGTAAAGAATTTGAAGTAGCGACAGATGCTAGTAAGTCTGCTCTAGGCGGAGTTCTTACTCAAGAAGGAAGACCGATGGCGTATACTTCGCGAAAACTGAGGGATCATGAGAAGAATTATCCCACTCATGATCTGGAACTTTTAGCAGTTATACATGCACTGAAGTTATGGAGACATTATCTTCTTGGACGCAAGTTTTAGCTGGTTACAGACCACAAGAGTTTAAAGTGGATTTTTACTCAACCCATTCTCAATATGCGACAACGGCGATGGATAGAGCTATTACAGGAATATGACCTTGACATAAAGTATAGACCAGGGAAGGAAAACGCTGTTGCAGATGGTCTTAGCCGAAAATCGTTTCTCGGAGCTATCTCTATTCCAAATAACCCTATCTGGGATAGAATCAAAGAAGCATCCCTCGAAGATCTAGAGTACCAACGTATGGCTTCATTAGTCCAGCAGAATAAGATGCCTGAAGCTAAAGATTACTCTCTTATGGGAGGATGTCTTTACTACAGACATAGACTCTGTGTACCCAGAGACCCAACTTTAAAGAAGGCCATTCTATATGAAGCACACGATAGCCCTACATCCGGACACCCAGGCTATGCTAAAACTCTTTACGCCGTCAGAAGGAGTTATTTCTGGTCTGGAATGAAAGGAAACATACTTCGCTATGTGATGCAATGTCTTTCTTGTCAACGGATAAAGGCCGAAAGGATCAAATTACCAGGGCAACTTCAACCTCTTGACATACCCCAGATGAAGTGGGAATGCATCAGTATGGATTTTGTTACAGGGTTACCTTCTACAGGAGGTTATGATTCTGTTTTCGTGGTTGTTGACATGCTCACAAAAGTGGCTCATCTAATACCCGTAAAGACAACCTTTACTGCTTCAGATATTAGTCGGGTATTCATCAAGGAGATTTTCAGGCTACATGGTCTACCCAAGCGTATTGTCAGTGATAGAGATGCCAAGTTTACATCAAAATTTTGGACTTCTCTTTTCCAATCTATTGGGTCACAATTAGCTTTCAGTTCAGCATACCATCCACAAACAGATGGGAAAACTGAAAGAGTTAATCAAGTCATTGAGGACATTCTCAGAGCCTATTGTTCGCAAGAACCAAGGAAGTGGTTACAATATCTACCTTTGGTAGAATATGCTTATAACTCTTCCGAACACAGAAGCATTGGAATGTCACCTTTCAAAGCTCTTTATGGACAGGACTGTTTAGCACCACTGAACTTTTCAGATCCAACCATCAGAGTAGAAGCCTCTAGAAAGATGTTAGAAGATATGGAAGCACAGACTAGAGCCATTCGCCAGGACATTCAGGCAGCTCAAGATAGACAGAAGCACTATGCAGATAAGAACCGCACAGATAGAACTTTCAAGGAAGGAGATAAGGTTTTTCTCCGAGTCCGACCTAAGAAAAGAAATTTTTCGCTAGGCAGATACAAGAAGCTAAGCCCAAGGTATTGTGGACCATTTGAGATCGTTAAGGTTGTAAGTGACCAGGCCTACAAGCTAAAGTTACCTGCAAACATGAAGGTTCATGATGTATTCCATGTCAGCTTACTCAAACCCTATATTCCCAATCCTGATCAATTCTTGGACTCAGATCAGATAGTCATACCAGCACAAGGAGTTCTCGAGCTCCAACCTGACTATGTACTTGAAACAAGGGAAAGAAAGTTACGCAACAGATCTATCACGGAGCATCTAGTAAAATGGAAGGATTACCCTGAAGAAGATGCAACTTGGGAGGACGAATCGACGCTCTTAAAAGATTACCCAAACTCATTCTTGAGATGAGGACATCTCAAATTTTTCATGTTGGGGAGGTTGTAAGGTCTCTGACCCGATCACAAGAGCACCCTTGTACCACGAAATGAATACAATGGAATAAGTTACTATTTTTAGCAGTTTTCCAGATTCTATCAGTGCCATGATGTTTAGAATGTTATAAAGCTTCAAAATGTGAATTAAAATAATTTTTGTGAAAAATTTCTAAAAATAGTAAGTTTTTGGTCACCTGAACCGTCCAGTCTCGACCGTCTCGAAAATCTGCACCCGTACCCCGAAATTGAAAAAAAATGTATTTTCGGACCCCAGGTGGGGCTGCTAAATATGGCAGGTACTCAGACCCGTACGTCTTAGTTAGAGCTTAGTATAGCAATTTACGGCATCAAAATCCGACTCGTATGGCCGGTTTTAGCCTAAAACTAATTTTTCACAAAATTGTCGGGGAGGCACCGGGGGCCCGAGGCTGTGTGGGAACAGGTCCCAGCCCACTCCAGACCTGCTTTAGCAGCTAGGGGCACCCTCTTGCTTTGTGGGAGTCTTGGGGAAGCTGCCAAGCCTGCAACTCAGTGTGAGAGTTAGTTTACTGAGCCAACTGGACACTTGGTGGGTAGGCAACTGGACTTGCCATGCAAGGACTGAGTGCTCATCCAGATGCAATTAGCAACACAAATCGATTTTCAGCCTGTAGGAGCCTATTTAAAGGCCTACACACACACACACACACACACACACACACAGATATATGCTCACACACACTCATTGCATACTCACACACCTACACACTGGGAAGGTGCTGCCGGCACACACAAAGCTTTTGAAGGAGAAGCAAGGAGGGAGGTGCTGCCAAAATTCCCATCTTGAGGATTCATTGCATCAGAAATTTAAGAGGATTCTCAGCCCTAATCACGGTAATTATGGTTTAATTACTGCTCTTCTTAATCTCATCATTACCCACTCATAATTCTTGTCTACTATGCCTACTTTTAGCTGTAATTCTCTATAGCTGTTCTCTAAGTTTTCATAGCTATAATTCATTACATAATTATCATTCATTTGGTTAATTTATTCAACCATTCATCATCCTTAATCAAGGATTAATGCATGATTAGGAAAGATTCTCTCTCTAGGCGGTATAGTCAATAAATTGTCAGCTAGTAATAGTGTAGATTTGTCAGAATTCAATCTTTCACTACTCAATAGAGTTGTAATTAAATTATACTTAATCTTCTCCCACATTTAGATGCGATTAAGGCTGAAAATTAATCCGTCATTAGTCCAATAAGAAGAAGGTTTTTCCATCACACATGCCTGCGGTCACTCTGCACCTTCATATTGCTCTAGGAAAATGAATGAGCTTGCTTACTTCATATCTTACGTGAATCAATTAGAAAAACTATGAATTTCTTAATCATCTAAGCCAAGTAATTAACCTTAGAGTCGTTTCCCATAGGGTGGATACAGAATTACCCTTAAAAATTGCTAGGGCAAAAAGGGAAAAATCTAACCTCATGCATAAGGAGGAGTCTTTAATAAATCTAATCTGCCGATTGGTTTGTCATGTTACTCTCGGACCTTAGCTCTTTTTTTTCAAGTCTATCATTTAAGTAGTGAGAAAAATGGCCCCAGTTAAGAGAACTCGCTTCGGTGGAGCCCACGACCGCGAGGCGGGAACAAGCAATGTCAACGGAAAAGGAAAGGCTCCCATGGACGAGCAAATACCGGCCATCTCACGGGCTATTGACGAAGAAATGGAAGAGGTAGGTCCCAATTTCTATTCAAGTTGTTTAATGAACATTGCATACGATTAGTTAGGAATGAACATATCCCCGAACATGTTGGAGAAATCCGACAGAAACCTCGGCATTGAATGCATAGTACATTTAAGTATAAAGTAGGAAAGAAATGATTGATGGGTATGCTGTTTGCAAGAGGAAAGAATGTTTGCTAGGGAAAATTTAGCTCGACATGTTCATTTTATTTCCAATGTTGAATCAGTCCTGACCCCCCTACTGATCACAGGGGGCAGAGTTCCTCGTTAGGGCTCTTGAATCCACGACTTGCTTTTTATGCGGTGGATATCCATGACTTGATTTCTATGCGGTGGGATCCCACGTCTTGCTTTCTATGCGGTGGGAGTGTCCATGACGTGCTTTCTAGGCGGTGGACATACCTAGTTGTATGGGCAGCTAGGCGACAACGGGAGGAGTGAACTCTCGCTGGAGGGGGGATGTTGTACCTCCAGAACATTGGAACTTTTATGAATAAGTTTGAGTAGAATTTTTACTAGAAGTCTGTCTTGGTGTTGTTTGCAATACTGGTTGAAGGGCTGTTTTAACGAACCATGTGATTCGGAATTAAACAAGGAATATCTATGTTGAACAACCTTTGTGGTAGTAATTAGGTCACAGGAGGAAGTGTGAGTGTGGGGGTGGAAAGTGGGGGCTTGGCTCGGGTTGCCAATGCCTACGAGATGGGTGGTCCCGATTGGTCGGGAACTCTCTGTCCCCATAGTGCTTACTCGATATGGGTATTGCTCATTGCCCTAGAGCGGCGAATCCTCGAGAGTACGTGCCTCTGAAATATGGGAAAAAAGGAACTCGGGGTTTCTCTCCTCTTGGAAGGTGGGTCTTAGGATCGCTAGATAGTTAAGTACGCTTCCCCTTCGAGGTGGAGCTAGATCTCGTTGCTAGCAGGCTCAAACTCGACTCACTTTGTGATGAGAGATCGTCCGCTAGTTGAACCCTGAACCATTTTGTTTGCTTCCGCTATAGATCTAGTGGCCACCAGGTTTACCATCAGATCCGTTGTTTGATACGATGGGGTGGGGACCTCACAGAACAAATCATTCTTTCTTTGGTACCCAAACTAGCTCTGGAGCAGGTGTGTCGCATTCCGTGATTTTTTCCTTTCCACGATCTTCAATTTGTTTTGGAGACACAGGATTGAGCTCACATGGGCCCGGTGACAAGTAAGAGCACAATTTACGTTTTGTCACCCAGATTTGATCATTTGCTTCATAGTAGCCTTGGGCTTCCAATAGTTTTTTAGGAATCCAACGCAACATTTCTTTACATTTCTTGGGGCGAATGGGACGTCTCTTACCAGGCTGCTGTCTTTTAGCATTGCCTATTGTTGCTAAAGAAGCTTTAGGGACCCACTTGTATGTTTTCTTGTTATATTGGGATGGGTCCTGTGTGTCTCAAGCTTTATTTCATCTACATCACTTGAAGCTCTAGAGACTTGGGCTATGGGGACATATGGTTCAACCTCTTGGACATGCAATGTTTTGGGTTTTATTTCCTTAAGAGGCAATATCTCAGGGACTATGGCTTGCGTGGCAGGGCTAAAAGTTGGTTTCTGTGTTGTGACACCCCCTGTCCCCCAATCAATAGTGCATTTGGTGGCTATCATCCATGTGTGTCCTAGGTTTATATTACCCTCCATAGTTCCAACATGCATGCCAAAAAGTCTTGAGCTACAACCCCATTGTCATAACTAACAGAAGTGTGCCAGATTTCAAAAACTGCAGTTTTTTTCTTGTTGACACCCTTGACTTGGATAATACTCTCTGATAGAGGTGGCTTCCCTAACTGACACCACACCCCATATGATAGCAGATTATATTTAGCACCCGTGTCCAATAAGGCGTTATATAGCACTTTTCCATAGGTGCTATTTAGCTCAATAGGGTATCGTAGAGGTGTGTCAGAGTCCAACCAATCCTCGTCGATTTCAACGTGGAATGCATGTGTGACTCCAAGGTTAGCCTCTCGTTTTCGTCTTATACGTTGTTGTCGCTCCTTAGCCTCAGCTTGAGCTTGTATCTTCTTCAATTCTATTTGTGCCTTGGCTGCCTTTTTTGTATGGATGGCACGCAACTCCTCTTGGCTTAAAGGATCATAGTATCTTTTAAATTTGCTCCCATTGAGGAATCCAATGGTTTCAACTCCATCAAGAGTCTCCACACGAATGGTTCCTTGTGGGGTGATCTCACATACTCTATACGGTCCTTTTCCCGCATATTTCAACTTTTTCTTTTCGTTACGCACTCCATACATAAGGACTTTATCACCAACATTGGTATCTTTGTTCTTTAGATGACGGTCAAACCATTTCTTCCTCCTATCTTTCTCCACAAGTGCATTTTGCACAGCTAATTGCCTCTCTTCATCTAGCCTTTCAAGGATATATAATCGCTCAACTAAGGGGTTCCCATCCCAACCTTCTTGAGAAGCTACTCGAAGACTAGGAATGACAAACTCCCATGGCATAACCACTTCTTGGCCATACACCATCTTGAATGGTGTGCAGTTAATGGCAACTTTATACGCAGTACGATAAGCCCATAGAGCTAATGTCAGCTTTAAATCCCAATCTGTTCGATGAGCTTTCACCGTTTTGGTTAAGATAGAGATTAAGGTCTTATTGGTGCTCTCAGCTTGGCCATTTGCTTGTGGATAATAAGGTGTGGATTTATGGTGAGCTATCATAAAGTTGGTAGTGAGTTCTTTTATTACTCCATTTATAAAATGAGTACCATTGTCACTCACAATCTCAAAGGGACAACCAAATCTTGTAATAATGTTCTCAAAGAGAAACTTGGCAGTTGACCTCGCATTGGCCTTACGTGTCGCCCTGGCTTCCACCCACTTTGTCACATAGTCAGTGGCAACGATAATATATCGAGATTGAGTGCTACGAGCTGCCGAACTAATTGGGCCTACAAAGTCCAAACCCCATTTTTCAAATGGTTGAGTCACTTTAACAGGACGTAAGGGCATCCTATCCTTTTGTTGTGTGATCTTGTAACGTTGGCATTCATCACATCCTTTTGCAAAAAGTGATGCATCCTTAAATAAGGTTGGCCACCAATAGCCTGATTGCAACACCTTTCTAGCTGTTAGTTCCCCTGAGAAATGTCCCCCGGCTATACCCATGTGGGCTTCTTGCAGTATGTATAAATACTCATCCTCACGGGCACAACGTCTAAGAATATCATCCTTCCCTAGCCTGTAGAGAGTTCCCGCAATGAGAGAGTAAGGTTCACATTCTTTTAACAATTTTCGAGCTATGTCTTTACGAAGCTCTTTGGGTGAAAACCATTAACTAGAAATTTCACAATCTTTTCACTCCATTCAGGTATGGTTTCGACTAGGAATAGAGAAGTATCTGGAAATTCATCATCGACTCCAGTAGGGGCTTCACCATTGGGTATGCAAGACAAATGATCAGCCATAACATGTCTTTTACCAGGTCTCACCACAACGGTAAAATCAAACTCAAGGAGAATTAACAACCATCGTGTAATTCTTCCCGTGGAACAAGGTTTATTTACTGAATACAACAAGGCTTGATGATCAACATAGAACACAAACTTGTTGTCCAAAAGGTAGTAGCGAAATTTCTTCATTGCATAAATCATACCTAAACCTTCTCGCTCTGTAGTGGTGTAGTTTCTTTCGGCATCATTCAACTGACGACTTGCAAAGCTAATGGGGTAGTCCAGTTTATGTTCTCCTAGTTGAGCTAGAACACACCCAATAGCAAAGTTAAATGCATCAATATGCACATGAAAAATTACATTCCAATCGGGCACTCGTAGAATAGGAGCGCTAGTCAAGGTCTTTTTCAATGACTCATAAGCATGGTCACACTCCGTAGTCCATTGGAACTCAATAAGAAGCTTGTACAAAGGACGAGCTATTTCGGAAAAGTTTAAAATAAACGTGGTAATAACCAACATGGCCCATGAACCTTTGAACTCCTTTATAGTTTGTAGTTGGTGGCAATTCAGCAATGGCTTTAATTTTGCTCTCATCTGTGGAAATACCCTTTTTGGACACTATATGCCTAAAATGACTCCATGTTTAACCCAAAATTGGCATTTGAAAGGGTTTAAGGATATGCGATACAATCTACACTTCTCAAACACTTTTCGTAAGCATGATAGATGTTCTTTCCAAGAGTAATAAACACAAAGGTCATCTAAGAAAGCTTCACAAAACTCTCTCAAATATTCTCTAAAAGCAGTGTTTATTAATCTTTGAAAGGTAGCCGGGGCATTGGTTAAGCCAAAAGCCATAACACGAAATGCGAACACTCCAAATTCGGTTATAAAGGCTGTTTTAGCTTGGTCCTCCAGTGCAATTGTGATTTGATTGTAGCTAGAGTACCCATCTAAAAAGCTATAAGCTTCCTTCCCTGCAACTCTTTCAAGCACATGTTCTGAATATGGCAAGGGGTAATGGTCCCTCCTAGTGGCGGCATTGACCTTCTTGAGATCCACGCACACTCTGAGTTTCCCATTCTTCTTTGGCACAATCACTATTGGAGACACCCATTCTGAGTGCTCAATAGGGTATATGAATCCGCGTTCCACAAGATTTTCAATCTCTTCTTGAACGATTTTTGCATATTTAGGATTCATTGGGTAGGGTCATTGCTGAACTGGTTTAGCCATGCTATTCATAGGGATTGTGTGTTGCACCACGGAAGCTGGAACACCTTTCATATCATGATAAGTCTAGGAAAATATATGCCTGAGTTCCTTGAGAAGTTCTTTAAGTACACACTCCTCAGTCTCGATCAGATCTTGGGCAATGAAAACAGGTTTAGACTCTTCTCCTGGGTCTGCTAACTCTATTTCCTTAACTATCGCTGGACCATCATAGACTCCATTGCTCCCATCGATAGGTTTTCTTTGAGCCTTTGTATACACAACCTTACGTTCCTCTGTGGTATAGGATTTGAAATGTTCAGGTGCAGGGTGTAAGTCTGTGGGGTCCTGTTGTTCTGTGGACTGTGATTTAACTTCTGATTCCTTTTGTTGTTGATCTAACTCTCGATTTTGTTGTCTCCTTACGGTACGGCTCAAATTTGGCTTCTCTGTAGCCTCTAGTTGTGCGATGTCAATGGGTTGTGGACTACACCACATAACGCTTTGAAGGTATTCACCCCAGTGTTCTACCAACTTTCGATGAGCATCACATGCCCCTATATAATTAAGCCATTCTGCGGTAGATTTCTTTTTATTTATTCTAGCACGCACATTTGCTCGATATCGTCGCCTCTTATATCTCTTACTCTTCTTGTTTAATTCTCGATTACGGTCGATTTCTAGTGAAGACTCACTAGATGAATCACTACTTGTGTCTTCTGCTCCCTTGGATAGATTATCTAGGTTACCACTGGGCCCTGAATGGTTTGTCCCCACATTTTTACTAAGATGTAACTCAGATTCTTTGTCCTCAGAGTCAATTTCAACTGATGATTCTGACCCCAAATCGTGTGGGCTATAGTCTTGTGAGGCGCTACTGGTTTCAATGCCAGTCAAACTTTCATCTTGTAGATCATCAGAAGCTATATGCATTGCTTCTAGCATGTTTAAGGGTACAAGTGGTGGTATTTTATCCCCCTCAGGTGTTACCCAGGTCATCCCGCTATTTCCCCAAGTGTCTATGGTTGCTTCTAGGTGGACCCAATCCACATTGTCCGACTCAGTCATCCCAGGTAGTACATCCATATAAGGGAATCTTCCCCAACATCAGTGTCCGCTTTACACGTGTAACAATACTGCAATGGGGCCGAGTGAACTGTGGTGTCAGATCTATGATCAATTATAAACCTGTTTCCTAGAGGATGTGCTCGACCCGTCACAAGATCCACTCGAATGAGAGAATCTTGGAACTGCAAGTAGACATGGTTTTTAGACCAGTCATGCACCATTTTTTCTTCCCTCATGAAAGGACGTCCTAAGATCATCTCCGATGCCATAGTGTGTTTGGAGAAATCCATAACAATAAAGGTAATCCTTATTTTATGTCCAAAGACCTTGATCTTGAGATCCTCTAGCATCCCAATAGGTTTAACAATAGACCCATTGGCCATCTTCACTACTATGGTTGTGGTCGCAAGGTGAGGTCTTCCCATAGTTTCCCAGCAATTTTTAGTCACAATGCTAACCCCAGCGCCACCATCAAGGATTCCCTTCACAGTTAATCCCTTATTAGTGATTGGTATGGTCGCATTGGATTCATCACCCTCAAAGTATTGTCCCAACTTGTTAACATGTATTTCTATAACAAGGTTCTCATCTAGGTTGGGTTGTGGATCTAAGTGTTCCTCCTCTGTTGGCATCTCCCCAGCTCCATCCATCTGTGAAAATTGTGGTAGCCCAAACTTTAGTTCTCCATGAGGAAGGCTCGAAGAGCTGAGACTAGCTCAGGGTCTTTATATAGTTTGGACATGATGGTGGTTCTAACTTCTGAAGACATGAAATCTATCAATTTGGCAATGTTTAACGGCACCTTTTGGCCTTGAGTCCCTTGACGTGGGGAAGATGGGATCTCCATTTCTTCGATAGGATCAGGTAGTCCCTCTATAAACATTCTTTCCATCAAGAAGTGAGTACGCCCACTTTCCCATGACTTTAAGTCACTTTCTTCTTGGATGACACTAGGTATGTCCAAGGGTCTATGGACTTGGTGAGGTTGTTGTTGTGTAGGGAACACGGTGTCTGTAATCTGGATCTTCCTAGGTGCTGGTTCTAGATCCCTTTGGGTATCTTCTACCAAACTTCTTAATTGCTTGACTCGCTCAATCTCCTCTGTAGGGTTTGGGTAAGTTCCTATCTTCTTTTTGGATCCTGGCCATTGTGGCTCATGAAGATCTTCCTTGTTGGTTTCTATGTTAGTGGTCGTTTTGGTCTCCATGGTTTCACCTGAATCAAAATCTTCTTCAACGTCGTTCATATATACGGGGTCATCACCAGTCCCTATGTTGGTCTTTGAACTGGGGTCTGGCTCCGCTGATTTTTGCGATCTCTTTCTTCGTGTTTTCTTCTTTTTTTGAGATTGGGCAATTGATACCATGTCTCTTTCCTCAAGAATATAATTTTGTTTTTGGAGAATCAATTGTGTGAGTACATTTACTGGTACCACGGGTGTACTTGGTGATGGCTCCTCGGTAACTTCAATCAAGTTTAATGGCATTATCTTTGGTGCATTTGGATTATTTGGACATTGGGCAATCAAATGATCTATGCCACATCGATTACACATGAGTATCGGCATTGTAGACGTGCTCGCTTGATTGGTTTGCATTATTGTGGCGTTCTTTTGTAGCCTAATAGGATACTCGGCTTAACGATGTGGACCTCCACACTCATAGCATTGAAGAGGTGGTCTCTTAGGAATGTAGTTGATATTTTGGCCTCTTGCCGCAAGATCACCTACTTGATATACAGGTTTGACTTGTCCCCAATAGTCCTCCATGTAGTATTGTGGACTTTCTTCAAGAACATCCATCCCATACACGATATTAGGATCTATGTCTTCCTCACAGCCTTCCAAACAATAAATAGATGACTCACAATCCACTTGATTCACAGAATTGATTCTCGGATGTGGTGGTTGCGGTCCTAGCACTGGAGGTGGTAAGGGTGTTGTTTGAACAACATTTTGGGCCCTAGGGACCATGTGTTGTGTTGTTTGTTCAAAAGAGGTGGGGTCGGCATCAATGTAGGCACTTGAGGTGTGTATGTCCATGATAAGGTTGGTCTATTGGCCATTGCATGCTTAAATACTATGCAATCTTTAGCTTGATGACCATACCTTCCACATGCATTGCAATTCCCATTGAATTTTACTCTAAAAGTAGGGCATTCACTAGTACTATGCGGTCCATAGCATATTGAGCACCATTGTTGCTCCCTTCTTGGATACATATGAGTGTTTTGCGGAGCACGATTGTCTCCTAAGACTCTCTTGAATAGCTTTGGTGATATCTGCTAAAGTCATCTCAGATATCTTTGGCTCCTTAGCAATAGGCTTTAGGGTCATTGGCTGATGCCCTGATACTTGCGAGCTAATAGATTTAGTCTCAACAGACACTCTTTCTCCTTGAATCATTAAATTATCCTCCAATTGGATCGCATTGGTGGTGACTGCTTCCCAAGTGGTGATACCTTTAATGACTAATCCATTGTAGATATCCTCATGTCATAATCCCCTAATGAATCTAGCAATTGTTTATTGTTGAAGCGCTCATTTGGATTACAATGAGAATTCAAATGCTTCAAGCGACTAATAAAGTCTCTCACCAACTCTCCTTCCTCTCGTTGGGATTTCTGGAGCTGAGAGGCTACACCCCAAAGCACTCCCTCTCGTATGTATTTTTTTAAGAACAGTCTCCTAAGAGTAGGGTAAATCGTTTTTTCTTCCACCCTTAGGGTTCTTTACCAATCCCCTGCCTTCCCACTTAAGGTTAGGCTTAAAGCATTGCTCTTATGTAGGTCATTGTGTTCTCCTAGAGAATCGCATATTTGTTCAAACACTTCGATATGCTTTCTCACATCCCCGTCTCCACAAATTTTTGTGTGAGCTTGGCTATTTGTACTGCCTTACTTCTAGGCTCTCTATCAGGCGTGTTATGCATATTCTCAGCAATAGATTGACCAATAGCTTGAGAAAATGTTGCCAAGTCACCTAAGTGAGCAGGTACCATGGGTGAAGGCGCTCCAGAGACTACATGTGCAGTAGGTATTGGCATTGGGCTTGGCGCATAGGAAGCCCTTGGGTTCCACGTTGGGTATGATGTTGTGCCATGTGGTGGTCCATAGTTCATATGGGTGGCCCTAGGCATAGCAGACATCGGATGTGACATGCTAATGCTAGCCGGTATAGTCCCATGGAAATAAAACTTGTGTATTGTGGTTGTGGAGCATAGGTAGTTGAAACAATGGGAGGGGTAGGGACTACATGAGTATGAGGACCCATGGGTATATACGATTGGTACACACTTGTAGGTACTATTGCAGGCATTGAGCTACCATGTAGCGGTGCTTTACTAACAAATGAGGTCCATGGCATGTTTCTTGGCATGCCCCATCATTGGGGTAGGCAGGGTAGCCGTGGTGTCATCAAGGGAAAGATGAGCTAGACTTGGAAAGGTGAAGCTATCACTTGTGGGCTCAGATTGCACTTGTGGGCTCAGATTGCACTGCGACCCCTGGAGAAACGACATATGGAGGATCCATCGGACTTACCGAGGGAGTCTCCATTTGCGATAAGGTCGGTTGTTTAGCCTTTCCCGTATCCAAGAATCTCATGAGACCCGGTGAAGGCATGTTGATCCCCTTGTTCTGTCTCTCTAACTCGATAACCCTATGGATGACCTCACAAACTCTTTGTTGTTGATCCTCCACACTAGTAGCACCCATTGTGGATTGTAGGACATCTAACCAACCCACATGATAGGTGTGACCTGTGTATAGGTCGGTCAGAGTCTCTGTTTGTAATTCGTACTCCCAGTTCTCATTTAAAAACACTCCATCTAGGATTGAGGTGCTAGGGGTGTTCTTTGAGCTAGATGCAATGTTGCTTTCCAGGGGTTGGCCCTTAGCGGTTGCTAAATCAGGAGCACTTGATTACTCTCTTAGCAAGGATATTGACATAGGAACTTTCGCTTTCAACTCTCTTCGTTGCTCCACCTTGCGTAAGCTCTCGACTTTCTTTTCCCTCGCTGCAAGGATATATCGCTCAACCTCTTGCACTTCGGCAAGGCTTCTACCATCGGGTAATATGACCTCGGAGGGGAATATCTCTGAAGAGTCAGGAGGTGCAGTGAATGAAGTATTCACGTGCACATTCTCTAACGGTATAGGGTCTACGTCTGTCACGAATGGAGAATTTACTTCCCCACCCCCCTCATTTACATCATTAGCTCCATGTTCGGAGCGAATGGCTCTACTAAAGGTTTCCTTCACGCGGCTAAGCACACTCGGCCCGAACCAAGGACCCATGGCATGCATGTCTTGGCTTGAGCTATCGGGATTAGGCATTGGGAAACCCTCCATGACGTCGTAGTCAAAGGAAGAGTCACTAGCAGCTATGTTTTGGTCTTGGTTTGTACTACCTTGGGTCCCCGCCGAGGGTCCAAAACCTAAAGTAGGTGGATATTAAGAACTCGCGTTGTCAAGAGTTTTTTGGAGCAAGGGATTGCGCATATGTACATATACATGCATGGTGCATCAAATAAAGAATTGCCCATTTTTCAGAGCCAGGTGGTTACGTGGGGCCCACATGTGTACAGGTAGGACAGGGTGTACATAGTGCATCCATTTTCACTATTACCAGTACCATTGTGTTTTTTCTACAATAAGGAGGAGTTGGTAGCGCGTAAAACTTCTCGAGGAAGCTATCCGCGGGCCGACGACATGAGGTAAGCAGGTGCGTCAGATGGCATCTAGTGGCGTCAGGAGGGCGAATGGGGTCACTACTTGCACGCGGAGGAATACGGACACAAAGTGGTGTTTTCTTGTGAGAGTTATGCAGAAAGGTCATCATTAGGACCACTTTAAGAAATGAGTGCCAGGTGTGCGGATGATGCAAAAAAGGTGACAACTATGCACTGCGAGGTTAGTTTTTGGCCTGTTCGGGGTCCGTTTGAGGTCATCTAAAAGGCCAAGGGTGCCCAACTAATAAATCTAAGTGTGGGAACTAAAAAAACAGAGAGAAAACCAGAAAAAACGTGGAGAAGAGAGGAGGAACAGCCGCAGGTGTGTTTTTGGGGTTTGTGGAGCCTGTTTTGGCCGTAAACTGCTCATCCGAGGTCGGATTTGAGCACTTTGACATTGTAGACTGGGGTTTTGGGCCGTTCCGGACGCGATGGCGCTCTCCATTTTGCCAAATTCCTCACTCTTTTCCTGCTGTTTTTCTGTGTAAGTTTCTCCTATGAGCGAAGTTTCTGCTCTAGTTTGTGATTGTATCTAGCTTATTTTACCCATATTGTGTGAGCTATTTGCCCCATTGGTGTTGGCCCAAGCTCAATTGTATCTAAACATCGGAAATTCTCCTCTTTTGAGCTGAGTTTTTTGGGTGTGTGTGTGTGTGTGTGTGTGTCTGTGTGGAGTGGGCAAGTGGATAGTCTCTCTCCTCTCACTCCAGAGGTGTGTTCCCTGTCTCGACCAGGTGTGTTGTCTAAGCCAAGTGGTGCCCCATAGTGTGTGTGTGTGTGTGTGTGTATCTTCCCAAGAGTGTGTGTCGGGTCGTTATAGAGGCGCTGTGTGTGTTTTCATCCCGCTCACATTCTTTTGGCGCCCCCACGGAGGATCTTCTTCGAGTACCTTCTGCTTCGAGCTTCGAGCTTCGAGCTTCGAGCTTCGAGCTTCGGGATTACAGGTTACAGGTTGCAGGTTGCAGATTACAGGTTACAGGTTACAAGTTACAGGTTATAGGGACAGGTACAAGTACAGGTGATTCACACAGGTACAGGTAGCTGGAGTACAGTGATATACTAGTAGTGATGTCACTTGCAGCTGTTGTGGGTATGCATCACTTAGCGCCTATTTCAGCGCATTGCCTGCTGGATTGTACGTTACTTGTGGAAACTTCCATTGTACGCATTTGTGGAGTCATACTTGGTTGTATTTGGCAGTCCCAGCCATTTCTGAGACTTGGTCTGGAAGATAGTCATTTCTGAGACTTGACTATACGCGATTTGCATTAGCCTTCGTGTGAGGGTCGATAGCGTGAGGTTTTTATTGAGCTGGGGGATTCTCAAATGTAGAGATCCTTTCGGTGATACAAGTAGCTGGAGCACCCTTTTTGTGACCTCGTCATAGGCTATGTACTAGTAAGTCCTACTTGATGCTCGAGTTCTATTGTTGGCAGTTTATGCATACATATACATTCTATATTTTGGGTTCCTACTGCTCTACTTCTGGGAAAACTCTGTCAAAAATTTTCCAAGTTATGATGGCTGGTTTCTTGGTCTTTTGAGCCATTTATGCTGTTATGTTGTTGAAATTTTGGCAAAATCAGAGGTTAAATCAGGTGTGCCTTCTTGGGAGTTTCATGGTTGGCTTTAATGGATGATCAAAATGGCCCTCAATTCACTCCATTTCATTCAACTCAAAGAATCCAGATAAATGTTCATGTGTCTAGGAAGATTTTTTTCCAGCAGCGCATAGTCTTTATGTTCGGGCCAAGAAGATTACGATAGATCCTGGAATGTCCTTTGCCTGTTGTAATTCCAATGATTAACTATGAAAACTCATTTGATGTGCATGTGTTTGTCCTTATCTAAAGCTGAGCTCCATTGAAGTTTCTGGGGATTGGGTAGTCAAAAGTTTTGGGTTCTTGCACGTGTGTTCAAAGGGGTTCTCAAAGCATTGAAACTTGGGTAGCCATGGCTTTCTCTTATCCGGAGTCTCATGGAAGAAGTGATGAAGATGTGGAAGAATTTTTGGAAAAGATGGAGGTTGCCTGCATTAGCAACCAGATTCATGACCCTACGCAAATGTTACGCCTTCTCCAAATTTGTTTGAAGAGTGATGCACGAGTTTGGTCCAAGGCATTTGAAGAGGAGTTGCGTGCAGCAGATCCACCTGTAAGATTGAGTTGGGACAATCTAAGGCATGGATTGGAAGTGGAGTTTGTGAAGATAGAAGATCCTGACAAAGTGTGGCAAGAAGTACAAGGTTTGGTGCAGAAGGAAGGTGAGCCAGTAGATGTGTACATACGTAAGTTTTCATTGGCATGGGAGCGAATGTGCAAGGCCTTAGCACCACAGGTACCCCCGCCTGACATGATGAAGAAGGACAGGTTCTTGGCTGGTCTTTGGGAGAATATACGTTGGAGAGTGGAGCTAAAGAAGCCTAGGACATATGAAGATGCACTAGAGGTAGCAAGGAACAAAGAGTGGAAGTTGAGGAAAATGAGCGAGTTAGGGATGGAGTCTTTGCCAATGAGGTCTGGATTTCAGCCTATAGAATCTTTACAAGGTCGCATGTCAGGGGTTCATCACGAACTAGTTGTTCCTGTTACTACTCAGGTTATGCCAGCAGTGGTCACTACAGCAGTGCAAGATGATGGGCTAAGGCAAGACATGAGGCAAATGGTAGATTTTATGAAGAATCTCAGCCTAAACATGCTAGGTCAAGTGGGAAATAATCAAGGTCGAGGGAGGTATGAAAATCAGCCAGGAGGTGAAGAAAGACCTAGGAATGGTGTTGGACAAAGCAATGGTAGGTTTTGGAGGCAGATGCCCACCTGTTACAATTGTGGAGAGTTGGGTCACATCAGCCCGCAATGTGATAAGCCACCGAGAGTGGGGGGAGACATGTATCCATTGCCAAGACAGGTGTTAACTAGGTCAAATGATTATGGCATCGAAATTAAGGGAGACGAAGGAATCAATGGACTGACCCAGGAGGAAAAGGGAAAGACAAAAGTGCTAAGTGTAGTCACCTTGGAGAAGGCATCAAAGCTAGAGGATACATTAGTGATGCTTATTGGGAAGAGAACCACAGAGGATGAGGAAGGAAGAAGTGCCCCAGGTCTTAGTAAGAAGAAAGGAAAGAGCCATGAAGGCGAGGATGTCAAGGCCAAGAGGAAAAGGAGAGCTCGTCGAAAGTTTCATGTTTCAGATTTTCCACTAGGGGATGGGCAATTAAGCTATGACTTGAAGGAGGATCTGACGAGCAGAAAGGCAGATGTTACTTTTGGGGAGCTTATAGAGATGGTGCCTAATCTAAAGCGACAGTGGAAGAGGATGGTTAACCCAATGGAGAAAGAGCCAGAGAGAGGTTCAGTAAAGGTGTTGGCAATGGATGAGCTACCAGACATTTGTCCAATAGTATATGTGTGGCATAAAAGGAAAAATTTGGGACAAGGTTATGTGGATGGCGGAGCCCAAACATGTGTCATAACACACTCATGCGTTGAGAAGATGGGTCTCACAGTGGCTGGGGTGTCAGGTTTCCGGATCAGATCGGCAAACCATCAAAAATTAAAATGCTTGGGTGTTGTAAAGAGCTTAGAAGTGGAGGCATATGATGCAAAGGCAGTGGTTGATTTTCATGTGATGCCAGCAGGGTTGGGAGCATATCCTATTATACTGAGCAAACCATGGTTACGTGCAGTGGGAGCTGTTCAAGATTGGCGACATGGTACGATTAGCCTCTATGGAAAGACAGGTACCAAGAAGCTTTATAATATGGACACAAGGAAACGATTAGAGGAGCTTTATGAAGATGAGGATGTGTCTAGTGATGAAGACTCTTCCACGGTGACAGATGAGGACAGTGATAGCACTACCAACAGTGATGAGGATGCTGATGTTGCATTTCTTTTGATGGACAAAGAAATCCAAGAGTTTGGTTTAGTTGCATTTGCGAATGAGGTTGAAGATGAAAGTGAAGGGCCTTATGAAGTGATTGAAGGGCTGATTCAAAATTAAGGTTGAGTTGTCAAAGAAGCAGGAATTGATGACACAAATGATCAGTGGAGACCTCTCAGCTATGGAGAAGGATATATATTTGCGCATGCTGGCTAGTTTTCCTGATTTGCTCATTACTTCATATGAAGAGATCAGAGGGTTCAAGGGTGAAGAGATGCATATAGAGCTGAAAGAAGGTGCTAAGCCAGTGCGGCAAAGGCTAAGAAGGATGGGTCAAGAGCAAATGGAAGCCTTGCAAGAAGAGGTGGACAAGTTGTTGAAGGCAGGGTTCATAGTCCCTGTGGAGACCACAGAATGGGTGAGTCCAGTTGTAGTCAGTCCAAAGAAGGATGGGAAGTGGAGAATTTGTGTAGATTTTAAACCCTTAAACGCAGCCACTAAGAAGAACCCATATCCTCTTCCATTCATCGATCAGATCTTGGATTCAGTGGCAGGTTATGAGAGGTACAGTGTGTGTGATGGTTTTTCAGGCTATTTTCAATTGAAGATTGCTCTTAAAGACCGCACAAAGACCACTTTTATTGCACCATGGGACTGTTATTGCTACACAGTATTTCCATTTGGGTTGTCAAATGGACCTTCCTTCTATCAAGAGAGAGCAAATTGGGTGTTGGAACCATTCATTGATAGTTGTGTTAAAGCTTTTATGGATGACTTCTGTGTTTATAGCAGTAGGACTAAACACCATGAGAAGCTGCAGATGGTATTGGCTCGATATGATGAATGTGGAGGACAACTAAATCCAAAGAAATGTCATCTAGCACAGCCAAGGGTGAAGTTATTGGGCCATATGGTGTCAGAAAATGGCATTGAGGTTGATCCAGATAAGGTTAAGTCTATTATTCTTCTTCCATCACCTACGAGTACAAAGCAATTGGCAACTTTTATACACAAAGTGAAGTACATGGCACGGTTTATTCCATTGTCTTCACAGCTTCTTTATCCATTACAGCAAGTGGCAAAGCATGATCCATTGCAATGGGATGACAAGTGTGAAGAAGTGTTTGAAGAGGTGAAAGAGGTGTTAGGGGCGTTGTCAGCCATGCAGGCTCCTGATTGGGAGAAAGTGTTTTATGTAAATCCATCAGTAGGGGATGATGCCATTGGAGCCATGCTATTGCAAAAGGGGAAGGGCAGCCATTATATGAGGCCACTGTATGGTGCAAGCCGAGTGAAGTTGGTAGCGGAGAGAAAATTCTCGGAAGTAGAGCTAGTGATGGCCAGTGTAATATTTGCTTGTCGACGATTTCATCATTACTTGCTACCACGGCCTTTTGTTTTCTTGACGAGTTATGCCTTTTTGCCACAGTTAATTAATGGTACTAACATGTCAAATGTGGTGAAGAAATGGGTAACTGAGCTGCAAGAGTTTGAGTTCTCTTTTCTAGTGGAAGATAGTACAAGGGCTACCCTAGCCGATTTGTTGACCTACAAGGAGAATCCCCTTATTGTTAAGGAAGAGGTGGTGAGAAAGGTAGTTGAAGAAGTGCCACAGATCAGCAATGCACATGTGTTGTTCTTTGATGGTTCATACAGAAAGAGCCATGATGCAGCTTCAGGGGGTATAGCACTTTATGATCCAGAGGGGAAGCTAGTATGCAAGAGAGGGTTCAAATTGGATGCTCATAGTAACAATGAGGCTGAATATGCTACTCTGGAAGCCGGATTACACATTTGTTTGAAGCATGGGGTTCGAAGGTTGAGCATAAAAGGTGATGCCTTGTTAGTGGTGAAGCAAGTGCTGGGTGTGTGGAAGAGCAAGAACAGCTCATTGAAGGAAATGTGTTTCAGAATTAAAGGCCTGTTAAAAAAGTTTGAAGCATGGAGCATCAGACACATTGAACGTGCTCTAAATGGGGAGGCACATGAAGCAGCTCAAGGCATGATTCGGGAGCTATTTGTGTTGAGGACCAACTTACCTCTTTACCATGGTCGGGAAAGTTTGGCTCAAGAAGAGGAGTTTTTGCTAACAGGAATCATTCCAAAGGAGATTCAGAAGTCTAAGAAGTATGGCTTTGTACGTAGAGCATACAGGTACAAATTGATTGGTGATGTCTTATACATGAAAGGGGCTGATCTCGTGTTGAGACGTGTACCTTGGCGGGATGAGATTTACAGAGTGTTGGAAGAGAATCATGAAGGCGCATGTGGTGGTCATTTTGCTCTAAAGATCACCTTGCATAAGATTTTGCAAGAGGGGTATGTATGGCCTAGTTTGCACAAGGATGTTCACCATTGGTGTAGGTCTTGCAATAGGTGTCAAGCATTTGGGAAGAGAGAGTTGAAGCCAGAGCTACGAAAAACCATTATGGCGTTTGATGTGTTTGAAAAGTGGGGGATTGATGCAATAGGCCCGTTACCTATCACAAGCAGGAGCAAAAGCTATATTTTGACGGCAGTGGACTATCTCTCTAGATGGGCAGAGGCTATAGCAGTAAAACAGATCACTACAAAGGATGTGGCAAAATTTGTGTATGATGAAATATGTTGCAAGTTTGGGGTGCCATTAGAGCTACTTTCATATAAGGGGCCAGGATTTAGAGCTAAACTGCTAGACTTCTTATGCACAAAGATGAAGATTAGGCACCATCATACCACTCCTTATTACCCGTAGTGTAATGGCTTAAATGAAAGATTCAATGGTGAGTTGGTACAAATTCTTTCTAAAGTGACAGAGCACCAAGGAAAGAATTGGGATTTGGAAT
The DNA here is from genome assembly GCF_014529385.1 of Adiantum capillus-veneris. NCBI lineage: Eukaryota > Viridiplantae > Streptophyta > Polypodiopsida > Polypodiales > Pteridaceae > Adiantum > Adiantum capillus-veneris. The sequence continues at coordinate 69,104,069 of NC_140938.1, read as the reverse complement.
TGCCTAGTGCATTATGGGCTTACCGTACTTCGGTGAAGAAAGGTACAGGGTTTACTCCATTTCATTTGGTGTATGGAAAGGAAGCACTATTGCCTGTGGAGGTAGAGTTGCATGCGGTCAAGATGTTAGAGAAGTTGCTTGGGCGGCCTAGTGATGCATTCGAAGAGAGGCTCTTACAGCTACAAGAGGTTCAGCTGGATAGGATGAGTGCATTGGAGCATTATGGGCAGATGCAAGATAGGGCTTTAGCAAAGATAAATGAAAAGGTCAAAAGTAAGGGTATCAAGAAGCATGACTTGGTTTTGCGCTACAACAGTAAGCTAGACAACACCTTCCAAAAGAAGTTTCAAATTAAGTGGGAAGGCCCTTTCAAGGTAGTGGAGTGTTTTCCAAATGGCACATATCAGCTGGCTAACCTGGATGGTGTTCTACATAACTCAAGGGTAAATGGATTGCGTCTTAAATTGTATCATGCTAGATTGATGATGGTGGAGCAAGATGAACTGTCTGTGGAGCAAGCAATGTTGGTGAAGGATGAGGAGACCTGTGATGCGACGAGTCTCATATCGCTCTTTGCTGCTGCTGATCATGAATGATCTAGCAGGTTAGGGGATGGGCAAATTATTTCAGGAGTTTTTTGGAGCAAGGGATTGCGCATATGTACATATACATGCACGGTGCATCAAATAAAGAATTGCCCATTTTTCAGAGCCAGGTGGTTACGTAGGGCCCACATGTGTACAGGTAGGACAGGGTGTACATAGTGCATCGATTTTCACTATTACCAGTACCATTGTGTTTTTTCTACAATAAGGAGGAGTTGGTAGTGCGTAAAACTTCTTGAGGAAGCTATCCGCGGGCCGACGACACGAGGTAAGCAGGTGCGTCAGATGGCATCTAGTGGCGTCAGGAGGGCGAATGGGGTCACTACTTGCACGCGGAGGAATACGAATACAAAGTGGTGTTTTCTTGTGAGAGTTATGCAGAAAGGTCATCATTAGGACCACTTTTTGGGGCCACTTCACGTGGTTGCGAAACGCATTATTGAAAAGAAATGAGTGCCAGGTGTGCTGATGATGCAAAAAAGGTGACAACTATGCACTGCGAGGTCAGTTTTTGGCCTGTTCGGGGTCCGTTTGAGGTCATCTAAAAGGCCAAGGGTGCCCAACTAATAAATCTAAGTGTGGGAACTGAAAAAACAGAGAGAAGATCAGAAAAAACGTGGAGAAGAGAGGAGGAACAGCCGCAGGTGTGTTTTTGGGGTTTTTGGAGCCTGTTTTAGCCGTAAACTGCTCATCCGAGGTCGGATTTGAGCACTTTGACATTGTAGACTGGGGTTTTGGGCCGTTCCGGACGCGATGGCGCTGTCCATTTTGCCAAATTCCTCACTCTTTTCCTGCTGTTTTTCTGTGTAAGTTTCTCCTATGAGTGAAGTTTCTGCTCTAGTTTGTGATTGTACCTGGCTTATTTTACCCATATTGTGTGAGCTATTTGCCCCATTGGTGTTGGCCCAAGCTCAATTGTATCTAAACATCAGAAATTCTCCTCTTTTGAGCTGAGTTTTTTGGGTGTGTATGTGTGTGTGTGTGTGTCTGTGTGGAGTGGGCAAGTGGATAGTCTCTCTCCTCTCACTCCAGAGGTGTGTTCCCTGTCTCGGCCACGTGTGTTGTCTAAGCCGAGTGGTGCCCCATAGTGTGTGTGTGTGTGTATCTTCCCAAGAGTGTGTGTCGGGTCGTTATAGAGGCGCTGTGTGTGTTTTCATCCCGCTCACAGCGTAAGTCGAAATTCTCTCTAGTTGCTCTGACTCTAGCACACGACCAGAGCGCAGATGCATGTGCCTTTGGCACCCTACAAGCGTCGGCGAATAACCTCGAAGGTTAACCGCTTACCTTTTTTAGGCGTCCGTTTTCACTCATGTTTTTTACATTTTTAATGTTTTTTAATGTTTGATTTTTTTTATTAAAGTGTGTGATAGCTCAAAATGAGCGTATCACTTAGAGGGTCACTGTGTGCTTCACAGAACAATTTTCGGGCATCTGAAGTTCCTTGGTCCTCAAAAAATCGATTTTTAGCTACGTGTGAAGCTAAAATTCGTTTTTTTAAAAGGCGACTGAGGCGTAGGCCTGAGCGTGAGCTTGGGCTTGGGTCTGGGAGATATTCCCTATCCCGGTCCTACCTTTAAATTTTTTATAAAAAAAAATTTATATTTTTTTATTTTATTTTATTTTTTAAAAGGATAAGGTCGCTGCGGCCTGTGCGAGAGCACAGACACACTCTATCTACCTACTTCTAACTAATACACCTACTCTTACACAGTAACACACTCTATTAACTCTCACTAATCTACTTCCTACTTAATGTACACAGAAAACTTACCTTAATACACAGAGAATAAACACAGTACCTTTGAAATCTCCATTAACAAAGAAAACTAACAACCTTAATACACAGAGAATAAACATAGTACCTTTGAAAACTCCATTAACAAAAAACACACACAATATAACACCAAATCCCTCTTCTCAACACACACACACTCTTTCCCTACCTTTCCTATAATTGAAATTGCACCACGCAGAAGCACAGAGTGCTACTCGAGCTTAATGCACGGCATTCCCCGACAACGGCGCCAAAAATGTGCGCGTATGTCACACTTGTCAATGCAAGGATATACACCGTGTGCGAGCCACAAATGGCCCCAAGCACACAACAAGCCTAAACTAGTAAGCTCAAAGAAGGCGATGGTCTGTCACTCACCGCTCTACGCTTGCTTCATGGAAGATTCCTCGCCGCGAAGAAGAAGAAGCCGCCGCTTCGCCACCGTCGTGCTGTCGTCGCAATGCTCGATCACATTCTCTCTCTCTCTCTCTCTCTCTCTCTCTCTCTCTCTCTCTCTCTCTCTCTCTCTCTCTCTCTCTCTCTCTCTCTCTCTCTCTCTCTCTCTCTCTCTCTCTCTCTCACGCATACACACACACACAAGGAGATGAAGAAGAAGAAGATGGAGATGGAGCAAGAGCACTCTTCTATTGCACAAATGAGAGAATCAGTGAATTTTAGGTTTAGTTGACTTTTATATGAGCTCGCCCCATTCACACTTGGGCGCCGATGCTTAGCCAACTAATCCCTTGAATGTTCTAGTTAGAGTGCGCCTCTCATCAACGATCACTCTTACCCTTTTCCTATTGGACCGACAAGCCCGGTACCTGACTCTACCAAATAAATAATACAATGTCCGCCGTAGGTTAGAACGTCCGTCGTAGGTGATAGGGTGTTCGTGAGCCGTGAGGGTTAACAAACCACCACTTTTGAATGATGGGAGAGTGATAGTCAACTACATTCAACCAATGCATATGCCACAACCCATGAGAAACAAGTTCTCCATGGATGCGAATATGCTCATGTTCATAGCCAATCATTCACAAGAGTATGGTTCAAAGAACATCCTCACAAGGCAAGAACAACCATTAGCTGGATCACCAACTGTAAAACAAGAAGGTCCATGCTATGAGTGTGGAGGTGATCATTGGGCACAAAGTTGTCCAAACAAGGGTCCACAAATTGAATTATTTGTATTCTATGAACGTTGTGGTATAGACCATCTACGCCAACACTCTGCTAAAAATCCAGACTACAAAGGGAAAGCAACAATGAACGTTGTGGTATAGACCATCTACGCCAACACTCTGCTAAAAATCCAGACTACAAAGGGAAAGCAACAATGAATGTTGTAGGCGTGATGCTTTCTTCAAGGGGATCCAAGGTAGAACCCGCCATTCCTTTAAACGTGACGACTCGAGCTTAAGCTCAAGAAGCTGCCAAAAACAAACCATTTGAAAAAGCCACATTGCCTATTCAAACAGAATTTGAGAACAAATCGGTGAGAACCATTGGAAAAAGATCATGGAAAGGCAGACAAGAAAAAATGAAATTGAAGAGGTTGAAGGAGAAAGCGACTTTGTAAACTAAACTGAATCAAACAAGAGAGCATCTCACACAAGAGCAAGAAAGGAACAAAAACACAAAGGGACCTAAAGAGTCAAAGACTAACTCGAGAGGTTCAGTCTTGGTCGACAAAGTGTTTGAACCCAAGAGGATAGATGGCTAACGTACCCTCATCCAAGGTATGAAAAAGAGAGGTTGCAAATGTGCAAGGAGCTCATCCAAAAGGCCCTAGCTCTTATGGAACCACATGTTCCAGATGGTCCAAAAATGGAGGTGCTAATCCGTGATAAAGTCCAAGAATTGTAGAGCCAGGGTATTGTGAACAGAGACCAACCAAGAAGATCCGGGAGTTGAGGCACCTTTAAATACAAGGAAAGTAGCCAATACCATAGATGGGGTGGGCTCACAAGCAGTGATGCCTATTCCAGAGGTAGAAGAACCGTGGCCACAATCCTTGTGGGAATCAATCAGAAACCAAAAATATGGTAGTGCTACCTTACAGGCAGCACCTATTCCTGAGATAAACATGGATCACAAATTTTTCCCGGGGGATATTATATGTCTATATGGAGATGTTGGATCTGTCGCATCTGAAGTGAGTAAACCACACTCTCTAAAGACTTTGCCATCTTTCATAGGAGAACTCAATACAAAATCAAAGGTTAAAATGGTACCTTCTCAGTGGAAAGCCACACCAAAAATGATGGATACGAAGAGCTTGCATGATTTGATGTCTTCTCCTATACAATGCACACTTTATCTCTCAGAGCTACTAAAAATTAGACCGCATCTATGGGGCCAAATGGGCAAACACCTGGAAAACATGGGGCTGAAAATCCCTTCACATGACCAACTTGCATATGAAAACATGGATGACACCTTGCCTAAGAAACCACAGACAAATCCAGTACCAGTAAATAAGGTGGGTGACTACTGTGAAGGAGAAGAAGGAAACACCACCTTACCACTTGAGACAAAGGAGTAAAGACGGTTGCTATATTAGATAGTGGGGCAGGAATTGCCATTGCAACCAAAGAGATATGAAAAAAATGGGAAAGCCTGCTCTTAGGAAAACTCGAATGAAACTGCAATTAGCGGATGGATACACGAAGAAACCGATTGGAATATTAGAACAAATCATTGTATCCTCATGTGCATAGAGTATGAGCACACCTTTGACATAATGAATTTTGACAAGAGCAGCAACTTTGACATCAAATTGGGCAGACCATTCATGCGTCAGCTCAAAATGGTACAAGACTGGGGCTATGACTATATATACTTGAGACACAAAGAGGTCACAACAAAAATTAGTGTCAAAGATCATAGTTATAGAGATGTAGTGCGAACCCCGGGGGAAGACTTAAACTCCACAACTGATTTGGAAAGCAAAGTGCATATTTGGATGTACGGAGCTCCTAAGAGTGGAAGTCTTAGAAAGCAAGATTGCATCCTAGAGCGTTCAGTAGAAGATGAGACATATATTCTAGAGCCTTTTCCAGAGGATTTATTTGAACCCTTTGGATGGGATCAAATACTGGTGACTCTTGATGTGTGTGTGAATGAGGCGACCCTGACTAAATTTTGCGATGAAGATGGGTATGATATAACTCCCTTATTTATAATAAAGGTGTTGAAGGAAGCTAATGAAGTTTGTGAGTGTGAAAGCAAAAAAAATGAGACAAATGGCTACGACTTAGAGCATGATGCCAAAGTGCAAACAAAGGAAGCAAAGCAACCACGAGAATATGTCATCATGGACATACATGAAGAATCGACAAAAGCTGTTTCAAAGAAGTCCACTCCAAAAAAAGTGCAAATGAAAGTAGATGAAGGAGAAAAGCTTCCAAGTTCAACGGCAAATCTTCAACAAACGCAATATCAAAGGAAGAATAGGGACAAGGAAGAAGATCGATTGTCTCCTACAATGATCAAATTTAGCATATGCGGAAAAACAGGACTCAAAATCACATGTTCAGCTGTGATGGATCCAAAACCGACAAAGAATCTAATGACTTATGGAACGTGGATCATGATGGAAAGCCACCAATCAATGAACTAGAAGAAACAATTTACACAAGTTCAAAAATGCCGATTCCTAGCTTCGGAGTGGCAGAAGCTGTACTCAAATTGAGTACCGGGGAGTATAAGGATACGTTCCACATAATCGACTCCCATCACATCAAAGAGAGTCTGGTCCTGACAGAAAGCTGGAGGAATGTCTTCTTTTGACAACAATCAAAAGCCGCAACAACAACACCATCAAAAGCCCCAAAAGCACCTCAAGTCAATGCAAAAAAGGGGTAACCAACCATCGCGGAAAAAGGTAAAGAAAAGATAAACACTGAAGTATATCAACCTCGCCAGACGACTTTACCTTCAACAAGCTTCCATCAAATTTCTCGCAAAGCCTCTACATCAAAAGCCACATCACCAACAATGCAATGGAAACCAAAGCAAAAAGTCTATCAACCAAAGTTTCCATCACAAAAAATCATCCAAAAGAAGCCAAAGAATGTCAACCAAGTGTTGGTATCCAAAGAGCACATCAAAGTCAAAGACCTAGTTTGGATACATGAAGCACAAGTTCAGCCTCAACAACAAAAGGTGACAAGGTGGGTAGCATCAAATGAGTCAATCACTGCTCAAGGCTACTTCGAAGGAAACATTAATGTTTGGGCCAAAAAGCCTAAAGTAACAGGATGTACTCACCTCAAGAAAGAAGTTCTACAATGAGCGAGCCAAGCTATCAAAGGAATAAAAACAACTCAAGCAAGAGAAAGAACAACAAAAAAGGACAGGAAAGACCTTCCAAGAAAGAAACACAACAAGTATGGGTACCAAAGTCAAACTTCAACGAAGCTACCCAACACAAACAGATGCAGCAGTGGATGATTCCAATTAAGCTACTTGAAGCACAAGGATTTTATGAAGGTAACACTCCAATATGGTTACCAAAAATTGTAGCTCAATCTGGAACAACGAAGAGAAATCAAGCAGCACAAGCTTCTACCCCAAAGCAAGCAATGACAACCAAAAGCCAACAAAAGCCAATTTTAACCAAGGCTGCTGCAATCTACAGATGGATACCTTGTCATCAATTACAAAATCAAGGATTTTACAACGGAAATCATCAGGTTTGGATACCGAAGCCTAGTATCCATCAAATTATACAAGAAGATAAAATGCCAAAGACGGTCACACGGATCAAAAACAAGATGGGTTCCAAATTGCTCGTGGAAACTCAAACACAAAGAACCCACACACATCAACAACCGCTTCTCATGGGAAATAACGAAAAAGATACATCAACCCCTACAAGAGCTGAAAGGACTTGTTTCACAAAGCAATGTGAACATACGACAAGCAAGTCAAGAAGAGCCAACATATGCCAACCTACTGGAAAAGATGGTGGCATCCAAAGACCAAAACAAGGGAAAAGGCCTAAATTTTCAAAACTTATGGAATTGAGTTTTTGGCCGTGAACAGGTAAGTCCAAGTCGCCATTAAAAATACATGGCATAAAAGTCAGAGTTGGACAGCTAAGCCACTAAATGAGCAAGGCGTTAGTCCCAAACCTTCGCGACATCATAGACCTCTTTTGGGAGAAGCTGTTCTACCTAATGTCCTTCTTCACTTTTAAATCTGCCTGTGAAAACCGTTGTGTTGTTCTCCTCAAGTTTTTCTTTGGAGAGATATGTTTCCTAGGATGTCTTTACTGAACTGGGATCCAATTGGTATGGTGGCAGCTCTTGCAGCTTCTCTTTTTGGGATTCCCTCTTCTTGGCCTTTTCTGCAGCTTGCATGGCTCTTGTTAAGTGAATAGAGTGCCAAAGTTAGAAAATTCTTCCATTACCCCTCTGAAATGTCCTTCGGTTTGAATTGCTGACAAATTTATTCCAATTTGCTTCAAATCAATTTTTGAACTTGCATAGATGCATACAAACATGTAAAGATCAAATTCTTGAAGTCCAAACAAAAATTTGCAACAAAAGTAAATAATCACAATTATTTACAACTGGATGAAGTTTTTCAACTTTTTGCAATTTTTGCATCATGGACTTGAAATAGACATCAATTAGATACTCTGAGTGAAGTGTGGGCTCATTTGAGTGCACAGGGTGAGCATGGTACCAATTTTAGGCTTTCCGTCTCTAAAACAGTAGATATAAAAGAATTTTGAGATTTTGAGCTCCAAATTTGTTCAAACTTGGTTAGTGGGCTTAGGACACCATGTGCTTTGGTCCCATGAGGGCAAAGCTGCAATTTCCTCCCATCTTGGCAAAAAAGTAAATAATCACGATTATTAACTTTTTCATCAAAATGAACATTTTTTGGTGCAACTTGGTTCTAGGCATGATGCAGACCCTGTGTATGTGATATGAGGAGATTTGGATCAAAAAATGTGACTTATAACTCAGAAATTGGTTTGAAAGGACTTCTTTGTAATTTTTAACAATTTTCCAAGTTATCATTGATCAATTTGGCTCATACTTGAAATCTAACATGTAATAGGTGTGCACAAGTGTTTGCGGGTCGCCGTGATGGACGTCCATAACATAGCTCTCAAGCATCAACATAAAATTATCGATGCAGGGGAAGCGACTCGGATGAGGCATGGAAACTCACTAGGATGTCAACCCTAATGAAGTGAACTCAAAGAGATGCAACTACTCACTCTACAAGCAAATCAATCGCACTAAAGCCAAGTAATCTACCTATGTCCTTCTACACAGCTCTACAGTCATCACGCCCGTTCAACACGCAAATCATATCGGAATCGCACGAAACTTGAAGGGAAGATACATGGGACTATCAAGAACATATCCTATCATTGTCATAGCATTCTGGAGAGGTACAAAGATCGCGATCGTTCGTCCCATTGTACGTAAAAACAGTAAACGGATGATCCTAAAGGGTCATTTTTGGGTCCCTAAAGCCTCTCCTAGGGTCAAAGCAACATAAAATACGCATATAAACACTCAAAACAGCGATTTAAGGCCTAAACGGATGCGTTTGAAACCTTCACCAAATCTTCAATACTTACACTTGAATGAAAGAGCAGAGTAAGAGGAACACAATGCAAGTAAGAAACAAAACTGAATTTGGATTACCGTAGCCACAGAAGCGATGATTACAAGTTTGAGAAAAGAGGCAGCTCTCTGTGCGTAACACAATAGTCACTTATCTTCAAAAAATAATCTCCCTTTCACACTAACCTTAGTGTATTATATACCTAGGGCTTTCTAAAGTGGCCGGCGGCCAACTTCTCATGGACCTTTACATACATCATTGGAAAAATTACATCTTTGACTCAGACTTGACATAGACGATTGTCATTATACTTTTACAGGGTTTGATTTATTAAACATTGGACAAAGAATGTGACCACATCAAAACTTTGTCCGGCTGACCCAACGGGCGCCTTGGCTAGGTGGGCACTTGTATTTTGTTATCGCCTCCAAACACTCCCCCCTTCCTAGCTCGTGTCGTCCCTTGACACGACCATTTCTAGTCTAGTCTTCTTGTTGATGAGACTCCCCCCTTCCTTGATTGAGTTATATCTAGCATGTTTTGCTTGTTCAAACGGGGTACCCATTTGCCTTTGAATGATGAACATGTGTTCTTTATGATTTGGATGTTGTGGACGAGGCATTTGTGCATGTTGTTGCACATCCTGCTTTACCTTTCCATTTGTGCAGTTGGTCGATGATACCTACTTCTTTGGATACTTTGCCTCCTGGTGCAGTTGACTTTTTATTGGAGCTCGTATCTCAAAATGTTTGAGACTTTGACGTGTGTGCACTAGAACTCCAATTTGATTTTCTTTGCCACTTTGTCAATAGAGCTTTGTTGGTATCTTTGAAGATAAGAGCTGCTCTTGTCGAAGCGTAGTTGAGAACAATGTGGCCTCATTTATCTCTTTGAAGATCGTGTAACAAATTCTTTATTGGTTTCATTTGATGGAAGGAATATATACAATAGAATAGTGATGGGTGTTTCTAAATTAGGGTCTAGAACCTGACTGACCAAAATGAAAAACCCAATGGGAAAAAATGCCTTTGGTATACGCTCTTATTGGGGTTGAACACTTGGAAGTTGAGTACATGTTCATGCAAGGTGAGTGCTTGGGAGAAATAAAGTAAGAGTGCGTAATGCAAGCGCCAATTATGGGACACTCTATATGCACACAAGAGTTCTTTCAAGAAAATCATGCGGTGTGAAAAATGAGTTGTTGGGTGCTTCAAGGAACAAATGTAGCACATGTGATATCCAAGGACATCTCAATAGCTTCCACATTTCCAAGAAGGGTTTTTGATTTTGAAGCTTCTCCACTCATTACTCACTATGCATAGTGCATGAGTGTCTTTTGGACTCTCTTCTTCACTTTACCAAACTTAAAATACATAGACTTGGACTCTTATGCTCATATATACCAGCATGAGCGACACAACATAAATATGCTCAACTCCTCCACCTTGAACAGTACTTAGAATAGCTAAGACTCTTAGACTATAGAGAATATTACTTGAAGCTTTGGGACTAATGCCTTGCTCATTTAGTGGCTTAGCTGCCCGACTCTTGACTTTTATGCCATGTATTTTTAATGGCGACTTGGACTTACTTGTTCATAGCTTGAAACCCAATGCCATAAGTTCTTGAGATTAAGGCCTCTATCATTGCTTTGGTCTTTGGATTCCACCATCTTTTCAAGTAAGTTGGCATACTTTGACTCCTCTAGCTTCTTTTGTTGCATGGGATGTTCCGTAAGGAGGCCGCATTGTTGTACCTTTACTTTTTCTTCTTTGTGAGGAGCCTGAGTTTTCAACAGTGGTTTTGGGACCCACTTTGTTCTTGCTTCATGAGTTTCTTCCTTGACTTGATGGACACTAGGCTTTTGTATCCATACTTGGCTATTACCATGGTAAAAGCCTTGCTTTTGTAGTAGAAGACGAGGGATCCATTTTGAGGTTGTTTCTCCCTTGGTTGTGCTTAGTCTCCATTGGCTCTTTGTTGTTGTTGATTGTCTTTGTGTGGGGTCCTTTGCTACTTGGTTGGTCTTAGTGGCTCTAGGTTGAGCAACTACTTTGGGTAACCATATTTGGGTGTTACCTTCATAGAATCCTTGTGCTTCAAGTAGCTTAACTGGAATCATCCGCTGCTGCATCTATTTGTGTTGGGTAGCTTCATTGAAGTTTGACTTTGGTACCCATACTTGTTGTGTTGCTTTCTTGGAAGGTCTTTTCTTCTGTCCTTTTTTGTTTTTCTTTCTCCTTCTTGAGTTGTTTTTATTTCGTTGATAGCTTGGCTCGCTCATTGTAGAACTTCTTTCTTGAGGTGAGTACATACAGGCTGTTACTTTAGGCTTTTTGGCCCAAACATTAATGTTTCCTTCGAAGTAGCCTTGAGCAATGATTGACTCATTTGATGCTACCCACCCTATCACCTTTTGTTGTTGTGGTTGAACCCGTGTTTCATGTATCCAAAGTGGGTCTTTGACTTGGATGTGCTCTTTGGATACCAACACTTGTTTGACATTCTTCAGATTCTTTCGGATGCTTTTTTGTGATGGAAACTTTGGTTGGTTGATAGACTTTTTGCTTTGGTTTCCATTGCATTGTTGATGGAGTGGCTCTTGACGTAGAGGCTTCGCTTGAGCTTTGACGTGGGCTTGTCGAAGGTAAAACTGACTTGCGAGGATGATCTTCTTCAATGTTTAGTTTTGCTTTAGCTTTTTTTGTTGCAGATGGTTGTGTCTTTTTTGTTGATGTCTCCTAGACCGTCTTTGTTGTTGTTGTTGATGCTTTTTTTTGTTGCCCGAAGAAGATATTCTTCCAACTCTTTGTTAGGACTAGACTTTCTTTGATGTGATGTGAGTCAACTATGTTGAAGTTGTCTTTGAACTCCCCATGACTCAACTTGAGTATTGCCTCCACTATGCCAAAAATCTTGGGATTGGTGTTTTGGCACAGGTGTATACTCTTTCCTCCACTTCTTTAATTGTCGGCTTTCCCATCATTATCCAAGTGCCATATGACATTATATTCTTGGTAGCGTAAGGATCAATTGCGGCCGAACATGTAACCTTGAGCCTTGTTTGTCCGCATAAATTGAATTTGATCAATGCGGGATATTTTTCATCTTTGGCTTCTTCCTTTGATCTTGAGTTTGTAGAACATCTGTTGATGTGGAGCTTTGCACATCTAATTCTTCCTGTACTTTCAACTCTGCATCGTTTGAAGTTAGTTTCTTTGGACTAGACGTTGTTGACTCTTCAAGTATGTCAATGATGACATCTCCACATGGTTGTATTTCTCTCCTAGTTTGTGTTTGTGCAGCATCCTCCATGAAATAGCTATTTGTCCCTCTATTTTCATTCTCACAAATCTCATTAGCATTTCTCAGCACTTTCAACATAAAACATGAAACTAGGTCGTAGCCTTCTTCATTACAAAACTTGGTTGGAGTTAGCTCATTTACACACACATCCATGGTTGCCAATATTTGAGTCCATCCAAATGGATCAAATAATTGCTCTGGAAAGGGTTCCGGTATGTAAGCTTCATCGTCCATTGATCTTTCTAGGATGCAATCCTCCTTCACTAAGCTTCCACACTTCGAAGCACCACACATCCAAAGTTCTTGTTTGGTTTGTAGCCACGTAGGTATCTCTTTCCCATTGACTATAGTAGAGTCAATTTCTTCGAAAGGAGTTCTATTCACATCTCTATAGCTATGGTCTTTTATGCTTATTTTTGTGGTGATCTTTTTATGTCTCAAGTAGATATAGTCATAGCCCCAATCTTGAACCATCTTAAGTTGACGCATGAAAGGTCTTCCTAAAATGATATCGAAATTGTTACCTTTTCCAAAATCTACTTTTGCAAATGTATGTTCATATTCAATTCCACAAGAAGTCACAATAATTTTCTCTGGGATACCCAGAGGTTTTTCCGTGTATCCATCTGCAAGTTGCAGCTTCATTCTAGTTTTCCTAAGCGCTAGTCTACCCCATTTTTCCCAAATGTCTTTTGTGGCTATGGCTACTCCAGCCCCACTATCAAGTATAGCCAATGTTTTAACTCCTTTGTATTCCACAGGTAAGGTGGTGTTTCCTTCTTCTCCTTCGCAATATTCCCCCACCTTGTTTATTGGCACAAGTTTAGCGTTTGCACTTTCTTGTTGAGTTTTGTTTGATTGTTCATTTGAGGGTAGATCTTGAAGAGATATCTTTAATCCCATCTTCCCCAAATTTTTGCCTACTTCATCCCATACATGTGGTCTAATCTTAAGCAGTTCAGATAGAGTAATGGCGCACTGTATTGGAGCTGACATCAACTCTTGCATACTCTTTGTATCCATCATCTTGGATATGGCTTTCCTCTGAGATGGCACCACTCTAGTCTCTCAGTCTGCCTGATGTTCTCCTATGTTTGAGGGTAAGGTCTTCAAGGACTCTGGTTTGCTTTCAATTGAAACTTCCATCCTTGCATCTCCATTTAGAGATTGAATGTCTCCCTGGTAGACTTCATGCCCTGTATCGACCTCACTTATAAGTGCAGATTGGAAAGTCGCACTTCCATATTTTGCACTTCTAATTGCTTCCCACAATTCATTTGGGCCATGGCTCATCTATCTCTGGGATAGGTGCCATAAATCGTGATCTTGACCTTGCATCATTAGTGGTGTTGGTCACTACTTGATCATCTAGTTGAATTTCTAGGCTGTTGGTTTCTTGTGCTGCATTCTTTGCTTGCACATCCTTTTGTGATTCTAGCTCAATGTTTCTTTGAGTTAATGTTTCAACAACCTTTGCCTTAGACATTTCAAATCCAACACATTTCGGTTTTGTTTCTGGAGGTGGAATTGGTGGTTGAGGCTCCATCATTGCCTGTGCAGTTTTTACCAATTCCTTACACATTTTCAACCTCTCAGTCTCTACCTCATCATGAGGATATTTCATCCCTCGTTGCTCTAGGGTTTGGTTGGGTTTCAATCTAGCCTCATATGCTTCCAGTGCAGCATCTAATGGCTCTAGGACTTTGTCTACCAACACAGATCCTCCGGAAGACGCCTTCCTTGGTTTCTTATCGCTCACCACTGTTTTGTTTTCCCCTTCTTGTTTTAATTGCTCCTTTGTCTCTTGTAATTCTGTTTGTAGTGCAGTTTGATTTGTAATTTTTTTTGCTTTAATTCTATCTCTTTTGGCTTTCCAGGATTTTCTCCCAGTCCTCACTTTCCCCTTGTTTGGGTTGTTGATCTTTCTCCTCATTAGCTTGGTTCTCAGCATTTTCTTTTGCTTGGGCTCTAGTCACTACCTTCACAGGAATTTTGGGTTCTGTCTCTGATCCACTTGGAGAACGTAACACTCCCACAACATTCATTGTTGTTTTTCCCTATTTATTTGGGTGTTTTGGACAATTTGGAAAAACATGTGTAATCGCACACTCCAAACAATATCCAATTATCTCTACACGAGAACAATTCTTGGCCCAATGATTACCTCCACATTTGTAGCATGGTCCATCTTGTTGAGTCACTGGTGGCACAATTGATGGTTGTTCTTGCTTAGCCAGAATGGTCTCTGGTCTACGCTCTTGATTGGCTATGAACATCAGAGTGTCCTCATTCAATGAATAGACTTTTCTCATAGGTTCTTGCCCTAGCCTAGGTTGTGATACCTCAGCTCTTTGTAAAGCCCTTGATACAACCCTATTTTGAAATAATGGATGATTTGGTAATGGCATTTGTTTTTCTATTTGATTTCCAAATAGTATCCCCCTCGTGTAGGTTTGATTATAGTAGCACTCACTCATCTCATGATTGGTCCATTTTTGCTCAATGGCACACCATTTTATTCGTTGCGCTACTTGTGCTGCTAGCTCATATAGGTTAGTCATTAATTGAGACATAACCACTTGCCTTGTGTTGGTTTCACTAGATGCTAAAGGAGCATTATCCAGAGTGTGATCTTTGTATCACCAATTTCCTCGCCATAGGCTTTACAATTGTCAACTAGGTATAACGCTTCTCTCGTGACTTGTTCAAAGGAAGTACATCCTTTTAAGTGCAAATCTTTCTTGAGAGTTTCATTTTTCAAACCCTCTATGAAGAAAATTGATAATCTTTCATCCTGTGGTGACTCGCATTCCGAACATCTCTCTATATATTGTTTGAAGCGTAGTGATGCTTCCTTCACTCTCTCATCTTCTTTTTGCTTGAATGCATAGATTTGGGACACTGTGTTATGCTTGGTTCCCCTTTTAGAGAACTCCACAAAAAATTCTTGCAACAATTGTTCAACGTTTGAGAAGGCATTTTTGTCCAACGGTTGGAACCAATTCAATGCTATCCCTTCCCATCCCTCATACTATGTATGAAAATAAAATACTTGTTCGGCTCTTAACACTTGTTTGAACAAGGATGCATGTACGTATGGATCCCTTAATCCATCATACTTCTTCTTGACACATTTGGCCAATTGATATGGTCTCATTGGTTCTGGTTCAACCATGTATCTTAGCGTGTTGGGGTCTCTCACAAAGACATCCCTCGTTCCTTCTTCTCGTCTTGGAGCAAATCCTGGTGGAATCCCCTTTGAGACATGTTTTGGAAAACTTGATGGATTTGTAAGTCTAATTGGTGGTCTCTTGGTTCCACTCAATGAGGTAGGAGCTACACTCCCATGAATAGCTATTTTGGATGTTTAAGGTCCATTTGATTCCATAGTTTCAATGTTAGCTTCTTGCAAATCAGTCTCAAAAAACCCTAGTACACTTACACTCGGTTGAAAGTAGTAAGCAGAGATTGGAGTACCCATGTATGTATATCTTTCTAGCTCAATTTGGCTGATAAGTTTGTACTCTCGTCCATACTTATCTACCATTAGAACTTGCACTCCCTGGTCATCTGTGTATGTGAAGGCATAGAGGTTCTTGTAGTTTGTCAACTCTTCAATGATGGAATTTAAACATCTATAGAAGTTTTTTTGGTCCCCAATAGGTAACCTATAAAGGCCATCATAAGTGTAATCCATTAGAACTCTTGTGGCTTCATTGGTTTTGATGAACCTCACGTTGGGTTTGTTGATTAGAGGATGCTTCTCCTCTAAGTCTCCAGCAATTTCCACTTTTTCTCTTTCAAACTCCCGCATTTTAGTTGATTGGGTTGGCTTCCAGTGAGCTACATGATCACTTGACAAATATCCATGAGCCATGCCTTGAGGTTTGGCTTGATATGATTGATAAGCCTCATGGTCTTGTCTCAACCCTCTTGTTATAGGTGTTGCAGTATTTCTGGTTGTTTGTGTAGGTGGCATAGCTCTGAGTTGAGTGGGAAACCCTAATGTGGATGAGTTGTCATGTTTAAGCCTCACTCAATACTCTCAAGATGGTCCTTGATAAGAACACCTTGGCTTAGTGCACACAATCTCTTTTTGCCCCTGGTCAAGTCTCTAAAAAGTTAGGAATTTATGACTTTTTGGTCTCTGGAAACTGGTCTTGGGGTACCCTAAAAGTTTGGATTTAGGAAACCTAGAAAAATTCAGCTCTAAAAATTTCTTCCTAGCTATACCTGACTCAATTTGGAGTTGTGTGTCAAAAGTTAGAGCACTTTTAGTGAACTGCACTTGAAACAGCACTCAAAACAGTCTCAGGACCAGAACACAGGAACTTTGGCTTGTATCTTGGCTTCCAAAGGGTATTTTTCACTCAAACTTGAGATTTGGGATGTACTCAAGTAGGTCTACAAACTTATGAAGTCAGATACCCCAACTATGTAGAGGTACACCGATCGCGATCGTTGACCCCATGTCACAGATTTGGAATATTTTTGCACAGTAGCTAGCCCTTGATGTCTTGATACCAAGTGTCTTTGTATTTTTGAATTTGGAGATGTTTTGACCAATGAAAACCCAAATCCCAGGTGGTTCTGCGGTTATTGGCCTGATTGTGTAACTGGGACTTTTGACCACTTTCTTTTGCTTTTTTGACCTTGCTCCTTTTGGAAAATATGTTGGACTAGATGTCAGCTACCTACTCATAAATTTTCAATCCAAAATGTCACTGGGTACACTGATTGCGATCGTAGTTCCAGCTCCTTTTTGCATGAAATTTTAGGAGTTGATAGACATGGGTATGATTAGTCTATTCCCAAACCCACTTTGCATTTGGATCACAAAAACTTGAATTTTCTCAAAATTTTGGTCTGAAGGATCAATGATCAGTGTTTGCCCTATTTGACAGCTATCTTTTGGTTTTTTGACCCTGGTTCTTTTGAGAAAGTTGTTTGTCTAGTTATCAGCTACCTACTCACCAAGTCTCAACTCAAAATGTCACTATGGCACACCGATCAGCGATCGTAGTTTGGAGCCCAAATTGGATGAAACTTGTGGATATGGTAGACAATGATGTGTACAGTCTACTCCCCAAATCTTTTTGAATTTGGACAAGAAAAAGTCAAGTTTTTACCAGATCTTGGTCTGCTACAGTGGTTTTCTGTCTGTCTACTGTTTTTGGCTATTTTGGTCACTTTTTTAAATTTTGAAAACTCCTGGTATCTTATATAACCTAGGTGTATGTGTGGGTAAAGTCTGGTCAAAATCTGGGATTGAGGTACACCGATCGCCATCGTAGTTTGGAGCCCAATTTGGATGAAACTTCACCAGCTTGTTCACTAAGCTATTTTAAGACTATCTACCATACACTTTTGTATTTAGACTCCAAAAAGTCAAGTTTTTACCATTTCTTTGTTGGAAGTGCATGATTTTCCAATTTTATCTGGTTTGATTGATTTTGATGTTTGATTTGGGATATGAGAGATACCTAGGCTTGTCATATGCACAGGCTATCCCTCTGCATGGTTTCTTCCCAGTTTTGATGTATTTTGGTCTACTGAAAGTGAATTTCTATGCCAGTTTAGCAGTTTTTGACTCGGATATGTATTCAATGGTTTTGACAGGTATTTTGAGGTTTCTGGCTCTAGGTCTTTTAGACTTTTATGTTTGTATACACCTGAGGATCCCACAGATGAAATCTGGTCAAAATCTGGCACTTAGGTACACCGATCGCGATCGTAGTTCTAAGCCCAAATTAGACCAAATTTGGCATGCTTGTAGACACTGATGTTTTAAGGCTATCCCCCAAGTCTTTTTGCATTTGGATCACCAAAAGTCAAGATTTTGCAGTTTCTGGGTCTGTCAGGCTAGTTTTACCCAAGTGGCCTCATTTCCTTGATTTTTGATGTTTTTGGGTGTGGTTGCTTTAGACAAACTTGTTTAGAATCTTATCAGGAATCCACATGTCAAATCTTGTACAATTCTGACACTGAGGTACACCGATCGTGATCGTAGTACCAAAGCCAAATCTGATGAAATTTTACAGGCTCTCTCTGACAAGTATTTCCCAGTGTTTGGTGCTACCACTTTGTGATTTGAATCAATTTCAGCTCTGTTTGGTCAGATTTTCTAATTTCAGAGTCTTATGGCCCTTTTGCCAAAGTTATGGTTTTATGTTGTTTTTGACTCTATCTTTTGCCCCAAATCTGACTGGAATGTGATTTACTTATCCTACTCCTAAGTACATAAATGAAAGGACATAAGAAAATGAATCAAACAAAACAAACAGGATAAAAAACGGATGATGGATCATTCCTCAATCGATACAAAGAAATTTGAAGAGAAAAAATGCTTAAAGCAACCTTACTCACAACTCCCTATATCTCTCAAGAGTAGATCTAGCCAATCCACCGACCCTAGACTCCATGAAGCACTAAACCCCTGTCTAGATGCTTCATTGAAATGTAAATGGAATGGAAATTATCTTTTGGAACAATAAGAAAACTCTGAATACGCACTCGGTCACTCATCACCTAAGATTCATTCCCCGACAGCGACGCCAATGTTTGCGGGTCGCCGCGAGACGGACGTCCATAGCATAGCTCTCAAGCATCAACATAAAATTATCGATACAGGGGAAGCGACTCGGATGAGGCATGGAAACTCACTAGGATGTCAACCCTAATGAAGTGAACTCGAAGAGATGCAACTACTCACTCTACAAGCAAATCAATCGCACCAAAGCCAAGTAATTTGTCTATGTCCTTCTACACAGCTCTACAGTCATCACGCCCGTTCTACATGCAAATCATATCGAAATCGCACGAAACTTGAAGGGAAGCTACAAGGGACTATCAGGAACATATCCTATCATTGTCACAGCATTCTGGAGAGGTACAAAGATCGCGATCGTTCATCCCACATTACGCAAAAACAGTAAAACGGATGATCCTAAAGGGTCGTTTTTGGGTCCCTAAAGCCTCTCCTAGGGTCAAAGCAACATAAAATACGCATATAAACACTCAAAACAACGATTTAAGGCCTAAACGGATGCATTTGAAACCTTCACCGAATCTTGAATGCTTACACTTGAATGAAAGAGCAGAGTAAGAGGAACACAATGCAAGAAACAAAACTGAATTTGGATTACCGTAGCCATAGAAGCGATGATTACAAGTTTGAGCAAAGAGGCAGCTCTCTGTGCGTAACGCAATAGTCACTTATCTTCAAAAAATAATCTCCCTTTCCCACTAACCTTAGTGTATTATATACCTAGGGCTTTCTGAAGTGACCGGCGGGCCAACTTCTCATGGACCTTTACATACATCATTGGAAAAATTACATCTTTGACTCAGACTTGACATAGACGATTGTCATTAGACTTTTACAGGGTTTGATGTATTAAACATCGGAAAAATAATGTGACCACATCAAAACTTTTGTTGGCTGACCCAACAGGCACCTTGGCTAGGTGGGCACTTGTATGTTGTTATCGCCTCCAGACAACAAGTAATAGGTGAAGTGATGGTATCATTTTCAAGCCAAAATATTGCAAAATTAAATAATCACGATTATTTACGACAATGAACTTTTTCTTGCAAAACTTGAGAATTTTGACCTAAACATATTATATACTCCTAAAACAAGTACTAAATTGAATTTGGTAAATTTTTGTGTTGTCGGCATCATTTCGTGCTTTGTCAACTCTGAAATCACCCATTTTTGTGACTACATGGCCTGTGGAGTTGGTTAGTCAGTTTTGAGGTTATGGACTTGTCCGCTAGATAGTCCTGAAGCAACTCATCCAATTTTGGCCCATTTGGAGTCAGTTCGACCTCGTATGTCAAATTTGATGCTTTGTAGCCTTGGAGCTGGTTTTTGCTTTCTGAGACCCTGGCTTGATTGATTTTATGAAACCAACCACACACATTGTATATGGACCCAATCTATAAGCTATCTGTGGAGTCAGAATCCAATCCTGACATCTGCCAAAAACGTAGCTTTTCTACTTGGGACCCACCTCGACTCTTGCCAAATGGTCAATTGTTGATATAGAAGTGATCTATCATCTAGGGGCATGCTATAGTTCAAGTCTCGTCTGATTCGGTTAAGCTGACAGGCCGCTATGGTCAATTTTTGGTCGTTGGTCTTCATGCACTGCTTGGATTCTAGGGTTCTTTCTTGGAGTTTAGGCTAGCTACGGGCCGTGAAATTTATGTTAGACTCAAAATTTTCCCCCAATCGGATTCTTGTAGCTCATTCTGCAAGAATTTTGTAAAAGTAGCTTTGGCCGCCTAATTTAGGCTTCCCCCTTCCATCTGCCAATTTGATTGAAATTTTTTGTGTATGTCCGTCTTGTCCTTATTATCATTAGTGTTTGTTCAATTTTTCCATCTGAGCTCATTTGCTATTTATTATTAATTTTTGACCTACTTATTGAAAAAATCAAAGAAAATAACAAAATGCACTAAAAAAGCAAAGTGAAAATCCAATAATTAAGAAAATCCATTGAAAAACACAACTTTATTGTTTTTTGTTGGATTTCTCCATTTTTAAGTCTCAATATCAAGAAAAATAAAAAATAAACAAAAAGGACTATTTTTTAATGATTTTTTGATAGTATATACACTATTTACACTCATCGGGGAGATATTATCAGTTAAATTTCCCAGTGGATGATTTATAAGGTCATTATTAGGTAATTTTACAAAAAACCACACAGTAACATCAAACCTTTTTCCTCCCTCTTCTTGTGAGCACATACTCATATAAGAATGAGGCAGTGGTTCTGGCATCATTCTTGTGAGTTGCTTTAGCCTCAACCCACTTGGTCAAATAATCCGTAGCTACAATGATATATTGAGCTTGGGTTCTATAAGCAGGTGGCTGTATTGGCCCAACAAAATCTATACCCCATTTTGCGAAATCTCTAGTCCCCCATCATTAGTCTTAAGGACATGCTATCTACACGGGTTGGCATTTTTGCTCGTTGACATGCATCACACCTTTGAACATATTCCTTGGCATCTAAAAAGAGTGTTGGCCACCTTATGCCTGCCATTAAGATTGCTCTTGCGGTGGTCTCACTAGAAAAGTGACCTCCAGCTAATCCACCATATGCTTGTTCTATAATGGGAATATATTCATCTTCATTTGCACAAAGACACAAATGTTGATCCTTACCTCTTCGATACAATTGGTTTCCAATAAAAGCATAGTCTCTTGCTTCTGTTTCAATTTCTCTTTGACGGCGCTTACTCATATCCTCAAGAAATGTTCGCCTCGATAAGTAAGTAACTAAATAGTTACTCCACTTAGAAACATGTGACATTTGGAACAATGTTACATGAGGTATGGGTGTTTGTTTTTGACATTCAAGACAATATTTCACAAAAGAATGAACATCACTCTTGATAGTTGGCCAAAATACTCCAAGTCTTAAGATCCATCGCATAGTTTGATCTTCCGTAAAGTGAAGTCCTACTATGGTAACATATGCTTGACTTAGGTATTGGGTTTTCTCCTCAGGATTAATGCATAAGAGAAATATTCCATCTTGATTTCTTTTGTATATCCTTCCAGCTAGTAATTGATACATAACCAATTTCTCAAATAATTCGATTGTGATAGGAAGTGGTATTTGTGAATCCACTTGGGCTATGGTCATCAATGATACCATGTTTTTCGACCATCAAGGTATCATTTCTACGGAGAACGGATATGAATCTGGTAGATCATCATCTACTTCTTTAGGTGGCTCTCTTGAAACAATCCTCGACAAATGATCTACTCTTTGATGAGTGGTGCCCTTTTTCACAACTACAATGAAATCAAATTCTAGAAGAATGATGAACCATGTCATTATTCTTCCAGTGTTGCATGGCTTGTTGACCAAGTACAATAAAGCTTGGTGGTCCACAAAGAACACAAATTTGTTTGCTAATATATAATGTCTATACTTTTTTACGGCATAGATCATTCCTAATCCTTCCGTTTTGGTGGTGGTATAATTATTTTCCGCCATGTTCAACTGTTGGCTAGCATAACAATGGGAAAATCAATTTTCCCGTCTCCTGATTGAGCTAGTATACATCCGATGGCAAAATTGGAAGAATCTACATGTATGTGGAATATACTATTCCAATCTGGTGCTTCAATATTAGAGCCAAAGTGAGAGCTTGCTTAAGCTTCATGAAGGATTCTTCACACGTCTCAGTCCATTCAAAGTGTGTAATCAATCTATACATGGGTTTTGCAACTATAGCGTACATGTAAATGAACCGTCTGTAATATCCACAATGTCCCATGAAGGCTTGAACCCCCTTGACTCTTGTCAGTCTAGGCAAATTAGCAATAATATGAATTTTATCCATATCATTAGCTATGCCATTTTTAGAAACTATATGTCCAAGAATTTTTCCTTGTCTACCATAAATGTGCACTTTTCAGGATTTAAGCAAATCCTATAAAGTCTACATTTTTTGAATACCTTTTTGAGGTGTTCAAAATGATCAACCCGGATTGATGAATGTACGCATACATCATCCATAAATACTTCTAAGAAATTCCTAAGGTATTCTTTAAAAGCATGGCTCATCAATATTTGAAAGGTGGCAGGAGAATTAGTTAACCCAAAAGACATAACCCAATAGGCAAAAATACCCCATTCCATTGCAAAGGCGGTTTTATGCTGATCTTTTGGGTCAACCAAAAGTTGATTGTATCTCGAAAGCCATCTAAAAATTTTTAAGCTTCTTTACCTGCAACTCATTCTAAAACATGCTCAGTGATTGGAAGAGGAAAGTTGTCTCTAATGGTACCTTCATTCACTTTCTTAAGATTGACACACACTCGTAGTTTTCCATTTTTCTTGGGTACTACCACAATTGGAGACACCCAATCTGTGTGTTCAATTTCATAAATAAATTTGGTCTCCTTTAGCTTTTCAATCTCTTCTTTTATCTTCCTCGCAAATGTTTCATTATATGTGTATGGCCTTTGTCTACTTGGTTTTGCATCGTCTCTCATGGGTATGGTATGTTGACAGATTTCTGGATCAACACCCTTGAGATCCTTATAAGACCAAGCAAATATATCTCGGTATTCTTTAAGTAATCTTAACAAAAGCTCTTCTTCTTCTTCTGTCAGGTCATTTGCAATGTAGGTAGGTCTAAGCTCTTCTCTTGGTTCGGCTAGATCTATCTTTTTTGTGTTTTCATGTCCTTCATAGGACTCGCCCTATTTTCGTAGTTCCCTGACAGGTTGTTCGACTATGATTTTTTGATCTTGGAGATTATATTTATTGTAATGGGATGGAACTCTCATTACATTTGTACCATCCTCTTTTGTGGTTTCCATTTCTGTCATATATATCTCCTTTAGAGCTTTTTTCAACTCTTGATACTTCTTTTTCCGTTCAACTCGTGTCATGGTTGAATCCTTGTCCTGGTTTTTAGGTTTTTCTTGAGTTTCCTTTCTCATTTTTCTCAATGTTTTGTCATTTCATGTTCTTTTTTTAAAGGATATCTACCAATGATTTTGTCATTGACACAATCATGTGCATCTATCTGCATCAGGAATTATGTTCTATTGGAGACAGATGGCATAGGTCTAGCTTTCAAGTTTCTTGTATCTCTTTTTCTTCTATACCATTTCTGTCTTCTCGATTTTTGGTTTGGAAAGTCTAAAAACTTTTCCTCCCCTCCTTTCATGAGTATTTTAGCTCTCACATGTTCTTTTCTTGACCACGAATCATCTGAGGTAGTTAAATGTTCTTCTAACTCATATGTTTCATCATAGTAGAGGTCTAAAAAGACTTGTTGAGCTTTCATCAAGTCCTTAGATTCCAGAATTTTGTCTTCAATGTGAAGGGTTGAGATCATTTGGATGGGAATTATGTCATAGCCGTTCTCATTACAAAATTGAGTAGGCATAGACGTGTTTACATATACATCAATTGTTGCTAAGATTTGAGTCCACTCAAATGGCTCAAACAAATTCTCTAGAAAGGGTTCAGGTACAGTGGCTTATTTCACTGGAAGGGTGGTGTTTCCTTCTTTCCCTTTGTAGTATTCTCCGACTTTGTTCATTGGAACAGATCTAATCTCTTTGATATTTAATTCGTGTTTCAATTTTCTCAATTTTTTTGCAATTAGCCATGTTATTTCCACCTTCTCTAGAGTTTTCTATAGATCATTCCATAAATATGGTCTGATTTTTAACTGTTCTCCTAAAGTAAGAGTGCATTGGATGCGTGTAGACATGATTGAATGGATGTTGTAGGGTTTGTTCCGCTCTTTTTGCCTGAGTGGTTTACACACTATAGATTCATCTCCATTATCTTCCAAATAAGAGGGTAATGTTTTCAAGGTCAATGGTTTAGACATTCCTGAAGCTTCAGATGTGCAATCCACATACAAGGATTGTACATACATGTTCATATCAGGAGGTAGATTGTCCAACCAAACTTCCTATATAGGGGCTGACTTCAAAGTTAGGCTCCCATCATTAATCTCTCTAACTTTTTTCCATAAGTGTCTTGGCCAGTCTTCTTCCACGAATGGAATTCCGTCTAAGGCATCTTTGTTGTCTGGCACTATAAGTTCTGGCTCTTTTATTTCAAGATGGATTTCTACTACCACTTTGAATTTTTCCTTATTGGTTCCTACCACAAGCTCCTCAGGTTTTGCCATACTTTCTAGCGTGGGTTTTTGTTTTTCCAGCATCTCTTGCGTGATTCTTACCAAATTTTAATAAGCTTCAAGCTTAGCTGCTTCCATGTCTGGAGAAGGATAGTTTTTCCATTTGTTTTCCATGTTTTGGTCTGCTTTAAATCCTGCTTGGTAAGCTTCCAAGGCTGCATTAATTGGCTCAAAAATTTTGTCTACCAAAATTGATCCTCCAGATTTCATGGTGGTTTCTTTAATTTCACTTCCAGTTTCTTTCACTTTTTCTTGGAATATCTTCTTTTCTTTCTCCTCAATTTTAGCCCTTGGTTTCTGTTTTCTCATCTCATACCTTTTGTTTCTGCTTCTCTTGGTCTTTTGTGTCAGGACACAGACAAGGCCAGACTAGACAAAAGCAGGGCCGGGCTAGGCGGTGTGGAACGGGGAGTCCAACTAGGGCAAATGGCCAGGGGCTAGCCTATATAATGGGTGGTTGGATGGTGGACTCTCAGACCCTAGTTTCCCTTGTCTTACACCAGCTAGCCTATATAATGGGTGGTTGGGTGGTGGACTCTCAGACCCTAGTTTCCCTTGTCTTACACCAGTTGCCCTAGTTGGACTCCCCGTTCCACATCGCCTAGCCCGGCACTGCCCTTGTCTAGTCCAGCCTTGCCATTGTCCTGACATTACTCCCCCCTTAAGAAGAGTTTTCGTCCTTGAAAACAAAAGTGGAGAACTTCTTGTTAAGAACACTAATGTTTTCCTGTAATGGAAATGGCCTATGAACTTAGAGAATAGCGGAATTAAAAGAATTAGGGTGAGCAACTTTGAGAGCATAGAGGGTGAACTTAATTGGTAGTAGCAACTTAATCATAACACTTAATTAACTAGGCATGAGCAGTACTTTTGCAAGAGAGAGAGTTTAGAGAATATGACAACAGTTGAGGACCAGATTTATGTGGAGCCGAACCCCCCTCCAAAAGGCATTTGTATTATAGATTTTATCATTAAGAGAGTATCTTGCTTATCACACACATTAGAGTGTTTGTGAGTGTGTGTGGGTCAGTATACCCCCTAAGCAACCCCCTAGCTTGCTTGGGTCGACCCCCCCCTTGTAGCTCATGCTTGAAGCTCATTAGACCCCTCCAGGCCTAGCCAATCACAAGCAGGAGGCCTTACAAGCCGCAAGGGTAGCCTTAGGACAAGTGTCCCCCTTTCTCCTTTGAGGACTTGATAAATTCAAAATCAATTACTTAAATCTCTTAAATTATCACTGGACCCCTTGGATGACCAACCAATAGGCTTCAGGAACACCATGAGGGAAACATGAGGAGGAACTTGACAAGTGTACCTTTTGCTTTCTTTGTGCCATGCATGCCTTGTGTGAGTGTGTGGGTGTTCTCTCTCATCCCCCCTCATGTAGGGCTCGCCCCCTCCTTGTAGGGATTGAATATTTGACTTTTTGACACCTCAACCTCTCATGCATAGGCCCAGTTCCCACCACAAGCTTGGTCCTTAAGCACTTTAAGCTTGGGCTAGGTTCTCACCTCAAGTACAGCCCTAGCATCTCAAGCATGTCAAGCACCTCAAGCATCTCAATCATCAAGAACCTCACGCATCTCAAGCACCTCAAGCACCTTAGTCATCAAGCAGGACAAGCACCTCAAGCTGGGACAGGTTCCCGCCTCAAGCTCTCAACCCTAGCTTACCTAAGGTCAAAGGACTTTTACACACATTATTGGAGGTATTCAATGAAGCTAACCCTAAGGTCTTATGCTCCATTGGCTAGCCTTGCTCTTTGATAGACCATCTCTCATTTGGGCCCCTTTTTTTATTGGCCTTGTGTTGAGATAGATCTATAAGCACATCTCAATATCTTAACCCTTGTTCCCCTTTATTCTCCCACATTAAGTCATCAATTTAATATGAGAAAATCATATGGGTTGGTTAGATATTAGTTTTTATGACATTACCTCTCTCTTGAAATCATAGTCGTCCTCGACTATGAGGTAGAGATGGGAAAGTCTCACCCATTAGTCCATCGGTCTTAGCGGGTAGAGGATCCATTTTGGCCCTACGACATCATTCCAGAGTGGATGACTAATCCACTTGGTGCTTGAGAGACATTTTCTGTTGCAAGCATGTCTGCTCTTTTTAGTCTATATCATACTTCCAAAGTAGAGTGAAAAATTCTACTTGGTGTTGGGAGACGTAGTCACCACAAACATGATCCTAAGTATGCATACTTCTTAAAATTTGTGCACAAAATATAAAAAGAGAGTCTTATAAGACAAAAACATGGATCATTTAAAATGCATTTCTTTTACATTTTCTTACTCTTCTGTGTCATTGTAAGCATCATGAACAAGGTTCATATTATCCTTAAGCTATGTTCCTTGCATGCATTTAGCATCTTTGAAAGGATAATTCTTAACTCAAATAAGATACTGTCAGTAATCTTACCATTTCTTAATACCTCGTGTTCCTGTTGAAGGATGAACTTGGGTTGGAGCTCCTTTGCTTCATCCTTGATCTCTGGTGGGTCTTCATTTATAGCCTTTATTGGTGGCTCTCCTTAATAAGGCTTGAATAGGCTCTCATGAAAAATGATATATATGAGCCAATAGTTGGGCAACTTTAATTGATAAGCCATCTTGTGGATGGGCTTGAAAATTCAGAAGGGGCCATAGTATCTTTGTGTTGAGCTAGCATAATACCTTTAATGGCCCGTAGGATTCTTGTGTGAAATTTGCCTTAGATGAGCCTTGGGGAAGTTAGTAAGACCCAACTTGTTTTCTTTTTCTTTAAAGGATAAGGCTCTTTTGTGCCTAATGGCAGGAGCCTCTTTTGCCTAGCTAATAGATGGATATATCCTGTTTAATCTTCTAAAAATGTTCATTTTGATCTCGGCTATACTCCTTTGCAATGAAGATCTTTCCATGTACCTTAAGCTACAAGGGACTTTTGGATCTTCCGTCTTTAGCCTTGAAAGGTACTTCCCCCTTAGAAGTATGTTCATGTTATTAGAGCATATTGTTGTTAGGGTAAGTACTTCTCCCATTTTGAGCATTGATCTACTTCGAATCACAGGCTTTTAGTAGATCAAGGATCATTAGTTTTGTGATTTTCCTTTTGGCCATCCGTTGGAATAGTAGGCCGACATAAGAGGGTTACTCTAGTTCTGATAGAGACTCTATCAGAAATTAGTGGTCATGGTAGGATTTCTATCTGGCACAATTAGATGTTGGCAAGCCATGGTCCTTCTATTATACTTCATCTTTTGGTATACCATACATTTTGAAACATACTCTTGTATGTTCTCATTTCTTGGTAAGCCAATACAAGTATGCTTTTACTCCTAGCAGAGTAAATTCGAATTCCTCTTTGCCCCGCATATGGGAGGAGCATGGGAAGTGAGGAAGATATAGCCTATTGAGGTATTGAAGATAACCATCCTCTTACGTGAGTGGTTCTTTTTCTTCCATTTGTAAAGGCTATTATCATATCCCTAAAGCCTGGGTTAGAAGCATATTTAACTATCATAAAACATAGCTCATTGTAAGTTGCTATTGATACCATATCTACCCTTGGCCACCGGGAAAGTGCATTGGCTACATGATTGTGCTTACCAACAATGTGAGCAATGTAAAACTTAAATTCCAAAAAGAAATTTGCCCACCTCATTTGATTGTCAGAGAGCTTGGTTTGTATCATGGATGGAGTCCGCAAGAGGTACTTCCATGTGTCAACGGCATGTAAAACAGCTCGTAGTTCCTTTTGTATATGTCCAACATTTGCTCATTGGATTTGAGTCTTTGAATCTTGTATTCTATGGTATTCCCTTCTTGAAGCAAAGTTTTGCTCGAAGGAAATCATCTAGTCAAAAGTATTTTTCTCTCTTTGCAGTCCATGTATACTTAACGTTGTTTTTTTTTTGTTAAGTCATGTATTAGACCTGCTATAAGCATGAATTTTTCCTATGAAGCATCTCTAGTATGCACTCATACCTTTAGAGCTTCACAACTCATGTAGAGTCCTTCGATTAGGCCATCTTTTTATTATCTCTACCTTTTGTGGATCCATACAAATACCACCTTTAGAGATAATGTGACCTAATTATTGAATCTCTTGAAAAATTCACTTTTCTTTTGCTTAGAAGAAAGACTAATCTCTCTTGAAACTTACCAGCTCATGCTATTTCCTTTTGAACTCCTCTTGTGGAGCTTATAAAGCTCAATAAGGAGGCTTATTAGGCAGTGAGCTTCGTGGTAAAATCTCCATTGCATGGTCATTGTCCCCTCATTGTGGAGATAGCTCATGGGGGTATCAATAAAAACATTTTGGAATCCATTTAGGAATTTAGACAATTCTAATTCCTCTTGATTCCTGTCTTTTTTATTGTTACTTGTTTGAAACATTAAATTCATTTACATACTTTCTAACAAAAATCATGTATATGAAAATATAGATTTTTACTAACTTGTGAAAAGCATGCATATTTACAAGGGATAGGATGCTACCTGACTCATAAACATGTATGTACATATCTCCTAGCATAGGAAAAATAAAAGCCTTTTGCTATGAGCATCCTCTTTGGGAGTTTCCAGCATAGAAACTCAAGGCGGCTCATTGCATGCATTTCTTTGGGGACAAGCACGATAGACATGCCCTTGCTGTCCACACTTGTAGCATTTGTTATCCTTACGATAACACTCTAGCTCTATTGGAGAGAGTCTATTCTTACCTTTGTAGACTCCTTTCTCCTTATCTTTGTTATCGATGTTGCTAGAGTTGCCTTTGGAGGAAGTTTGAGCATTATTACTCCCTCTAGGCTCATTTTGATCCTTCACTTCCATGGGCTTAGAGTTTCTCTTAACCCCTTGTTGGAAATTCATTTGAGAGGCGACCATAGTATGGTGTATGACCGCCGATATGGTATTAAGCCTTTGTGAGTTAATATACTCGGCCATCTCTTCAGAAAGACCCGAACAGAGTTGTTGCTTTTGCTCCCCAAAGTCTACCTTTTTGTAGACCTTGGCTTTGATAAGTAAATCCCAAAACGTATCTACATACTTCTGGATAGACTCGTAGGGAGAGAGTTTCAAGCTCTTCCATTCCATGAGGACATTGTCTTTAGTGTTGCTTGCCAGAATTTGTTTCATGATGGAGGCTCTTACGGCCTTCCATGTCCTTGGAGCTTTTATTTGGGCTCGTAGGCTAGCCCACCATTGACGAGCAGAGATCTGGAAATGCATAGATACCTGACGCAGTTTAGAGGACTCCATGAAGCCCTCTTCACCAAAGGCCACATCAAACTGTTGGATGAAGGCCAAGATCTTGTCCGTAGCACCAAAGGTTCCATCATAGGTAAGGAAAGTGGTGTCCTTTCCTCCCTCCTTGAACTTCTTCAGCTTCTTGGACCTTCTCCATACCAGATAGGACTTGCGATGGCCTTTCCTATTGGGCTCTTTGAGAGAAAATACGCTACCTTCATTGGGATATGAGGAAGGTGATGAAGATGGAGAAGAGGGTGACCTCTTTCTCTCCTTTTCCTTCTTTTGGTACCTCTCTTCCTTTTTGTGATAACAAGGAGGAGGACTTTGCGGTGATCTTTCCCTCTTGGGGGGAGTTGGAGATCGTTGAGGTTGCCGTCTTCTTGGAGCCACATCTTTGGAAGTATTGGGAGACTCACTTCTTTCTCCTTCCCTTGGTGAAGGCTCTATAGTAGAGACTTCACCCCTATTCTTGGATGGAGGTAAGCCCGCTAGTAATCGTTTAAGCATTCGTATGGGTTCTCCTCTTTTCTCACCGTAGAGAGCCCTCTCTTGGAAATCTCTCAAAGAGACTTCTCAGGTGCTCTCTCCTTTGGGGGAGTTTGGAGAATCCCATAACTATGAAATTGCTGGAAAACTTCACCTTGTAGGGCTGGGTTTCCCATAGCTTGTTGCAGCTTAGAAATAAGACAATTGATAAACATGGGAGCATCATCATTAGCACCTTCATGTGCAAAATCAAAGTTATCAATGTTCGTTCTACTCTCTTGATTATTTTCAGCCATGTTAACAAAATTTATGTATGTAGTTAGTGTATGCTTTGGCAATTAAAAACCTTAGTTGCCACTCCTCTTACCCTTTGAAAATCGGCTCTTAAGTATCTACACCCATGGCTCAAAGTGGTTAATTATAGAGAGTAGAGGAGTAGGTCTAACATAGCAGAGTTGCCAGGGGTTATCTTCATTCAGACTTCTTATGGCTCAATAATGGTAAAGCCATAGGCAAGTCTAAAAAGACTCCATTATTAAGTCCAAAGCTCGCGAGGTGTGCACCATATCCCACATAGTGGGCTCAACAAAACCGATAATAGATCCCAATTCCACTTACCCTAATATAATTAACAACATCAACCATTTATAGGCTACTTAAGGACCTCTCTTCTTAAGCAACAAAAGAGAAACCAAATGCTCTGATACCAATGTAATGGAAATGGCCTATGAACTTAGAGAATAGCAAAATTAAAAGAATTAGAGTGAGCAACTTTGAGAGCATAGAGGGTGAACTTAATTGGTAGTAGCAACTTAATCATAACACTTAACTAACTAGGCATGAGTAGTACTTTTGCAAGAGAGAGAGTTTAGAGAATATGACAACAATTGAGGACCGGATTTATGTGGAGCCGGTCTCCCTTCCAAAAGGCATTTGTATTATAGATTCTCTCATTAAGAGAGACTTGGTACAATACAATCTTTGTGTTCCTTGAGACCTCTTTGGCAGTATGAAGATGGAAGCTTCATACACCAAGATTTTTCATAATATAAACAATCAATCTTAGCTTGAAAACAATCAAGAACTTGTGAACATCATTAGTCTTTGTGTTCCCTAAATCATTTGAGTGCATGAAGATGTATACTTTTATGCATTAACTTGTGCCTAAAGCAACAATTAATCTACCTTGCAATACAATTAATCTACTTGCATTAAGTAACTAAACTACTTGCAATAAACCATTAGCCTTCTTGCAATAAGCATATCATGCACTTTTTAGAAAGCATTAACTATCCCAAGGCTCGGTCCCAAGACCTCAAACACCTTCAAAGGTGGAGAGAGCTAGCAGGGAATGAGGGTAGGGAAGAGGAAGAAGAAGTATTCCATATGAAAAAGAAATAATTCCTCACTTATCATCACTCTTCTTGCTTAGCATACATAATAGCATAGTAATGAAGATGGAGAAGATGGAAAGCTTAACCATTGAAGCATAGCTCTTGGTTGGATTTGCATTCCATAGCCAAGAGTGTTGGTGTGGGTTCTCAACTTCTCAAAGAGCTTGGAGAAGGAGATGGAGCTCTTGCACCTTGCTTAGCACACACATTAGAGTGTTTGTGAGTGTGTGTGGGTGAGTATACCCCCTAAGCAACCCCCTAGCTTGCTTGGGTTGACCCCCCTTGTAGCTAATGCTTGAAGCTCATTGGACCCCTCCAGGCCTAGCCAATCACAAGAAGCAAGGGTAGCCTTAGGACAAGTGTCCCCCTTTCTCCTATGAGAGAGAGGACTTGATAAATTCAAAATCAATTAATTAAATCTCCTAAATTATCATTGGACCCCTTGGATGACCAACCAATAGGCTTCAGGCACACCATGAGGAAAACATGAGGAGGAACTTGACAAGTGCCCCTTTTGCTTTCTTTGTGCCATGCATGCCTTGTGTGAGTGTGTGGGTGTTCTCTCTCATCCCCCCTCATGTAGGGCTCACCCCCTCCTTGTAGGGATTGAATATTTGAATTTTTGACACCTCAACCCCTCATGCATAGGCCCAGTTCCCACCACAAGCTTGGTCCTTAAGCACTTTAAGCTTGGGCTGGGTTCTCACCTCAAGTACAGCCCTAGCATCTCAAGCATGTCAAGCACCTCAAGCATCTCAATCATCAAGAACCTCACGCATCTCAAGAACCTCAATCATCAAGCACCTCAAGCACCTCAGTCATCAAGCAAGACAAGCACCTCGAGCTGGGTCGGGTTCCCGCCTCAAGCTCAGCCCTAGCTTACCTAAGGTCAAAGTACTTTTACACACATTATTGGAGGTCTTCAATGAAGCTAACCCTAAGGTCTTATTCTCCATTGATTAGCCTTGCTCTTTGATAGACCATCTCTCATTTGGGCCCCTTTTTTTATTGGCCTTGTGTTGAGATAGATCTATAAGCACATCTCAATATCTTAACCCTTGTTCCCATTTATTCTCCCACATTAAGTGATCAATTTAATATGAGAAAATCATATGGGTTGGTTAGATATTAGTTTTTATGACATTTTCGAAGTGGCATCCCTCATGTATCTAGCCGTTTGGTTGCTCGAAACACGGTTCTGCAAGAGGTTCAATGAAACCAAGAGTAGCATCTTGATTTTTCCATTGTTGTCCATTTGCAACCATTTAGTGTGTAGACTCCATTTAGAACGCACATGAGCATGCTAAACGAGTTATCATGACAAAGATGTACTTGAAAGAGTACCGCTTTATACTTTCTCTGAAAGTAACTTGCTGACCTAAATCATCAGCCAAGTGTAAGTGCTTGACTTGTTCTCAAATTTCATCAGTAAACAACCCCACTATAACTAGTGTTCAAGGTTGAGAACTTGATTTAAACATGAAGAGACTACACCTAATCGCAAACATGCTTCAACTGGTGGTAAGAAAACTCCAAGTAGATTGATAAATGCTTACTAATTGGATCAGTGGTGCTAAGGTACGCACTTGCATATCCTTTAGCACAATATTATACTTTGTAATCTGCATATCCCCTTGGGCAAGTGACAGTACTGAAGTGTGTTTCCCCCATGGTTTACAGCCAGTCATTCTAGATGGCTAGTAAACAGGGATCACAATATCGTACCACATTGCTGAGAAATCAACAGTTGGCTGAATAACCATCGTGGTTAACGTGGAAGATCCACAAACACCCAAACCAAGCCATGACCTCTATTGGTGATTGGTAGACCGAAAAGTAAACTCATTTAGATACTGCACAGAGAGTGCAAAATACTTCATAAGCAACAATTTGAGGAATATGCATGTCGTTCCAAATCAGCCTTTGCTAAACACTAGGGCCCATAACACCTAGTGTGTATGCATCTAGCAAAAAACAGATCCGAACCTGTATATCCATGGTGATCCTTGCCAATACTTATGGCAAATGTGATGCGCCTAGCACACATTAAAAAGGAATGTAAATAGTTCTGAAAAGAAAGTAAATACTTTCAATTGCAATCTCTTGCAAGCCTTGCTGAAATGTCTGAATCACAATAGAAGGTGAAACATTAATCACTTCTTCGTACAGACAATGAAACTTTTTCATTAACAACTTATAGCCTTGCTATATGTATAAACAACTATCTATAATGTTGTTTAGAAATACTTGTAGCTGAACAAGTCATTCTAAGTATCCGACAATTTTTGGCCACTAAAATTGCTCCTGATACGTCGTGCTAAAAAATGGTCGAGAAAGCAGATTTGACCAGCACGTAGGGACTTTGTCGTGACACATATTTGAAGTAGGGGGCGTCAGTGTCTTCCCAGAGACTCATATTCGCCACATGTAGAATATGTCTCAACTAAGGATGTCTGAAAAAAGAACATCCTTCAAGTACAAGATGTACTTGTGTGTGGAGGCAACTCTAAATACTCTGCGAGCGACAAGAGTGAGAGGGACCCTCATTCTTTGCTCCACACTGGCTAAACCAAACTCCTTGAGTTCCTAGACCATGTTGTATCCCATGTGACAACATGTGCCAAATCGAATCCTACAAGTGGATTCATAACATCATAATGTACTTTGGACACTACGGCCCAAAATACTTGTTTCGACATGCCCTTGGCATGGCCCTGGGGATTGAATTGAAATGTCAGTTACCTATATTCAAATGCACACGAGTACATTCCCCCCCTATGAAAAAACCAAGCAACATTGCACTAGAAACCCTGGGTGTTGCCTTCGCAATCCAAACCCGTTGGGTAGAATCTACGTAGTCAAACCCCTTGGTAAGACCCTTTGTAGAAATTGCTCAACTAGCAGGTAATGGTAACCAACCTAGTTAATCGTGTACAGAATGATGAGAATCAACTTGAAAAGTTGAATTTTTTTGCTACCGCGTGGTAGATTGTAAAATTCTTTCCTTAAAAGTATAAAAGATCATATTGTGATCTTGAATGCGTATGGGGTGATTTAGTAAGCACTCGCTGGGTCATACCCCAAAACTGTGATGCCATAGACACTCATAGTGCTATAGAGAGATCAAGAAATCCACACAAGTGAGATGCCTAGCCCATATCAACATCCATGCTATCTCAATTGTTTGCTGCCTCTAAACTCCATGGTATAGATCAGCTGATGTAAGTGCAAGAGTATCAAAAACTCAACTTGAGCATCGCCCTAGAAACATATAGTGCAGAAATGACACCCTAATCCTCCAAAATGACAAGACTCTTGCTCGTCCATTAACGTCAAGATGTTCAATGTGTACTCCACTGGGAAAATCTTTTCGATCCTAAGAACAATCACCAAGGAATGGCAATAGTTGGTTCTTACCCAAGATTTAACAATGGCTCATAGCCAGCCTGTGTGTGGTTCTGAGCTCTTACGGCAATTAGTGTTCAATCGATAAACCGATGAAAACTAATGTGAATGTCATCTTGGCCCATTTCTAGTTGAGAGTTAGAGCACCTTGGCTCATGTTGACTCCCAAACAAAACATGTATGAAAAGCTTCTTAGAAAGTTTTCATTATTCTTGAGAGAAATTTATAAAAGAAAAAGAGAGAGAAGAAGAGCATGCTGGGCTGAGGAACTTTCCTTAAATTTGTAGAGTGTGTGCCCAGAATGTGTGCTCTTAGATATCTTATGCCTGGATTGCAGCTTATCTGATAAGCATGCAACAATCTGCCTGTATACCACTCTCATCGAGAGAGGGAACAGAAAACCTAAGCCACAGCTTGACCCTCTTACCATGTATGGGGTCGTGACTTTAGAAAAATGACTTAATATGGCACTTTGCCTGTGAAATAAGTCAAAATTTTAGGTTCTTTTTAGTGTTGTTGTGTGTTGATAGCAACCAACAATCATAGTAATAATCCATCCTTAGTCTGTCCTTGACAGAGTTGCGAGTGTGATAGTGGAAGAGTGATGCATGAAGCGGTATAATTGAATCCATCACCCTAGCATGCCTTGCATGAAGAATTGGAAGCCCTTGCAGAGAGTGATCACCTCAACTGTGAGAACCACAACTATAAGTTCCTTGCACAGTGTAGACTGGTAGGGATTCTAAAGTGCCTTGCACAGTTTAGACTCGTAGGGATTCTGAAGTGCCTTGCACAGTCTAGACTGGTAGGGATGTTGTGAGCTAATATTCCCTATTGTGCCAGTTCTCCGAATCCCTGTTTCCTATAAAATTGCCAAAGCACTTTGCTTTGCACAATGACAGTAATTGCCAAGTAAAGTTTAAATAGGAAAAAACAAAAAAAAAAAACTTAAACTTGGCTAACCTAGTCGTTGTTGGTGCAACTAGTTGTCATGAAATTTGGAAGGAAAAACTCGTTCCAAAACGGCTTATAGCCATATCTGCACAGACTCCATTGTATATCCTATACACATGTCTGGTACATAATGAAATAACCTGATTGGCTTGATTACGTCCTTGAGATATACATAAATAATGTCCTTGACATATATGTAGTTATGGAGCCCTTCTTCTGGAGTCCTTGCTTCCCCCAAGTTAGAGACCATGCCCGGTCTTGCCCTTACTCGCTAGGTAACTTTGCCTTGTTGGAGCCTTGTTCCGTTGTGAAAACATGATGGAAGCACCATCGTGCAGCTTATGATGGTGGTATATCAAAAGTAGTTCCCACCACTTTGTGGCTTTGTCGAGAAAAATGCCGTACCCAAGGCATATAAATATTTACCTTAAGGGCACAAAGAACGCGTAAATGAAGAAAATAAAAAATAAAAATAATTAGTCGGCCATGCCAACATCTGTACCATACCCATTACAAGCATCATGTACTTTCCTTAATGCAATTGGATAACAGTACCAATTGGTAGCAACCTCGAGACCGTTTCATACGTTAAGCATTGCATGTACTTTCCTGAATGCAATTGGATAACAGTACCAATTGGTAGCAACCTCAAGATTGTTCCATATGTTAACCATTCGTGCATGGTTTTCCTGAAAACTTTAGTCAAATACAAAAATTGTAAACCTTATTGAGATGCGTGTCGCCCTTGCATGTCAAATTTAATCAATGGCATTTGGATGAATCTTCCAATCCTATGACAAGCTGGTCGTCTGTTATTTATGTGTAGATTGCTTCCCGAAACCGAGGAGCTTCCTTGCCACATGACTGCCATCCGAATTTTTTATTGCACGTGATTGACAACTTCTGAACACGAGCTTGATTCCATGGTCATGATGTCCTGATATCATGCCGATGGCTTTGCAAAGTGGCATTAGCCATCGACTTCATAATGTATTTGAGCTTGCCCTCCTTGCTTTGAAACCCTGCAGACTCGCCCTCCGTGCTCGACCTGGTAGGGATGGGCCCGTGGCACCCGCAACAACAAGATTTCTATTCGTGTCATTGCAAAACTGCAAGAGAGCCCGCGGGCCAACACCCCTAATTGTGGTGGTAAATTTAGGGCAATAAATTGTTTTGAAAAAAAATCAATCCTTCAATGGCGTGCTACCGCTCTGCACAGGGAGTACAAGCGACGGCCAGCAAGCTGTCGTGTGCCTCAGCCGTCGGCTACGAAACAGGGTTTTCTCCCCATCTCTAGGCGAACGTGCAGAGCCCATCTGCACTCCATTTGGTGAAGATGCCCTGCGCTTGCTGCTGCTTACCAAGCCCCTCTGCACACAAGCAATTTTGGCCTCCTCCAAGTAGCCTCTTACCAAGCCCCTCTACACACGAATTTCGGCCTCTTCCTCCGCTTATTTGTCAAGCCATGAACTTCGACCCCTTCTGCAGTTGAGGACGCATAGCATGCAGCATGCAAGCACGGTCTTCTCCTTTGTCTAGGCCTGAGAGAGAGAACACTCGTATGAGAGAAGAGAGTCCTTGCTCTCGCATGAGAGAAAGAGAGAGAGAAAAAGAGAGAGAGAGAGAGAGAGAGAGAGAGAGAGAGAGAGAAGCCATGTAAATCCCCTTCCCCTCCCTTCCATGGCTGCTCTCCCCTATGCTATGATACTAGTGTAAGACAAGGGAAACTAGGGTCTGAGAGTCCACCACCCAACAACCCATTATATAGGCTAGCCCCTGGCCATTTTCCCTAGTTGGACTCCCCGTTCCGCACAGCCTAGCCCGGCCCTGCCCTTGTCCAGTCTGGCCTTGCCGGTGTCCTGACATTTTGAGAGTAAAGTTTTGTATTCTCTGAATCATCAGAGAAGTTATGTTTATTTTTCTTAGCCTGGGCTCTGGTGATTACCTTGATTGGAACAATCGGTTCGCTCTAAGATGAGCTACTAGGTATCACTTGGACAACATTCACTACTATTTTACCCTTGTTTAAAGGATTTTTAGGAAAATCCTCTGGGAAGTGTCCTCCCTTTTTGCAACATTGTATGCAATAAGCTTCAACTGGCTTGAGGTTCTCGTCAAGCTCTGGGCATTCATTTTCCAATCATCATTTGCACCACAGTTATGACAGTTTCCAGATCTTGGCTTAATCATGGGTCTTACCATAGGAGGTATAACACCTTGATTAGCTACATAATACATTGGTGCAAGCTCTGGTGGATTATAAGTCATAGGTTCTTCCATTGGTGTTGGATGTGAATTATACCAATCTCCTTCTACCATTAGCGTAGATGGACTAGGCTCATCACAGGGTGTAACAGGCACTAGTGCTTGTTCATCTATGAATCCCACTGGATGCATGTACTTTACAGGCACTCCATTATGTCCTGGATATGGAGGTTATTGGTCCAACAAGGTTTGAGGTCTTTCCATACCCATCGGTGGTCTTTGAGCTGGGGCCATATTAGGCTGATATCTATATATAGGTTGTCCTTGTGGTCTCATAGGTACGTATTGAACATTCCCATCATATTTTGGTGAGTAATAGTACTCATTGGTCTCATGGTTGGTCCATTTACCCTTGATTGCACACCATTCCTGCGGCCTAATTGGTTGTCTCTATTGAGGGATCCCTTGTCCTGGTCCCCTCACATGTGATTTTTGCATGTTATTCATCATGTCATTCATCCTTTTGAGCATGTCTTCTATGGCTGAAAGCAGTGTTGCAGTAGCCGTTCCCACTTGTGCTGGTTTGGTGGATGTTGTTTTCTCGCTTTGGTTATCCTTAGGGACATCTTCTTCGTTGAAAATATCACAATTATCTCCTAAGTCAATAGCATCTGACACACACTCTTCTAAGTTCGTATGCTACTTGCTATATAGTATAGCATGAATTTCTTTGTTTAGCAGTCCCTCTAAAAACAATGATACTAGTCTTTCTTCTGCAGGTATCTCAAGCTTTGAGCATCTTGCAATGTATTGCTTCATTGGAGTTGCACAATCCCTAACAGATTTACCTTGTTTCTGTTTAAAGCTATAGATTTGAGCTACCATGTTGTGTTTGATCCCCGTTTTGGAACAAGCAACTACA
The DNA here is from genome assembly GCF_014529385.1 of Adiantum capillus-veneris. Taxonomy (NCBI): domain Eukaryota; kingdom Viridiplantae; phylum Streptophyta; class Polypodiopsida; order Polypodiales; family Pteridaceae; genus Adiantum; species Adiantum capillus-veneris. The sequence continues at coordinate 69,064,485 of NC_140938.1, read as the reverse complement.
AATCCTTGAGCTAATGTGTTTAAGTCCATGATTGACCTTAGTGGAAGAATGTTTTGAAACCATGTCAATGATTTTCCTTCTAATGTCATTCCAAACCCCTCGAATTGAGTATGGAAATCAAATATGTGTTCTGCTCTTAGCACTTGCTTAAAGCTTGCTAAGAGGTCATATGGATCCCCAGATCCACTGTATTTTTTGACCCATTTCTAAAAATCAACTGGTCTGACATGTCTATTTGGTTCAACTCCCGGTCTCCTCACAGTTGGTCCCATTCCGAGTTCTTCAAACCAGTCTGTTGGAAATAGTGACTCATGTAGCCCTGGACTGGATTTAGTGTCACCCGATTTTCTTCATGATGAGGTGGTTTTTGATTTCTTAACATTACTCTTAGATGATCCCTCACGGTGTTCATCTCTTGGAATAATTTCTGGTCCTTGGCCCAATATCCAATACCTTATGGAGTACCCTTGGTATTTGGTTTGTTCCACCTCCTCAGGAGTCATCATAACAAAGTTGTTGTTATAACAATCCCTAAACAGGTAGGTTGGTAGATCTGTTGAACCCTTATCTTGAAGATATAGATGATCTTCATGGGTGTTAGTTGTCCTGATTTGGCATGTGAAGTCCATAGGAGAACTTTTACATTTCTATCTTGATCTTGAAGATATAGATGATCTTCATGGGTGTTAGTTGTCCTGATTTAGAATGTGAAGTCCATAAGAGAACTTTTACATTTCTATCCTCCCAACAATAGACTTCGATCCTAGGATATTCGTACTAAGCCGTTTCAAAGGCTTCAAATCAACTTAATCATATCCCTTGAATTCTAAAGTAGGTGGTCCTTCTTTTGCTACCATATCTGAAATTACGGTATTTACTTCTAACCCCCTTTTGTCTATCATGTCAGGGTTTTCAACTTGTAAATACTGAGTTTCGTTTCTATCCATGTACATTTTTCCTTGTTTGTTTGCCATGATCTCCTCTTCAAACTCAATACCATGGTCATAAATGCGAATAGAATACTCTTCATTAGGATCCAGGTAAACTTGAGCTCCATGGCGATTAGTCTTATAAAAAGAGAGTGTATGCTTATAGCGCACTATCGTTCCGGTTTTTTAGTGAGTCAAATAGGAAGACATTTTAGATGTTGAATCAGAAAAAGTGTCTGAAACTTCCTCAAGGATAGTGTGCAAGGGATTTCCTTGATTCACACTTTCTTTGGTGGATACTCTATTGGATGTTTCTCCAATATGCCTTGGTTTCCTAGTATACAACTAGATCTAAGGTTCATATAGGATTATGAAGCCCTGGATAGAGTACTTACCGTCGAATTGAATTGTTGTCAATTTCTTCCACTTGACTTGATTGCAACTTCCATCAAGCTGTCGATTCCTTGTTTGCAACCTGTTTCCTGTATCAATTTTAATCAAGTTAGCTATTCTTTCACAAAGAATGTATAGTTTTTGCTAACTATTGAGACTGGTCTATGTGTATCACTTCAATTTGAGCTAAGTGAGTCGGCAGTTGAGACTTTCAAATTCTACTTTTGCAAAAATCAAAGGATTAGTCTGCAACCTAGAAACTGAGTGAGCATGTACCACTTTGAATCCGATTAACCCAAACTTGCCCGGTGGCCTTGTATTATGTTGGTCTAACACTGTACAAGTTCAAAAGTCAAAAATGGTGTCTCTCTGTAGTAGTAGTAAATAATTGTGATTATTTACTTTTCTCAGTTTTTTTTTCACTTTTTGGCTTGATTTGCCAAGTATACAACCTGTTAAGGTTCCTACACAATTTTCACTAAGTTTGGATAAAATTTGTTCAAATGGTCATCAGTTTTGTGTCTGCAGACTCAGTTTTCAAGAATCTGGTTTAAGTCTCACTTTTGTGATCCAGATTTCACCAAAATTGATTTGTGTGGTCTACTTGATATGCTTGACCTTGTGGTATACTCAAATGTGCAAGACTATTAGTTTTTGTAGCAGATGTAAATAATCGTGATTATTTACTCCTACTATATTTTTACAAGTTTTTGTCCCAATATTGACAGAGATCTGTTAAACATCTCAACTTAAGCTCCCTAGCCAAGTTTCATCAAGTTTAGGCAAAATTTGTTCAAATGGTCATCAGTTTTGTGTCCGCAGACTGTCTTTGCAAATTTGGTCACAATTTTCATTTCAATGATCCAAATCTTACCAAATTTGATTTGTGGGCTTAATACAACATGGTAAGGCTAGTGGTATGCTAACTTGGTCAAAAAAGTTGAAAAATGGGGCAGATGTAAATAATCGTGATTATTTACTTCTGACAAATTTTTGCATCTTTTTTGTCAATTGAGTATGTACACATGTCTATCACATCAACATAAGCCTATGAATCAAGTTTCATTGAGTTTGAACAAAAATTTTCCCAATTTACACTCAAGTTCTCAAAAGTCAGTATAGACTTTAGTTTTTACCCAGTTTTTTGTCAATTTGGTGATCCAAATTCTATGGTCCTTTACAAAAGCTGTTTGTACACATGCATAGAGTCATTGGTATCAACCTTGGTTAGTTTTGAGCTGAAAGTAAATAATCATGATTATTTACTTGAGGCCCAAAATGAATACTTTTTTGAAATTTTTCACTGGACAGTCTTTTCATGAGCTATTTTAAGCCTCTGAGTCAAGTCAAAACTTAATTTAGCCTAAAATGTCAAGAAAAAGTAAATAATTTGAGTTTTTGCAAACTCTTGAAATTTTTACCTCAATGTGTCCTTAAGCTTACCCACTGGTTCATACAACTTTTAAACCATACTCTCCAGTCGGATTGAGTGGTTGTCAGTCTTTCGTGCTATTTCTGGTCGTAGACCTGAAATTTTGCAACTTCACATAACAACTTGCAATTGATTCTTTCGGAGAGAGAAATGTTTCGAAATCCACCTCAGAGTCTACTTACCTACTCCTAGATTCTACTGCAATGGAGTTGTGGAAAGTGTCCACAAGCACTCGTTTTTTTATTTTTTATCATTTCTTGAGCATTGATCTTAAGACTTTTCTTGTCTATCAATCATTGTCAAAACCCTACTCTAATCCTACAATCCTACAATCCTAAAGGCACTCAGCAAGTACGATTACTTCCAAGCTACCTCTACATAGCAAAAGACGAAAATCTTAAGCTATGCGGTTTAAAAAGAAAGTTTTTAATCTAGAAAATCCTAGAGGTACTTAAAGGATAACTTCACAAGACACTCGTGTTTTCCCTAGTTTAGGTCTATTCATCCTCGGCAACGGTGCCAAATGTGGGACGGGTATCTAACCTCACTCCTATCTTATTGTTGCAGACATAGCGAGAACCACGAATATAATTGTCAATCCATGGGATGAAGCTGACTCGACTAGTGCCTAGAGGCTACAAGAGGTTGTCAATCTCTTGGAAACAACCAACAACTCGCATCTAACTCAAGCTACACTCAAGTGACTGAAATCACCAAAAGCCAATCGCTCATCGGTAAACAAATCACAGTCGTTACAGCATCAAATGACATCCACACGTAACGAAACTTCTAGGACATGTCTATAAGACCTAAGCATACCAAAATCCAATCGCTCATCGATAAACAAATCACATTTGTTACAGCATCAAATGACGTCCAAACGTAACGAAACTTCTAGGACATTTTTATAAGACTTAAGCACCCATGCTTATGGTCTCAATTCCCACTTTAGGTCAAGTGCAAAAATCGTAATTATTAACAGCAATGGATTTTTGACCTAGTCGTTTTCGACCTAGAATGCATCTAAATGCTTAGCAACGATGCCCCAACACCCCGCCTATACTTAGTTTTTGATTTAGAAGCTTAAATTCCTACTTATGATGAAATTAGGCCGCGGGTCTGCGACGCCAAAAGCTACATAATAATGTGAAGTGCTTACATCAATGCGTAGAGCTCTTACTTGCGGTTGCAACACAACAGACGCGACTACAACGTGACAACCGGGGAGGGAGTAGGAAGCACAAGAAGGAGAGAAGTGAGCACCGTTAGCTCACGTTGTGTTACATTAACCAAAAACTTAATAATAACTTACAAAAATTGGCTTTTATACCTTAGCCAAGGTTTTTGGTAGTCAAAACTAATAATCTAAGAGCTCTAACTAAAGACAGGTTGATACAATCTGGAAGCGCGAGAATGAGAGAAGTGAGCACCGTTAGCTCACTTTGTGTTTCATTATCCAAAACTTAATAATAACTTACAAAAATTGGCTTTTATACCTTAGCCAAGGTTTTTGGTGGTCAAAACTAATAATCTGGAGCTCTAACTAAAGATAGAGGTTGATACAATCTGGAAGCTTGTAGCCCCGGCTCATCGATTACAAAGTTTATCCAGAAAAAGGAGTTAGAATATTCTTGATTCATCAAAATAATAATTGTTTTTACAATGAGAGCTCCAAAAAATGGTATCCGGGTTAGCTTGCTGCTAACAGCAGTGCAAATCTCAAACATGCAGCTTGCAGTAGGACACATGCAAGACCTTGTTTTAAAACTCAGCTACCCTAAACCCTAAAAAACTACATCATTTATTTATGTATTGACATGCAGATCAAACAATGCTCAACTAATCTATATTAATAGTGTTGCATGCAAAAATGTTCAATCTACAATTTTCAACACAACATGCACAACTCACTTCTGCTCTTCGATGTAGACCTGTTGTCGTCGGCAAGGATAGAAGACCCTCCATGTTCAGATTGTGCAACTAAGAACTTTTCTTTCTTTCGTGAGTATTCCGTGTCCTCAGTTCTTCGAACGGCACACAGACCAGTGTGGTCTTGGTGTTGCAAGGAGACGTGAGCTTGGAGTTTCCCTTGGTAGGATTGTCTACTCTCTAAGGAGTGGACTTAGTAGCAGCAGCCCTCCGCAGGGACCTCATAGCAACCAGCAAAGGGGGCACGAAGAAGAGATCGGGATGAGCACAGAAAAGAGGACATCCACATAGCACAACTCAAAGCAGAGGAAGTTTGTGATGTGACAATAGGAAGGCCAATTGGCCTGTCAGTTCCAAGTGCAGAGGATATCTTTCTTGTACGCGAGAGAGAACGATTTGAAGTGGTTGTCCTTGCAATTATTACACCACACACACATGTTTTCTAGCAAAAGTAGCTCATAATATAAAAATTGGAAGTTTTCCCCCCAAAAAAATAAGAATATGACATCTTTTGTTTTATGTCCATAACAAAACAGTACCAACCAGGTGAATTCAAAATTGGTCTTTTTTTTGTACCACCAATATGTGCTTTCACCCTTCTATCACATTAGGGCCAAAAACGACTCAAAAAGGGCTGTTTGTTAATCTAAGTATTAAGGAATAGTCCAATAGTTATCTGACACGTATACAAAAGTATGGCACTCTTGTCTCCTCTATTGTGGGTTTTGGTGGTCCTATTTTGACGGAGAACCGCTAAATGTCTTGATCATAAGGCTGAAACTGCTATATTTGGGTGCTTTTGGCGAGAGAGCTCATTAAATTTGCGGCTCGAAGTAATGAAGTCTCGTCTTTTATTCTATTTTATATTTCACAAAAGCGTTGTCAAAAGATACGAAATCTATGTCAGAAGGCTCTCAAAACAAGGGCATTAAGGACAAACCACCTACTTTTTTCAAACGTATACCTTTCTCGCTCTCTCTCTAGTTTGTGAGAGGTTTAAGTCTTTCCGTCTATACTTTCTTTCTTCTTCTCTAATCTCTGAGTTTCCATGAAATCTTTTGCACGTCGCCCTTCACATAACATAACTTCTTGTGACTTTCATAACATTAGAGAGGGTGGTCTTTGGAAGCCCATATCTTTTCGTGTGAATGACTGGGTAACAATGTTTCCTTCATGCAAAGGTGTACACAGAGTGAAGAGAACTAAACGTGATAAAGTAAAAAACCATTGGAAAGGTCGTGTTCTTGCTTTCAAAGTGACCGACAATGGATGGCTAGCTAAGGTTCAACATGTGTACATGACCAAGGATATGGTGTTAGACTGGGAAGAACTTCCCACACTGCATTCTTACTGTAAGTACAAAAAAAACTATTTGATACAGTGAATTTTTCATTATCCCATTGTTTTTCTCATTTTTTGATTACATTCCAGATATATTTCCTTCAACAGCTATGGAATGGCAGCCAGTGGAGAGTCTAAGTGGGACGTTCAAAGCAATGCATAAAGGGATTGCAGATTCTATGTATGCTGACAAGCCACCTTCCTTTTACAAAACAATGGATTTGTTTGTCTATTTTGCAGAATACAAAGTTCCATCACAAGAAGGTGCATATGGAGAACTACATCAGTTATTCGTTCCCACCATAAGTTCACTTGACTGGGAAGCTCCTGATGCATGTACTATATCAAGATTCAAATCCAAGATCACAGAAGACATCCTTAAAGCTATGTCTCCGGGCAGGATATCAAGAAGGATTAAAGTTCAATGGTTCTTGCCTATACATGTCTTTGTGGCATGTTTCAAAACAATGGACTTGCAGAGGAAAAAGACGATATGGCTTAATAGAAGACTTTCTATGACTGAACTGGATAATGTACTTGGAGACGGATGGAGCACCAAAGAAACTTTCCATATTGGTGACAATATTAGTTGTAGAGTAAGCCCAAATTCTATGTCTATCTCATACCAACTATGTCGTCAATCATTAGTTCTGCGCTACGACTATAGGAGATGGAGAAGCAAATCAGGTAGCTGGGTTCCTCTCAACTCTGAGAAAAATTGTCCAGAGTTTGAACTAAAGGTCACAGTCCATCCACACACCAAGTATAGAAGCCTGATAGTAACAACAAATTGGAGACTAAATGATGTTAGAGAATCTCTTGAGTTTCTTGATGAAACATCTCCCGAGTATAGATTCAAAGTGGATGAAATTGTGGTGAGCACAAGGATGGAGAATTCAACCTCTTTCATCACATGCCTTCCCCCAAAAAGAGTTGTATTTGAGCCACTTGCAAGCACTTGAAAAAACAAGTTCAATATTGTAATCATTTTGCAAATATATCTATCTTTTCTCTACCTTATTGGTGAACATTACTTATGTTGTTTAAACTTACATGACATCATCATACACATTTAAGAATCGATAGTTGGTATTAAGTATCTGAAGTACAAAATTATGAATCACCAAAGGTATATATATGTTCATATGGACAAAATGAACAAAAGTGTACATAGCTTTTGTGGAGTAATCAATCATGAAACTCTACTTTTCTTTTTGCCTGAGAGGATTCTACATCCTCAGAGACCCTTTTTCTTTTGTGTTCAGAAGGGGGTGAAAGTTCAGGAGTGGATGGTGGTGGTGACTTGGCAGGGGTTGGTGCTTTGGGCTCCTGAGGACTGGCTGGCTTGGGTGACTTGGCAACCTTCCTCGGCAACATGAATGGTAGCTTGAAAGGTGAGCTAGGTACCTCCCCCTTACTATTCTTAAGTGTACGATGCTTTTGAACCTTGAATTTCAATGGTGAGTGGAATGGATGGGCCTTTGTATCTGCTCTTTTTTTTGCAGGGCTCTTCTTCTTGGTGGGACTCTTCCCCTTGGCAGGACTCTTCTTGGCATGGCTCTTCTTTGTAGGACTCTTCTTGTGATCCTTTTTCTTTGTATGGATCTTCTTTGCAGGACTTTTCTTCTTCTGATCCATTTTCTTTGCATCCAAACCTTTGGTGGCTCTACCTTTCTTTGGTGGCAAAGGAGATTCTGGATCTTTCCAAAACCATAGAAACAGCCTTCTCTCTCACCCATGTGATCCAAGACTCTGGATAGTCATGTAACTGAAAAAAATAGAAAAAGGAATTAAAGGACATGAGTACATACATACGTAAGACATCAAAATAAATACATGAGCCACACACTTACAGTGAGTGTAGTCGTCCGGCACCTTGGCTCAAGATATCTCCATGCATTGGCAAGCACCCTCCATCCACAAGATGTTGAGTCTGTCTGTAAAGGCACTTTTTTATTGTAGTACTTGAAAGCTTCTATATTGTAATCCTTATTTGTGGTACTCAGGTGACCAACAATAAGCTTGGAAGCACTGCAAGAATACATTGAATCAAAAAGCTACTAATAGAAAACAATGGGCCATCAAGCATAGATTATACTTCATACTTACAGTTTACTTCTCCCATGGATACTTGACAATGAATTCATAAATATAATATCTTTCTCCAAAAGATTGAAGATGATAAGACTCCAATGTCCTCTACAAAAAAAATAACAATTAGCTAAGAATACCACAAAATGTTAAAAATAACATGTAAGGAGTTAAGATTTACCCTTCAACATAGGGGTATAATATGTAATTGCACGTCAGCATGTTAAAATATTCAATTAAACTTGAAAGGATTCCTTGCTTGTTAAAAAGGTACTGTGTCACTAGAGGTCAAGTATGGAAATTTGCATAGCTAGAGCCTCTAGAAGATCCCTCATAAGACACCTGAAAAAGAAAATACAAGCCCCAATGAGCCCCTTGTGCCTACCTTGCACATGCACTAATAATTAGCAAAGGAGCAACACATACCCGAGACAGATAAAGAGCACACTATCACCAAGCTCAATGTTGGGATCTACAAGCATACTTGTGTCTTGAGGGAATATGTCCAAATACGCCTCATTATCTCCAAACAAGGAGACATCCACCACCATTTGGCCTGTAACTTTTTCATAAAGAAGAGAGTTGGATGCTCTTAAAATTTGTGCTTGCTCTTTAAGGATAGCATCCTCTGATATCATGTCTTGCTCCCTCTCAACCTCCTTTCCTGCTTTGATATCCTGGGCCTTTCTTGTCTCATACTCATGTGTAACATCCTCAATGACAACCCCAGAATCTTTCTGCTGCCTGGAAGGAGGGATGTTTAAAATTTGGAAGGCTCTAAGATCCTCACTAGGAATGAGCTCAAGAGCCTTATCAAGCTTGTACCTTAGCCTTGACACAAGCACAAAATCTTTGCTCATAAGTGTGACCCTGTTTTTAAATGCAGTTGCAATGTAGCTATCATTCATAAAGTCTATGAGAAAATCCTCAGCAGCTTCTTGAAGGCACATCACAGCTTGAGATTGCCACCTTATTGAGACAAAATTTTTGATATTCATCATGCCTACAAGTCTATCTGATATCTTTTTGACAACTCTCATGAAAGATAGCTTTGGAATCAGTAGGACACTTAAGTAGACTTTTGTGCTTTTCTTATTTCTCTTAAAGATTTCACCTGATAATTCAATCTTTTTCTAGCAGTGGGCCTCTGACGAGGTAGTGGAGGCGGTGGTTTCTCTGGATCAGTTGGGGCTTGATAGACCTTCCTTGCAGTCTGCTTAGTCCTCGCCATTTGGGTCACAAAACACCGCACGACGCGATAGATGTGTCACCCACAACCTGCAAGATGTACCTATCGCGCCGTATGTGAAGCAAATGATATTGGGGAGAAACCAACACGACGCGATAGAAGGGTGACCCACGCTCTGGAGTATGTCCTTATTGCGTCGTATGTGAGCTTCGGACCTTTCAAACAAATCAAGCAAGAAGACCTGCACGACGGGATAGAGGGCTCACCCACACTCTAGAACATGCCCGTATCACGTCGTATGTGAGCTCTGGACTTTTCCAATAAATCAAGCAAGAAGACCTGCACGACGCGATAAAGGGCTCATGCAGACTTTAGAACGTGCCCGTATCACGTCATATGTGAATCTTTGACCTTTCCAATAAATCAAGCAAGAAGACCTGCATGATGTGATAAAGGGCTCACCCAGACTTTAGAACATGCCCGTATCGCGTCGTATGTGAATCAGCTGATCTTAGCAATGGGAAGTGGACAAATGCATGACGCGATAGCTTGACCACCCACTGTCTAGGACTATCTCGTACCGCATCGTATTGGGCGAGGATGGGTAGCGCGGGTCAGTGGAAGAAAGAATGTAGAAAGTGCGGATGGGTCGATGGAAGTGTGGGTAGTTGAGGACGACACGACACGAATGTGAGGTATGGGGGAAAGTAAAGAATGAGCACGTGAGAGATCTTTATATACATCGATCGTCCGTACGACGACCGTTGTAAGCAGACCACATGGCACGTCTACATGGCTGACACCTGTCAATAACAGTCATATTTTGCACCCTATATAAAGCTTGGTCTCAAATTTTATGAGTGTTACACGTTTACTTGTCCCACACGACGCGAGATATTACTAGTATCCATCTACTAGTCCCCTCGTCCCGCACGAGGCGTCGGTACGCATTTGCAAACGCCGAGAGGAGCCTCTATCATGGTTCGGGCTTCTAGTTGGCAGCTACGCGTCGCTTTGGTGTCAGTCCCCTCGTCCCGCACGACACGCCGATACCCATTTGCAAACGCCGGGTGAAGCCTCTATCGGGTGGTTCGGGCTTCTCATTGGCAACTCTGACACGACGCAATCCGAGCAAGTTGCACATCTTGGAACCCACCCCTATCGCTTCGTGCTAGTGAGGTTCTGAGACCCAGTGCCGGGCTCTTTTCTCATCGTCTAACCCTCCCCGTTATGACTCTATATATCACTTTGAGCATATTTCTCGACCTTGTATCTAGTAGCTTCACCCTGGATCTAATAGCTTCACCTGTCGACTTTTCCTCTACCATGAATGAAGGTCGGGAGGAGATTTTGGAGGAGATTCCAAGTGAGAAACTATTGGTTGATGTGATGGATGGTGGTGACATGGAAGTGTACACCAAATCATATGAAATATTCAACACTGTGTTTGATCTTGCAGCTTTGTTAGACCATTTGAAGGACTTCTTGTCAGAAGAATTCAAAGAGTTTGAAGAGGCAGTTGAAGGCAAGTGTTTGGTTTTAGATGGCAAGACTTATTGCCATCTAACCAATATAACCAACTCAATTGAGAAAAGCAAAGTAACAAGGAGGTTTGGAAGACTTTCTAAGAAGACTTCCTTTGTTTGTCCACCTACCATTTCTTGTCAATTACATTTAAGCCTTGCAACCTTGTTCCAAAAGAAGTTGCTTGTCTTTTCTTTTTGTTCCTTAAAGTTGACATGCAAGGCAAAGCTGATGAAGTGAAAGATACAGATGAGTCAACAAATAAAAATGTTTCCACAGTTTTGCAGCTTGAGAAAAGTGAAATTCTAGAAGAGGAGGAAGTTGATGTTGCAGCTGAGGAGCAGGAGAGTGCAAATTTTGATGTGGCTCAATTTAGAGCTAGTACTGTCATTGATGAGCCAACAGATGAGGTAGAGGTATCTGAAGCTTCCCTTACTATTCCAAACCTTCCCTACTTCTATATCAATTGAAAAGAGTATATCCCTCTCCATCATATCCAGTGTCTACTTAATATGAGGGAGGGCTACTGTATTGCAACCATTTCTGAAGCTTCTGAGGTGGCCAAAGATTTTATTGACACAGAAGAAGAGTCAAAAGAGGAGTTTTTGGCACTTGATCTTCAGACATCCAATAAATATTTTTTGCCTGCTCTTGATGCACTTTCTCTATGCATGAGAAGAGTGGAAAAGGAAAAACCTTCCCTCAAAGATGAGGATTTTGAGAAGAGGCTTGTTGAGCTTGGCATCCAATCTTTTGGCAGATACTTTAAGCTGGACAAAAATTGGAAAGGAAGTTGACATAAGAGAGATGACCGGATCATGCAATCTCCTTCAAGAAAAAGTCATTGCCGAAGATGAGTTGCAAAAGGTGATCTCCCTTCTGAAATCTTTCTTTTTTTTCAAGTTTGTTTTAATTACTCATTGTCTTGTTTTGCATATTGAACTCCTTGACAAAGACAATTTTCTTGGGAGAGCTAAAGGCTCGAGGGGGAAAGCAATAGAGGGCTCTTCAAGAAGGGATGCCTCCTCTCTCATGCACTACATGCCTACATTGGATAGTGCCACCTTCTGTGCTTTTCACATGCATTATTCTGAAGATCCTGAGTTGCCAATGTTTGCACTGAAGATATTGTCACGGTTTTTAGGGTACGCTCCCCTTCAAATCAGTGCAAACAAGATCATGCTACTTGAGAGAGAAGCAACACTTCGAATATTTGGATATGCTGCAGGATTCAATGCCTCAAGAGTAGGATACTTTCTTGCTACTCTAGCTATGCAGCTGAGGAGACAAATGTCAACCTTCTTGGGGGCTATAAAAGAAGAAATTTTTTGAGATATAGGGGTGACATGCCTAGAGATATTAAAAAAATCAAAAATTGATGTAAATTTGACAACTTTATGCACCAAAATATCTTCTCTTTAGAAAGATTCAGTACAAAGTTTCAAAGTGAAGCATTAATCTCCATCTGTGGTTGAGCAGCATGGTTGTTTGATCTCATCCGTTGTAATTGCCTCCTATAGAACCAATTGAATAATTCCTTTAGTGCATTGCTCCTTCTTTGTCCCCCTTCCTTTCTTGTACATTTGAAAAAAGAAGTCCTCGCTTGATAGTGAGATTTTTCCATTCCCTGAGTATTCCATGTTGCAAGGGTCCTTGTTTTGCAAAATATGGTCCATGCAGGTACAGAATATGCTAAAAATAAAAAAAAAGTTAGTTGAACTCAATAGGATGCAAAGTAAAATACTATCCAGACTTTAGAAAGTAATCGAATACTCACCAAGTAATATGTGATGTCTTTTGCTCCCCAAGCATCTGTAATATCAGTTATTAAAAGCTTTATCGTCTTTTTAAAGTCATCTTCATAAGTAGCAGAGCTAACTTGTTGTCTCAAAACTTTCAAAAAATTGTCGAGCTTCTTCCACACTTCCATGCATTTGTTGGCTACATCTGGTCTACTTTTGACATTGGTTGTTATAACACAAAGATCCTTCCAGCAGTTCCACATAGCATCAACTTGTTTGTTGTCATGGTTACTCAAAAATCTTCTGGCTTTTGCTCCACCCATTGAAACATCTTGCAAAACATCACCGGTTCCTTTTGAAAGAGTGGGATCTTTTTTCAGATGCACTTGACCACCATGACAACCCATTTGAGAGAGCAAAGCCTCGCATTTTTCTATGCACTCATCTGCAAGTTTAGTTGGCTTAATAGAATATGCATAGTCAAGATGGAGTCGAAGCAATTTGTCCAAGATTCTAATCTCTGCATGCATTGTGCATATATGTACATTTTTTAAATCTATTGTTAGAATTGGATCCCAAATCATAGAAGACGATGGGTAGTCGATGACGTTCACATCCTTTTCCAACCTCGTGTTCTGCAAGCCATCCTTTTGTTCCAGTGCTTGCCATGCAATATAGGCATGGATACTTGGTATTGGCACCTCCACATACACCCAAACATGCACTTTAATGCTCATTGTAAGTATAGGGATGTTGTTTGCAAGGTTTGGCATCGCTTTAAAGGGGTATAGGATGCTGAAAAATGCTTGGATCAACTCTCTTAAGGTCCTTGTACGATCATACGAGCACATCTTTATACCATTCAAGAGAGTAGCTATCAATAATTGCTTTTCCTCCTTAGTCAGGTCTATGGAAATATATATCGGATTTGGTTCTTCTCTTGGTTTAGCTAGGTCAATGCACTTCAAAGTTTCAAGTCCATCATAAGATGCTTCCAGCTCTTTAAGTTCTCTCATTGGCTGCTGAACTACAATCCTTTTGCCTTGTATCATGTACTTTTTATAGTGAGAGTGTACGTCAAATTTGTCGGTGTCATACCCTTTTCACTTTCCATCTTTGTGGTCCAAACCTCTTTTAAGGTTTGCATTAGCTCTTCGTATTCACATTTTTTCCCAGTTCTAGATAATTTTTTATGATATTTCAGTTGTGTCTTTGGTTTTCTCTTTGATTTGTTTCTTTGGATTAATCTTTGTAGAAATTGGTTTCACAGGTTTTTGTGTAATTTTATCCCTGACACATTCATTTGCTCCCACCAGCATCAAATATTGTGTTTTGCTCATCAATTGAGGCATATATTTTTTTCTCGCATTTTTTTTTATGTACTTGTTTAGCTTGATACCTGTGGTGTCCTCTTGCTTTCTATTTGGGGAAATCATAGAAGAACACCTCATGCAAGTTCGGTTTTGTCTCATGTTTTGAGCTATTTGATAGATCATCCTTAGCTTCAACCTCTAATTCATCATCGTGCAAGTCTTGGAAATATGCATCACTTTTGTCATTCATATCTCGAATAGAAACCTCATCTGCTATGCATTTGCAATCACTCATTTCTTGAGTTTTTGTCTCTTCACTGTTAATTCCAAGATAAAACTCACCATCCGAAAGGGCATTATGTCAAAACTCTCATCTTCACAAAATTGAGTTGATGTTAGCTCGTTCATGCACACATTTAGAGTAGCCAGTATTTGGTCACATCTGAAAGGTTCAAACAAGTCTTTAAAAAAAGATTCTTGAACGTAGCTCTTATCCTCCACTGATCTCCATTAGGAAATTTTGGAGGTCATTTGGAGGGACTTTTAAGAAAAAGAATTTTTGGCATTCCCTCTTTAGAAAATAGGTGAGGTAAAAGAAAAGGTGTCCTCAATACAACCGTTCAAACAGGGTACTTCCAAGTAGATTCCTTAACATCATAGCAACCATGATCATTGAGGGAATGTCTCTTTTCAGTTACATTTAATGTACCTTGTCATCTTGGAGAGAAATTCAATGACTCAGCTTTCTTCTCTTTGCAATGTTTCTTGTACTAAGCTTTAATGGCTTTCTATTCTTCTTTGCACTAAGCAGTAACGACCTTCTCCTCCTTACCCACAAAATTCCTTGCCAAACGTCTTAAATATCATCTACACATTGGCTTGGAAACTCAATATGAGCCATTTTGTGAGCGAATCAAAACCAACACACAAGTGATAGTAGCAGAGAAAGAGAGACTTAGAGCAAAGGAAGCAAAACATGTAGACATTTGGACACTTGTTTCACTCTATCCTTTCAATCCTAAGACCAATTCCTCTCTTGCATTTATAAATCCTATCGGTTTATTGATCTTTACTTGTGCTGGAGAAAATAGCTTGCTTGGCTATTGTAAAGCTCTAAATGGTCAAGCTGATAATTAAAAATGGATGCCTCATGCTCAAGCAAAAGATTCTATGACTCTCTTGTTTGCATTATAATGAACCAAAAACCATTGCACCACACACAAGAATTACATGTCCTACGAGAAAAGGTACACACCTTACAAAAGAAATATACAAGCTTGGGTGCTTGTGTACAAAAGAAGAAAATACAAAATTTTGAAACCTTGAAGGTTGGATCTCGTGGTCTTATAAAAAAAAATCCAAGCACTTAGGTGAGGAGTTCAATCTTTCTTCATTATTTCAACTAGATTAGTTGGTTTCTTTGACTTATTTATTTATTTCTTTGTAAACATGCTATCTATCCAGACAAAGAAAACATTGATCCCATAGCCAATGTAGGGAAGCAGTTAAGGCCCTTGATAAGCAGTAGTCTTGCAAAAGATATAATCCATGACAAAAAGTTTAAGGTTTTGCAACGGGATTTTGTGCACTATTTTATTCCAAAGAATGCAATGTTTGCCGCATGGATACAGGGCATATGTGACTCACTTGGCATGAGCAAGAGAGGGTATTCAGCTATCCAACAATCTATCTTCTCAATATTTTTAAAGAAGGTAATAAAGTCTAAGATACTACCAGCAACACCAAGTGTCTAGCAAGAGAGACTTCAACTTAACAATGCACAAAAGGAATTTCTTGGATGTTCCTTTCCTATTCAAGGTACTTACAAAGGCCAAGGAATAGCTACAACTTTTGATGAGTACAATAATATCTTCATGGACCTTACTTTGTTGCAAAGTAGAATGGTAGAGTTCTATAATGTCACATTTGAAGAGGCTTGTGGTGTGCTTCATTTTATGTTGAAGCTAGATAAGTGCAAGATTCTTAAAGAGAAGAAGCTAGAGCAAGTGAAAATCACATGAGTTATTATGACACTTTTAAAATGTCCTACCAACAATCCTTTATACTTCAATGTTTAGTTAAGAACCAATATTGGTGGCTCGATGCTTTTGAGGTAAGTTATTTTCTTCCAAATCTTGTATTAAAATAATACATTTCCTTTCACATCACATTAGGATGAATCTTGTAGGTAAAGAAAGAGGACCATGACATTTTATTTTGGGTCTTCACTCAAACCTCTATTTCGGACATAATTGACAGACAAATGAATCGAGGAGAGGTGCTGGCTATGGATGCGGGGAGACTTTCAAGTCCAATGGCATCTTGTAGGTGACCTTAAAACACTAAAGTGTACATATAATTGTGGAATGGGTGCAATGGAAAAATCTCTATGCTTGTTCTGCATGAATTTTGAAAATGTGATGGACCCAAAGTGGTGGAGAAAGTCTCCTATCACCAATGAAGACCGTAACTTCAACCTAGTTCTAGAGATTCCCCTTGTTAATTTCCACATGTGTGCAATGCATGCTTTTTGCAAAATTGGGGAGAAGTTAGTATATCTCTACATGGGTTTGCTTGGAAAGACAATAAGTAAAGTGAGCACCAGATGGCTCTAGAGGCCCTTGAGGAACTAGTATTGTCAAATATGGGTCTCTATGGAGGCAACACCAAAATCTAGTAGGATGAGAAAAGATCAAGCCTTCCAAACCATCCATTGGTAGGGTCAAGGCACACATGTTTTTATTTGAACCACTAGGCATAAAAGATGTGAAGCTGACACAGCATGGGAGGATATCTAACTCCATCTACGCTAGCAAAGATCACTATGTGCAATAAAAAAAACTGCATATGGCTGTGAAGGACCAAGAGCCAACTACTTGCAATGCCAAGGTCAATGTCTGGCGTTCCATAGATGTGATCTTTTTTATGTGTGAGAAAGATGTCTGGTCGCATGAGGATCTCACAAGTTCATCAATGAGAACCTCTGTCTTAAGAAAACATTCAAGACAACATGGATAGAAAATGAGATTACTCATTACATGTACTCTTAGAACCATTCTTGTAATTATAAACAACTATGTCAATGTTTTGTGTGCTTTTCAACTCTGCTTCATTTGTAGCACATCATTTTCAACCATTTACCATACTTTATTTAAAAGTACAAAAACCTAGACTTATGGAATACCTAGGGCTTAGAAAAGTCTCATTACATGGAAAAGAATGCCTATTTTAGACACACTCAACATGGTGGCTCTTAAGACAAGGAAAAAAATTTGAAAGAGCTTTTCCAATGAGTCTATTATAGAATCCATCATCGCATGTAGCAAGAAAAAATATTAGTGTCTTCAGCATCAACACATGCAATCAAACATTTACCCACAAAAAAATTAAACACTTTAAGTATTTTAACAATTCCAGTGCTTTTGAAGGCCAAAGAAAGAGGAGAGAGAAAATGGAATATGTGAACCATAGGTGGAGTAAGAGAGTCTGAGTGTTTAACACAATATGTACTTGGATATATTTTGAGAAAGTTAGAGAGATGGTAATGTGTTTACCACACAACATGTACAAATATGAAAATTAGGCACATGGTATTGTGCTTAAGACAACATGTACAAGCCACAAGTTGTGTTTCAATTTGTTGAGAAATTAGATATATTTATTGGCACATTGCTCTTGTATAGTGTTTTCCATACTCTAAGATTTCATTTGGGTCTTGTTTTCTAAGGATAGTTCCATTGCTATGTATGTGTAATAATATGCGGCACGATTGCCTGTATACCTAGGACTGTATCCAAAACACTCTCTCGCAAAACTTTTATCAACTAAGAATGACTTTGTCCGTGTTCTGTGGTAGCATCAATCCACCTAGGAAGCGGGAGAGTGTCTACATGGAAAATATTGTCGTAGTCCCCTCTTGCCACATTTTGTTGTGAAAGTCCAAGATTGGTGCCTCACAAATCTTGTCAAGATATTGTGAAAGAGCTACATCCCTTCCATGGTACTCTTGGGTCTAACGATGGATAAAGTCATCTTTTTTAGCAATCCAAGGTTGCTGCTAGAAAGAATTGTCAGATTTTAGAGAGAGACATTTGGGGGGGGGGGGAGGGATTACCCTGAAATTCTCATCTTGCATCCAAAGTTTGTCCTTCTATAGGTCCACCGAGCGGCTTGACCTCTATGTTGGGCACTTTTATCAATCCTCTACTCTGTGATTGTTGATCAAGGGCTTCAAACTATTTTTGATTGCTTGAAAAGTGGCCTCATTAGGGAATGTCTCCTTATACTTTTTTGCTTTCTGGAAATTGATTTTGAGGCACTTCACTGGGTTACTAGAGGTTTCCATTGCCTCGTCATCACTGCTATCTAAAAAACAAAGCCACTCCTCTCCTCATGGAATTTTGAGATGGTTCCCAGTGCAAAGCCTTCCCTTAGACAGATAATACTTTGAATTTCATCAAAGAAGATGTATGCCCTATCACCAATTCTAAATTCTGGCACACCAAGAAGCATCAACTCATCTTGTTTCTCATTGAATCCAAACACATCTAGCAATAACTTGATTTTTGATGTTTTCACTGACAACATTTTGCATTGTTCAACATCCTTTGCTTCTTCCTCAAAGTTAGTAGCATCCTCTATCTCATCCACTTCATTATAATCCTTGTCCTCATCCTCTTTTTCATCTGGTGGTATATCTTGTTTCCCCATGATTTCCTCAGAGTTCAAATAGTAAATTTAGATATAAAATAAATCCAAAGGACTCTTGTATTAGCTTGCACTCCTTTTTGTGCATAGGGCACCACAAGAGTTTGTATGATAGTGGCAACTAATGGTATTTTTTTGTGCAAACATCCTTTGGTATCACAATCTCTTAAGTGGACCACCACCATGTCACCAATGATCACCCTGCCCTTTTTCACCTCTAGCTCAAACTCTCTCTTTTAGGCTTTAAGAAAGTGTCGTGCTAAGTTGGAAGATAATCAAGATTAAAGGTGGAATTAAAGATTCCACATACCTTATGTAATTTATCAGCAACTCCTGAAGATACTACAAATTCAAAAAGTCTTTCATTAATGACTACAGGGTCTTCTACAATAACTGTCTCTTCTTTCCTTTGCTCTTTTGTGCTGCACTTTGTAGGTGGCCCACAGGCAGTGGTTGAAAAATCAACCTTTCTCTTTAGTGAGTTCAGCACATGAACCTTGGGGGGTGTAGTGTCCTCTTGACTCGCAAAAGGTTTTGACTATGCCTCTGTAACATCCCCATCTGAGCTCATAGAAAGCTCCTCTACTGCCATACCAAGAATCTCCAAAGGCTCACTGACGACAACATTTCTCTTCATTGAACCTTTCAGCAAACGTGGGGAAGAGGCAGCTACATGCTAGTGCCTAAATGAGCACTCTGGATCTATTTTGTATCTCTTATTCTTGTCAGAACAAAGAAGATTTGAGAAATGCAAAGCAAATATATATTTCCATTCAACCCGTGTGTAAATGAAGACAATAAAAGCACAAAGGTATATGGATGTAACATTTATAAATATATATTGCTATATCTATCCTCCTACTTAAAACACACACACACACACACACACAAACTTATATTGACAACTGATAATGTATATAACTAAGATATCCCCTTATATTTAGAGTACCATGAAGTACATCCACCCAACATACATTCTCAATTGCACATCTGACGCTATCCCCATATAAAATAAACCATATCTACATTCTCTCTACCTATGGTGTGCAAAGAAGCATTGATCAAAAGATTGTGCATCCATGTGTGCCATCCAACCAATCGATGCAAGTATCTCAAGCCTTAGCTTGTTGACCCTTTCAATAATACTAACTTAATACACAGACCTTAAAAATGATCTAAGCTAGCATGTAGTCTTACGTTTGACATCAACAAAATTTTGCATGGCACGTTGAACTATGTGTTAATCAACAACCAATGCATCTATGCACGCTATAAGGAAAAGAATATCATAAAACTTACTACGGTGCATGTAGAAGTACTTATCTCAAGGCCTAGGGGATTCACCATGGAAAACTTACCGCACCATATAAGTGCAAGGGAGGGGGTTTTTTTTACAAGTTACATAAACGTATAAGTTAAGGGCAGGCCCCCAATAATTTATCTCCCAAGCTTAAAACTAAGGGAGGGGGTATCATATTTATTGGTTGGGGGGTGGGAGTGAGAAAAGGGAAAAATGAGAGGAAGTTTTTGTGTTTCAGAATCATGGCTTCCCAAAAGAGTCTACCCTTGAACTTTTGAGTCAATAGCTACAAAGATCCATGCAAGAACTAACATTTCTTTGTATCAATTGCTTGTTTTGTGATTATAACTCATTTGTTAAGGGATGAAAGCTATAAAGAGTTTGTATAAATGCAAATTTACACAAAGAACCTAGCACAACTATATGACCATGTTTTTTGAGTAATTTAGATGGAGCAGAATTGGATGAATAGCTAGAGTGCAAGCTAAATGGGTACATAGTTTGAAAGTCAAACTAAGACACATTGAGGGTACATCTAGTTATCAACATAAGTGGTTCTTTAGTATGTTGCTTGTCACTATGCTACACGCTCTTTGACTAGCTTTATTCAGTTAGATCATGTGAGACCTAAATGTTATATGTAAGATAGGGTTATGATATTTTTTTGCATTGATTGTCATATAAGCGTAGAAAGGGGGGTCATATTCCCTAGTATGAGTTGTATATAGGGGGTTTATCAAAGTTGTCCACTCGCACGTGGCATCCCATTTTATATATAGAGTGAATCCCCCGGGTCTCAAGGAAACACTTCTCAGCGCATCATTGGGAGAAAAACTAGCAAAATTATTGAAAAGATAATAGGAAATACCTTATCCTTGGCTTTCCATTGCCATATACTTTCATTGTGGGATTCGGTGGACTGTGTGGTCAACTATCTAGGGGACTGCCTAGGCAATCACAAGAACAAGAAGAGTCTAGCTTGCTGAGAGATCTTGGGGACTGCCAATCACAAGGTCTCTCTCTCTCTCTCTCTCTCTCTCTCTCTCTCTCTCTCTCTCTCTCTCTCTCTCTCTCTCTCTCTCTCTCTCTCTCTCTCTCTCTCTCTCTCTCTCTCTCTCTCTCTCTGTGTGTGTGTGTGTGTGTGTGTGTGTGTGTGTGTGTGTGTGTGTGTGTGTGTGTGTGTGTGTGTGTTGTAGCACGTGAACCAGATTCTTGGTATGCCCAATCCCCCCCCCCCCCCCTTTCTCTCTCTATCTAAAATGAATGGACAAATGTAAGATCCATTGGCAACACAGACTCTCTCTCTCTCAAATGAGTGGAAAAATGTAAGCTCCAATGCACATAGAATCTCTTCTCTCTCTCTCTCTCTCTCTCTCTCTCTCTCTCTCTCTCTCTCTCTCTCTCTCTCTCTCTCTCTCTCTCTCTCTCTGGGACTGTGAAGGTACACTCTGGATAACACTGTTGATGTTTGGCATCTGTAAGCCTTCTACATAGTTTCCTATGTATCTCCTTGAAACATGACAAATTATTCCCCAAGTCAAGCTATAGATAGCATTATCTTTGCCTTGATATTGTCTATCCCATGGGTCTCCTACGATATGAGCTTTTGTGGTTTCAGGACCCAAGGCATCATAGATGCTAGAATCTTGTCTATATCTACGACTATTTTGGTATGTTCATTTGATTACAACGTCGAAGCTTGATTTTTGATGGAGGAGAGTTTGGCTTTGAATAGATTTCTGAGTTCACTCAGGTAATGTCCTTCACTCTAGAGGGGATGAGCTATAATAAATACCTTCCTCTGAAATGAACCATCCTTTCTGATCTATCACTGGACGCACTTCTATGAGCTGGTGTGTGGGCCGTTCAAATACTGGTTGATCTTTTTTGTACAGTTTTCCTTTTTTATCTACATAGTGTGCATATGAATTATGTGTACCATACAATGCTAACAGCATTCTGTTTGATGTGTTCCTTAGACTCGTGAATGATTGCACACTTGTGGCACTGGATGCAAAATCATTTGCAAACCTAACAGTCTTTTCAACATTCGATGATATCTGGACATCTTGACCAAATTCATGCAAGAATTTTTTGTTCAAAGAATCAATTTTAAGCTTTTCAGGTGCCTGTGCATCTTTATGCTTATTTTGAATTTGCAGTGCTTTTAGTGGTGCTTCTAATGGTAATGTAGAATCATCTGATTGCATTAAAAGTGACAAGTTAAATGCACTTACATGAAGATTCGCATTTCCAATTTGCTTTGTGCCTTGCTTGGTAGTTGATGTGTCCATGTTGTCTAGATTTCTTGGACAATCTTCAAGAAAATGTCCACCTTTTCGTCCACATTCCGAGCAATACGCCATGACTGGTGGTATTTCAATTAGTTCTGTTATGTCAATCTCTAGCTGAGAAGTTTTTGCTTCTATGCTTGCCAAGTTGTTTGCATTTTCTTTTAAACCACTAAGCATCAAGCTGTAGATTGCTCCGTCTTGACCTTTGTACCGTCTTTGGATTGGTTCTCCGATTAGACTTGCTTCTATTGGTTGATCTGTTGGACCTTGCAATTTTGGCTCTCGATTATAGATATGACCACTGTCATTAATGTACAATGACCCGGATTGCATATGCACTAAATGGATGTTTTGCTGACTTGTGCAAATTTTTGGATAAACACGGGTTAATTTTTTGAACTTCTATTTGCACTTCATCTTTGAGCTTGCAATACCTGGCTCCACTGAAGTCTGTCAACATATGGGAGTTTTCTGAATTTGGCTTTACTGTGATCCATAGGATCTTGGCTCCTGTGTTGCTTTTGCTGCTCATCAAGTATCTATGGCCTTCGAAATCTGTGTACAGAAATCCCCATTGTAGCCATATAGCTATAAAATTTGCTCTGTTGTAGTTGTGCATGTGTTGCCACTGCTACTATCTTGCTCAGTTGTACTTGAACTTTCGGCTCGATTTGAGTCCATGTCGGCTTGTTTTGTAAAAATTGTCTCCTAACAGATTTTGGTATCGATTAGCAGAATTTCTCATGCTTGGTTTTGATTAAACTGCTTTAGTCAAAGCACTTTTGCAGTTGATTGCTCTTAGACTCACAAGAGTTGATTAACTCTAGCGTGAAACTTTAAGAATTGATTGCAACCTTTTGAAACGATGAAAACCTGGGCCTTGAACAACTTAAACTGCAATCCCTCGTGATTGGTCGATTTTCAGTTTGATTTTGACAAATTTAGAAATTTGTCTGCCGCTCACGGCTTCGACTTGACCGTTTTGAGCTTTTCCCAGCTATCCTTCGGCTATTTCGGAATGTTTCGCTATTTGCTCGCTTCTTTTCTCAGTTGTGCTGCTCTCAATTTTCACTCGCTTTTGCTCGGTGTGATTCGACGACGGTGTGCTTTCCCGACGTTGTTTTTTGCTTTTCGGCCCCGTTCTGGCTCTTTCTGACTTTTTTGGGTACTTTCGACAAGTTTCCTTTTATTTTTCTTGATTTTTTATAAAATTTTGAATTTTCTAAATTTTTAGTATTTTTTATGATTTTATAATGATTTTTTTCGAGAAACTTTAGAGTTCTTACAATT
Organism: Adiantum capillus-veneris; assembly: GCF_014529385.1. Taxonomy (NCBI): domain Eukaryota; kingdom Viridiplantae; phylum Streptophyta; class Polypodiopsida; order Polypodiales; family Pteridaceae; genus Adiantum; species Adiantum capillus-veneris. Next base: position 69,041,011 of record NC_140938.1, on the reverse strand, counting down.
TTTCTCTCAATCTATGAAATAGTCAATGATTTTCTTTTTTTTTTTACTTTTGCAATTTTTTCTAGAATTTTTTAAGGTTTTAGGATTTTTTAATGATTTATCGTGATTTTTTCGGGCAATTTATGATATTTCTGTGAATTTTCTGTGACCTTTTTGAGTTTTTTATTATTTTTGTAAATTTTTCTAAGTTTTTCAAAAACTTTGATGAATTTTCTAAGAGGTTTTTATTTCTTTTGTGTAATTTTTATGTGTTTTTTTATTTTTGTGTGAATTTTTATAAGTTTTTTTTCTTTAAAAGCTCTTTTTTAAAAATTTATGAGTTTTTTTATTTTTAAATAATTTTTTGGTGATTTTTTATTCTTTTTTATGAGTTTTTCTTCTTTTTTATTCTTTTATGAGTTTTTTAAAATTCTTTTTTGTGATTTTTTATTGAACTTTATTATTATTTTTTAATTAAATAAACTTAACCTAACCTAACCTAACTAAGGCTTACTGGCGCATTGACCTCGAAGAGGTCTGCAGCGTGAAGCGAGGGCAGAGAGCACGCATGGGGGGTGCACCAAGGCAGGCGGGTGTCCGGCTGGGGTACGCGATGATTACGGGACCAACAAGCGCACCAGCAGAGGACAGTCCTCGTGCGTGTGGGCAATGGGCACAGACGTGGCGCCGACAGAAGATGACAAGAGAAGAGAGAGAGTGAGACGAGAGAGAGAGAGAGAGAGAGAGAGAGAGAGAGAGAGAGAGAGAGAGAGTGCACACGTGGGCTGTCGTCGACGGCAAAGAGAGAGAACATTAGAAAGACAGAGAGAGGGAGAGAATAAGTTAAGAGGGGAGGTTAGAGAGAGAGAGAGAGAGAGAGAGAGAGAGAAAGTTAAAGGGAGAGTGAGGCGAAGTTAGAGAAGAGAGAGAGGGTGGGAGAAAGTTAGAGAGAGAGTGAGGGTGAGGGGGTGTGTTCACGCGGAACGAGACGAGCGCGATTGGAAGCAAAGGAAGAAAACGAAGAAGATTATTCTAGCGTCGTAGGAAACTATCCCAAGAGATCGTAAAGATCTATCCGCAAAGGGATTTTATGCGCCCCAAGGCACGCGCATCGAGCTAAAATCGGCCTTTTTTATTATTATATATACATATATTTTTTTTTTTCCAAACGTCCAAAAATGCCAAAAATAGGCCGAAAATTTAGTCGAATCTCCAGAAAATCCAAAAATTATCAAAAAATACAAAAAAAATTAGAAACCTTAGAAAATCATCGTCAACTACAATTGAACACTCTCGACATGCAAAAGCACACCAAAAATAGCAGTTTTTACCAAAAATGCCAAATTTGACAAAATTGTCAACCCGATACCCGAAAATAGTAAAACGCTCAAATTTTGACGAACGAAGCCCAAATGTGCTCCAAATCAAGCCTAAACTCACATTCAAAACAGCTCGTAAAGATCGCAAAATATCAAGCTTTTATGGAATTAAGCCAATATTAATGCAAAAATTAGAAAAAATTTACAAAAATTATCCAAAAATACCTGATTTAAAAAAAAAACTCTCTATACATAGGGGATTAGTGCAGCCAAATAAAATCACAAAAATCTCATCAATTCAATTGCCAAACAATTTTATCAATGAAATCAAGACTAGGCGCAATTCAAGTCCCTGTTTTGAGCTAAAAAATGAAGCAATTAACCATTACACACATCAAATATGCAATCAAAAATTGAATCAATCATGCAAATTAAATACTTTTTAGACACACACACACACACTAATAAAATTAGCAGTTTTTTACCAATCTTTAGGTGCGCACACAAAAGGGTTAAACCTGTCGAATTTGCAATGTGACTTCACAAATCATTAGTTGGGCATGAGCACAACACAAATCAATCATCACAATTGAAAAATCATTAAGCACACATTGATTTTTAGGTGCACAAACATGGGCAAAATAGTGCACACACACCTAAAATTAGGCATACACACACTCAATTAGAATGCACACACACTTGATTTTAGTGCACACACACTTGAAATTGATCATCCAAGCATGCAATTAATTCAATTAGGCACCCAATTAGCAACCTACAATCACCAATTAGCAATTGAAACTTGTCAAATTGACACGCCACCAAATCTTAAAAATTTCGGCATTATGACGGCATGAAAAGGAACAATCAAAAATTTTCAATCCAACATAGCATCAACATAGGATTTCATCAACATTACTTTGCATCATGGTGGGATCTCTACACAATTCTACACATCTTTAGCTTCTAGGGAGGTTGACAATACCACCTTGATTACCTTTCCGTTGAAGATCGATTGATGGTTGAAAGCTCCAATTCGTAGAAGCAAATTAGTGTGTAGGTTAACAAAATTAGTGAAAGTAGCAAGGGGTTAGTGTGAAATTAGAGTGTATAAACACACAACTGGCAAGATAAACACATTGCTTCATGCACACACATCCAAAATCCACAAAACCATAAACACACAAGTGAAATTAGTAGTGAAATTAGTGAGGAAAAACATTCGATTATGCCACAATTACACTAGCGTAGGCCATCGTCCCCGGCAACGGTGCCAAACGATCGTTGCATAGCTCCAATGACCAACATAATTATCAATCCGGAGGAATGAGCTACCCGGCTAGGGCATGGAAACACTCACATGATTAATGAGCTAGTCATGGCCATACAATGGTTGACTCTATGAGGTGAGCTTCTCGGCCTATGGAGGAGCTAAGCCATAATGATGTGCAATCTCCACATCTACTTCTCTTCACCTCTAATCAACCCAATCACACACACTAATGATTGCAAGACGCACACAACACTAATCCTATCATGCAACACACTAATCATTGCAAGCACACACACATAGATCTATCGAGCACCACACTCCAATCAAACCTACATGCACAGACAAGCAAGAGAGGTCAATCACACAAGATTAGAGAGGGATTAACCACTAATTAGTTAAGATCTAGCTAATCTAAGCATCATAGGCAATCATAAGAAGCATGAGAGAGGCATAGTGAAAGAGAATTAAGCATTGATCAGCGTTAACCAAGTCACATGAGCAAGGAGAAGCTCCAGGACTCCATAGCTACACACCTCAAGAGCTCTCACCAAAGAGTGCTCTCAACAAATGAGCTTGAGAACCCTAATTTCTTTTACACACTTCCTTATATACCTAGGGTAAAAATATGCAATGTTCGGGCGCCCAAGGCCTTTAGGGCTCCACTACTTACTAAATCTGCTACCTAGGCACACTAACTGACCTGTTCTTTACAGCTTGGAACTCCCATTGAGCCCGTAAAACATTAGAAATATTACAATGGCTTGAAATAAATCGGGAATTTACAATACATGACCATTTTGGGAAAATGTGGAAAATGCGTATCTCCAATCTTTACCGCTTCTTTTTGTTGATCTTTGATGTGCATCCGTACGTCTTCAGTCTTTAGCAGCTTCTGTTAAAACTGATGTTGACTCAGTTAACAAGGAAAACCGGCGTGCAAAGGAGAGCAAGGAACTAAGAGAGAAAGGAAAAGTCATTGTTGTTGTGGAAGAAGGGATAAAAGACTATGACATGGTAACATATGATATCAATGTGAGAAACAATGAGATTTTATCATCAATGAAAGATGGACTAGTACTGCTAGCAGATATACCACTAGCAGATAGTTCAAGGAGACTAGCAAAATCAATTCTGTCGATATTAATATATTGCAGGATCCAAATGCAGAGATAACACATTCAATTGTGTATATATGCCTTAAATAAGTCCCATTCATAGCTTTAGCATACTTAGCTTCAAGATTTAGAATAGAGAATAACTTCCCTTAACTGCTTTGTATTTTGATCAAGAGCCATATTCCACAACAAAGTCAGTCCAAAATATATATCTTGGATCCACAAATGTCTGAGTGTCCTTCTTAAAATGAACAATGCCCCTCTAGGCTTCCCACTTCCCTATGCTCTAAATCACAAAAATATATTTTTCTTACGAGAGCAACAACCACTGGAGCCTCATATGCATTGAGCTTGATGAGCTAGTGGTTTGGACTCTCAACTCAACTCAAGGAACCCACATATAATTAAGAGAGTACTCAAATTTTGAAATTAATTTTATGTGAGATAAGGTATGCATGTAGTGATTGTTGTGGTTAAATAACAGATTTGACTGTTTGCAGATGCATAAAAAGACTAGTGCATACATATGGGAAGATGTGTGGTAGTTACAAATTGTACAAGGCGACCATAAAAGAAGTCACAATGCCAAACCAAATGGATGCAAACTCATGTGGATGGAGATGTCTCCTACATGCTAATTACATCCTACAGAGCCTCTTTGCACTAGAGCCATTCATGTGAAAGGTAGCCATTTTGCAAAGCATTACAATAACATGGTGGTTGTATAGAAACAAGAATTGATCTCAATTCCTATTTTCTTTTTTTTTGTAGGGTGCATTGGAGAAGCACAACATACAATATTTGCATCAATACCATGCCACTCCTATCCAACATCTTCTTTCTATTTCAAATTCTGTAAGTTTGGATGTAAAAGACACCTTGTTGAATGACCATGCGGTAGAGATGACAATGACAGGTGAGGGACACAAGCCAACGGACCTCCATGAGTCCTCAAATTTTGCCAGATCAATTGAGAAGGGATAGGTAAAAGAGAAGGTGAAAGAATAGTCACATGGAAGGACTAAGGAGAAGAGTGATCATGTAGAGGGAGAGGTTGAAAAAAAAGAGATGCATGATTCAGATAGAGTTGCTGAGGAGCCAAATATGTACCATGCTAAGGGAAGGGTTGAGAAGCAAGAAGGTCATACAAAGGGAGGCTCTAAGGAAGAAATTCAAATTGAAACTCCCAACCCTCGAGCAGAACCTTTCACCATTCCATTGGTAGAGCCTGAAGATCATCAACAATGAACAATTCTTGAGCCCAAGTAGATCATACCATAGTAGAAGCCAATTCATTTGCTATGGACAGCTCTACAATGGAGAAACAATATTCTTGGATTTCAGAAGCACAAGGGACTAAGGAGGAAAAGCTGGATGACATTAACACTGGATAGGACAACCTCCACAATAGTCATACCCAATATGGAGCTTTTCTATACTTTGACATGGTTGTTCTGGTAATAACCAATGTAAAAGAATATAAAAGTCATCCTACTGCCTAACTACTTTTCTTTTTTACAAAATGTTTACAGATACTGATTATTTGGACATCAATGGATTGATTCAATATTGAGATCCATTTGATCTAAATGCAAAATACATCGGCACACACAAGTTTTGGATAGGTAGTCGTAAGGTCATTGTACAACCAGACACCGATAAATTTTTGCAATTTCTTCTTCCAAGGTTCCGAGTTGCAATATCGTCTTCTATGCAGTTGGAAAACTTGGACGCCCTTGTAGCCATAGTTTGCAACGTAGCCAAGATCCAATGTTCAAAATTGAATATTTTGTATTGCCATTGAGGGCCACTACACCCTACAAAACCAAATTTATATCTTTATTACAAACCTTTTTCTCAAATCCATGTACCATTTGATGTTGACAACACTTTGTTGATAGATGACACATGACATAAGGGTTTGATTAATCCACCGGGTAGAACTCTCTTCCCACCCTCATTTCAAGAGCATGAACATGACTTCTACCTAGATGAAATTTTGATCACATATATGCAAGAATTGTATTATAGCCCATTGATTGTTTTTGAATTTGTGCTTACAAATACTCTTTGAAATGCTAACTATGTACATTAGAATGCTTTTTTGTACATATTAAAGTGGTTCCAATGATGTGTGTGTGTGTGTGTGTGTGTGTGTGTGTGTGTGTGTGTGTGTGTGTGTGTGTGTGTGTGTGTGTGTGTGTGTGTGTGTGTGTGTGTGTGTGTGTGTGAGAGAGAGAGAGAGAGAGAGAGAGAGGATGTAGAGGAACGGAAGAATGATTGGAGATTCCCTCACATAGAAGAGTGACATAAGCCAAAAAATTCTACATATATTTTACAAAATGTAAAGAAATGACACATACTTTCACAAAAATAGACATATATATATATATATATATATATAGAGAGAGAGAGAGAGAGAGAGAGAGAGAGAGAGAGAGAGATTCATCTTACTATTGAAATAAAGATACAACCAAATGGTCGAATTTATCTCACTAAAGAAATAACAGATATTACTTGAAAGAAACGTTTATAGACCAATGGAATTCATCAACATAGATTTCAATTGAAAGAGACGTTACACCCAATGGAATTTATCAATATAGATTTCAATCAAAATAAAAGCTACAGTCCAATGGGATTCATCCAACCTATGTTGACACAATTCGAACTTGGCCACCCAACTCTCTACATACAATATGTTTTTCCCTTTGTTACATTACTTTGCATCCACCCAACAAGAAATAGAAATGTGAGGGGTTGTTGTCAGAAGTCTCCTCCAACATGTCATGCCAGAGCTGAAGAAGGTTGCATTGCTCTCTTATTGTGATCACTGTCACAAGGTTGAGCTCATTTTCCACCACCTCCACATCTTTGACATCATTATTCTCCAGGCGTTCTGACTTTTGATTAATAGACACATAGCAGCCTGCAACAAATTGAGAGCACTTGTACTAAAACAAGATGAGAAGTGACACTACACCGATCATGTACTTGGCAACAAGAGTGTCAAGTCAATCTTGCACCATATGCCATTCACCTCTTTAACATACCACCCTCAATCAAGACGCTTGTCACAAAAGAAAGAATGTAGAGATATATATACTAGTGTAGTCTTTGCAGCATGTACATAGCAGGTGTGAAAAAACTCAACAAATAAACTAATAGGATAAAAAATCTTGTACAAAATTTTGGAGGGACCTTTGCACATCCCTATACAACTTACTCTAGAGAGCTTCACTCACTATTGTGTCTAAGAATGGACAGTCCATAAAGTTCAAATTTTTTGGTAGAGGAACCTTAATGAATGTACATTTTGATTTCTTTGGTTGAGTTCATTAGGGCCAAAAATGACTCAAAAAGGGTTGTGTAAGGAATTGGTTAAATTACTAATTAGCAGAGCCGTTTGTGGTCAAAATGGCTCCAAATTTTTCCGTTTTGGCCATTTAAAGCATATCTACGCAATCTAAAGTGTATCTAGGTACATATCTCTAAATATTCAAAAAGATATTGTTTTCTTCACATTCCTTTGTGGCTCACCTCGAAATTTGTTTTCATTTACTTCACTTGGCGGCAAATAGTTGTTTCCACTTTTGAATCTCTCTTTTTTCTCTCACCTTTTGCGAGCTTTATCTCTTCTTCTCTGATGCACCTTGTTCTGTTGCTATGTTATTTCCATTATACTTTCTGCTCCTTCATTACTTACAATGACTAATACATCTTCCATTAGTGATAACCGCAAGTTTCACTTGAACATTAAGCTAAGCCAGGAATATGCTACTACGCAGAGTGTCTATCAAAGACTAGTTACAATTGCAAATGAAGCACAACAACTTTGCAATGAGGGAAAGAAACACATTGATATATAGACAGATGGGAGCTTGTATCCACCGGATCCTAGCACTAGAAGGTATCCATCTTTTCACACACCTCATGATTTGATGACATTTGTTGGTGATGGGGTTGATGGCTTACTAGGATATAGTTCTAGGTTATCTCATTTACACATTGATCATACACATTACATTCAATATCTCAAAACTTTTTTGTCTTCAAATGCAACAAGAATTTTAGAACTTGAAAACCAAATAGCATCTCTAAAACAAGAAAATCACCAGCTTTGGACTTTAAAAGAAACTCCAATAGGGGTAAGAGCACGAGTAAAACGAATGAGAGCTGTAGTAAACTTAATAGAAGGTTCTGGACAAAGAAAAAAAAGATTAAAAATTACTAGAGAACATGTGACTAGTCTTTTAGGATTTGATATGTCCAATGTTCAAGAAAGGGTGATATTTTTGAATGAGGTAATGAACAAAAGTGATATTCTTAACCTTTTGAAACTTCCTGAAAATCAAACTCAGAAGAAATTGGTATTTCAAAGTTTACTGAAAGATATGGGTTTATTGGTCCAACCTTCTCAAATGCAAGAAGTTTGTGACACAGTGGGGGTGAGTAGAAGGGGTTACAGGGCCATCTCTAAAACCTGGTTTCAGGTTTTAAAGTATTACAAGATTAAAGCTTTTGGGTTGCCTAGGCCTAACAATGTTGGGAAAGTTAGAACTCTATTAAATGAAGAAATACCCGAACATTTTGGAGAGTACTATCATATAGAAGGAACGATGCCATATGAAAAACAGAAAAAAAAATCTTCTTTTGAGTATAATGTTTTTAATAACATTTGGATGAGTATAAAAAATGTTCAATCTGCTATGGTGAGATACTATAATATGCAAGAAGTAGATTGTGAAGGAAAACTTATATTTGTTCTGAAATTGGATGAAGCTCAAATTCAAAAAAGTCAAAAAATGGAAAGAGTATCTATATCCCTTATGAATAGAGCATTGGACTATAGCCAGGGTAATCTTGATTCCCCATACCACAAAACTTAATCAGAAATGGAGCTTTGGTGGATCGGAGCAGCTCAAATACCAGTAGAAAATCGCAATACATTGAAATGGCTGTTTTTGCAGACCAATATCCCTTCTGTTATACAGGACCAAAATGCAGGTGAAAAACTCTGTGTAGATGGCATGGGTGACTTTTTTGTAGAATGGCACTTGAGTGCCGACACATTCACCAAAAAGATCAAAGAGGAGGTAGACAAGCTTAAGGAAGCGGTAATTATCTATGAAGTTGAACACACACATTGGGTGTCACCGGTTGTGGTAGTGCCTTTAAAAAACAACAAATTATGAGTTTGTGTACATCTCAAACAAGCAAACAAAGCCACCATCAGAGATAATTATGCCTTACCAATTAATCATGTCATTGAGAGAGTTGATGGCAAGGAAGATTACAAATTTCTTGATGGCTTTTCAGGCTACAATCAGCTTGATAAAGCCAAAGGATAGCATAAGATGACCTTTGCAATAGAGTGGGGCCTATTTGCTTATAGAGTAATTCTATCTTGACCAATGCACTTGCCACATTTCAAACATTGATGAGTCATGCATTTAAAGAGTATCTAAGATAATTCTTAGAAATCTACATGGAAAACTTATGTGTGCATTCTCTCCTGAGAAACAAACACATAGAGCATCCACATAAGATCTTTAAGAAATGTAGAACTTATTGTATCTGCTTTAAATCCGAAGAACTATGTTTTCATGGTTAGACTGGGAAAGATTTTAGGGCACATTGTTTCTAAACATGACATTTTCATAGATCTTGAGAAGATACAAGTAATCGTTTCTCTTCCAAGACCCACAAAAGTTAGAGAGGTACAAGCCTTTATGAGCCATTGTGGTTACTATAGAAGATTTATCTATATATGTGTAGTCATTGCCGAACATCTTTATGCTCTCATTAATCAGTTGAAGCAAAGATTGATTTTTGCTCCAATTTTGAAAGCTTTTGATTGAGATAAGATAATTCAAGTCCATGTCAATACATCAATGTATGCAAGTGGATGTATCTTAGCATAGCCTAGAGAGAAAAATGTGGATTTTTCCATCTATTAACTCCACAAGACAGCTTAATAGTGCAGAAAGAAATAACACAACCACATAAAAAGAAGGGTTGGGAATGGTCTATGTAATAAAAAAGTTTAGACACTACCTTCTTGCAAATAAATTTGTATTCTTTATGGATCATCAAGAACTATTATACAGGTGAACAAACCATGCAATATTAGGGTGTATTGTTTGATGGTTTATCACATTACTTGAGTTTGATCTCATCATAGTAGTCAAGAAAGGGACTACACATCAACACTAACAATTTTTGTAGATTGACTCATGGAGAAGCACCAAAGTGAGTTGAAAATGACCTTCTTGACTCTTATCTATTCAAGATCAAGATGGTGTTGATATGGAGTGAACATGTTATACCTTTGCTCACCATTGGTTCATTGCAAATTGAGAGGCAGTCATCAGACATTGTGAAGATGTGAACATTTGTGTGGATAGTTGGAAGGCTATATAGACAAGGAAATGATGGACTATTGAGGCTATGTATAGAGCCAAGAGAAAAGAATGTGTACTTGAGTCAATCTCATGTGCAAACAACGAGAATTCACAATGAAAAAGCGCAAACATTTGAGTGATTGATGAGACTTGTAGTGTATTGGCCTAATATGCAACAAAATATTCATGATTATATTAGCTCATGGGACATTTGTGCAAACCAGGCACCTGTAGAACATGAAACACTATTCAAGGTAGCAGTTACACCCAAGTGGAGTAAGTACATTTTAAATTACTTGTAAAAAGTTGTCTTGCCAAAGGGGATGATTAAATTCAGATGGGAATCCATTTAGATTGAATTAGAAAGCTACATGATAATTACGGACCACCTCTACAAGCAAGAAAATGATAACAACTTGTAAATATGTGCCACAAAAAGTGAATATATTCCAATTCTTGAGTAAGTTCATGCTAGACAAGTAGACGAACATGCCAGACAGGTAGACAAACATTTTTAAGCAGATAAAATTGTAAAAGAAATACTTCTTGCAAAAATTTGGTGGCCAATCTTGTTCATGGATGCCAAATGTGATAAATGCCAACGTACCAAAGCACCTATGAGGCTAGACAAAATGTTGTACGACCTATGATGGGAGCAAGGCTTTTGTCAAATAGGAAATTGACTTTGCTGGATCTATCATGCCTCATGCATATAGAACGCATGCTCAATATATCATTGTGGCCATTGATTATCTAACCATATGGACAAAATCCAAGGTGACACAAAAAAATGATGAAAGAACAATAGCACAGTTCTTGTATGAAAATGTCTTTACAAGATATGGGCTACCAATCAAAATAGTGAGTGATAGAGGTACTCACTTCCTAAACAAAATGATTGAAAACACCATATTGATTAATTTGGGAATTTCCAAATTTCCACTTTCAAAATGAGCTTAAGATTTGACCACATAACCAAATTTTTGAGAGCATGGCTTGAAAGAGCTTTTAAGGTACTACCTTGTGGAAGCAGCTGGCCTTAGAAAACAGTTTGAGGTTTGTCCATATGGCCAAATCTTGAACACATTGATGATTCCCAATTATTTCTAAAGTATCAAACTCTCTAATATGGTGTTTGAATTACGATCATAGGAGTTTATGGTGATTCATCGTAAACCAGCATCATATTATCATCAAGCAAACAGACAAGCAAAGAGTACAAACAAAATTCTATGCACAGTGCTCACCACGCTAGTGGACGAGTCAAGAGTAGACTGGGAACAAAAGTTGCATTTAGCTCTTTGGGCATATCAAGTTGCTTACAAAACAACAATAGGAAAAACACCTCTCAATATGGTGTTTGGAATTAATGCCATTTTCCCATAAAATATTTGATTCCTACACTTTGAGTAGCCAGAAACTTAGAGTGGCAAGGACATGAACTCTTTGAACAAATAACTCAGCTAGAAAGGTTTAATGAAATGAAAGTCAAAACAGTAGACCAACTTGGTACCAGATCAACCCAAGTATACGCAAATGGACATCAAGGAACAAGACACAAAATCCAAACTAATTTGTCAATGGAGACCAAAGAAACCACCACAAAAATCACCTTCGCCATCTCCATAACCCAAGTACAAGTGTATACCAAAGCTAACACAAAGAATCACAAACATCCAACCAACGGTACTCACCAAACCAACCATCATCTTCAAATGCTTTTATTTGGACACCTTAGTATAGATAGATTCTTGTGAGTGAAAGCCATTGAACAATTCATTTAGTACCCACATCTTGCATAGCAAATTGTTAACACATGCATCTCCTCCATCTGCATAATAGGGACACATTACACGGCCTTGCAGACACGCTATTTGCGCCCATCATACATAACGCGAGCCTTCATCCGAGAAGACTCAAAATGGGAAGGGGGAAGTATTGATAGCTTTGGAAGCAAATCAACTTATTGCAAGATTTGAAGCTACAAGACGTTGAGAAATTATGTATATAATGTACGAAGCATGTTTTTTGCTTAATTTTTTTCTTTTTAGTTGATTTTTAATAGAATTTATCTCTTATCAAGCATAATAATGAGCCATGTCGATCATAATATAACAATTTTCAATAATTTTCTTTCACTTTTAAGCAACTACTTAGGATAAAAATTAATGGTAAGTTGTACGGACATTGCATTTTGCATTGACTACTGTCATTGTAGCAACTACATGAATTTTTGTATTCTTTGGAAAGTTGTAGCTTTTCATGTAACTATTTTTTAGACACCAAGGGCCTTTAAATATGTGCCATGGCTCAGTCTCTAGCACGTCTCCACGTGGGAGCATAGAAGACAGAGTATTGGCCTGTACTAAGTTGATGCAATGTAAAGAAATACCAAAAGAGACACCAGAATTTGGGGCTAGTGCACTCTTGGGGTGGAACTCTACCACTTCATGTCTCGTGCGTCGTGCGTCTCATTTGGTTCAATGCTATTTGAAGTGCTTAAAGTTGTTCCTTGTTCTTTTTCGTTAGTATGTGGTGCTCGTCCCATTACAATGGTATCAGAGCTTCAGGCATGTGCCTTTCTCAAAGCATACTGGTCCTTCAAGAGCAGATAAAGCAAGAAGACATTTCCAAATTTCACAGAACTTTTAGTATCAAAGAATCTTTGTAGCCAACCGTGCACACAGCGCTGTAGGCGGAAGGGTAAAAGTCACAAAAGTGACTGCCCTTTCACCAAAACACAGAACACTCTTTGGTCTAGAGCGATTGTTCTATTTCAAACACACTACACCAAGGTGCTGGGTTCAATTTGTGGTTACCTTTGAACGGGTGAGACATGTAGCCAATCGTGCACACAGCGTTGTAGGCGGAAGGGTAAAAGTCACAAAAGTGACTGCCCTTTCATCGAAACGCACAACACTCTTTGGTCTAGAGCGATTGTTCTATTTCAAACACACTACACAAAGAATCTTTGTGTCTCTACCCCTGACTTATCAGACACTGCCACCCTTAGTCCATCACACATCGAGCATGCTCTCGTCTTCATCGCTCTGTATTATAGGGCATAAGAAATAAAGAATCCAAGACCACGTGGCGTTTTTGGATTTGGCAAAGTACCTACAGTTTCTCCTTGATGAGCCTCACAAAATTATTTCACGACACCCAGAGCACAATAGCTTGATGTTGCAGGGGTTCCAACAGTTTTTTAATTACATGGTACCTCCTTTGATGCCTCCAGTGGTACCTCCTTCTCCTCCGGCACCAAAAAGTACGAGAGTTTCCAATCAGCAACCTTCCCAACCATCTCTTTTGATTGAGGGGGTTTTCAAGAATATGGTGTAGCCATCTGATCCTGATCTAGTGCAACCTCCTTTTCTACCGGCACCTCCCCCACCACCACTACTACCAGGCTACAATGGTTGGAGCTCGTATGGATATCCCTATTGATCTAGTGCAACCACCTTTTCTACCGGCACCTCCCCAACCACCACTACTACTACCAGGCTACAATGGTTGGAGCTCGTATGGATATCCTTACTGTCCATACTTGGGGTATTCAGAGGATTTCAAAGATGGCGGCATGATAGTCAAATTTTTCACCTTTTCAAGGGTGAAGGGTAGGAAGAAAGCATTACAGTTCCTACAGCAATTCAAAAACATATATGCTTTGGGGAACTATACAAAATCCAAGATTTCTCGAAGCAACAAGATTTCTTAAATGTAATACTATGTAGTGGTGGATTTCACTCACAACAAAACCACATGTTATAAGGATTTGGCAAGCTTTCAAGACAATATTTGTAAGCAGTTATATGACTTCCCTCTTTGAAGTCTAGATCTTGTTAGAGTGGGGCAACTTGGAAATGCTTGCCACAGAGACCATGGATGACTATAACCAAAGGTTTCTTGATGTCTATATTTTGATGTCCTTATTTAAGTTCATTCCCTTGGAGGACCAATGCAAGCAATACACCATTGGACTACCACCAAAATTGCAAGAATATTGTCTACCTTAGAAAGTCTCAACCATGCAAGAGCTTATGAACCATGATGCGGTTGGCTACAAATTGATGAAAGGCAAGCTAGAGTTTACTACAGAAGCAACTCCAGCTTATAATTAGAACTCCCAAAAACAACAAACAAATTCTCAAGATTCTCGTGAATGTCAACCACAAAGGACTCGTTTGATGCCTCAACAACGACACACCTTATTACAAGAAGGTCAATGCTTTTGATGCTTACAAATACAGCATAACTATTTTGGTTGTCCCCTTGGCACTAATAGATCAACGGAGCCGACACCTACATCGACAATATAGAGAACCCAAGGACCATCTCCTGCCAAATGGGCAGCCATTGGCCTTGTACTTGACATCTATGGCATAACCCTTGAAACTAAAAGTGAATTGTGTGGAGCATATGGCAAATTCAATGGCTTGAAAGCACTCATTTCTTCAAACCAAGAGGTACAAAAATGTTATTTATCCAAACTTCTTGAAGCGGATGCTCTCTCTCTCTCTCTCTCTCTCTCTCTCTCTCTCTCTCTCTCTCTCTCTCTCTCTCTCTCTCTCTCTCTCTCTCTCTCTGCGCATGCAGAGGAACCACAAATTAGTAGACCAATGCTCTTTTTTGTTGATTTTTTATGATGCAGTAGATCATGGTGAATGGCAGGGGCTTGATCTTGATGAGCCTATGGGAGCTTTGTATGGGCTCACAAGGGTAGCAGTGGCCAGAGGCTGGGATGTGTATGGGGATGTACAAGATGGTGAGGTATCAAAACTTGTGACTGAAACAATATGGAGGGAAGCTTGAGACAAAGCTTGACGGATGGTGGGCATCATGCCAAGTCTACACTCAAGAGGTAGAGTTTGTGATGGTGGAGGCTATAACAAAGGCTTTAACGATCAGGTGGGGGGTTGTAACACACTTTGATTGTAGCCAGCAAAAAACAAGCTTTACATTAGGAAAAATATGAACCCCAAAGGGGCCTTGTAAGAGCAACCAATCAGATTTCAATCAACAATAGGACATAAAACGGGGATCATGGATAACTCATATCTATGTACCTCAAAACTATACCATGTAACATATCTATGTACCTCAAAACTATATCATGTAACATATCTATGGAAAGAACTCGAAAATGTGATCCAAAAGCACTCTTGTCCGACAAAATTGAAGTTAAAATGCTCAAGTTATGGTTATTTGAAAAAATGCAAAAACTAGTAGGACCATGGCCACAAGCCCATTGTCATTGGTTTCCAAAATCTTTAACCCTAGAGGGCCCTTTTGGGATTCATAGTTTTTCTAATGATGCTAATTAGGATCGGCACTCTCTCTCTCTCTCATGACACACATACATTTTTGAGGCCAAAGCTTATTATTTTCATGATGCCTCTTTTTTATCCATTCTGATGAATGTTAGTATGTAGGCTCTATTTTTTTTTCATGGGAGCAGCCTCTACCATCTACTTACTCATTTATGGAGAAGCGGATTGAGGCAGTCCAAGTGGAGGATGGAGCCATCTTGCATGAGATTGGTGGAGTGGGAGACTTGGTCACAAAAATCTCAAAAGAGACTCTGGGTGGAAGATCAAGAGGTCCTTGTAGTCGAGACAACGTGAAGAGGAAGTTGTGGGCTGTGTAGAGCAACCTTCTCTGACACGAACTATCGAGTAATGCGAGCATTGAGCTACATGCACACTTTAGCTTAGCAATCCCCCACAGTAGTAGCTAAAGAATCACCACAATTTTCAAAGCTTTTGCCTATTAGAACAATTTTGTGCTCCTTGCACTATCCACCCGTGTTTGGCTTCATCAACTTCTAGCTACTTCTTCCCTTCCTTGCTTCTTGCCTTAGTGCACTCAGCTTATGTGAGCGTCTGCTTCACTAGACAAGGCTCCATTGCGCAATTGTTGATTTGATGAAACAAGGCCCATCCCGATCTCCCACCTCCTCTCTCTCTCTCTCTCTCTCTCTCTCTCTCTCTCTCTCTCTCTCTCTCTCTCTCTCTCTCTCTCTCTCTCTCTCTCTCTCTCTCTCTCTCTCTCTCTCTCTCTCTCATCATTGAAGTAGCAGCAAGTTGTGGGGAGCTTGAGAGCTAAGGGCTAGGGCGATGAAATCTCCAGGTTCAAGTGCTACCACCATGAAGAAATTACATCAGTGCTCACAATGATTGGAGAATACCAACACCTTGGTCTTGCCTTCTCTCTCTCCCTCTTCCTCTCTAGAGCTTCCTTCAGTTGAACAAGGAAATGGTAGCTCTCATGTGTGTGTGTTCCAATAACAATATAACATATACAACAAAGAATCCTTTCAAATTACAAAAGACACTAGAAACTATGTCAATGAAAAGGTGGTATAATTCCCATTCATAGTACAAAACAGTCGTTATACAAGTGCTAAAATCAAGGGCCAGAAGATATAATAGTCCATCATCTTCAAGCCAGAGAACTTTTAAAACCATAGTTGAGAAGGTAACCCTCACCTGCACCCATGGAAACAACACAACATATAGTTAGCATTGGCATCGTATGTAGGTGATGCATGGGTATCCCACATGTTATGGATGTCACCCAACTAGATTGCTTTCAAAGACAAATAGTAAAAATCATAACATATATTCAGAGATGTTTTCATTTACAAGGGGTTGCAAGGAAACCAAATGGAGCCCTTTTTGCAAGTTCTCCTGAGATAAGGTCGGAGACGAGTTTTATGAGGTTTTTTAGCCCCAAAATGTGTTTCTTAACTTTAAAAAGTTTGTCATTAATTGCCGATATTTTTTTGGTTCAATAATAGTGCTCATGTGTGAAGTCAAACTATACTTTGGAATAACCTGTAACACAAAGAAATGTTCATAATTTTGTACTACTCCTCCTAGATGGACTCAAAAAAACCATATGAAAGATAGAAAGTATGAATGCTCAATTCCTTTTACCATAAACCTATAACGGTGAGACATTCCAGAGTTCCTTAGTTGTTCAATAATCCAAGGGAGTGTATTATCAATGCCCATTACATACTATGACACTTTAGCAATAAGCCACCATATGGTAACCAAGTATGGCATAATGGTATACTGGTATTGGTCTTAGATTTGTAGTGCTAGTATTGGTACCAGTATACTTGTACTAGTAGTGAGACTCGCACTACTGGGACTGGCAGTACTGCTAGTACTGGTACTGGTAGTGCTGGCATACCGGTTCTGGCATTACTGATACTGGCAGTACTGGTAGTACTAGTAGTACTGGTATTGGTAGTACTGGTACTGGCAGTACTGATACTGGCATTAGTAGTATTGCCACATGTTCTGGTACTGGCAGTACTGGTGTTGGTAGTACAAGTGCTGGTAGTACTAGTTATTGGCAGCAGTAATGGTACTGGTATTGGTATTGGTATTGGTATTGGTATTGGTATTGGTAGTGGTACTGGTACTGGTACTGGTACTGGTACTAGTACTAGTATTGGTACTAATACTCGTAGTATTGCCACGTGTACTGGTACTAGCACTACTGGTGTTGGCAGTACAAGAGCTGGTACTAATACTCGTAGTAGCAGTATTGCCACGTGTACTGGTACTAGCAGTACTGGTGTTGGCAGTACAAGAGCTGGCAGTATTAGTTACTGGTAGTACCAATATTGGTAGTACTGGTACTGGCAGTACTGCATCTGGCATTATTGGTAGTACTGGTACTTGCATTATTGGTATACTGGTACTGATACACCAAAGAATCCTTTCAAATTTCAAAGGACACTAGAAACTGTCAATGAAAAGATGGTATAATTCTCATTCATAGTACAGAACAATGTTTATACACAAGTATTAGAATCAAGAATCTGAAGATATAACAGTTCGCCCTCTTCAAGTCAAGGAACATTGAAAACCATAGTTGAGAAGGTAACCCTCACCAAAGGGTCGGAAGAAGTAGCATATTCCCATAACACTCATAAATCGACTTAGTATATTTAAGAACATGCATGAGTTCTACTACCATAGCAAAGGTGAATCACAACACAACCAAGCAGGTTGACCAGTGGTCCATATTGGAGATAAGGTCACCTGGGATTGAGTCGGAGCAGCTAGCTCCACAATATCTTGCTTGTTTTTTCCTTTTTCCATAGATCCAACAACACACACCCCCTTGTGAGTTAAATCCTCACAATATTGAGGTACAGCAACCTTTCACTAGTACACACACACACACACACACACACACACCAAAGACGCACACCTGTACCAATGCTAAGTGAGCATGGAAGCTCACCTTTTATAGGCTTTGTTGCCAGTAGCCACATTCCATTCATAGCAGCAAGGCGAGTCCATCTTCAATAGAGCAAGGCAGGTTTGTCTTCAAGAAGAATCAACAGTGCAGCCTCGTATATATAGTGTGTGTGTGTGTGTGTGTGTGTGTGGTGTGTGTGTGTTGTGTGTGTGTGTGTGTGTGTGTGTGTGTGTGTGTGTGTGTGTGTGTGTGTGTGTGTGTGTGTGTGTGAGAGAGAGAGAGAGAGAGAGAAAGAGCGCTTAGAGATGTGCTGTAGAGCGGATGCCACAAGAGGGAGCCACCACGTCATCAAGTATATGAGGACACACTGTACAGAGTCATGCCAGCTCATAAAATCTCCTTAACTTCCTTAACTTACTAGGTGTTAGGTATAGTATATTACGCAACCACCCATAATTTTCTTATTACAAATTTCACCTCGTAAACACAAACCCCCTTTTTTTTAGAAGAGATTTCCTAGGTCAATACAAGATTTTGAGGTAAATCCCTAGTTAATTAACTCGAGGCCGTGGCAACAAGCCATTCCTATATCCTAGGAGTTTAATCATTGTATTAACAACAGTATGTGTGTGTGTGTGTGTGTGTGTGTGTGTGTGTGTGTGTGTGTTGTGTGTGTGTGTGTGTGTAGAGTAAATATTTGAGGTCTCTTGGCATTGTTCAAATGATGCTAAATTAAGTTAACCAATTCTTCTTCTTCTCTCCCCATCTTTATGCAAGTCACAATCAGATACACACTTAGTTCAAATGGTCGATGAGGCTATGGAGATCAAGTGGGGCCAAAAGTAGCAGGTCCACAATAGCTCTTAACATAGAAATTATGGCAATAGGAGATTTGGAGTTGTGATTCCAATTGCTAGGTGTCAACTAGGAGCATGCTTCTTGTTATGCTCTCTACCCCTGTCGGGTTTGTTGGCTTCCTTGCACTCTTGAGCCTTATTTTTTGGGAAGAGACCACCTGGAAGCTCAAAAACAATTCACAATCATTAGTAGAGATGCCCCAAAGTAGTCATTTGTTCCAATTTATGCGGCACCATCCCAAGAGCAAGGTTGCACCACATTTTCAATGGGACGCTATGTGTGGAAACAGTTGACATGGCCATTGTCACCCGCGCACTACATTGTTGGCAGTAGGTGAAATGATAGGGTGGTAGGGTAGCTATGGGTTTGGTACAACAACATGGTGTGGTGGTGACAGACATATTATATTGATGACATATCAGAGTTGGCTTGAACTGTATTGATGGCGTACTCTATTGCCCGATGTGTGGGATATGAACACGTAGCATGGAGGAGCGTGGGAGGTAGACAAGGGTTTAGGGGCATTTGATAGTCAAGATAGACACAAAGAGAGCCTTCTAGAGGTCAATCATCCAAACCAAGAGCTAAGAGAGAAAGACTGCAACATGCATTGTCGCGCGCGCGCACTCACACACACACACAGATGTTCCTTGCCATTGCTACCTGAGTGGAGGGGTGCAATTTGCAAAATTTGAGAGGAGGGGAGCAAACTATTTCTGTGAGATGAAGGGAGTAGCTCACAGCCACAAAGATGCTCATATGGCCAAAAACAATTCACCATGATATTGTTAGTCATTGGTTGTTGAAAGAAAACGTTGTTCTTTGCACTGCCTTGGTTGACATGTATGCCAAATGTGGTGCACTTCATAAAGCACAAAATGTACCTGAGGAGCTTCCTGTCTAGGATGTTGTCTCTTGGAATCCACTAACTAAAGGGATATGCCCAAATTGGGCAGGGCCAA